>NC_133505.1:165600000-166206071 GCF_049354715.1 Callithrix jacchus
GGCTCAGTGGTGTTTAAGCGACAGATTTTTTAGGAAGGAAAAGGTGGGAGATGTCTAACACAAGTTCAAGCTGGAGCAGCTCCTCCCAATCAGGAGCCTCCAGCATGGGTGGGCCGGCTCATCACGACACCTGGGCTGCAGCCCAGCCCTGGCTCTACCCTCCATGTGGCAGTTGGCCTGGGGTGTTCTCCATCACACTGAAGCCCTGGACTAGGACCCAGGGTTACGTAAAGCAAGAGCACTCCAGGGCTTGACGCTGGGCTGGGCACTGCAGAAGAGAGCTAAGTAACAGAGGGGTGTTGTGGGAGGAAGGCTGACTACCTTACCTCCAATCTCTTTTACCCTATTCCCTTCAAGGCCTTATTTTCACTGATATCCAGGTCCAGGAATGAGCTTTTAATCAGAAACCTCTCTATTAACTACAACCTAGTTTTTTTTTAACTTATCCTAGGGCTTCCATCCCTGCTTTAAAGTTTGTGCTGGAGAAGGTCTCAGCATTCTCATAGGTAAGGACACAGGGTCCAGGAGGCTAACTAAGGGACATTCTGCAGAATCAACACTAGAAGGCAGGGCCCTATGCAGGTGTGCCACATAGGTTCAGCTGGCACCACTCAACTTACTTCAGGATTATCTTTCAGGAGAAACCTTTAAATTTTTATCCCAAGTCCAGCCTCACCCAGAGCAGTAAATATCTTTATCCTCACTGGGTGAGGCAGGCCCACAAACGACCTGAAAATACTAGTGGAGGCTGTCGAAATGACTGGCCACTGGCACTGCGCCCACCCTGGAGGTGTCCAGCTGGGCACCGCCTGGCACCTGTGTGCTTTGCTGCATGGAGCCAGCCCACTGCTGCTGGGTGTTCATTTTCAGGGAGGGAGATATGATCAAGCATGGGTGGAGTCTCCTATAGTCTTAAGTGTGCTAAAATTCTCCCTCCCCGGTTTCCCAATCACCACCCGCTCTAATTTCTGGGTTTAGTGCTAAAACACAGAATATCACTTCTACCAGTAGGGCCCCTCAGGACAAGATGCTATGGTTCAAAGGACTTGTAACTCACATCTGGCTCTGCTCCTCTACTGGCCCCAGAACAGAATCTACTTAGTCCAGAAAAGATCTTGCTTTCTTTAGAACTTAGAGCTCTTCCACAGAAAAGTTACCGTAGCCTTCCTGGTGGCTCACCTTCCTTACTAAAACTGAACTTCATGTCTCATGAGGAACATGCAGCAATGGGGAATCATTCTGTGTTGCCCATCTCAAGAAAGAGTCTTTTCTGACAGCTGAGTGTGCTCAAAGATGCTGAGCGCAAGGTGGACGGGCCTTCCAGTGACCTGTGTTACTGACTAGCACCACAAAGGCATTTCTGGTCCCTCTTGCTCCACGACCTCTGGCCTACTTAGTTTACAAAGGCAGGGAAAACAGGAGCAAGAGGGGTGGGAAGAGGACTGTTTTCTAATACAAACCATAAAGTGAGATCTAGTGGCTCTACCCATGTCCATCTGAAGGGGTCATTTATAATAAAATGTGTTCAAAAACAGTTTTACCAAAAATGAGCATTCTTTAGAAGGGTGCTCCTGCTGGAATCAAATATATAAGGTGTTTTGTTAAAAAACGAACACACTGTTGAGTATCAAAAAAGAAACAAAAGAGAGATCACAGAGCCTGAAATTTTGAAACAGTATGAGGTGTTGGATGGGCGCCTCCTCGGTGCCTTGCCACGTGCAGGGCACTGCTGTACACGTCTGCAAAGCTGGTTCTGTGCTGAACTACAGCTACAGGAGAAAGTTGTCAATAATGCAGGGGCAGCAAGCTAAGGCCCATGGACCAAGTCTTGTGTGCTGGCTGGTTGTGCAGCCCATAGGCTAAGAAGGGGTTTGTATTTTTTTTCAATGGTGGTGATGGGGCAATTACATAAAAATATCAGTGTCCATATGGAGCTTTACTAGAACACTGCCATACTCCAATCTTCACGTGTTTATGGCTGCTTTCAATACTACAATGACAGAGCTGAGTGGTTCTGACAGCAACCCTGTGGGCTGCAAGTCGAAAATATTTACTCTCCTATCCTTTGCAGAAAACGATTCTCACCTGTAACATAAAGCTGTAAAAATACCAAATAATGGTTTTAGTCACTCCTTGACTGGAAAAAAAATCCAAGCCAGTAAGACTGTATTTGACCCGGGTGTGGTGGCTCACATCTGTAACCCCAGCACTTTGGGAGGCCAAGGCAGGTTGGGAGTTCGAGACCAGCCTGACCAACATGGCAAAACCCTGTCTCTACTAAAAAATACAAAAGTTAGCGGGCGTGGTGGCACATGCCTGTAATCCCAGCTACATAGGAGGCTGAGGAAGGAGATTCGCTTGAACCTGGGAGACAGATGTTGCAGTGAGCTGAGAATGTGCCACTGCACTCCAGCCTGGGTGACAGACTGACTAAATCTCACCAAAAAAAAAAAAAAAAAAAATTGTATTTGAGTAGCTATTAAGACAAAAAAAAAGTATTATTTTAACAAGTCATGATATCACTAATAATTTTTAAAATCTTCCAATTTTAAAAAGCGAATTATTTTCTCTTAATCTTCATTTCTTTTCATAGATGTCCAGGTATGATCCACTTAGAGAGCAACAACTGAGACAACTAAGCGTTCACTCATCCATGCACTGAGAGGGGTTCTACTCCAGAGGGAGGTGGCTGGGGGTAGGAAGTGGTGCCTCTAACACAGGGTGAGAGACACACAGGCCAGCACCTCCTTACATTGACAAGCACAATCACCCTCTCTTCAGTGCTTTGCTTCCATGCCTGGTAGCACACTGAATCCACTGGCTGTACACAGCACATAGCAGTGTGCTTTCATATACCTCCTAGGCGGGATATACGTGTCTATAAAATACATTTTATAATGCTATCATGAAACAGTACTTTTACCTTTTAAAAGATCCTTCTCATCTATTACCTCAAATGAGTAAACCAAAGTAATATGCTTAACAAACAAAATAACTGAGATGCTGCAGAACAATTTTCTTATGGGGGGGCAGGGGGTAGTTAACTCTCAAGTTCAGAGACCAACCTGATCAAAAAGCTGTTTTCCAGTTGTATTTGGCTGGATTGCAAACTCCAGCTCTGCATCCATGGTGGTAACTCGGACATTGATCTGAAAAACAGAATGAAACAAATTACCCTTAACTGAGTCCTGTTTTCTTCTGATAACCTCCTGCACCTTCTACATAAGCTGGTCCTCAGTGTGGCAATGGCACAGGCCTGTGACATGGGTTCCTGTGCTAGTCAGGAAGCCACATACCACTCCTGACTGCAGATGGCTGGGGACACCTCAGCAGGGGCAGGCACAGTGCGAACCAAATGCAGCCTCTTTGCTTTGATAAAGCACACTGACACTTAGGGCTAAGCAGTTTTTCTTTGAGAAATAGTCTTGCTCTGTCACCCAAGCTGGAGAATGGTGCCACAATCTTATCTCACTATAGCCATGACCTCCCAGGGCTCATGTGAGCACCTCCCACCTCAGCCTCTTGAGTAGCTGGCACTATAGGTGCGCCACCATGCCTAGTTTTTTTCTTTGGGGGGGGTAGAGACAGGGTCTCACCATACCCCCAAGGCTGGTCTTGAGCTCCTAGGCTCAAGCAAGCCTCCCACCTCAGTCTCCCATAGTGCTGAGATGACAGGCATGGGTCACCTTGCCAACCTAAGCAGTTTTTTTTTTTTAACAGAAATTCTTTAACCTGTTTTTCCATGCACCAGCTCATGTAAGCCTTACAACAGCCAAAGGAGGCAGCAGGGCTCCCGAGGGACCAAGGAAGTCAGAGAAGGGAAGACAGAAAGCTTTGTACAGAAGATTTGCAGCAACGTTAAAAATCAAGAGTGAGAGAAATGGTGAAATGTCCAAAGACATGTCAAAGATGGATGCTGGCATGACATGAAATTGTAATTGTGAAAACAACAGAAACTGGACAAACTGCTTCTAAAATTAAAAATGTGACAAGCAAAACTCTCTCTCAATGCAAATGTGAGATCTATTTAGACAAGAGATAATGAAAAAATGTAAAAATAGAAATAGTATTAGGATGGTGAGACACAGAATTGAGGTGGTAGTGATGGGAGGGCCTTAAAAATATTTCTAATCTTGCAATGTAGTTGTTTTAAAAACACAAAACACGGCCGGGAGTGGTGGCTCACATCTGTAATCCCAGAATTTTGGGAGGACAAGGCAGGTGGATCACTTTAAGTCAGGAGTTCGATACCAGCCTGGCCAACATGGTAAAACCCTATCTCTATTAAAAATACAAAAATTAGGCCGGGCGCGGTGGCTCAAGCCTGTAATCCCAGCACTTTGGGAGGCCGAGGCAGGTGGATCATGAGGTCAAGAGATCGAGACTATCTTGGTCAACATAGTGAAACCACGTCTCTACTAAAAGTCCACAAAATTAGCTGGGCACGGTGGCGTGTGCCTGTAATCTCAGCTACTCAGGAGACTGAGGCAGAAGAATTGCCTGAACCCAGGAGGCGGAGGTTGTGGTGAGCCAAGATTGCACCACTGCACTCCAGCCTGGGTAGCAAGAGCGAAACTCCATCTCAAAAAAAAAAAAAAAAAAAAAAAAATTAGCTGGGCATGGTGGCACACGCCTGTAGTCCCAGCTACCTGGGCTAAGGCAGGAGAACTGCTTGAACCAGGGAGATGGAGGCTGCAGTAAGCCGATATTGTGCCACTGCACTCCAGCCTGGACAACCGAGCAAGACTCCATCTCAAAACAAAAACAAAACCCACTTACATCAAGGTAATTTTCAATTGTATCACTTGAAAAACCCCAGATTTAGGCGGGACGCGGTTGCTCACGCCTATAATCCCAGCACTTTGGGAGGCCGATCACGAGGTCAAGAGATTGAGACCATCCTGGTCAACATGGCGAAACCCCGTCTCTACTAAAAATACAAAAATTAGCTGGGCATGGTGGCGCATGCATGTAGTCCCAGCTACTCGGGAGGCTGAGGCAGGAGAACTGCTTGAACCCCGGAGGCGGAGGTTGTGGTGAGCCAAGATCGAGCCATCACACTCCAGCCTGGGTAACAAGAGCAAAACTCTGTCTCAAAAGAAATAAAAAGAAAAACCCCAGATTTACTAAAGTATATGAAAAACACTCAAATCTGACTACTTTATATCACTGTCCCAAAGGAAAATAGCAGAGCCACATAGCAACTATAATGCTTAATATTAAGAAATGTTTGCTTCTCACCATCTTTCAAGTAAAATATATAGAAGCTACAGAGATAGCTATCCTGGATTCTTCCTAATGCAGGTGTAAATGTAACAAGGACATATTACCTGGGCCAACATTTGGCGACAGAGGTTGACAGAGGTTTCATTATCTAGTCAGGGTACCACATGTATGTCACTCACCAAATGTCACCTCCTACTTCAGGAACACGGTCTCCCCACCCACTTCCACCCCCACCCCCATCCCCATCCCAATAACACATGTAAGACGACGATGATTGAGAGATCCTCTAATATACATCCAATATGCCTTAAAGGCTCCCTGACTGATAGTCCAAGTACAGATGTAAGGTATCATTTTCTGGATTTTTTAAAACAACTTTTCTCCACAATCACAAGTCCAGAAGTTAAAGAACTCAAGTTTACTGAGAGGCAACGAGATATGTTTTAAAGCCTTTAATCATACTAAAATATAAAAACCTACTCTTCTTTCATTTCCTGCTGGTAATTTTTTTTTAAATCACAAAATGGCTGTTATGAGGCATAAAATAAAGCAAGCATTTCTCTCAATTATGGTTCCAAGGGCATGTATTAGAGATGGGAAAACCAGCCCCAAGTCAAATATTTCAGTCGCCAATGCAGCTCCAGCTACACACACAGAAGCCAACAATGACATATCACACTCAAAACCGAAGTGGAGGGGAGTTCACTCACAATGGCAGTGCCTGGGTATGCTTTTCTTTCTCTGCTACCTACTGATTCAGAAGTGGAAACCCCACGTACAGTCAGAAGTGACCGAAGGCCACTACCTGGTCAAGACAAATACAAATGACCAGAGTCCACGCACACAGATTTCAGACTCTAAATTCTAGTCCTGGGTCTAAGTTGGAAGACAGTATGAAAATGACATCTCCTGAAACCAAAGCTAATAATTATCATTAAAAAGATATTAATCATTTTGCAAACTGATTAGCAGGAATTTACAATAGCCCATTTTTGGTTCTGAATCAGTTTCATATCTAATGAAAATTCATACAACTCTTTGAAAAAGCAAGTAACTTGTTTTGTTTGAGATGGAGTCTCACTCTGTCGCCCAGGCTGGAGTACAATGGCACCATTTAGGCTCACTACAACCTCTGCTTCCTGGGTTCAAGAGATTCTCCCACCTCGGCCTCCAGAGCAACTGGGATTTCAGGTGCCCACCACCGCGTCAGGCTAAATTTTGTAATTTTAGTAGAGACAGGGTTTCACCACCTTGGCCAGGCTAGTCTTGAACTCCTGACCTCAAGTGATTCGCCTGCCTCAGCCTCCCAAAGTGCCAGGATTATACACATGAGCCACCGCGCCTGGCCTGAAAAAGCAAGTCACTTATAAAATGAATACTTTTACTGAGGTTGGTTGTAACAACCCAGTAGTGTGTAGAAAGTGAACTTAAAAATTAAGCTACTGAGAAGGTCTACATGAGTCAACAAATCTACACTTCCTACCAACTTCATCTGAGCACCAACAACTCCAACACAATGCCAAGTCTTAGCTGGTCCAATCATTCCACAAAATTCTTTACCTGTGCCCCAATGCCCATGGGAAATCAATACCTATGGTACACAACCTCAATGATTGCAAGTCTAAAGATCAGGGAGGCCGGGCCCAGTGGCTCACACCTGTAATCCCAGCACTACGGGAAACCAAGGCAGGCAGATCACTTGAGTCCAGGAGTTGGAGACTAGCCCTGGCAACATGTCAAGCCCCCATCTCTACAAAAAATCAGAAAATTAGCCAGGCATGGTGATGGGCCCCTGCAGCCCCAGCTACTTGGGAGGCTGAGGTGGGAGGATCACCTGAGCCCAAGAGGTAGAGGCTACAGTGAGCTATGATGGAGCCACTGCACCCCAGCCTGAATGACAGAGTGAGATCCTCTTTAAAAAAAGTAAGAATAATGATCAAGGAGTTGTTCTGGCACGGCAGTAATAACACTGGGACCAGCAATAGGAATCCACTGGCCCTGTCAAAAGAAGTAATTTCCAGTTTGGATTTGGGGACACAACAAAATCTTAAGAACCCCCTCTTAGAATCACAATTTTAATACATGTATATATTCACACATAGGTCTGGCTCTACAATCTATGTCTTTATATAGAGATTTAGGAGAAGATACCATGAAATCTAAACAAGTGAATGAGCTGCTTTAAGTTAAAGGGTGGGTCTGTTACTTGAGTAGTCATTCTGCCACTAGTGTTTCCCACTGGGGGTGCTCTTGTCATTCTGGACAACACAAGTATTCACTCTGCAAGACTATCCCAAGTGCTCAGGAATGTTTAGCATCGGTATCCCCAGTCACTGGAACATCTAAAAGCAACTCTATCTACACATGCATTTCCAAATGCTCTATGGGGAAAAGGGAGGAGATCCTCCCCAGCTGAAGGACCACAGCATGGCACTGCCTTAATCTACCACAATCAGTTCCTTGTTTAGAAAGACAATCATTTTCAATGTTATAGATAAAATAATGTCCTGCAATACAGCATAAGCTTTCACCAAAGTTTAAAATGAGGCATTCACTGAGATGACAGGACCATTAACATACACACTTTGTCTACTTATCCAAGGGCTTGAAAAAAAAAACAAAAAACAAAAAAACAGACTTTGGGATCTGGTGCAGTAACTCATGCCTGTCATCCCAGCACTTTAAGCCAAGGCGGGTGGATCACTTGAGGTCAGGTGTTTGAGACCATCCTGGCCAACATGGAGAAACCTTGTCTCTACAAACATTTGCCTCGTGTGATGGATTGTACCTGTAACCCAGCTACTCGGGAGGCTGAGGCAGGAGAATCGCTTGAACCTGGGAGGCAGAGGTTGCAGTGAGCCAAGATAGTGCCACTGCACTCCAGCCTCGGCGACAGAGAGACTCAAAACAAAACAAAACAAAACCAGGCTTCAGCAATTGAGAAAACACATCTAAATCCCAACTCTCCATTTTATTATCAGGGTGTTAGGTTTCCCTGGTCAGCAACTGTTTTTAGTGAACTCAACATATCTGGATACCAGCTGGTTCTTGTATTTACAACAGTGCCACAGGAATAAGGGGGAACTGGGGCTGTATGATTCTGATACACACCCAAGGATTGTCCCATAGAAAACTCAAGTCCATGGGGTTGAACATACCACCACACAAATCCAAACTATGTGCAAACACTAGAGAAAAAGAGCACATGGTTTACAGCTTTTATTGTATTAGTAATTCCCCTGAGATTACACAGTTATCAAAAACAGCATTCAGTGAAGGCTGCGCAGTCACGTGTGGTACAGGTGTGTGTATGTAGTATTTGGTTAGTCATCTAAGATCTACCCAAAAAAGGGCAATATTTCTCTCAGGCTTCCCAAAATATTAAAACTTGTTAAAGGTATGTTTTGCTTGGGAGTGGTGGTGGTAATGAAAGTTCACTCCCGTACCACCCAACCCCTAGACAAAAAGAACCATGTAGTTCATGGTGTAGATTAATAAACAACTAACTGTGTCTCTACTCTCTCTCTGCTTAATAATCTACTCTTTAAAAAATTCTAGGCCAGGTGCAATGGCTCACATCTGTAATCCCAGCACTTTGGGAGGCCAAGGCAGGCGGATCACTTGAGGTCAGAAGTTCAAGACCAGCCAGCCCAACATGTTGAAACCCTGTCTCTACTAAAAATACAAAAATTAGATGTGGTAGTGCACACCTGTAATCCCAGCTACTCAGGAGGCTGAGGAGAGTGAATCACTTGAAACCAGGAGGCAGAGGTTGCAGTGAGCCAAGATCATACCCGTGTACTCCAGCCTAGGTGACAGAGTTGGACTTCATCCCTCTCGCCCCCCGCCAAATTCTATTTGTTGGCTGGGTGTAATGGCTCAGGCCTGTAATCCCAGCACTTTGGGAGGCCAAGGCAGGAGGATCTCGAGGTGAGGAGTTTGAGACCAGCCGGGGCAACATAGCAAGAACATGTCTCTAACTTTTAAAAACGTTAGGAAAAAAAAAGTCTATTTGTGTTTTTATCAGGTTAGCTCAGCTTGAACTTACTATACTACAGGATGAACAATAGCTTTATTCTTCTTACGTTCCACGGCCATAAACTACAGGACCAACCCTTGCTAGTGGGCACCTAACATGTTAATTCAATCCACAAATACCAATTAAATACTGCAAGGTACTCCAGGCACTGCAGTGGGCACTCTGAGTACAGAGAGGGGTTAGTCCTCCCTGTCCCTGAGTGACTTACAGGTTATTGAAGATGGGTGTGCCTCAAACAGTGATCACACACCACAGTGCTTCCCACATCAGCCTCACCATCAGAATCCCAAGAGAAGCTTTCCAAACACCCTCAGCCCAGGAAGCTGTCACTTCTACAAGTGATTTTGAGGAGGCCAAATTTGGGAATCGCTGGAAGGCAAGACACAGGAGGCAGAAGGCCCGGGTTTGAGAGCTAGCTCTGTAACCTGAGGACCCCCAGCAGATGACTTCCTGCCACTGGGCCTCAGTTACCTGATCTTCATGCAGGTAGAGTTTGGACTAGATGGCTTGAGGCCTTTTACCACTCTGAAATGCTAGGTCCAAAGCCCACTGGCCAGGTATGACGTGGCCAGTGCCATTGGACAGTAGAGGTATGAGTACCCCTTGAAGGGTCTTCTCCTTAGGAGGAACCAGAGGGCCAATAAATACTGTCTGACCACTAGGAGAAAAGTAACTCACTAGAATGCTATTCAAGGTCAGCAAGTAGTGTTTTCACTGAGAAGAGGGGACACAACTGTGTTCGCTTTCCCAAAGGGGAAAGTACCCCTCCAGGCAGACAAATGATGGCACAGGTGCTACCACTCCAATGCAATGGACATGAAAGGTGTTAAACCTGTCTGCTTTGTTTTTAAATAAACTCAATAATAATTCCCCCTATCATAAAACAAAATAAACCCAATATCCTCTTTGCTTATTCCTTGGAGCAGCTGAGCCTGGCACAGAGGCCTGGTGACACGGGGTGGCCCCAGCCTCACTCAGGCCAACCCTGTTCCCGCTCCATCTTGCTGGTGATACAGAGTGGCTAGAGACCATTTAATCTGTGAGCATCTTCCAACTCTATCATTCTATGATGTAAAATCATCTTGCCTGGCTTCTGACACCATCCCAAACCAGCAGCTACGTAGTTCTCTCTGAAATGATTTGGCTTTAAAAAAGAAAGACAAAAATTGGGATATGCCGTGGGGCTAATATTTGGAGGTCACATAACTCTGCAGTGTTTCTTCCTTCTTTTTAGCTGAAAGGCTGTTGTCTGTTTGCCATGTTGATGCCAACAGTGGCAGCCCAAGAAGGGGCCCACCTCTACTTCCCAGATTCTTCTGCCCACAGGTTATTTCTAGGAGCATCCCAGGGAACTAGCATTCTTCAGAATATAGTTGGGAAACCATGACTTCTGAGTCTTCCCAGTTTAACTTTATCGAATTGGCATCTAAAATGTCTTCTAAGAGTCTGAGGAATGAAAAAGATACCAAGTTGACAATTAAATTTTGTATTTTACTTCTAATGAATGAATAATTACTGAATATTCAGCCACATTATCTCCCCGGTATTCTCCTCATTTTGGTAAATAAATACAGGTATGCGTTTTTTTCCTCTGGGAAGCATCCATTTCCTCTGTTTTAAACTTGGTTTAAGATTACTTCTACAATCACACTTTTTACAGCACAAATTCAAACTGTAATAAAAGCCCAAGACAGGAGGGAAAAATCCAAGATCAATTCCTCCACAAACATTACAAGCAAGCAATCCTTGAGTCTTAAGACAAAAGAACCAGATTTTAGGGGCCAGAACACTGCAGGAAAAAAGTTTGCAGTCATTTTTTAATGTACTCAAAATTCAGGAAAACCTTTAAAATAAGAAAGGAAATTCAAATGGGAGCATATTTATGTCTGAATTGCAGGCAGTGGATTCACTGATAAAAGATTAATCCCTATATTATCACACCTGCCATTTACTCAAAAACCAGTCTGAGTAGAGCCGCCATCCAACGACCACCAAGATTACATTGCGAGCTTGACCTTCCATATCATTTAAAATGTCAACGCTGTTTTCCAACATTCCAGCCCTCTTCTGAAGGTGCCACTTCAGCAACTTTTAACAGCTTTCAAATATTTGGATAAGACCTTTCAAATACTTAGAAATGCTGATATGAAGTAGATACAGTAAACTTTCTCCCACAAATTGGAGTATGACAGGAAATTCTTACAACCAATGATAAATGAATTACAAAAGCTTTACAGCTGCTATTTTGGTTCACTTAATTGGGTAATTATAGAGACAACACTGTATATTTTGACTCTCATGTTGAATCACTATGTATTTTAAATAGCAGCTACTGAAATATAATTTACCATAAAAGTTACCCATGTAAAATGTATAATTCAGTGGTTTTTAGTATATTCAGAGTTACGCACTGGACACTGCAATCTAGTTTTGGGATAGTTTGTCAGCCCGAAAAGAAACTCCATGCCCACTGGCAGTCACTCCCCATTCCTCCTGATCCCTCGGCCCCTGGCAACCACCAATCTACTTTATTTCTCTAAGGATTTGCCTATTCTGGACATTTCAGAGAGAAAGAATTTTATAATACGCAGTCTTTTGTGACTGAATCCCATGACTTGGCATGTTTAAAAAGTTTATTCATGTCGTAGCATGTGCCAGCACTTCATCCTTTATTGCCCAATAATACTCCACCGTGTGGATGTGTCACTTCTGTCCACCCATTCCGGTGATGGACATTCAACTTGCACCTTGTTGCTTTCAGCAATTGCAAATAAGGAACAGCTGAAAAACAATTGCATTCAAACTACATTACGGTCATTTTCAAAAGAATAAAAACCTTTAGGGAGAAACAAAAAGTTAATTTTTAAAAATCAGAACTTTTAGGTTTACTGTTTTTAAGTTCTGAATGAAAATATTCTATGTTCTTAGAAGTTGCTGGCTGCCAAAGCGATGAACACAGCAGCTCCAATTGATCATGCACGCCCATGCTGCGTTCTGCCACCTTAGCCCTCGCTGCTTCTGGGCACCACTGGTTGCCCCACCAAGGCCGAGCTGAGAGGGTGGCTCAGCTTCTGCTTCAGAGACCTCCCTCGATGGAAGAGGGACTTAGTTTGCTGGTCCACGTTTTTTTTTTTTTTTTTTTTTTAGACAGGGTCTTGCTCTGTCGCCCAGGCTGGAGGGCAGTGGTGCAATCTCAGCTCACTACAACCTCCACCTCCAGGGTTCAAGCAATTCTCCCACCTCAGCCTCCAGAGTAGCTGGGACCTTAGCCTATGGAGTAGCTGGCATCCACCACCACATCCAGTTAATTTTTCTATTTTTTGTAGTGATGGGGTTTCACCATGTTGCCCAGGGTGATCTTGAACTCTGGACCCTCAAGGGATCTGCCCACCTCAGCTTCTCAAAGTGCTGAGGAGTGTGAGCCACTGCTCCACATTTAACTCCAATGATGCTGAGCACAACACAGCACTCTAATTACAAAAACTTATTTTGTTGTAACGGAACACTCCTTTTCTATTTTAGACTTTCTTGGTTGAACATGGCTCTCCTCCAGCTCTGTTTACAGCTGCTCACAATAATATGACAATACCAGGTATGTTTGATGAAGTCTGGTGTGGGAAGAGGAGGCATTACACCCCTTTGAACTCATTTAAGATGTATGGCCAGCTGTACCTTATATGCAGCCATTCACAGGCCCTCAAGGCGCTCAAACTTGAACACATGAAAAAAAAATCACCCAAGCGCTTGTTAAAACAGCTTCCTGGACCCCAGGGTAAGAGTCTGACTCAGATTGGGAGGGGTCTACATTTCCATGTCTAACCACTCACAGCTGACGTCAATGCTGCTGGCCGAGGCCACGCTATAACCAACAGTGGGGTAGTGGGGGGAAGAGGGAGAACCTGCCATCATGAAAATGCAAAGGCCACGGCTCGTTTTGCCAAGATTAATGTATTTACCACTGCTGATTTATAATCCTTTATATAAAAGTATCCTAAGTCTCCGTTCTTTGTACTAGCAGACAGGTTTTCCCTAATGAAACCTCAGATCACAACAGATGGACTCACATATTTTAGTAGTCTCTCTGGATCCTCAGTCCCTTATCTCACCAAGAACAATATGCCAAATGAATAAATTATATCACGAGCAAATGACAGACAGTGGTCATTTTCCACAGATGCTGGCTAACAGCCAACCTCTGTAAAACATTACCACTGACTTAGCAAACCTTAACCAGCTTAGTGCAGAAATGCAGATACTCTAATTCAGTCAAGGCAGGCAAAGCTGACCTTTTTTAGAGTGTCACAGTAATGGCCAACATTGAAAAGATAACTTTGTTTCCATGTATTATATGAAGTGAATGTCTTTCCTACATGAACAATGCTGCTCCCAGTAATAAACAACTGTTTTATAAACAAAATGGTATCAATGTAGTTGCAACTGAAAACCCAGTGACATTTTACATTATTCTTTCCAGCAAGCATATGGTTAGAAGTGCCCAAGTTTTACTCCAGAAAGGCAGTCCAGAAACCATCCTGTTGTATAAATTTCTTTCAAGGAGAGGGCTGAGATAAGAACCACTATGTTGCTAAAGGTATTTATGAAAATATTCAAAATGTCAGAAGTAAAATAGAAATGTGGTCCTTAAAATGTGATTTTCTACTAAATGAAGTCTCTCTCTATATATATATCAATTAATGACTCTGACCTGACAGTATACTTGGCAGACATCAACACCACTGGTCGGGGCTCTTCTCTGAACATTCCCACCCACAGCAGTGGCCATGTCACTGAGAAAAGGAAGGGCTGGAAGAAATTCAAGGAACACATATTTAAGCTCTCTTTTTCCTCAAAGATCCCTGTTCTGGGCTGGGTGCGGTGGCTCATGCCCGTAATCCCAGCACTTTGGGAGGCCAAGGTGGGGCGGATCACAAGGTCAGGGGTTCGAGATCAGCCTGACCAACATGGTGAAACCCCCATCTCTACTAAAAACACAAAAATTAGCCGGGTGTGAAGGCGGGTGTCAGTAATCCCAGCTTACTCAGGAGACTGAGACAAGAGAATTGCTTGAACCCGGGAGGCAGAGGTTGCAGTGAGCCAAGATTGTGCCACTGCACTCCAGCCTGGGTGACAGTGAGACTCCATCTCAAAAAAAAAAAAATCCCTGTTCTGATAAGCGTTCTCTTTTAATATCAGCCTTCTTGAGTTAAGTGTCCTTGTTGACCTCAAGGAAGTGGAAATAACAATATAAATACAACATACTAGGCTGGGCACGGTGGCTCCTGCCTGTAATTCCAGCACTTTGGAAGGCCGAGGTGGGTGATTACTTGAGACCAAGAGTTCAAGACCAGCCTGGCCAACGTGATAAAACTCCATCTCTACTAAAAATACAAAGTATTAGCCGGGTGTGGTGATGCTTGTAATCCCAGATACTAAGGGGCTAAGGCAGGAGAATCGCTTGAACCTGGAAGGTGGAGACTGCAGTGCACCGAGACTGCACCACTGCACTCTAGCCTGGGTGACAGTGAGACTCTCAAAGAAAAAAAACTGTACTATAATCTTGAGGCATATCTGCAAATGCAATGGATAAAAAGATGTAGCACATGGCTATTCCTTTCTATCAAGCTATATCTTAAGTTTCACCCCATTATTATTTTATACGACCTCTTCTTTTAAGGTTAAAGAAAAATATGAGGGTGAAGGCAAAGAAATCTTGGCTGGGCACAGTGGCTCACTCCTGTAACCCTAGCACTTTGGAAGGCCAACATGGGAAGATCACTCGAGCCTAGGAGGTCCAGGCTGTGAGCCACAATCATACCACCACACTGGGTAACAATCTTTTTTTTTTGAGACAGGGTCTCACTCTGTGGAAGCTGGAGTGCAGTGGTGCAATCTTGGCTCACTGCATCCTCTACCTCCCCAATTCAAGTGACTCTCCTGCCTTAGCCTCTCAAATATCTGGGATTACAGGCATGTACCACCACACCCGACTAACTTTTGTATTTTTAGTAGAGACGAGGTTTCACCATGTTGCTAGGCTGGTCTTGAACTCC
This sequence comes from Callithrix jacchus, assembly GCF_049354715.1. NCBI lineage: Eukaryota > Metazoa > Chordata > Mammalia > Primates > Cebidae > Callithrix > Callithrix jacchus. Next base: position 165,615,316 of record NC_133505.1, read on the forward strand.
TGACCTGATCTGCTCGCCCGGGCAGGGTGCTGGGATTACAGGCGTGAGGAGAACCATCTCAAAAAAAAAAAAAAAAACAAAAAAAACAAAAAACCTGCCAGGGGTGGTGGCTCACGAGGTCAGGAGTTTAAGATTAACCTGGCCAACATGGTGAAACCCCATCTCTACTAAAAATGGAAAAATAGCTGGGCGTGGTGGCAGGCAGATAAACCCAGCTACTTGGGAGGCTGAGGCAGGAGAACTGCTTGAACCTGGTAGGCAGTGAGCCAAGATTGCACCACTGCACTCTAGTCTGGGTGACAGAGCAAGATTCCAACTCAAGAAAAAATCTGCTCGTCTATTGAGCTTAGGAAAATGTTCAGTTGCCAAAGAAAGGCCAGCCATCTAAGCTCCACAAATCTTGTAAAAAGTACACAGGATTAATTACAACAAAAATGGTCAGGTACTTCAGTACAATTTCAGTGCATCATTTTGTCTGTAGCACAATTTAAAAAAAAAACCACGAGTGCACTAGTTATAAAACTCATTTCTAGAGCACTTTTACACTGTTGGTGGGAGTGTAAACTAGTTCAACCATTGTGGAAGACAGTGTGGCGATTCCTCAAGGACCAAGAAATAGAAATTCCATTTGACCCAGCAATCCCATTACTGGGTATACATCCAAAGGATTATAAATTGTTCTACTATAAGGACACATGCACACGAATGTTCATTGCAGCACTGTTTACAATAGCAAAGACCTGGAACCAACCCAAATGCCCATCGATGATAGACTGGACAGGGAAAATGTGGCACATATACACCATGGAATATTATGCAGCCATCAAAAACGATGAGTTCATGTCCTTTGAAGGGACATGGATGAACCTGGAAACCATCATTGTCAGCAAACTGACACAAGAACAGAAAATCAAACACCGAATGTTCTCACTCATAGGTGGGTGTTGAACAATGAGAACACATGGACACAGGGAGGGGAGCATCACACACTGGGGTCTGTCGGGGGGAAATAGCGGAGGGACAGTGAGGGGTGGGGAGTTGGAGAGAGATAGCATGGGGAGAAATGCCAGATATAGGTGATGGGGAGGAAGGCAGCAAATCACACTGCCATGAGTGTACCTATGCAATAATCTTGCATGTTCTTCACATGTACCCCAAAACCTAAAATGCAATAAAAAACTCATTCTCATTAGTTTTCATAGAATTATATAACACCAGGATATGTACTAGTCTTTTACTGCCTAATAGGTATAATAAAATCATCCAATGTTGGCGCTCACCAGAGTCTACTTCTCACAATCCTGATAACCACCAGAGACTGCACTCCCTACAGGGGTCAAAGTGCCAGCTCCTTGTCCTCAGTTATTCCTCTAGCTTTCCTAGGAATCATGGATAGTCATACTATTCCCAGGAGTATGACATACAGAAAGTCACGGACCAGGTGGCAAAGTTCCAAGTACAGACCAGTGTTAGCTGTTGTCAGACTTTCTGGTGCCCATGATGGAGCTGCAGACACTGTCCCTTGTGACAGTGCTTGGTCCCAAACAGGAAGCTAAACCAGCAGGAGAATTCAAGTTTGGCTACACATGGATTGATAATGACAGTTAATGGAATGACTTAGTTGCCTGTAGGCAGTGTCTGTCAAGAAAGGAAACCCCACCACGATAGTGCCTTTTAGATTAAAACACCCATTCCTTCTTGACCACTGTAAAAAGGCATTCATTGGTTAGTACCTGCCCAGGTGCTAATTACTAATGAAAGCAAAGTCATAACTACAGACTTCAACATCAAAGGAGCCAATTTAACTCTATGGAAAACAAAGCAGCTGTAACTAGAGTTTCTCAGTTCAGTTTAAGCACAGTTCTTATTTTAGAAAATGGGAGTACAAATTTTAACCTGAGTAGAAAGACTTTGGTTACGGTCACTGTTTCAAATTTTAACTGCCAGCAAGTCTGGCAGAAAAGGAGATCTGCCAAATATCATTAATTTTTGTTATGTTTTTAAATGATGCATTCTGCTTATACTCATATTCACATCTAAATATTTACACTTTGTAGTTTAGTTCTTCTGGAATATTTGTATACTTCTACATTGATTATGACTAGTTAGGTTTTTCCTTGTTTCAAGCACAAAAACTATACATGGTTTGTTCATCCCTCAAATACAGTATCCAGCCCATGTCCAGTATCCTAAGGGCTGCGTCTCCTACCCTGTGATCCTCCTGACACCACAGGTAGGCACTGAATTCATTTCCCAGAGAAGCCAGGAGCACTTTAAGGAACTATCTGAGTAACTTTAATGATGAAAAGTAACACTACATGCCACTCACACCTCGTTTTCTAAACTGTTATCCTTACAACCTCCACCACCACCATTAGGCCAACCTTAAAATGTCTTGGCTAAATTCTTAACATGCAGTAGATGTTAACAGGGTAGAGCACTGACACAGAAGCGGGGACTTGGAATTTCCAAGTAATTTTGACTTTCCATGTATCTACATGATGTTATAGCTTTATGCTATAAACATATGTTTTAAGTAGAACAAGCAGAAGAGTGATGAAGTGTAACTGGTAGAATGACTCCAGATGGGTACTCCTTGATATAAGGAGTTATCCTCGTCTGATGACTTTTTTTAATAGTTAAGGAAACTGAGATGCAGAAATTAAGTTTAACCTCCTCAACTTCTAGTAATCAGCTACCAAAATATCTGTGTAGCTCTGCTCTTTAATATTACTCCTAAAATAGTATCTTTAAATAAACATCAATGGTTTTAAGCTTTTGAAAAGTTTCTATTTCCCAATTTCAAGGTAAATATTATACAACATTTTTATATATTTAAAAAGAGTCCTGGTTAACGGCCACCCCATAATTTCAAGAACATGTAATGAAATCTCAAATCCTTCTAAATAGCTCCTTTTGCCTCTGAGAGTAAGCCACTTCCTGTCCCTAGACCCACATCCTGTCAGACCCAGGCTGCTTAACAAACACGAAAAGCAGACAAACCAGTCCCATTTGCACTCATTATAATCACCCAGAAAATCAAGACCTTAGAATGAGAAGGGAACTTTCTGGGCATTCACATTAAAAACGGGGTCACTTTAAAACCAGGTTGGGAACATTTCTGTGCAAAGACCTCCCTACTGTTCACTGCTTCAGTAAGGCAGAAAGGAGCTGCTTTCCATAGGTCTGACAATGAAATGACCGATAGTCATGCCCAAGCTGTAAGCCTGCGCTGAAGAGTAACCGGTGGCCATTTCCGACTTGCTGATGGCATGTGAAAAATAACGCTCCTCCTGATATCTACTAGCTGTTAGCTTTAAGTTCCTTTCTGGTGAGTGTCTGTAAGAATCAACTTCTTCTACCCTGGAATAACATACATTATGTGTTTTATTTAATAGGGAAGTAAAGCAGAATTCTTAGACACCACTTTCCCTTGGGAAAGGGAAAGAAATAATCAAAGGATGTTACATTTAGCAAAAGAAACTATTCTTTCTAGAAACACAATCTACAGCCTTCTCATCTCCTCACCCCAAGGCAGGCAAAATAAAGTGACCTTGAACAAGAATTTATCTAATAAACTCATGAAGTCTAAGTCTTGACTGTATACCATGTGATTTCAGTTTTACTAGGTATATCATACCTACTTCACCAACATACTTCATTGAAATGTACAGATAATCATATACAGAAAATTAAGTTTAGAAACTACTTAGTAAACTTAGTAACCATACACATACACAAAAGTAAGGGACAAGGCCAAGATGACTATTATATGCTACAGTGGGTTTTAATTCTACGCTCAGAAAACATAGGGAACTAAAGGTCTACAGATTAAACCTCACTATTCTCCTGGAACCCATGGTTCTCTGAATTTAGAAGCCTGTGAAGAGTTTTTCCTTTCTGATCGGGGGGTGAGAGGGTGAGTCTAGGAAACAATGAAAATGTCCAAAAATGTCTTTGCTAACCTGTTATTTTAGAGGACATATGATATAAACCACACTTAAATCTTGTGCCATTGCTGAGATAAATGTTTGGCCCAGGTTAACTCACATGAGCAGTAATATGCAACGTAAAGAACATTTCTCCTACAAGAAACTTCAATCAGACAAGATTTATTTGAACTCACCCCAGTCTTTACTTTTGTCATCTATCAAAAATAATGAGTAAGGCCAAAATACCTTATTTCAAAAAATCCAAACTGAACAGTAAGCTTACAAAATTTGCTCAAATAAGCAAATCCCACCAAATCTTGGGAAAAAAAACAAACCATTTCTGAAATTATACTAAATTTAAAAAAAAAAACCTCTTCAATTTATACCGTCAGTATCAAGGATGTTCCATCTGAAATGGGATAATTTGTACATAATTACTTGACTGGAGAAGACACAGTATATACTTTATAACCCTATCACTCACCCCAACCCCAACCCATGGTTTGCTGCATTTCCTTCCCCGTTTCCTGCCAACAGCCCCAGTATGTAGACTGATCTCTTAAAATGGCTACATAAAACCCTACCCAGTAGATATACCTTATTTTATTATGTTCATTTCAATTTTCAAATCCGAGAAAGTTGCTATTAAGACAATGACCTGTTCCCAGTTGGGCCACAGCACTCTGCCCCATTACTACAGCCCCCCCAAAATATTGGGAATACAGAGTAATAGTGGAAAAAACCGGGAACAAATAATTTACATACTTCTAAGTCAGCTGGAATTTTAAGTAGAGACCTCCTTTTAAAACATGTGCATGGAGGGTGAGATGGCCTAGATGGGATCAAATCAGTTACTCATTCATTGATCCAGAGCACAAAGGTTGCCCCAGCAGCAAGGAACAGGGGACCTGCCCTCACCCTGAGATCCTCCCACCTCAAGACTCAGGCACTTCAGGACAAGCAAAAGTAAAGCATCTCTCCCTTTCTACCCTATAACATGCTTTTTAAAAAGCAAATATTCCATTATGTAAAGTTGAAAACATTCAAAAAAGTAGAGAGGATAAGTAGTACCACGATCCTCCAAGCTCTCTTTCTTCAGCTTCAACACCATTCTTTCTTCTACTCTTTCTACCACTTCCACTTTTTTTTTCCCGGCTGGCATATTTTAAGGCCCTCATTCATTATTTCACTTGTAAAAACTTGAGTACATTGCTCTAAAGCACTTAAAAAAAAATCACATCCAAAGTAATTTAAAACTATTCCTTAATACATCAAGTTCAATAAATATTCAATTTTCCTCCATTTCTTTGAAAATGTCTTTTTGCAGTTTATTTGTTCAAGTTATAAAATGCACCTTGTTATCACACTATTGCCACGTTGCCTTGTTCGACTAGGCTCTAAATAAAAAATCCAGGTTTCCCATGTCTCACCCAAACAGCAATGGATTATGTAAGCAAATACTTCAACATCCCAGAAGCCACACCCTTATTAAACCGAGGCAATGAAACAAACCTTAATGAGAATACTATACCAATATACACTGTATGTGTTTACAAATAGTGACTCCAATCTCATATGTATGTGCTGAGCTTTAACCAAGTGACCTGTGGTCCAATTTTCTCTTTAAAAACATACCAGGGCTGGCTCTCCATCCAAGGCATATTTTACAAGAAATTTACAGAGGAAGTAATGGTCCAATAGGCAAAATACTATCAAAACAATCATTTCCCTGAACCACAGCACCTAAGCAAGGATGGAAGAGTAAGCGGGTTTGGCAAATGATGGACTGATCACCAAACCCATGCAAAAACGAGTTCTTGAAGCAAGACCATCATGGTTCACTGTGCAACCTAAGAGTGATTTACCAGAAAACCAACAAAAACACATCACAGTGGGCCCACTCATAAGTCACTCTGCCCAATGGTTTTAGCACTTCAAATAGTAAAGAATTACAGAAACTCTATCCTTGCCAAAGCTTGGGTGAAAATTTACAGGAGCACGCTTACCACTCCTTGACATTGTATTAGACTTGTGTGTTTCCCATTGCAGTGTAAGCTTCTTGAAAGCAAGTCTTTCTCTCAGGAGGGGTTGAGGAAGACAGGGCTCCCTTTACAACTTCAAACAGAAAGCCTATTTTATTTACTCATACCAGCACCTACTTTCCAGAGCATGTTGTCACTGAGGAAAGGTGGGATGATGTACATTTAAGGCTGAAATACACATTAGCAGGAAATGGGTTCCACCATTCACTGGATGTGACTGCCAATCACACATGTGATAATCCTTTAAAAGTTCCTCTTTGTTCACCAATGTAACCCCAGTACCTGAAAACCTGGCACAGAGTAGGTGCTCTATTTGTTGAATGAATGAATTTTATGCTGGGTGGTTGTACAGATGTACCTAACATCAGTAACTTAAGAAGAACGTGTGTGTGGAGTTCTGAGTTAAGAAATCAGGAGTGGCCAACCCGGAAATTAATTCCTTATCTATGGGGAACATCTGATTCCCCAGCCCATCCCTCAGACCACCACAAGCCCTCTGTTTTGGGTTAAATGAAGGCTGCCAGGTAGAGGCTGTTAGGGAGAGCGTGATAAGTAAAAATGCTATGTAAACTGCATGCTTTTTGCAAGCTTTCGACAAGCAGTTGCTATTCCATCCAGCCCGCCACCGCTGGACTGTCCCATATGTAAATTTCCAATAAACCTGGTGGTATCCCTGTTGAAGTCAATAGGGTTTTAGCAAGGCAGCTGTGTTCATTGTGGCAGCAAAGGGACAAAAAGCAAGGTTACATTTACTTACTGCGTTATTTCATTAGGTTGCTAAGTTAGAGGAAAAGAATGACCATCATCATGAGCTAGTAAAGCTTTTAATCAGATTAGAATTTAGCAGGTGCAAGTGGAACCACAGAGCCCTTACTGACCAGGGCCAGGCACAAGGCCAGGTGCTTCCCCTGTGCCATCTCAGCAGGCCTCAAGGGTGGGCACACAGGATCTTGTTTACAGATGAGGAAGCAGAAGGAGGTGAAGAAACTTGCCCAAGATTACCCACTAAGAGGCAGGTACGTTCATCTATTTGGTCATCCTCCTTCCCTCCATTTATTTGCCAATAAACAAGAATTTAAAGTTTGCTATAAAATAATGCTTTAAAAAACAACAGCAACAACAACTTGGGCCAGGCATAGTGGCTCATGGCTGTAATGCCAATACTTTGGAAACTGAGGCAGGAGGATGGCTTGAGGCCAGGAGTTTGAGACCAGCCTGCACAAAACAATGTGAGACCCCCATCTCTACAGAAATAAAAATAAAAAGATTAGTCAGGTGTGGTAGTGAGCACATGCACTACCCCGAGGAGTTCAAGGCTGTGGTGAGCTATGACTGTACCACTGTACTCCAGCCTGAGCAACAGAGCAAGACCGAGTCTCAAAAAAACACAAAAACACCTACCCTCTTGCTTTGCTGCCAGAAAAAGAAAAAGCACAAATAAGCACCTGACAGTGTTATAGGTGGAGACGAGTTCTATGAGTGCAATGAAGTGGGGCAGGGCACAGACAGATGGAGCTGTATTTTAGTGCTCGGAATCAGGATTGGATTTACGAAACACCTGCAGTCAGAAACTCACATACAGACTACAGCAGGTCAAAAGATTACTTTAAACTATCAATGAGGAAAAAAGCAATTCATTTGTATAACACTCTCTTTCCAACTCAAATAACAGGTACAAATTGCTTTCTTTTAGCATATGCCAGAAAGCTGTCATTACACAATGGCTTAGCAAGTATGACACAAGATACTGCCACTTTCTCTACACAAAGACCCACCTGAACACCTTTTTTTAAAACAGCTTTGTTTAAAACATTACCTCAGCACCACTATGCCTGCTCCTCAGTGAGTTGCCGCAATAGCTGCCGTCCATGCTCAGAGCCCATGATGCGCTCAACACTGGCTGACAATACACATTCTGTTCTTTACGAACAATTTTTAAAAAACTGGAACCAATGGGGTGGATATGCTTCTAAATATCATGAGTCTAGCCATAAAATATACACAAGGATATAATAAATGCTTAACAATAATTACTTTATGCTAGAAGCAGGAGTTGGCCCATTTTCTTCTGTAAAGGGCCAGTCACTATTTTAGGCTTTGAGGGCCTTATTTGGAGCCCATAGCATATTGGTTGTTGCTGTTTTAAAAATATTCCAGAAATATAAAAACCATTTTTAGCCGGTAGACCAAATAAAAACAGGCCACAGCCAGACTCGGCCCTAAGATGACAGTTTACCTCATCCTAAAGTAAAAACAATTATTTACACTATCTGAAATGACAACTGTCCACACTAGCAGTTTTAAATTGATCTCTTAGGCAAAAAATTGAAAACAAAATTGTTGCAGAAAAGTTACTTCAAACTTAAAAACATGAGGAAAATCTGATATACTGACTAGTAGTTTGATCCTCAGCTGATACTGGTTCCTCTCCTATCAATAAAAGGTAGGTTCTGGTCAGAAACTTTTTATTTCCTCAAATATATTAGATTAAAAGGGTATTTCCCTTGAAACAGTATTATCATTTACCTAGAGGCTATAGGAAGGGGTTAATGAATAAAGGAAAACAGAAGTGACCACTGCTGACTTGGAAGCCCGAATTCCTCCACACTTACCCAAAGAATCTTGCCAGCCGGAGGCCTTCCCTGGTCTCCAGGGCACGCTTGGTCTTTTGTGAGGACCTCTATCATGCATTGTAATTGTTTACATATCTGCTTTCACTAGGAGACTGAAAACTCCTTAAAGGCAAACCCAATCTTTGTATCCTTGCTGCACCAAGCACATAACGAGTAATAGCACCTGAATACATGAAGGTACCCATGTGACTGATAAGGGAACTCCCACTAGAACACACAGAGGATGCAGAGGAGAGAAAAATCAGAGCCCTTCCTCTTACAAAGATAATCCAAACAGTTCATTCTGCTTTTTCCCTGAGAAGACCGATGGAAAAACTATACCTCGTTTATAGGAACCCCAAAGTTTTAGCTAACAGGGTAAGTCTGAAAGACATGGGGGGCGTGCGGGGAGAAACACAGAAGAAACAAAGCTTACAGCATCTGAATATGGGTTGTTTGGATTTCACAGATAAAAACTATCTCCGTTTATCTTATGTAACATCCTTTCCACTTAAAAACTTTAACTCCCATTTTACAGCTGACAAAATTGAGGTTCACAGATGCTAAATGGCTTCCCCAAGTACAGGTAAGCAGTAAATTAGCTATGAAATTTTACAGCTTTTTGTGGTTTCATTTTGAAAAAAATTGTATTAACTACATCAAGCATTTCAGTCAAAGTCTCCAAGTCACATTACAGCACAACGTTTTTTATTTTTTTGAGATGGAGTCTCACTCTGTTGCCCAGGCTGCAGTGCAGTGGTGAGATCTTGGCTCACTGCAGCCTCCACCCTCCTGGGTTCAGGCAAATCTTTTGCCTCAGCCTCCCAAGTAGCTGGGATTACAGGTGCGTGCCACCACGCCCAGCTAATTTTTTTTTATTTTTAGTAGTAATTTAAAAAAATTTTTTTAATTTTCACCATCTTGGCCAGGCTGGTCTCAACTCCTGACCTCGTGATCCACCTGCCTCAGCCACCCAAAGTGCTGGGATTACAGGTGTGAGCCTCTGTGCCCAGCCAGCACAACGGTTTTGTTCGGTTCTGAAAAACTAGAGGTCTGGAAATTTTTTTTTTATTTTTAACATATATATATATACATATTCAAGGCGGAGTCTTGCTCTTTCACCCAGGCTGGAGTGCAGTGTCACAATCTCGGCTCAGTGCAGCCTTCCCCTCTCAGGTTCAAGCGATTCTCCTGCTTCTGCCTTATGAGTAGCTGGGATTACAGGCATCTACCACCACACCTGGCTAACGTTTCTATTTTTAGTAGAGACGTGGTTTCACCATGTTGGTCAGGCTGGTCTCAAACTCCTGACCTCAGGTGACCTACCTTCTTCAGCCTCCCAAAGTGCTGGGATTACAGGTGTGTGAGCCACCGTGCTCCGCCTTGGAAAAATGTTTCAGTGTCAATAGGCCTAGATGGTAAACATGTTAGAAGGAAAATAATGCAATCTTTGGTCTTTTCAACAAACACACATTTAGGACTGAAATTAAAAACTCATCTGAGTACTTGGGGAGTTCAACGTAGTTACTACTGAAACGAAATAAAGGATAATTCAAAATGCATTCACTGACTTTGAAAGCAGACTGAATTTCACTGCTTAGAGATCAAACATCTAAGCATTAAAAAGGAGGTTTATCAAAACCATCCTAAGAATCTCCAAACTGTCAAAGATACATAAAAGTTTAAGTTAAATAAATTAAAAAATATATATAGTTCACTAAGTGATATTCTTTTCCATTCCCAAACTATAATTATTAACAACATTATCCAACATTTTTGTTAGAACTCACATTATCAGCCACGAATGGTGTCTCACACCTGTAATCTCAACACTTTGGGAGGCCAAGGTGGGAGGATACCTTGAGCTCAGGAACTGGAGACTAGCCGCCTGGGCAACACAGTGAACTCTCATTTCAAAAAATGAAAAAATTAGCTGGGCATGGTAGCATGCACCTATCGTCCCAGTTACCCAGGAGGCTGAGATGGGAAGATCACTTGAGCCTGGGGGCGGGGGTGGAGGCTGCAGTGAGCTGTGATTATGCCACTGCACTCCAGCCTGGGTGACAGTGAGATCCTTTCTCAAAAATAAAATAAAATATCACATTATTTCATTAACAAAAGGCCAGTGTGGAAGGAATAAGAGGAAAAAAGAGGAACAAGGAATGGGATCTCTTGCTTCCCTACCATTTATAGGGAATGATGTCTAGCCTTTTTTTTTCACTTTAAAAACAAAGGGCCAAAATTTGAGAGACCACTGGGCACTGCCAAATTAAGCTCTGCTACTGGACTCCCCGCAGAGAGAAATTCAAGTCAGAAGGATACTATGCTGAAGGGCCTGCCCAAGTACAGATAAGCAGTAAATTAACTAAAATTCTTATTACGGCTCTTTTCACAGAGTCATCCTAGCCTCTAGTCAAGTCCCAAATATGAATAACAACACTCCTGGCATTTAAGCCAGACTTAAGGCGGCACTGGGCATTGGTGACTGCTTTCTCCCGAATGGGTGCTCTGGAATCACACTGGGCTTCCTGAGTGAGATGCAAGAGAAAGGAATATATAATAACTGACCTTTTCCTACTGAATTAGCAGTGCCACCTGGAGAGCTTATTTAAAACACAGGCACGCAGCCCACCTCACCCTAGAGAGGGGACTCACTATTAGTTCTTCGAGGAACCCAGGATCAACAGTCTCCAGACAATTGTGTACACAGCATTTTGAGAACATGGCACTAAATTAACCCTTTCTCTTAGCTTTAGGTATATACAGTGTGTACATATACTCAGGAAAAACATAAAAAGCTACTGAATTATTTGGATTTAAAAATAAAGTAGTTTAAGGAGTTTGGTGCTTTAATATTTTGGGGGGCAGTGGTTGTAGTAATGAAAGAAGACAAGGACTTCTTTCATCAACCATTGCCACAAATTTATTAATAACATGTACAAATCCAGACTCCCTGCCTTTTCCTACAACTGGTCCTTCTCCAAGATTACTTATCTCAATGAGGGTACCACCACACATCTACTTGTGCAAGCCAGAAACCAGAAGTCAGCCTCGACACCACCCCTGACTCTGCATATCTAACCCATCACCAGGCCCTATCAGTTCTACCTCCCAAAGAACCCCCAAATGCATCCCCTTCTGTTCCCATCACCACCACCTTGGTCCAAGCTATGAGCTACTTCAATGATCTACTGTTGCTACATAGGCTTGCCATCTCCTGCCTATGATTTTCATATTTCAGATAGCAGTCAACTTTTCAAAAGGCAAATGTGATCATGTCACCTCCCAGTCAAAACCCCAAGTTAAACTAAAAAATGCCAAAGGATGGCTTAGAAGGCATGGCCTGACCTGTCTTCCTCACTAGCCACATTGGGCTTCATGTGGAACCCCAAACTCACACTACTTCCTCCCACCACAGGGCCTCTGCACAAGTTGTTACCTCTGCCTGGTGAGGTCACCTCCTCAGGGATGCCTTCCTGACCTCCCCTGTTTGCACACACACCTCATCTACTCTCAGGCCTCATGTACCCCTCTTCAGGCATACTCACTAGAGCTGCAGTTTTATATTTATTCTGGGATTGCTATCTGTTCCACAAACCAGACTGTAAATCCACTGATAGGGACTGTGTCTGTGAACATACAAATACATTCATTGTGCCTTCCAGTGTGATCATGGCAAATCACTCATCCTGCCAGCACTTCTCACTGCCACATGGCAAAATCTTAGCTACCTAATTCACTACTGCCCCTCTTGAAGGAGGAGGGGTGGAAATATTTGCCACATGTCCTCCTAAATTGTGTGTGGGTGCATTCAGTAAATTCTGTACCTGTTAAAATATTTAATACAAAAGGTTATGTATTCCCAAAAAGGCAAGGTAATCTCAGAACTTACCTTAAAATTTTGGCACAGTAGTAATTTGAACACACTGAGTTTTCCTAATGAAAGGCATACCTGCTTTTGTATGAGAAATGTCTATGACAATAGTTTAGAAATGAACATGTAAGATGTGTTGGAGCCACTTAAAGGCATTTTGGCTCTATGGTTCTCATGACAGTTTGAAGAGATCTTGGCCCTGAACACAACACCCTTGTCCTTCCTGAGCTTGATTACAGTGATTTTCCCTGCTCACTCCCCATGCCTTCTTTCTATCGGGTTGAAGAAACCAAGTGTGGGGGGAAAGGAGGGGGAAAGGAGGGGAGAAAGGAGGGGAGAAAGGAGGGAGAAAGGAGGGAAAAAGGAGGGAAAAAAGAGGGAAAAAGGAGGGGAAAAAGGAAGGGAGAAAGGAGGGAGAAAGGAGGGAAAAGGGGGAGAAAGGAGGGGAGAAAGGAGGGGAGAAAGGAGGGGAGAAAGGAGGGAGAAAGGAGGGAGAAAGGAGGGAAAAAGGAGGGGAGAAAGGAGGGGAGAAAGGAGGGAGAAAGGAGGGTAGAAAGGAGGGAAAAAGGAGGGGAGAAAGGAGGGAGAAAGGAGGGGAGAAAGGAGGGAGAAAGGAGGGGAGAAAGGAGGGAGAAAGGAGGGGAGAAAGGAGGGAGAAAGGAGGGAGAAAGGAGGGAGAAAGGAGGGAGAAAGGAGGGAGAAAGGAGGGGAGAAAGGAGGGGAGAAAGGAGGGAAGAAAGGAGGGAGAAAGGAGGGGAGAAAGGAGGGAGAAAGGAGGGAGAAAGGAGGGAGAAAGGAGGGGAGAAAGGAGGGGAGAAAGGAGGGGAGGAAGGAGGGGAGGAAGGAGGGGAGGAAGGAGGGGAGGAAGGAGGGGAGGAAGGAGGGGAGGAAGGAGGGGAGGAAGGAGGGGAGGAAGGAGGGGGAAAGGAGGGAGAAAGGAGGGAGAAAGGAGGGAGAAAGGAGGGGAGAAAGGAGGGAGAAAGGAGGGGAGAAAGGAGGGAGAAAGGAGGGAGAAAGGAGGGAGAAAGGAGGGGAGAAAGGAGGGGAGAAAGGAGGGGAGAAAGGAGGGAAGAAAGGAGGGAGAAAGGAGGGGAGAAAGGAGGGAGAAAGGAGGGAGAAAGGAGGGAGAAAGGAGGGGAGAAAGGAGGGGAGAAAGGAGGGGAGGAAGGAGGGGAGGAAGGAGGGGAGGAAGGAGGGGAGGAAGGAGGGGAGGAAGGAGGGGAGGAAGGAGGGGAGGAAGGAGGGGAGGAAGGAGGGGAGGAAGGAGGAAAGGAGGGAGAAAGGAGGGAGAAAGGAGGGAGAAAGGAGGGAGAAAGGAGGGAGAAAGGAGGGAGAAAGGAGGGAGAAAGGAGGGAGAAAGGAGGGAGAAAGGAGGGAGAAAGGAGGGAGAAAGGAGGGAGAAAGGAGGGAGAAAGGAGGGAGAAAGGAGGGAGAATGCGCTCCAGTCACCCTAACATGAAGGGGTGGGCAGAGAGGATGCTCCCGGCACCAATGATCTGAGCACCAGCCTACACCTCTCCCCAGATGGGGCGGACCCACAAGGTCACACAGCACACCATGTCCTGGGAACTGGCCTGAAGAGAGGCCGAGGCTCCCTCTCGAACCCCAAATCACCCTCCTTGGAAGTCAGCCAGTCACACATGAATAGAGTCCCTAAGCAGCTGTGGGAAAAGCAAAACCAGAAGACAGACCACACTGTTCCTCCCTGTGGAGTGCTGCCCCCCACCAAGCCCTCAAGCAAGATTCAGCTTAAGTCTGCCAATTTCCCCAGCGGATGATTTTCTTTTCTTTTTTTTTTTTTTTTTTTTTGAGATGGAGTTTTGCTCTTGTTACCCAGGCTGGAGTGCAATGGCACGATCTCGGCTCACCGCAACCTCTGCCTCCTGAGTAGCTGCGATTACAGGCACGCGCCACCATGCCCAGTTAATTTTTCGTATTTTTAGTAGAGATGGGGTTTCACCATGTTGACCAGGATGGTCTCGATCTCTTGACCTCGTGATCCACCCGCCCCGGCCTCCCAAAGTGCTGGGATTACAGGTTGGAGCCACCGCGCCCGGCCCTGATTTTCTTTTTGACTGTGTCACACGTAGGCTCTTTCCCAATCTGATGGCACTTTATGGGTTTTTGTTTTTTTTTTTTGAGACTGATCACAGTGTCACCGGGGCTGGAGTGCAATGGCGCAATGGCGGCTCACTGCAAGCTCTGCTTCCCAGGTTCAAGTGATTCTCTTGCCTCAGCCTCCTGAGTAGCTGGGATTACAGGCGCCCACCACCATGCCCAGCTAATTTTCTGTATTTTTAGTAGAGACAGAGTTTCATTACGCTGGCCAGGCTGGTCTCGAACTCCTGACCTCATGATCTGCCTGCCTCGGCCTCCGAAAGTGCTGGGATTACAGGCTCGAGCCACTGCACCCAGCAGGGTTTTCAATTTCAGCATTTACCTGCATCTTGGCTCAGGTACCAGACCCTAAGCTTTCAGAGGACAAGGTCTATCTCTCCCTCTGTGCTGGTCAACCAGCTTGCTGAGGAATAAACAGTCTTTTAAGTAAGTGCTGCTTTTGAGAAACAGTATTAGGAGAAAACACAGCAAATATTTTCAGTTATAGTGTTTTATGAATAAAGTCATCCACTCAGTTCAGACAAATCAATCAAAAATACTCTGCCTGTTAAATTCAAGGGTTAACAGCTGCAATGAATCAGGAGGAAGGCCAACTACTCAGAGGTATCCATCCTTTAAGTGTGTTTGCCCCTTAATCCAGCTGTTAAACATTAAGCCCAAAGAAACCACCTAACATTCTTTGCTAACATTCTTAACTTGGGCTTGAATAATTACAATCAATAAACCTTTGTTTAAAGGACACATCCGTAGAGCTGTTTTAACATTCACTATAGCAGCAAAAGACCCCAAGCGAAACCAAACCAAAACTGGATCCTATCTAACAGCCTTAAGAAGTGTCGTATTCAAATACATGCACTCTACTGTGCTCTTCTCAGTGATGTGTGGGATGGCCCTAATATAATTTACACACAGAAAGGTTAGTGTGTTTAATTTATCTCTAAGACCCTCCTCTGCCAAAGAGGGGGCAGGGAGAAATTTCCCATGGCAGACAGGTATGGCTGACATAAAAGGAAGACTCTCAAAAAAGTTTTTTGTTTTTTTTTTTTTTAAAGACAATGTCTCACTCTGTTGCCCAGGCTGGAAAGCAGTGGCTTGATCTCAGCTCAATGCAGCCTTGACCTCCAGGGCTCAAGTGATCCTTCCACTTCAGCCTCCACCCGAGCCCCCCCTCCCCAAGTAGCTCAGAGGACAAGTGCGAGCCACCACACCCAGCCAATTTTTTTTTTTTTTTTTTTTTTTTGCAGAAACAGAGTCTTACTATGTTGCCCAGGCGAGTCTTGAACTGCTGGGTTCATGTGATCTGCATACTTCGGTCTCCCAAATTGGTGGGATTATAGGCTCATGCTGGTAATCAGGCCACCTTGCCTGGCCTCAAAAAAAAGTCTGAAAATTATAACTGTAGACATTACACAGAATACAGTCTTTCAAAAAGTAACTCTGGCTCTAATACACAAGGTGATGGCTACTGTCTTTCCTTAACAGTTTCACAACTATCTTCACTTTGTCAAATGTCGGACACATCTTTTAAATTCTGATGTATCAAAAATGTCAGAAACATCTTTTAAGTTTTGATCATAAAAGACCTTTAAAACAAAATGAAAATATACCTGCCATAGGGAATAAGAGAGAAGGAAGTTCTGACACTGCAACATGGATGAACCTTGAAGACATTATGCTATGGGAAATGAGACTGTCACAAAAGGACAAATGCTGTCATGATTCCACCTATATATACGAGGTATCTGGAGTTGTTAAATTAATAGAGACGGTAGAATGGTGGTTGTCAAGGCTTGGTGGTGGGGATGGGAAGTGAGTTTAATGTGTACACAGAGTTTCAATCTGGGAAGATCAAGTTCTGGAGATGGACCTTGGTGATGGCTACAGCAACCTAATGTACTTAATATCTTTGAAATACATACCTAAAAGAGGATAAATTGTATATTATGTATATTTTACCAAGATACATTTTGGTAAATAAATTACAGTTCATTATGAGAAATGAGAGAGAAAGTAGTGACTGAGAACAGGTTAACTTTTTCCTGAGTGCTATCTTAGCTGAGCTCTCCATCTCTTTTAGTGAAATAAAACCACACCCAGAAGGGTAATCTCCATGACCACTCCTCTGCTCAGCTCGGCAGGAGTAAGGGGTTGTATTTAGGTCAGTTTCATACCACAGGCACGGTATGTCATGTGTCACTTTTAAGTTTGAATTAAAAAGAAAATTTTGCATAGAAAATAATACTCTATCACAAATGAATCATCTTAATGTAAGTTAGGCAAAAACTATACCGGCTTCTGAATCTATTAGCATATTAATATTCTTTAACTCAACACAAAACACCTCTAACAAAGACTTCTTAGAGAACATAAAATTTAACAGGAGAAAAAGTACACAAGGCTGGGTGTGGTCGCTCATGCCTGTAATCCCAGCATTTTGGGATGCCCAGGCTGATGAATCACCTAAGGTCAGGAGTTTGAGACCAGCCTGGTCAACATGGTGAAAACCCCTCTCTATTAAAAATACAAAAATTATCTGGGCGTGGTGGCACACGCCTGTAATCCCAGCTACTCGGGAGGCTGAGGCACGAGATTCGCTTGAACCCGAGAGGCAGACTGCAGTGAGCCGAGATCGCGCCACTGCAGCCAGTCTGGGCGAGACTGTCTCCGTGTCCCCCGCCACCCCCCCCACCCCCCCCACCCCCCGCTCCACAAAAAAAGGCACACAAGCATTGATTACAGAACCAACTTGTTTGAAAAACTAGAAATAAATTCCAGATGTATTTATAATCGCAATTTGTAATGAATCCTGATATTTTGTCCATTGTGATTCAAAACCCAAAAATGTTGAACCCTCCTCCCAAGGTCATCAGTTGCCCAGTGTTAAAAGGAGGTATAATACATACAACTTTCTGTCAATCACAGAGAACCTGCCTTGTGCCTACAACCCTCAGGCCTGGCCAGCAATCTCAACACAATCAGATTCAAAAGACAGAGGCACAGGGATGGCCCTTTAATCAGCTGACCAGGAGTGCTCGGCCCAGCAGGGCCAGGAGCCTCTTATCAAACTCTGCCGGCTGCCTTCATCTGCAGTTCAAGTCCATGGCTAACCCTCTGTTAGAGACAGAAATTCTGCTGCAGCCAGCAAGTTTCCTGGTGACCAGGGCACCGCTTCATGAGCCTAGTAAAAAGCGAAGCTGAAGGCAACTTCCGAAAGGCGGACTCTTCTAAGTCCTTAAAATCTCCCCAGTTGCATCTGGAGCGCCTGTGGTTTCGGACCCTGAGGAACTCTGAGAGCTGACGTGTGCGGTCAGAAGCCACCCGAGTCTCCCTGTGATTTGGACTTCTTAAGAAACTTCGAAGCTGCGTTACCATACCCTTTAAAAACTGAGGGAAGCAGTGTAAAAGAGCCTCCAGTTTTTTTTTTTTTTAAAAAAGACCGTAACGACTAGGGAGGGGGCTCACAAAGAAAAAGACTGCAGAGAGAAAGCATCAAAATGGTGTTTTCCTAACGCTCCACAAAAGGGTCAACAAGTAACAAAGAGCGGCGACAACCCCCTATTCCTGTCCTCTTCTGCATGTGAGGAACTGCCACAACACCTCGTGCAGGTGCCTCCGCTCGCCAATAAAGCCTCGCCTGTCCGCCCAGCCCAGAAACGGAGCAACTTACTGGTTTCGGCATTTTCGGTTCTCGGTGAGTATCCTCGATGCCCGGAAACACGACTCTCCAACAGCAGCGGAGACGGTGTCCTAACCTGGAGTCAGAGCAGAACCCTCAGAGCGCAAGCCTGCCCGCCCTCGTCCTCCCGCCGCGCGCCACCGCTTAAGAACCGGCCAGCCCGGGCCCGGGTGAGTCAGCGCCCCGCCCAGCACCACGGGCAAGGGGATGGGGCGCGGGCCGGGCGGGGCCCCCGGCGGGGAGGGGCCCAGGAGCGGGGGCCGCGCGCCCATCGGGGGAGCCAGCGGGCACTCGAGGTGTCCCAGGCGAGGGGCGGGGGCGAGGAAAGGGGTGCGCACTCAGGGGGCCCCGCAGCCGGAAGGGGCTGGCGCGGGGAGCGGGCCGAGGAGAGGGCAGAGGGAACATTCAGTGGAGTGGAGTGGGGTGGGGTAGGGTGTGGCGGGGTTGGGGCCTGGGGGGCACTCGAGGTGCACCCGGCGGGGCGAGGCGGGGAAGAGGGAGCGCGGGCCCCGAGGTACCCAGCGGGGAAAGTCCAAGAGAGACGGAGAGGGGCAGGGGGAACACCCGGGAGGGAGGAGTCCTGGGAGAGCGGGCGCGGGCCCGCAAGGCACCCAGGAGGGAGGGGTCCGGGAAGGGTCCGAGGAGAGGGAGTGGGCCCGTCTGGGGGACACTCGGCGAGGAGGGTCCGGGGAGAGGGGCGCGGGCTCGGGGTCCGCGGAGGAACTTCCCCGGGCCGCCAGGAAGCCGCGAGGAGCCGAGCACTCGGCGAGTTTCACTTTGTGTAGCAACCGTTGCCCCGCGGCTGCAACCGCAACCGTCAAGCCTTTGAAAAACTCTTTCAAAAACTGCAACCGCCCGGGAGCCGCCGAGAGACAGCGCCCAGGCACCCAGGGTCCGCGTTTCCTTCGGGAGAGACCCCAGGGGGCTTGGTGCCGAGGGAAAGGTCGCGGGGGAGCCGGGCGGCGCGCCAGCTCAGCTCCACCTGCCCCGCGAGTGTCCGGCGGGGACTCCCGCGCCGCGCTTCCCCGGCCGCCCGCCGTACCTGCCGCCGAGCCCCTCCGCTCGGAACCCCCCGCCCAGACCCCGGCCGCGGACTGCCTCACCCGGCGCCTGCAGTGTTCGGTGAGCTCCCCGCGATCCTACGTCCACCGAGTGCGCCCGCTGCCCGCGCTCCCAAGAGCCCCAGCTGGGCGGGTCTCGGGGCCACGCCCCTTCCCGCCCCGCCCCCGACCTGCGATGGTGCGCCCCCCGCAAGATGGCGGCGGCCCGGCGCGCGGGCTCACTGGGGTCTTCTGCGGGAGTACCCGCTACTCCTAGCGTAGATGCCAGGGGCGAGGCTGTTTGACCCACAGCGGGTAGGGGGAGGTCAGGAAAACCCAAATAAATCTGGAGGGGCGGACGGCCTGGGGGAATTTTGGGCCGCTTGAGGCAGGGACCCGGGCCCGCTTCGGAGACCTGGGTCCTGGGGCGGCCGCACCTGGTCTCAGTTCTCGTGGCCGGCCCAGCCGCCGCCTTCCGAAGCTCGGTTAAGGAGCACGTTTGTGGCCTTGATTGACTTGACTAACAAAAAGCTCCATGGGATTTCTCTGAATTCTAGGAATTAACTTTTTTTTGTTAATTTTTTTCCTAATGGTTCTCAACAAATTTTTAAGACACATGATACATGTGCTTGGGGAGGGGGGCAGTAGAATTTGTTGCGGAAGAGCTCACTCTAGAAGGGGTTCTCAAAGTCTAGTTTCCAGACGAGCAGCATCAGCATTCCCTGGGCACTTGCAGAAGTGGAAATTAGGTGCTGCGCAGCCTTAGAATTAAGAAACTCGGTCTGGGCCCAGCAATCAGTGTATTACAAGCCCTCCAGGTGATTGTGATGTTGGCTAAAGGTTGAGACCAGAGCTTCTCCTGAATTCCTTTCTGGGTTTACCCCTCACTCCCTTTGTGCTTTTAGTTTTCTTGTCTGTAAAGCGGCATCATTATGGCACCTGTGTTAGAGGATTGTAATAAGGAAAATGAATTAGTACGTGTAAGATGCCGGGAACAGTACCTGACACTTAGCATTTAAATTTATCCTGGTAGAAAGAGAAACCAGCGACTTTGGGCGAAGTTCCAAACTCTTTCCTAATTTGTTGAATGGTAGCCCCTCCTATATAGACTTGGAAGGATTAAATGAGATCGTGCATGCGGAGTGCTTACCATGTGCTAGGCTCATAGTAATTGATGCCTACCCTGGCTTCCGAGGGGCACACTGCTGTTTGGGCAACCTTTGTCAGGGCCTGTAATCTCCCACTGGTAGATGCAGGGCTTTTCAGAGGTCAGAGGGTGGAGGGAGGCCTCTTCTGAGATTTTGACCTCTATTCAGGTAAGTCTGTTCCCTCTGAAAGACTGAACTTTTTATTAAAACGAAGATGTAATGGTAACTGCAATAAAAAAAGGAACTATGAAATATATTTAAATTACCTGCAATTATAATGTTTCCAATTGGACATCAGTACCTCCACTGCCTTATCACTGCCTGGAGCCTGGTTACCCAATTTGGGTTCCCAACTCTGATAATAGGATATGCCTCTAATCTAATTTTTATCTCGCTTAGTTCGCAGTGTACTGTATTCTAAATTGGATGATTGAAATAGCGGTGGATGCCAGGCATGGTGGCTCACACCTGTAATCCCAGCACTTTGGGAGGCCAAGGTGGGTGGATTACAGGGTCAGGAGATCGAGATCATCCTGGCTAACACAGTTAAACCCAGTCTGTACTAAAAATACAAAAAATTAGCTGGGAGTGGTAGCATGCACCTGTAGTGCACCTGTAATCCCAGCTACTTGGGAGACTGAGGCAAGAGAATGACTTGAACCTGGGAGGTGGAGGTTGCAGTGAGCAGAGATGGTGCCACTGCATTCCAGCCTAGGCAACAAGTGAGACACTCTGAAAAAAAAAATAATGGTGGCCTAAGACCTCGGAGAGTGTTTATGAACTTTATCCTTTAGGGGAATGCTAAAAAATGAAGTGGCCCGGAGCTGTGGTAAAAATGAAATGATGAGGTGAGGTAACTCAGGCCTATAATCCAGCCCTTTGGAAGGCTGATCATCCGAGGTCCAGAGGTCGAGACCAGGATGACCAATATGGTGAAACCCCACCTCTACTAAAAATATGAAAAATTAACTGGGCATGGTAGTGTGCACCTTTAATCCCAGCTACTCGGGAGGCTGAGGCAGGAGAATTGCTTGAAACCAACCGGGAGGCGGAGGTTGCAGTGAGCTGAGATTGCAACATTGCATTCCAGCCTGGGCAACAAGAGCAAAACTGTCTCAAAAAATAAAAAAAATAAAAATGAACTGATGGCAGGTTTTTGAGGCAAACAGAGCTAAGTGAATTCTGCTTCCTGCACTGCCAACCTGGTCACTTTGGGCAAATCTGTCAACCTGAGTAAGCATCCATCTCTTCATCTGTAAAAGGGAAATGATAATATGAATTTTATGCTATTCTTGTGTCACTGAGTCATGTCATGTGAGGATTTAACTCAACTTATGTGTACAATCAGCCCTCTGTATTTGTGGGTTCTGCATTGGTGGAATTAGCCAACCTTGGATGGAAAATATTTGGGAAAAAAAAGCAAAATTAGAAATAACAGTACTGTAATTAAAATACCAATAAAAATCCAACACAGAATATAACAAGTGTTTACATTATATTACATAAGTAATCTGGAGATGATTTAAAATATACAGGAGGATTTTGTAAGTTATATGCAAACACTATACCATTTTATGTAAGGAATTTTATTATTGGATAATTTTGGTATCCTCAGAGATCCTGGAACCAATCCCCTTTGGATACAGAGAGATGCTATATGTTCTTTCTTACATAAATTAAAATAGTATAAAGTCATATCTGTATATGCATTCCTTATTATGTATCTTACTATAAACATGACACACTGCATTTACATGTTACTGCACAGTTCTGCCTACCAAGGAAACACTTACACTCTATCTTATGAAAGTTTTCAGATTTTCTAAGGGTAATTTATTTTCATCAGCGTTTAGCACCTAAACCCCTGCTCCCCAACACACACAGAAGACTCAATTCCCGCTGTGTTGAAACTTGAATGTGCATTAGAATCACTGTTAGTGCCCTTCTCCAGGAATTATGACTCACTAAGTCAGGTGGCCCCAGGAATCTGTATCTTTAACAAGTCCCCATGTGGTTTTGATGTACACCCTAATTGAGAACAACTGACTTAGGACGTGGCAGGACCTTGACACATATTTCGCTTGCCTCTCCTTTCAGCTCTTATTTGTGAAGCTGTTGCCTGTGTTTGAAAGTCATCCTTTTGTTAATATGTGATAATCAGTGCCTTGGAAGGAAACACTGGAGCCAGGACTACTGGAAACTCCTCTGCTATTAGTCTAGGTATCGACCTTGAGTGATGCTTCATTGCAGAGTTTCCATTTCAGTTTTTCAGCTGGAGAAGGGTTATAAGTCTGCCTCTTGATCCTGGTGAAGGGCTGTTGGTAACTTGCTGGGAGTTCTTCAGACAAGGTTAAACTGAAGTGAGGAAGGGCAGCCCTCCCGGAAGCTCAGAACAGGGTCACGAACTACAACCATTGTACCCAGAACAGTCACATCCTCTGATATGTGGGCTTTCTATCAAATCACCTTGGAGCCTATCTCCATACTGGTGCCAGGTTAATCTCAACCAGTAACAAAAAAGTGACTAAAGCTCTATCTAGCTCTCGTTACTTCAAAAGAACAGACAGTAGGCAATGGGCAAAACATAGAGGGTACTCTTGGCAAAACAAAGATTGGGACTATTTTCCATCCTTAATAACCTTGGGGGAAAATGTAAGACAGTCACTAAATCTGGAGGACAGGGTGATGACACAATGAGAGAAGCATGGAGGTTTCCACTGTAGGTAATACTTGACTAAGGTGCCCAGCAGTCCACAGGTTTCCTTTATAGCCTCCTTCCTACCTCTTTATTTGTCTGGAATTTTTATTTTATTTTATTTATTTTTGAGACAGGATCTTGCTCTGTCACCCAGGCTGGAATGCAGTGGTATGATCTCTGCTCACTGCAACCTCCACCTCCCAGGGTCAATAGACTCTCCCACCTCACCCTCCCTAGTAGCTGGGACTACAGGTGACACCACCATACTAGGCTAATTTTTGTATTTTTTGTAGAGACGGGTTTTTGCCATCCAGGCTGGTCCTGAACTCCTGGACTCAGGTGATCCACCCGCCTCTGCCTCCCACAGTGTTGGAATTACAGGTGGGAGACACTGTGACTGGCCTGAAATGTTTATTTAAAAAAAACTATATGGGCTGGTCTGATGGTAGTGGGTTATCAGAACTTATTAGTATCGCTAAAGTTGGTATACAACCCCCCCACTGCTAAATTTGACTAGCTTAAAAAAACAAAAACCAAAACAAAACAAAACATATATATATATGTATATATACACACACGGGTATATATCTATAGAGACAGAAAGAGAGAGAGAGTAAGCATTTCATTGGCTGAGATGATAGCTACAGAGAAATAAATATTTCATGGAATCATAAAGTTCCATGAACTCAGCATGCAAATTCCCGATATCATCTAACATTCCTTTTTGACCTTGGGAAGGGTGGCCAGTCCTTTCAGAGTGGCTGAAGGAGAGCAGGAACAACGAAGGACTCAGACAACCTGATAAGTGGCCCTTTGGTGGGGTCCAAATATGTGTTGTGTTCAGAAAGAATGTTTAAGGCCAGGGGCGGTGGCTCACACCTGTAGTCCCAGCACTTCGGGAGACCGAGGAGGGCAGATCACCTGAGGTCAGGAGGAATTCAAGACCAGTCTGGCCAACACAGTGAAACCCTATCTCTACTATAAATACAAAATCAGCTGGGTGTGGTGGCCCATACCTGTAATTCCAGCTACTTGGGAGGCTGAGGCACAAGAATCCCTTGAATTCAGGAGGTGGAGGTTGCAGTGAGCCGAGATGGCACCATTGCACTCCAGTCTGGGGGTCAAAGCAAGACGCTGTCTCAAAAAAAAAAAAAAATGTTTAAGGATCTTTATAGTATCATAAGCTAGGAAGAATGTCTTGATACTGTTTTGATGGTACAACTTACACAATTTGGGTCTGCTAAGAAGAATTTTGGCCCTAACTTTTATTTCATTGTTTCCTTGAGTTATTTAATAATATGCACAAATATCCTTAATAACTTCTGTGTTAAAGAGAACTAATGGCTGAGCACAATGGCTCACACCTGTAATTCCAACACTTTGGGAGGCCGAGGTGGGAAGATCACTTGATCACTGCCCAGGAATTTGAGAGCAGCCTGGGCAATAGAAGGAGACCCTGTCTCTACAAAGAAGAAGAAGAAAAACGAGTAATGATGATTACACAACTTGTTTGACTAATAAACTCCCAAATAGCATAGCTTTCTTTATCATGATTTCTTATCCCTGATCATTGTTTTGCTTCCCCACCCCCACCTGCCCCCTTTTGTTTCTGAGACAAGGTCTGGCCCTGTCACCCAGCCTGGAGTGCAGTGGCACAGTCTTAGCTCACTGTAACTTCAGCCTCCTGAGCTCAAGCCACCTTCCCACCTCAGCCTCCCGAGCAGCTAGGACTACAGGCATGCGCCGCCACCAGCTAATTTTTGTATTATTTGTAGAAACAGGCTTTTGCCATGTTGCCCAGGCTGGTCTCAAACTCATGAGCTCAAGCAATCTGCCTGCCTTGGCCTCCCAAAGTGCTGGGATTAAAGGTGTGAGCCACTCTGCCTGGCATCTTTCCCCATTTTTTGAAAAAAGTATGTGGCATAATGAGGTAGTAGGAGGCTTAAGCCTCCTCTATTCAGATACCCTTATTTGACAGAGGATGCAGTCCTCAAGACATTAAACTGTCCTCATTCCTGCACTTCAAGTGCTCTTATCAAGATTACCGTTACCTCCATCTTGCTGAATCCAGAGGCCAAACCTCTTGACCTCATCTTACTCTTCTCCTGTGCATCCTCCACGTGTCCAACCATTCCCCAGACATATTTTGTTCTTAGGATTTCTGTGTTTTCTCTTCTCTTCCCCTCTGGGTCCTTCCCAGCCCTTATCTATGTATGAATTCCTCCTAGGTCATGTAGTCTGATCCCAAGGCTTCAGTCACGTCTCCAGCCCTGCCTTTTCCCCCAGCAAAAACTATTGGCGTCTCCAGGGTTCTTGTTTGTTCGAGAACTTCCTCCCTCTCCTCCCTGTTCTCAGCAAAGAGCTCCCTCCACCACATACCCTGTTGCCTGGCCCCAAACCTAGAAGTCAACCTTCATTCTCTTTTCTCCTCAACCCCATTTTATCCTCCACCCCTGTGCCTCCAGTCCAGCAGACCAAACAGCCCCACTTCCAGGCTAGGTCAGATTGTGTCTCGCACATGACTGGGTTTGGGAATAAAATTCAAACTCCTCCTTGGCCCCGAGTGCATCTGCGTCTCCAGCTGCGTCTCCTTTCCCTCACTCTGTCACTTGCCCTGAGCTTGAGCTTGGCTGGCTCTGTTCCCGCTGCTGATTTTTTGATCTGTGAACACTCAGCCCTGTCGCTGCGTCAGAGGTCTTGTGCTTCATGTTCCCATGGCCTGGAAGGCATGTCCGCCATCTGTGCCAGCCCGGCCTTTTCTCATCCTCCAGGTCTTTGCAGCAGTGCCTCCTCCTCCGAGAGCACTTCCAGCCACCACCCCTGCTGCCCACCTCCCCCATCTGAAGAGCCACCCTCTGGTGCCACGCCACTTCACCCGATTCACTGCAGGGTCTCACTCCATTGTTCAGGCTGGAGTGTAGTGGCAAGATCATGAAGATCATGGCTCACTGCAACCTCAGCCTCCCAGACTCAAATGATCCTCCTGCGGTGCCCTTTTGAGTACCTGGGACCACAGGTGCATGCCATCACGCCCAGCTATTTTATTTATTTATTTATGTTTAGCGACAGGGCTCTCGCTATGTTGTTCAGGCTGGTCTTGAACTCCTGGCCTCAAGCGATCCTCCTGCCTCAGTTTCCCCATTGTGATTTTGTGTTTGTTTTTGAGACAAGGTCTTAATTTCATTGTTGTCCAGGCTGGAGTGTAGTGGTGGTGGTGTGAACTTGGTTCCCTGCAGCCTTGACGTCCTGGACTCAAGTGATACACCCACCTCAGCTCGGATATGTGCCACCACGCCTGGCTAATTTTTATAGTAATGGGATTTCACTGTGTGGCCCAGGCTGGTTTTGAACTCCTGAGCTCAAGAGATCCACCTGCTTTGGCCCCCGCTGCAAAAGTTGAAGCACCTCTCTGTCTTGTTTGTTGATGGACCCTCAGCAACTAAAACAGTATCTGGTGCACAGTAGCTGTTCAATAAATATCTGTTGAATAAACAAATGGACGAACACTGCTAGTTAGTCCCAGAGCCGGGGTACTCAGGTAGGTTTTCCTTCCTGTGTCTCACACTGCTGTCCACTGGGTTGCTAACCATGGAAACACTTTACTCGAAGTCTTATTTAGCAGCCCAGCCGTCCAAAACACCATCAAAAACCAGATGTTAAAAAAAAAAAGAATTTATGTATTTAGAATTTCTCTAGGTTTCCCTTAAAGCGTATTAATTCCTGTTTTCATCGTGAATCTAACAAGTTTGATTAGTCCTTTCCCAGGCCATGGCAGATTAGCGTAGAGGGTGCAGGGTGCAGACACACTGACAGCAGTGAGAAGCGATGCTTGACGGTAAAGAGGCGGGAACTGTACAGAGCAGGCAACTCAGGACAGCATGGGATCGAGTGTGCAGGACTGCCTTGGGAGCCCGAGGGCGGTGACTGGTGTTCCTGGTGATTGTTTTCTCAGCAAAGGGAGCTATGTCTGCCCTCTACTATCAGAAAACATGTTATTTTGTAATGTTTAAAAATGGTGAAATGTTTTAAATCTTCAGGAGATAATTTAATAGACAACTATCTGGATTTAACAAATTGTATTATTTTATCCCATTGTTTCCAGGTTTTTTTAAAAAGAAATAAAATATGATAAATTAAAGCCTCCCTAGCCTTCCCCAAGAACAATCATTATTCTAAAATTGCTAGGTTTTATTAATGTTTTATATGGGAAAAAAAAATCTGGTTAGGTGTGGTGCCTCACTCCTGTAATCCCAGCACTGTGGGAGGCTGAGGCAGAAGGAGGAGCATTTGAGCCCAGCCTGGGCAACATGGTGAAACCCCATCTCTACTAAAAATACAAAATTAGCCAGGCATGGTGGGGCACTCCTGTGGTCCCAGCTACTCAGAAGGCTGAGTGGGGAGGATCACTTGAGCCTGGGAGGTAAAGGCTGCAGTGAACTGAGGTCACACCACTGCACTCCTGGGTGACAGAGTGAGACCTGTCTCAAAAAGAGAAAAAAACCCAAAAACGTGAAACAAATGATTTCCTAAATAAATTAGATGTTATTAATTAGGTTTTTAATTGCAGAATATCAACAAATAAGTATTTTTAAATCATGATTTTTTTTCTGTTCCGCTTCCTTCCTTCTTTTTTTCTTATGAAAGGCTACCTTAATAAAGCAGTATGTGCTAAAATGCCCAGCACTACACGGATGGTTTTTGCATTCATTTGGATTGCCCTCTGCTCAAACTGTGAGCTCCTCAAAGATAAGACCAGTAACTGCTGGTCTTGGTATCTCAAGTAGCTAGAATAGAGTCTTGCGCATAATAGGGGCTCAGTAAATATTTGTTGAACTGAATTGAAAACAGCCACGTGTGTTTTCTGTAGTGAAATCAGTGTCTCACTAAGCATTTAGATGTCTGGATCCTAGAGATTTGACATGTAAACTAGATAACTGGCACTTGAAATCTTCTCTTTAATTAAAAAAAATTAGGCCGGCGCAGTGACTCATGCCTGTAATCCCAGCACTTTGGGAGGCTGAGGCAGGTGGACCACGAGGTCAGGAGATCAAGACCAAACTGGTCAATATAGTGAAACCCTATCTCTACTAAAAATACAAAAATTAGCCGGGCTTGGTGGTACTCACCTGTAGTCCCAGCTACTCAGGAGGCTCAGGTTGGAGAATCACTTGAACCTGCGAGGCGGAGGTTGCAGTGAGCCAAGACTACACCATTGCACCCCAGCCTGGGTGACAGAGTGAGACTGTCTCAAAAAAAAAAAAAAAAAAAAATTAAGCCTTCTGATAACCAGGGCCAACAAATTTCTGTAGCAGGTTATGAATGTTACCTGACCCGGCTGAATCTTACTGAATATCAAAACGACTCACTCCAGAAGGAACTCATCTTTGTAGTCTATGCAGCCCTTCACCCTAAGCTGAAGGATGGACTACATACTTCACTCACCAACCAGTGAGCTATAAGGGAGAGCAAGACAGATGAATCTTGAAGTTTACGCTTAATTCAAACTTTGCCTTTTTGCTGTTTGGGTTTTCCCAGACTTCCCATGAATTCCCATGAAATCAGCCTCGTCACTTGGTCAGTCTGCCATTCCCAGCCACCTACTCAGACTGGGTCCTCAGGTGGCCCTGAGAATGTGACTGGGGAATACACAGACTGGGAGGTGGAGTCCCAGGGCAACTGACTGTAAGGTCTGGATCTGGTCCTAGTTCTGCCATTGATGCTGAGTGTTGGCGCAGCAGCCGTCTGAGGGACATGCTAGCAGGGAGGTAGGCCGGCCACCTCCCAGCTTCTGCACATGGCTGTTAGGATGCTAGAACATGAGCCCTGTCCTGCTACATGTCTCATTTTCAAGAAAACCCTGAAATCCTGATTTTTATGTGCAATTTCCCAATTCTTTTTTCCCTTTGAGACACTGTCTCACTCTATTGCCCAGGCCAGAGTGCAGTGGTGCAGTCTTGGCTCACTGCAACCTTGTCCTCCCAAGCTCAACTCATCCTCCCACCTGAGCCTCCTAAGTAGCTGGATCTACAGGTGTATGCCACCAAGCCCAGTTAAATTAAAAAAAAAAAAAAACTTTTTAGAGATGAGGCCTCAGTGTATTGTCCAAGTTAGTCTTGAACTGAACTCAAGCGATCCTCCTGCTGTGGCCTCCCAAAGTGCTGGAATTACAGGCATGAGCCACCATGCCCAGCCCCCAGTTCTTAAATATTGGCAAATGAGTTAGAATTTTTTTCCAAGATCCTCTGCAAGCCAGATGAAATGTATGCAGGCCAGATCCCTGCCTTCTTCTTGGTAGACCCACTTAGTGTCTGTCCTGTATGTGGGTTTCATTATGTAACTTCTTTTTTTGAGACAGAGTCTCACTCTTGCTGAGGCTAAAGTGCAGTGGCATGGTCTCAGCTCACTACAACCTGCACCTCCCGGGTTCAAGCGATTCTCCTGTCTCAGCCTCCTCAGTAGCTGGGGCTATAGGTGCCCACCGTCATGCCCAGCTAATTTTTGTATTTTTAGTAGAGGTGGGGTTTCACCATGTTGGCTAGGCTGGTCTCCTGACCTCAGGTGATCCACCCACCTCGGTCTCCCAAAGCGTTGGATTACAGGCATGAACCATAGTGCCTGGCCTCAACCAGGCTACTTCTAATGTCCCACTAGGCTCCAAAACACTGTCACTCCTGGCATGCTTGACTCTCCCGAGTGACAGTGCTGGCAGGGACTGCCCTCCCTGAGTCTAGGTGTAGAAGACACACAGGCCTGTCCACCCAGCCTCTCATTCTGTGCATACATAAAGGCAGCTCTGGTGGTCACATTTTCAGTTTGGGGAATTGTCATGTTGGTAACTGTAGGCCTTAGACTTAAGGGATATTCGAGGAGGGAGTGTCCCCCCTTTTGTGGTGGACACGACACCCTGAATGGTTGGCCTCAGCTCTTCCCCCGCAGCAGGCCCCAGCGGTGCTGACCACCCTGTTGAGGTTCTGAGCTGTACACCCCATCCCCTTACTCCACCAATAAGAAAGAGTGGCTTCCAGGTTTCTGCACACTTCCTTGCCAGCAGGGTTTGTTTTGCTTCTAGACTGGCAGTGTTCCACGGCCCTCTCATTGGCAAGTGCCTCCAATGGCTCCACATCGAATCTGCCTCATTGCTGTGGCTGAGAGCTGTTCAGGATCAGTGGAGTGACCACCACAGCAGATGGGCATTGGGTACAGGGTCCCTGCCCTTCCAGGCAGCTTATGTCCAAAGGCACAGTCATTTCACAACATGCTTCTCCTCCTGGATCTGCCTACAGCAAAGCTGGGAATGGATTTCCTGAGACTTGCTTTCATTTTGAAATTGTTTTTAAGAAAGAAAAAGTAAAAGCAGCTCCCCACAATGGAAAAGCTACTTTGCGTCTCATCTCTAGGTGGAGCCGACCTGGGTAGTTATCGCCTGGTTCCTAGGTGGGGCGGGTGCTAACTGGGGGCGGGCAGGGGCGAAACTCATAGGAATGTTGACAAACTGGGTTTTGTGAATCTCCCAAAGCTCAGAACT
Source organism: Callithrix jacchus (assembly GCF_049354715.1). NCBI lineage: Eukaryota > Metazoa > Chordata > Mammalia > Primates > Cebidae > Callithrix > Callithrix jacchus. Next base: position 165,645,981 of record NC_133505.1, read on the forward strand.
TTGATTGATGGCATCGATTCTTGGTGGCTCTTCCTCCCTTCTCGTCCCTTTATCCCAAGGCCTGGCCATCGGATCCTAGAACTTGCAACTGAGAATGGGGGACCCGGGTTCCATGTGGAGGATGCACCATTTTCTTCCCTCTGAGGGGGCTCACCAGGGTGACACCTCAGGCATCTCCTGGACCCTCAGAGGAGAAGGACTCCCTTGTCTGTGGGTGAATTTAGAAGGAGAAACTGGGCACACAGAGCCCAGCCCTTTTGCTCACTCTTCCTTTTGAGAGCTGGCCACCTGCACACTGCTCTGTCCCTTCCAGCCATACATGTTATGGGGCCTGGTCCCCCATGGGTGGCCCATGGTGGCCTGGAGCTGCCTCTGCCAGGGCCGCACATTCGTCTAATTCCGTCATGCAGTTGTAGGCAGCCCACCTGCCTATAGATTGAGGCCATGTCCTGCGACGGCAGCTTTATCAGTAATAAAACTTGCAGGTTTTGTCTTCCTTGCCTCATTCACTGGGCCTCTTCACACCGCAGTCAGCGCCTCCACTGTCTCCCAGGCTGCTCCCCTGGAGCTGAAAAGAATGAATACTCACCCTCAGCAACTGTATCTTTCCTCCACTTACGCTCAGGAATCAAGCTTCCCTTAAATAATAAATTGGACTTCATTCTCTCTAAATACAGGCTCTCAAAACATTGGAAGCCTGATTTACCAGGTCCAAATGTTTATGTTTATGGTTGGTAACATCAAAGGGACTTTGTCACTAGTAAAAGTGTTTTAATTTAAGGCAGGAACTTGGTTATGGCTTTTTGAACACATCTGCCTACACTGCCTGGTGTCTACCCCCCATCTGATGCCCAGTAGGGTTTAATAAACATTTTTATTCCATCAGTGTGGTTGATTGAATGAGCCAGGGCTTTTTCCTTTGTAACTTTCCAAAGCAAAACAGGACCAACCAAGATGTGGCGTTGACTGACTGAACTGAACGTTTATCCCCAGAGACCTTTGATAGAGAGCCTATCTATTCAAATTGAATCCAGCTCTTTATGTTTTAATTACTTCTTTTTATTCTCATTTTCCTTTCCCCATCATCCTAATGTGTTTAACACGTTTTGTTTATATGTGTTTTCCGTAAAGTGTAGAGCATACACATGCTTTCAATATATTTTTTTTTGAGATGGAGCCTCACTGTGTTTTCCATGCTGGAGTGCAGTGGTGTGATCTCGGCTCACTGCAACCTCCACCTCCTGAGTTCAAGCCGTTATCCTGCCTCAGCCTCCCCAAGTAGCTGGGACTGCAGGTGCATGCCACCATGCCTGGCTGATTTTTATATTTATAGTAGAGAGAGGGTTTCGCTATGTTGGCCAGGCTGGTCTCATATTCCTGACGTCATGATCTGCCTGCCTCAGCCTCCCCAAGTGCTGGAATTACAGGCATGAGCCACCTCGTCCGGCTTCATGCTTTCAATTTATATACATGATATGAGGTCATGTATCTTCTTCTGAGTCTTCCTCCTCCCCCAGCACTGCTTTTCCACCCACGTTGCTGCAGGTTCATCACATCCATTGCTTAATCTTCCATGGGTCTGTCTACCTCATTGCACCTGTCCTCCCACTTCCCCCACCACACATGCCAAGATTACCTGGCCACATGTCTCTTTGGACCTGAGAATTTCACTGGGACATAGAACCATACGTGGAATTGTTGGGTTATAGGAAGGTAGCCATATAACTTATCTTCTAAACAAGGACAACTTAGAATGAAAGGGGACAGTATTCATAGTTAAATGAGGGCAAGAGGCATAAACCAAAGCTGTCCCAGGTCAAAAGCTATGAGGACATGGAAATTGGTGGAGTACCAGACTGCCCTTCAGAGTGGTTCCTGTGCCCACCCTCCCCCAGCAGGGCCAGGGACCCCATGTCTCCACCACCCATCACCATTCTTATTTTGTACTGTGATGCTAACTGCAGAATAGCTTATTGCTTGTTTGTTTGTTTGTTTTTGAGATGGAGTCTTGCTCTGTCAACCAGGCTGGAGTGCAATGACACAATCTTGGCTCACTGCAACCTCCGTCTCCCGGGTTCGAGCACTTCTCCTGCCTTAGCCTCCCAAGTAGCTGGGATTATAGGCACCCACCACCATGCCCAGCTAATTTTTGTATTTTCAGTAGAGACAGGGTTTCATCATGTTGGCCAGGATGGTCTCCATCTCTAGACCTTGTGATCTCGCCTCAGCCTCCCAAAGTGTTGGGATTACAGGGGTGAGCCACCACACCTGGCCCAATAGCTTATTGTTTTAATCTGCATTCCTCTGGTTACTAACATGTTTGAGCATTTCTACTATATTTATTGAATTTCCTTGTTTGAAAATGATTCCGTTTCTCTGCCTCTTTTTCTGTTGGGATTTTCTCGCTGATTTGCAACAGAGATGTTTTCTAGCTTTTAATCCTCTGTCAGTTTGTAACATTGCAGGTATCTTCTCTATCCACTGTCCATGATGTTCTTTGTAATCAAATTCATCTGGTTTTTATTTTATTTTTTCGAGATGGAGTCTTGCTCTGTCACCCAGGCTAGAATGCAATGGCATGGTCTCAGCTCACTGCAACCTCCCTCTCCTTGGTTCAAGCAATTCTCCTGCCTCAGCCTCCCTAGTAACTGGGATTACAGGCACCCACCAACATGCCCAGCTAATTTTTGTATTTTAGTAGAGACGGGTTTCACCATGTTGGCCAGGCTGGTCTGGAACTCCTGACCTTCCACCCACCTTGGCCTCTTAAGCGCTAAGATTACAGGCATAAGCCACTGTGCCCGGCCTGGTTTTGTTTCCTTTTTCTTTTTTTTTTGCCGTATGGCTCTGTGTTTTTAACCTTTGTTTTTAGAAGCATTTTCTCTCCCCATTTTCAGAAAGATATTCTCCTTTATTTTCCTCTCTTAACTTTTCGGTTTTTACCTTCCACATTTGGAACTTTCTCTGGAAATAGAGTCCACCCTTCTGTGCAGTGAAATTTTATTTTCCTCCATACAGAGAGCCAGTTTTCCCAGCTCCATTTACTTCATGATCCACCCATTTATTTATTTATTTATTTATTTTTGAGATAGAGTCTCACTCTGTCATCCGGGCTGGAGTGCAATGGCGTAATCTTGGCTCACTGCAACTCTACCTCCCAGGTTCAAGTGATTCTCTTGCCTCAGCTTCCTGAATACCTGGGATTATAGGCATGCACCACCATGCTCAGCTGGGGACAGAGTGCTGTGGACATGGAAATTGGTAACGTAGAGACAGGGTCTCACCATGTTGGCCAGGCTGGTCTCACACTCCCGGCCTCAAGTGATCCTTCCCCTTCAGCCTCCCAAAGTGCTGGGATTACGGGCGTAAGCCACCACCGCCAGCCATGATCCACCCTTTTCCCATTGATTTGGGATGTCATCTTTATGGCGTATTACGTTCCCGGGTGTCCCTGGGTCTGTCTGCTGGTTGTCTGCTCTGTTCCACTGGTCTGTGCATTCTTGCATCTGTGGGCTACGGCTTTGCCACAGTAGGTATTAACATCTGATGGGGCACATTTATCTCCTCATTGTTCCTTTTTTTTCACCGTGGATATTCATGAGATCCCACTGTAAGCAAATGAACCTCAGGAAGATCTCTGCAGGAGCTGCTCCACCGCATATTTTGGCTTAACTTTTGTCTCTTCATATCTTGCATATTGTTTAATCATTAATTATGAAGCATTCTTTATTTATTTTATTTTGAAACAGAGTCTCGCTCTGTCACCCAGGCTGGAGTGCAGTGGCACCATCTCCACTCACTGCAACCTCCACATCCTGGGTTTAAGCGATTCAACTGCCTTAGTCTCTTGAGTAGCTGAGATTACAGGTGTGTGCCACCACACCTGGCTAATTTTTGTATTTTTTAGTGGAGACAGAGTTTCACCATGTTGGCCAGGCTGGTCTCGAGCTCCTGACCTCAAGTGATCCACCCACCTTGGCCTCCCTAAGTGCTGGGATTATAGGCATGAGCCATTACGCCCAGCCAGCATTCTTTAAAAATAAGTTTTTGTTATATAATTCAGACTGGTATTTCATTTCTCAGTAACATTACTCAGTTATAATTATTGTGATCATTTTGGCCAGGTGCGGTGGCTCACACCTGTAATCCCAGCACTTCAGGAGCCTGAGGCAGGAGGATCGCTTGAGCGCAGGAGTTCGAGGCCAGCCTAGGCAGCATAGTGAGCCCCCAGAAATTACTGTGATCATTTAAAACATAAATCTCGAAAAGGTGAATGCAGCCTGTTCTGTCATTTGAGAAGCGCTCATTTGTTGCTGAAGGAGCTAGGCACACAGCCAGAGCCATGGCCCAGCTTGCCTGTCGTGTGAGTAACTGGGCAGCATAGCCTTGCCACCTGCACGCCCCCAGCCACTCAGGGAGTCGTACAAGAATCCTTGTTTCCACTCCAAGGCCTCTACCAGGCAGGACCTACTGTCATATCGCCCCTGAAGGCTCTCAGGTACCTGCTTGGCATTGACTGGTGACTAACTTCTGCATTGTTCTCAGCTCCTTTCCTCCCTCTCCCACTGCATTCTCTGTTCTAATCCCCTATAGTTCCACTTTCATATCCATTTCCTTCGTCCCAGCTTTCACAGCCCTCTCTCCCCCCAGCCACAGCCAACTCAGTCCACATGAGACCTCTGCTAGCCCCAAGGGCTGATCTGGACCCAACAGCCTTGGGCTGTGGTCTGGACATGTGTCAGGGTGGCCTGACTGGCCCTGCGCTTCCACTTCTAGTTCTCGTCTTGCTCCCTGATCTGGGCAGTCGTGTAACTAGCCTTTGTTTTCTCAGCCATGCATTATTTATTGTTACTAATTAAGCACTCTGGCTGGTCCTGATTATTGGAGCTTTGTTCTCTCCCTCACCTGGGTGCTTGCCAGGTACCTTCCTTCCCCAGGTGAACCAGACCCTTGAGAACCTGGGTAGCGCTTGCTCTTCTGATTCCTTCTCCAGGGAATTAGAATCGAGGGTGTGAGAACCTTACCACCTACTGACTCATCTCTTGGATGCAGATCACCACAAACGGTAAAAGTCGCCTGTTCCACATTTACTAGCTCAGGTTGCTCTGAGAGGTGGATGCTAATATTTCCTCCCCACGAAGGAGGAGGCTTCCCACGAAGGAGAAGTGAAGTGGCTTACCCGAGGCATGTGGCCAGAGGCGGCAGAGCCAGGGCTGCCCCTCAATGGCTGACTGGCAAAGCCCTCACTCCTCTCCTGCCTCACAGAGCCCCACCTCCCAGACCCTACTCAGCCTCGTTCTGCTGCTGGCTGGTCTGAAATGAGATAACGCTGTTTTGAGAAGCCCAGTTCCTCCGCTCTGGACAATTACAACAATCTTCACGTCTGCCCCTTTACCCATTCATTTCAACCAACAGATTGTCATGAAGCACCTCATTCGTGCCAGGCAACGCTTCCACGTGGCTTATTTTTTAGTTCAGCACTGACTGAGCAACCAGAGCTGTGGTTTGGATTATGGCACGGGCTACTCCCAGACCTTCAGCGACAGAGCTCAGGACAGGGCCTGTTGGAGCCAAGGAAGGCTGGGTGTGCTGGGTAGTCAGGGAGAAGCTGGGACCTGGAACCACGCCCATCCATGAAGCTGAGAGGGCCGAGCACAGTGTGCAGAGGGCACGGCCAGGACAGGCTGGGGTCTGGGAGGCTCAGCAGTAGGGGGGCGGGGAGGATATTGAGGGGGTCCCACAGGGCAGGAGGGTGCAGGGGAGGGAGGAGCTGACCAGACTCAGGGAAGATCCTAGGGCCCAGCCCATCCAAGTCAGGGAAAGGACTCCAGACCCTCTGAGAGGTAACAAAGGAGAGGAGGGTTCCTTCCCCAATAGGACCAGGCTGCTACACCTGCCTTTTATAAGGTAGGTGATGCCTTATAAAAATTGAGTCAGGCTGGGTGCAGTGACTCACACCTGTAATCCCAGCACTTTGGGAGGCCGAGGCAAGCGGATCATCTGAGGTCAGAAGTTCGAGACCAGCCTGACCAACATGGAGAAACCCCGTCTCTACTAAAAATACAAAATTAGCTGGGTGTGGTGGCTCATGCCTATAATCCTAGCTACTCAGGAGGCTGAAGCAAGAAAATTGCTTAAACTTGGGAGGTGGAGGTTGCTGTGAGCCAAGATCGTGCCATTGCACTCCAGCCTGGCCACAGAGTAAAACTCAGTCTCAAAAAAAAAAGAAAAAAAGAGGCAGGAATGGGTACATTGTGGCTAACACAGCAAGGGGCTGCCTGCTTCAGGAAAGATGGGTCTTGAGCCCAGGGGAGACAAGAGATAGCTCACATCCCAAGGGGCCTGACTCAAAGAGCAGGGGCACAGGCAATGCTGGGGAGCAGACAGCTGACGGCTGCACCCCAGAGTCCTCTGTGGAGAATCCACAGGCCTCTGGGATCTGCTCTGCACCACTAGTGTACCTGCCACCCTCTTCTCTCCTACACTGGGGTCCCGTGGCCTTCTCCCCTCTCCCAGGGTGGTCACAGTCACTCCTGCCGCTGTTCCTGGACTTGTACTTTCCTGCAGCCCACCCCTTTACTTCCTCAACCCTACTTCTCCTTTAAGACCTGGTGCAAAGGCAGCAGACTTTTCTCTTTCCTTTTCCAGACCTTCCCATTCTGTTTTAGCCACTCCCCTGACCCCAAGTTCTGCTCCCTTGCCAGCTGGGGCAGGAGCCTAGCGCTGCTGGAACAAGGAACCGCAAACTTGGTGGCTGAAAATAACAGAAATGTGTTGTCTCTCAAGTGTGGAGGCTGAAAGTCTTTCTCTGAAATCCACAGGGGAGGATCCTTTCTCAGCTCCTCCCACTCTGGTGACCCCGGCATTCCTTGGCTTGTGGCAGTATCACTGTCATCCCACCTCTGTGATCACAGCTTCATCTTCCCTCTGCATCTCCTCTCTCCTTATGGAAGCACCAGTCCTATTGGATTAAGAGCCCACCCTACTCCAATGTGACCTCAAACTAATTACATTTGCAATGACCCTATTTCTAAATATGGTCACATTAGGAGGTGCCAGGGGTTAGGACTTCAACCTATCTTTTTGGGGGACACAGTTCACCCCATAACGCCTGCTGTTGCAGTTAGCTGTACACAGGTCTGCATCTTTCACGATGGGTCTCCATCCTTCACCACACTACGATCCTTGCCTACAGCTCGGTGGTTCTGGAATGAGACCTGGGTTTGCCACTCACCCTTTGTAAAAACTGAAGCAAGATTCCCAAGCAATCGGTCCTTTCCCATCTGTAAAATAACCACAACACCCAGAGACACTGTGCTACTCATTAGAGTCAATTCATGCACCTGGCGAGTGCCCAGGAAATTATAATAATAATACAATAATAAATGTATTAAAACAATAAATAAAACAACAATAACCAATTAATTATCAATAATTGATAATTGATGATTAAATAAATCAAAGCAATAATTACCGTTGTGTGTTGAACATAGCAGGTGCTCAATAAATGAACGTTAGTCACTGTTTCCTCTGACAAGTTTGTGTCAAACTGGCCGGCCGGCAGAACACTGGAGCCGAGGAGCTCTTCCAGAGAGAGGGAGAAGCGGTGGCCAACAGGCCCTGGAGGCCTCATTCATCACCTGTATCACGAAAATTGCTGAGGTGACTACGTGGCGCTGCCCATTCCTGCCTGGGGGGAGGGGAGATTCCGGTTCTCACTCCCACATCACAGAATCCTGGCGGGCTCTGTGCAAATGTGAAGGTGGAGCAGAGACTCCACACCCATCTCTGTTCTCTAAGGCTGTGTGTGTGTGTATGTGTGTGTAAGGGCTTGGAAGACAGAGGCCAGGGAGTGTGTGTGTGTGTGTGTAAGGGCTTGGAAGACAGAGGCCAGGGAGTGTGTGTGTGTGTGTGTGTGTAAGGGCTTGGAAGACAGAGGCCAGGGGTGCGTGTGTGTGTGTGTGTGTGTGTGTGTAAGGGCTTGGAAGACAGAGGCCAGGGAATGTGTGTGTGTGTGTGTGTGTGTGTAAGGGCTTGGAAGACAGAGGCCAGGGGTGCGTGTGTGTGTGTGTGTGTGTGTGTGTAAGGGCTTGGAAGACAGAGGCCAGGGGTGCGTGTGTGTGTGTGTGTGTGTAAGGGCTTGGAAGACAGAGGCCAGGGGTGCGTGTCTGTGTGTGTGTGTGTGTGTGTGTGTGTGTGTGTGTGTGTAAGGGCTTGGAAGACAGAGGCCAGGGAGCCAGGAGTCTTTCCAAAAGGATCTAGCTCAGGCTGCAATGAAAGATGGCAACCAGAATTGCCCTCCGGCTCTGGAAGCCTTCCTGGTTTCTGTGGAGAACCAGATTCTCCTGTGGAAAGAGGGTGGGTGGCGGGCGCAGCCAAGCATTTGGAATCAGAGGCCTGGGTCTGAAACAGAACTCTACCTTTGACAAGCTGGGTGACCTCAGTGACCGCAGTTTTCTCTCAAATGGGGCGGATAAAATCTGCCCTATCAAAGAAGAATACGATACAAGTGCCAGCTATTAATATTTATGTCTCATTGTTGCCAACCCTTGAAGATACGTTTCCCGAGCACGTTCAAGTTTACAAAGCACCGTCACAGCTTTGCTTCATTTTGATTTTCATTTAGACCACAAGAAGTAAAAAACAAAACGAAGCAAAACCTTTTAATTACTGTTAGAAAGGAGAGAATACAGCTAAGGTTCAGTATTCGTCTGCACTGGAATCACACTTGGCCTCCTTTATCCTCTGCATATTTCATGAACATCCAAAAATGTATGCTGCTATTTCGAGGGATTTCCTCTTCTCATTTTTCATTTTTCTGACCCTATGGATTATATTGAAGAGTTTCCTCTTCTTTTTTTTAATGATACATCTTATTTATTTATTTATTTGGGACGGAGTTTCGCTCTGTCACCCAGGCTGGAGTGCAGTGGCATGAACTTGGCTCACTGCAATCTCTGTTTCTCAAGTTCAAGTGATTCTCTTGCCTCAGCCTCCCAAGTAGCTGGGAATACAGGCATGCAACACCATGCCCAATGAATTTTTTTTGTGTGTGTGTATTTTTAGTAGACACAGGGTTTCACCATGTTGAGCAGGCTGGTCTCGATCCTCTGACCTCAAATGATGCACCTGCCTCTGCCCCCCAGAGTGCTGGGATTACAGGCGTGAGCCACCGTGCCTGGCAAGTTTCCTCTTCTTAAGAGCAAACTTACCCAGCATGTGCCCTCATTAGACTTTAAACGAGACAAATCTTTCCACAGTAGAAATTAATCATCATTTCCTTGAAGTTTATAGGGAAATTGTTTTAAGGAGACATACCAAAGTGGGATGCAGGCTTTTAGGAAAGAAGATAGCGATGGAATTTCACCCAGAAATCACACGTCTAAGAGACAGACATCATTGTAGCAGATCAGTACAGACACACTGCAAAACATGGGTAGTATGGCCAGGCGCGGTGGCTCATGCCTGTAATCCTAATACTTTGGGAGGCTGAGGAGGGCAGATCACAAGGTCAGGAGATCGAGACCATCCTAGCCAACACGGTGAAACCCTGTCTCTACTAAAATTTAAAAAAAAAACATATCAGCCAGGCATGGTGGCATGCACCTGTAGTCTCAGCTACTTGGGAGGATGAATTGCTTGAACCCGCGAGGTGGAGTTACAGTGAGCTGATTTCATGCCACTGCACTCCAGCCTGGCAACAGAGTGAGACTCTGTCTCAAAAAAAAAAAAAAAAAGTAGTTTTATTATTAAATTTAAACTTTCCAGCAAAGCCAGTGAGGGGGATGGATAGGTGCACACAGATAACCAGAGAGAGGTACAGAGTGTGATGAGATCAGAGAATAAAGAGCTCACGTCCTTTAAGGGCAGTGAGAACAGTACCTAACGTCTTTCTTCTGATGTGGGAGAGATCAGAGCCCAGATAAAGGGAAGGCAGTAAACTATAGCAAGCAGGTGATCTGAGGTAAAAAAGCAAGTTTCTTTTTTTTTTTTTTTTGAGACCAAGTTTTGCTCTTGTTGCCCAGGCTGGAGTGCAATGGCGCCATCTCAATTCACTGCAACCTCTGCCTCCCGGGTTCAAGCAATTCTGCTGTCTCAACCTCCAGAGTAGCTGGGATCACATGTGTCTGCCACCATGCCCAGCTAATTTTTGTATTTTTAGTAGAGGCGGGGTTCACCACATTGGTGAGGCTTGTCTGGAATTCCTGATCTCAAGTGATCTGCCTGCCTCTGCCTCCCAAAGTGCTGGGATTACAGGGGTGAGCCACCGTGCCCTGCCAGTCTGGACAGAGTCTTGATCTGTTGCCCAGACTGGAGTGCAGTGGCACAATCACAGCATTCACTGCAGTCTCAACCTCCTAGGCTCAAGTGATCCTCCCATCTCAGCCTCCCAAGTAGCTGGGACCATAGGTATGGCCACCATGCCCAGATAATTTTTCATTTTTTTTTTTTAGAGACACAGTCTTGCTTTGTTGTCCAGGCTGTTTTCAAACTCCTCAACTCAAGCGATCTTCTTGCCTTGGGCTCCCAGCATGCTGGGGTTACAGACATGAGCCACTGCACCCAGCCTTGTTAGCTCTTTTTAAGACATGAAGGTTGAGATTTGTCTTTGTTTAGTTCAAAGACTAGATTTGTATGACCTGAAGTTCTGGGAAAAATCCAGCAAGACTCTGAAAGCACCTTGAAATGATTCAGCTTAAAGGAAAAGATCATAACTTTTTTTTTTTTTGAGACAGAGTCTCACTCTGTTGCCCAGGCTGGAGTGCAGTGGCACGCTCTCAGCTCACTAAAACCTTTGCTTTCCAGGTTCAAGCGATTCTTCTGCCTCAGCCTCCTGAGTAGCTGGGATTACAGGTACCTGCCATTATGCCTGGCTAATTTTTGTGTTTTTAGTAGAGATTGGGTTTCACTATGTTGGCTAGGCAGGTCTTGAACTCCTATCCTCAAGTGATCTCCCCTCCTCGGTCTCCCAAAGTGCTGGATTATAGGCATGAGCCACCACATCTGGCCATCATAAATATTTTTTATAAAGATAACAAGAAAATACTCTGAGGTTACTGAAGTACCTTCACTTTGAGTACTGCCAAATTGAACAGAAACAAAAATATATATTGAGGTTACTGAAGTACCTTCACTCTGAGTACTGCCAAATTGAACAGAAACAAAAATATATATTTTCCTCCTGAAATAACTTGCAGAGCGACAAGAAAGTATTTGAAAAGATAAAGCTTTCTGGTCATGGTAAATATATTGACAAGCACAGAATCCTGTAATACTGTAATGATGGTGTGTGAATCACCTTTAATTCTGGTACAGAATTTTAAAAACTAAAAGCATAATAAGTAATTATAACTATTAAGCTATTTTCATGGATAAAATTATAAAAATATGATATTTGTGATGGATAACAAAGGGTGGGGGAGATATAAGGAGTAGAATTTTTGTATGTGATTGAAGTTGTTATCAGTTTAAAAGTGATTGTTATAAAAGATTTTACATCAGCTGGACACAGTGACTCATGCCTGTAATCCCAGCACTTTCGGAGGCCGAGGTGGGCAGATCACCTGAGGTCAGGAGTTCAAGACTAGCCTGACCAACATGGAGAAGAAACCCTTTCTACTAAAAATACAAAAAGTTAGCTGGATGTGGTGGTGCATGCCTGTAGTCCCAGTTACCTGGGAGGCTGAGGCAGGAGAATTGCTTGAATCTGGGAGGTGGAGGTTGCTGCAGAGAGCCAAGATTGTGCCATTGCACTCCATCCTGGGCAACAAGAACAAAACTCCGTCTCAAAAAAAAAGATTTTATATCATCCCCATGGTAACCACAAAGTAAATACCTATAGAAGATACACAAAAGAAAATGAGAAAGGAAACAAAGCATGTCACCAAAAAAATAAATAAATAAAACAAACAAACAAAAAACCAAAACACAAAAGAAAGCAGCAAGAGGGAAAAAGTGGGACAGAATAACTATAGGACATACAGCAAACAATTTAAAAAATGACAATAGGGAGTCCTTCCCCATCAGCAATTAATTTAAATGTAAATGGGTTAAATTTCCCAATCAAAAGACATGAGGTGGCTGAATGGATAAAAAAAACAAGACCAAACTATGTACTGTCCACAAGACTCACTTTAGGTGTAAGGACCAAATAGGCTGGAAGTAAAAGGATGGAGAAAGATGTTCTATGCAAATGGTAACCAAAAGAGAGAAGTAGTGGCCATACTGATATCAGACAAAATAGACTTTAAATTAAAAATGGTCACAAGAGACAAAGAAGAACATCATATAATGATGAAAGTGTCAATTCATCAGGAAGAGATAACAATTGTACATATATATGCACCTAACATCAGAGCACCAAAACATGTGAAGCAAACATTGACAAAATTAAAAGTATAGATAGTGGCTGGGTGTGGTGTCTCATGCCTGTAATCCCAGCACTTTGGGAGGCTAAGCCAGGTGGATTGCTTGAGATTAAGAGTTCAAGACCAGCCAGACCAACATGGTGAAACCTCATCTCTTCTAAAAAGAAAATAAAAGGCCAGGCGCGGTGGCTCATGTCTGTAATCCCAGCACTTTGGGACGCTGAGGCGGGTGGATCACAAGGTCAAGAGATCGAGACCATCCTGGTCAACATAGTGAAACCCCGTCTCTACTAAAAAATACAAAAAAATTAGCTGGGCATGGTGGCGCGTGCCTGTAATCCCAGCTGCTCAGGAGGCTGAGGCAGGAGAATTTCCTGAACCCAGGAGGTGGAAGCTGCGGTGAGCCGAGATTGCGCCATTGCACTCCAGCCTGGGTAACAAGAGCGAAACTCCGTCTCAAAAAAAAAAAAGAAAGAAAAAAGAAAAAAAAGACAGGCATGATGGCGGGCACCTATAATCCCAGCTACTCTGGAGGCTGAAGCAGAATAATTGCTTGCACTGGGGAAGTGGAGGTTGCAGTGAGCCAAGATCGTGCCACTGCACTCCAGCTTGGGTGAAAAAGCAACAATCTGTCTAAAAAAAGAGAAAGTATAGATGGTAATACAAAATTAGGTGGAGATTTCAATACGCCACATTCAGTAATGAATAGATCATATGGACAGAAAATCAATAAGGAAACAACAGGCTTGACCAACACTGTAGACCAAATGGACCTGACACACATATACAGAACAACTCATCCAACAACAGAATATACTTCCTCTCAAGTGCACATGGCACATTCTCCAGGGCAGATCACATGTTAGGGCACAAAACAAGTGCTAACAAATTTAAGAACATTGAAATCATACCAAATATCTTCTCTGATCACAATGAAATGAAACTAGAAATCAAAAACAAGGAAAACTGGAAGATTCACACATATATACAAGTTAAACAACCCACTGTTGAACAACCAGTGGGTCAAAGACAAAATCACAAGGGAAATTAAAAAATATCTGGAGACAAACAGAAACAAATGAATACGATCACAGCTCACTGCATTCCAGCCTGGGCGACACAGCAAGACGCCGTCTCAAAAAACAAAAACCAAAACCAAAGCCGAAACCTAGCAACTAAGGGTCTCAGTGAGTTGTTTTCTCCTCAGCCCATTGCTCTCTTTAATCACATGTCCCAGAACGCTGTTAAATGTCACATCTCCAAAGATCTATTTACAATAAACACTTTGCTGGACCATGTCTGGCAGGGTGTCTACCACAGCATGTCTTGGTTCAGAAAGCAGAGGTCCCGGAACCACGGAGATTTTTTTTGCAGAGAAGGTGTATGACGTTACTTCCTAGAAAGATTCCAGACTGACAGTCTCTCATCTGATGTACTTTATGGAACTCAAATGTGAAATCCCAAATTTTTCAAAGGTAAAAGCAATTGTATTATATTTTGCAATGAAGGCTTCAAACAATTTGAGTTATTTTTTTAGTTTATTTAAGACCAAATATATCTGCTATATTCTGGATAGTAATCTCTTAGGTATATGATTTACAAATATGTTCTCCCATTTCATAGGTTGCCTTTTCACTACATTGATTGTTTTCTTTGTTGCACAGAAGTTTTAAAATTTGACATAATTGGACCAGGTGTGGTGGCTCACGCCTGTAACACCAGCACTTTGGGAGACTGAGGTGGGTGGATCACCTGAGGTCAGGAGTTTGAGACCAGCCTGACCAACATGGTGAAACTCCATTGATACTAAAAATACAAAATTAGTCAGGTGTGGTGGTATGCGCCTGTACTCCCAGCTACTTGGGAGGCTGAGACAGAGGAATTGCTTGAACCCAGAAGGCAGAGGTTGTAGTGAGCAGAGATTGAGTCATTGAACTCCAGCCTGGGCCACAAGAGCGAGACTCTATCTAACAAACAAACAAACAAACAAAAATTGACGTAATCTCATTTTTCTAATTTAGCTTTTGTTATCTGTGCTTTTGTGGTGTGTTCAAGAAGTCATTGCCAAATCCAATGACATGAAGCATTTCCTCTGTACTTGCTTCTAGAAGTCTTCGGGCCTTACATTTAGGTGTTAAGACTTTTGTATCAGGCTGGGCGTGGTGGCTCATGCTTGTAATCCCAGCACTTTGGGAGGCTGAGACAGGAGTATCACCTGAGGTCAGGAGTTCAAGACCAGCCTGGCCAACTTGGCAAAAACCCATCTCTACTAAAAGAATACAAAAATTAACTGGGTGTGTTGGCAGGTGCCTATAATTCCAGCTACTTGGGAGGTTGAGGCAGGGAGAATTGCTTGAACCCAGGAGGTGGAGGTTGCAGTGAGTCGAGATTGTACCATTGCACTCCAGCATGGGCAACAGAGTGACTCCGTCTCAAAAAAAAAAAGACTTTTACATCAATACTTATCAGTAATATTCATTTGTAGGTTTTTGTTCTTTGAATTTTTTTTTTTTTTTGGAGACTGAGTCTTACTCTGTCACCAGGCTGAAGTGTAGTGGTGTGATCTTGGCTCACAGCAACCTCTGCCTCCCTGGTTCAAGCGATTCTCCTGCCTCAGCCTCCTGAGTAGCTGGGATTACAGGGGCGAACCACCACGCGCAATTAGTTTTTGTATTTTTAATAGAGACGGGGGTTTCACCATGTTGACCAGGATGGTCTCGATCTCTTGCCCTTGTGATCCTCCCCACTGGGCCTCCCAAAGTGCTGGGATTACAGGCATGAACCACCGCACCCAGCCTTGAATCTTTGTCTGGTTTTAGTGTCAGTGTAATTTTGCCCTCATAAAATGAGTTTGAAGATGTTCCTGCTTCTTTCATTTTTTAAAAGTGTTTCAGAAGGATTGGTATGAATTCTCTAAGTGTTGGATAGAATTCTTCAGAGAAGGCACTTGGTCCTGGCCTTTTCTTTGCTGGAAACTTTCTATTACTGATTCAATCTCCCTATTCGTTATTGGTCTGTTCAGATTCTTTATTCTTCATGATTTAGTTTTCGTAGGTTGTATATTTTTAGGAATGTGTCTGTTTCTTCTAGGTTATGGAGTTTATGGAATATAATTCTTCATTGTAGTCTTAAAATCCTTTTTATTTCTGTGGTATTACTTTCAATGTACCTTTTCATATCTGAATTTATGTATTTGAATATTTTCTCCTTTTTTCCTAGTTTGGTTAAGGTTTTATAAATTTTGTTGATTTTTTTTCAAAAAACCAACTTAGTTTCATTTTTTTTCCCCTATTACTAGTTTCATTTATTTCTGCTTTAATCTTTATTATTTCATTCCTTCTGCTAACTTTGGGTTTTGTTTGTTCTTCTATTTTTTTTTTGAGACGGAGTTTCGCTCTTTGTTACCCAGGCTGGCGTGCAATGATGCGATCTCGGCTCACCGCAACTTCCGCCTCCTGGGTTCAGGCAATTCTCCTCCCTCAGCCTCCTGAGTAGCTGGGATTACAGGCACGCACCACCATGCCCAGCTAATTTTTTGTATTTTTAGTAGAGACGGGGTTTCACCATGTTGACCAGGATGGTCTCGATCTCTTAACCTCGTGATCCACCCACCTTGGCCTCCCAAAGTGCTGAGATTACAGGCGTGAGCCACCACGCCCGGCTCGTTTGTTCTTCTTTTTCTATTTCCTTGAGGTATAAAGCTGAGTTGTTGGTTTGAGATCTTTCTTCTTTTTTAATGCAGAAGAATTTTTAACGTATGACATTTACTACCATAAACTTTTCACTTCACACTGCAGCCTCAAAGTCCTGGGCTCAAGTGATCCTCTGGCCTCAGCCTCCTGAGTAGCTGGGACTACAGGCATGCACCATCATGCCTAGCTGATTTTTAAATTTTTTGTAGAGATGGCATCTCACCATGCTGTCCAGGCAGGTCTTGAATTCCTGGGTTCAAGCCATCCTCTGCTTTGGCCTCCCAAAGTTCTGGCATAACAGGCATAAGCCACTGCACCTGGCCCACTGTGTATTTTTAACCATAAATAAATAACATGTAAAGTTATTTTTTAATATTAATGGTTGTGTTTCCTGTCCCTATTTTTTTTTTTTGGTCACTATGTGTAAATATGGGTATATTTAATTCTGTCCTGTGTTTGGGGAATATTAACTGTGTACAAACCTATAAAGAAATTCTATAACTTATAAATGTTAGACAATTTCAAGATCACATTTAATCTATGTAGTCTGCCTTAAAGAGAACCAAGGATTTTAGTAGTAGGATTGAAGGTAAGAAAGCATTTTTTTTTTTTTTAAGATGGAGTCTCACTCTGTTGCCCGCCCAGGCTGGAGTGCAGTGGCATGATCTCAGCTCACTGCAACCTCTGCCTCCCAGGTTTGGCTAACTTTTGTATTTTTAGTAGAGACAGGATTTCACCATGTTGGCCAGGCTGGTCTTAAACTGCTGGACCTCAAGTGATCCACCAGCCTCAGCCTCCCTAGCTGTAATCCTCAGCTAGGATTACAGGCGTGAGCCACCACACCTGGTCAAAGTAAGTAAACCTTTTGATAGGACTTATCTGACTCGTTTATCATCTACCTTTATCATCACAGTAATAACTTGTGTTTAGTGTGATTTATCATCACAGTAATAAGTTGAACCATTCTTGCTAATATCAACTATTATTTATTTATTAAAAAACCATTCAGGGCCAGGTGCAGTGGCTCATGCCTGTAATCCCAGCACTTTGGGAAGCCGAGACAGATGGATCACTTGAGGCCAGGAGTTCAAGACCAGCCTGACCAACATGGTAAAACCCCGTCTCTACTAAAAACACAAAAAAGTAGCTGGATATGTTAACAGCCACCTGCAATACCAGCTACTTGGGAGGCTGAGGCAAGAGAATTGCTGGGAGGCAGAGGTTGCAGTGAGATCGTGCCACTGCCCTTTAGTCTGGGCAACAGAGCCAGATTCCGTCTCAAAAAAAAAAAAAAAGCAAAAAACAGATACAAAACCATTCAGTAAGTGAAACTAAATGCTAGGCATTGCACAAAGCAGAGAAGCAGAAGGGAAGAGTTGGCCGTCATCGAATAAATATGTTCCCTTCTGTCAAGGAATTCCTAATCTAATAGGGAAGGAGAAGCATCACACAGAATTGAACTATAAATATATGGCATAAACAAAGTGCCACTTGAGCCAGTTACAGACATTTCTTGTTTTTAGTTGTCCAGGATTTTTCCCCCTTCTTTCGGTCACAGAACCAATATTTGCCTTGGGGGTCTATGTGCTCACTCTCCATTCTTGATCCATGAGATTTGGTGAGCTGACATGAACCCTAGTTCTAAATTTGGACATGTGACCTGGACTTGGCCAATAGGAAGGCGGGATCCCCTGGTTCTCAGGGGTTGGTTCCATAGTGATCCTTAGTTCTCTCAATAAGACTCAATTCTGGAGTTTTAGTTAGAATTGATTAGGATATCAGTGTAGTGCTGCCGAGAAACATCACATGGAGGGAGCCGAGTTGAAAACTGAGTAAAATACAAGAAAGCAGAACCAAGAGACTGGAGGAGGAGAGACTGGGCCCAGAGGACATTGACCACATTCCATTAACAATCAACTCCCTCTTCAAACTTGAAAGAATACATCCCCACCCAAGAATGTATCAATTGGTATTAATTGGCTGAGAGTAGAACACCTGATGAATTGCTTAGCTGGGTCAGAGAGTTCTTTTGGTTTCTTTTCTGCACACAAGAAGTCTGTGGGTTGATAGTCTCAGCAGGTGAGTGCAGCTCACAGGGCCATCAGGAACCCAGGTGGCCTCTAGCTTTCTCTTGAGTTTTCCATGTGGCTTTTGTTCCATGCTTGTCCCCAGGTGGTTGCAAGATAAACTTACCGACTGATTAATCAGACATCCTACCTGATTAGGGCAGGAAGAGGGAGAGAGACATGGGGCAAAAGGCACGTGCAGAGGGAATCTGTCCTTTTTAAAGGAGTTTTTATTTTTTTATTAAGACGGAGTCTCACCCGGTTGTCCAGGCTACACTGTAGTGGAGCAAATCTCAGCTCCCTGCGACTGCCACCTCCCAGGTTCAAGCGATTTTCTTGCCTCAGCCTCCTGAGTAGCAGGACTATAGGTGTGCACCACCACGCCTGGCTAAATTTTGTATTTTTAGTAGAGTTGGGGTTTCACCTTGTAGCCCAGGCTGGTCTCGAACTCCTGGGCTCAAGTAATTCTCCCACCTTGGCCTCCCAAAGTGCTAGAATTACAAATTCGAGCCTCCACGCCTGGCCAGGGTGAATTTTTTCACTCAGTAATTTTTGTTCCCTCTTATTTGTTTGAACTTGTCTGAATCCTCTACCCTCCTCCACGTATACATAGTCACTACTGGAAGATATAAAAGAGTGGGAAATAAATATCTTAGGTCTTTCCAGATTAACAAATTCATATTGATCTCTGGTAACTCTAATGAATCACTGAGCAACACCAAAGTTAGAAAACGGTCGATCTCATTGGAGATTAACTTTGAATGTGTTGCTCCTGGTTTTGTAATCACCTGACAGGTTCTTCCTGTCAGCTGCTCAGACAAAATTAATCTATAGAGACCATGGCATTGCAGTAAAGAAAGAGTTTCATTGATTTGAGGCTGGTCTTGCCTAGAAGAAGAGATACTACTCAATCTCCCTGAAAATTTGGAGGCTAGTACAGTTCAGAGTCAAGTAGAGTTTAGTGGGCAGGGAGCTAAGGAAGGGAGAGTGCTGATTAGCTGGGGCTGCAATCATAGGGGTGTGGAGAACGGTCCTCTTGTGCTAAGTCCGCTTCTGGGTAGGGACCCCCAGAGGAGTTGCTGGTCTGGCTGGGGCCATCTGGTAGTCAGAAATGCAAAAGCCTGTAAAGCCATCTCAAACCGCCAGTCTCAGGGTCTCCAAAAGTGATGTTATTTACAGGAGTGATTAGGGAAGTTGCATATCTTGTGACCTCTGGAATAATGGCTAGTAGTCATTTTTGGTTTTTTTTTTTTTTTAATTAGAAAAAGTATTTATTTCTACTCCTTTCATACATATTATTGTTCAAGAAACAGTCTTACATGCATATCTGAAATAATCTACCATGACATACTCTAGTTAAAGGCAAAGGACCATAGATGAAGCTGATTTGCTGTCCAGAGTTCTCAGCTGATGGAATCTTGCTTCTTGGTTTTATGTTAATTTCTGAAAATCAGAAATGTCATTTCCAAATAAACGTTAAGGGGTTGTAAAAAAATAATCACTTTATTTGATATTGTAGTTGTAGATATGGAGTATATTTTCTTTAAGAAATGAAAAACTACGAAGAAAATGCCACTCCACATTGTTAGTATAGCAATAGGTCAGCAGGAAAAAAAAAACTGCAATAAAGTTGCTCTTTAATATCAAGAAGAAATTCTAGTCCAAGCTTCAATACGCTTCCTGTTTTTTCACTAGGTGTTTCTTTTACTGCTGCTTTTCATTCTTTTCCACATTTCATATTAGAGGATTGACACAGCCTTGAAAACTTCATTGCCAGGTGCAAATCCAGTATCCACTGATTTCTTCTCGAAGGCACTCTAACCCATCAGATAGCCCGGCAGTTTCATTCTCATGAACACTCTAGCCATGAAAAAACTCAGTAGGACACGGATGAATCCAATGACTAGAAGAAGACATCTATTGAATTCTGGGATATTTGGTGCATTCAGTTGGTCCAGGATTATGAAACCTAAACCTTCCATTGTAAACAGGAAGCTGGATATAAGTCCTTCCATAATATATTGTCTATTTACCCTGTAGGCCAAGAAAGCTACTGGCCTCTGATGCCCACGTTCGTCAGTCATAGAGCCAATACTTGGAGGTTCAGCAATAACATCATGAGTGATTCCTCCAGCGATGAGGAAGTAAGACACTGCCACCAGAGCATACACAGTCATGGCCAACGGCAAGTGAAGCCAGGGCAGCTTCTTCAGCTTCAGGCTGAGACATTTGAGGACTAAGAACAGGACACGGTGCAAAGTCTCCATGTTGGTGGCAGCAAGGGCAGCTGGTAGTCATTCATGCCTGCATTTTAGCAGAATTCAGACCCCTCTCATCCTCCTAACCTGGTTAGTTTTACAAGGGTGGTTTAGTTTTGGGGAAGGGGTATTATCATTTAAACTATAACTAAATTTCTCCCAAAGTTAGCTTGAACGAAACCCAGGAATGACCAGAGGCTGAGGTTAAAGGCAAGATGGAGTTAGTTAGATCAACAGATCTCTTTCACTGTCATAATTTTCTCACTGTTTCAATCTTTGCAAAGGTGGTTTCAGTCCAATTAAAATAGGAAAGAAAATGTGTCTAGCCGCTGGATCTTGGACACACCCTCGTCTTAATGCCTTGCCATTTGCTCCTCCCCCTGTTGAGACACCTTCCCCGCCAACTCCCGGGGGTATTCCGTGGCTCTGTCTCTCAATTCCTTCTTGGATCTGTTACATTTGGCTTCCTCAGAAAGCCTTCCTTGTTCACCTGATTTGAAGCAGTGCTGTCATCGACTCCAACCCTTTCTTCTGCTCCAACGTCTTTATAACACTTAATTCTACCCAACATTAGTGTACACAGCTATTTGTTCATACATTTATGGTCTGTTTTGTTTGTTAGAATGTATACTCCATGAAGGCAGGCACTTTACCTGGCACACTGAAGGCACTCAATAAATATTAGTTGGATGAATGAATGATTGGGTGAGTGAATGAATGACCATTTGGCTTATCACATAACTAAAGAGTCTTGCTGAGGTCCAGGAAACAGAGACCTAGTGAGGAGAGAGGCTGTCCTCTCAACTGCAGGTCACCTGCATAGCTGCCTCTGCTGCTACAAGGAACATCTTTTGTTTGCTAATTACATAACCAGAAACTCCACTTTTGGCTGGGTGTGGTGGCTCATGCCTGTAATCCCAGTACACTGAGAGGCTAAGGCAAGAGGATCACTTGAGCCCAGGAGTTCGAGACTATCCCGGGCAACACAGTGAGACCCCATCTCTACAAAAAATACAAAAATTAGCCAGGTGTGGTGGTACATGCCTGTTTTCTCAGCTACTTGGGAGGCTGAAATGGAAGGATCACCTGAGCCTGGCAGGTGGAGGCTGCAGTGAGCTGAGATCGCACCACCGCACTCCAGCCTGGGTGATAGAGTGAGACCCTGTTTAAATAAATAAATGAAACTCTACTTTCTGTAAATCATGAATGCAGATATTTTATAATAGCTATATTTGTTAGTATTTTCAAAACCTAATTGGGCCTTATGGATTAAAAAGTATATTAGCCAAAAGCATTTTGACTCAACACATCAATTATACCCAGTGACATTAGAAGAGAAGCACTTAATGATAAATTATGCTTGTGACCAATAGAACATTTGCACTAAATGGGTAACATTTTCATTTTCTATTTTAATTTCCACATCGTTTGTAGAGAGCTTCATTACATTCACCGCAAACCTAAGTGAAAGGTTGAGCCTGTGCATCAGGATTCTGACTTCCCCATTCAGTCCAAACTCTTAAATTGCTTATTTTCTATTTCTGTAAAAGCTAGGGATCAAGGAGGATTCACACAAAAATCAGGGGATTTAACAAATATTGATTCATCTCCCTTAGGGAACCCAGTGCCAAAAGAGCAACCACAAAGTTAAAAAATAACTATACATTACAGGGAGGCAGAGGTGAACAGAAGACAGAGACAAGGACAAGGGCGTGACCAGAAGAGAGGCTGATTTTTTTCACAAAAGCTAGCAACATAAGGAAACATAATAGCTCCCTTTTTCTAAAAGGTAAGGAAGGACAACTATGAAATTAGTGGACTATCAAGGGAATTAAGTCTTGTTCTATTCGGTATATTTCCTCCTCAAATCATCACACTTATGGAAATGTGGAGAGTCGGGGTAATGGTGTAAGCGTCTTATATTTTCCGTGGGCTGTGTGAAGTTGATCGCGTTTTGCACATTCCGCTGGTAGCACTTATCTTGCTGCTCTGTACCATTTGTTTACACTCGCAGGCACCGTGGCAGAATACGAACTCCTGCAGGGCTGGGCCTCTGGACTCATAATCCTCTGTACACCAGTACAACCCACTAAACATTTCATGGACCAACTATGGAGCAGATGCCCTTTGCCCTACAGTTCCTTGACACTCATTCAATATTCAATTAAATCCAGAAGGTCTAGAAACTTCTTAGTCCAGCAATGAAATCTGGTGGTTTGTCAAGAGTCTATTGGTGTTCAGTTGTTTTTTTCTAAAAATAGATTAGAAGTACTTAAAAATTTTCAATGGGAGACTGAGGAGGGAGGATTACTTGAGCCCAGGAATTCAAGGCTGCACTACTGCACACCAGCCTGGGTGACACAGTGAGACTCTGTCTCTAAAAAAAAAAAAAAATTCTTTGAAAGTGGAATGAGAGATTTTCTAATGAATAGAATGTTAAGTAAATATTTGGGAAATGTCTTCAAAGTGTTACAGAAGAAATTTAATTTTCACAGATAAAATGAGCTTCTCAATGACAACTTTGCAAAAAATTTGTTGCCACAATAGCGCTCAAATGTGTATACAGTTTTCTGTATTCACTAGTACTTTACTATTTTTCTTTTCTGTTTGTTTGTTTGTTTGTTTGTTTGTTTGTTTGTTTTGGAGACAGGTTTCCAGCGGTGGCCCAGGTTGGAATGCAGTGGCATGATCTTAGCTCACTATAGCATCGGCCTCCTAGGCTCAAGCGATCCTCCCTCCTCAGCCTCCCCAAGTAGCGGGGACTGCAGGTATGCACCACCATGCCTGGCTAACTTTTTGTATTTTTAGTAGAGACAGGGTTTTACTCTACTTAGTCTTCTTACTCTATTCCATGTTGTCCAAGCTGGTTGCAAACACTCAAGTTCCACCTGCCTGAGCATCCCGAAGTCTGGGACTACAGGTGTGAGCCACTACACCTCGCCCTGTTTTTCAACTGTAACTGCTTCCCCAGTCAGAAATTCTAATGATTAGGATTACCCATTCACTCATTTACTCACTGATTCACTTAACCAGTATTGTTTGAGTTCTCACCATGTATTGGAGCACTAAGGATATTTTAATGGAGGAATATGAGCATGCCGTCATGCGCTTAGAGTTATCAAACCAATGCACAAATAATGGAAACATTTCAACTGCGATAAGAAGACGTACTTGCTGCACGGAGTGCTAGAGTTATTATAAGGGAGACTTGTTTTATGCTGGGTGCTCAAGGAAAGCTCCCCAGAAGAAATGATGAATAAACTAAGATCTAGAGGGTTGTAGATGAACCAGGTCAACAGAGAGGGGAAGAGAGATGCAGGCACAAGAGAAGCCAAAGTTTCTGGGATGGGAAAAAGCCAGCAGGGCAGAGGCTGGAGACTGTGCCAGGGCATGTGTGTTATGGAATCTAACTTATCCTTGGAAAATGGGAAGTCACTGAAGTGCTTTAAGCCAGAGAGGGGATGGGTTGAGCGGTGATAAGATCTGATTTACCTTCCCCAAAACTCTCTGATTCTGTGCACAGGAAAAATTAGGGGGCAGTTGAATTGGATTAGGAGTTAGGTGACTTGGACAGGAGGTTTGAGAGTGGCCTAACATCCCCCTAACCCTGCAAAGAGTGACTCCTTCTTAGCAAAAGTCAGCGTTTTGTCGCAAAATTAAAGTAAAAGCTAAAAATGTATTTCCCAACTTATAAGGAGATGGAACACCAGCCACATTGAACCCAAATGATTTTTTAAACGTAATTGTTCCCCTGTAGAGTCTACAAGCTTCTTTTTCCTTTTTTGAGATGGAGTTTCACTTTTGTCACCCAGGCTGGAGTGCAATGGCACGATCTCAGCTCACCACAACCTCTGCCTTCCGGGTTCAAGCAATTCTCCTGCCTCAGCCTCCCAAGTACCTGGGATTACAGGCAGGCACCACCATGCCCAGATAATTTTGTATTTTTAGTAGAGACAGGGTTTCACTGTGTTGGCCGGGCTGGTCTTGAACTCCCAACCTCAGGTAATCCACCTGCCTTGACCTCCCAAAGTGCTGGGATTATGGGCCTGAGCCAGCACGCCTGGCCAACTACAAGCTTCTTAAAGATGGGAAATGTATATTATTATTCACTCTGTCTTCAGGGCCAACATACCAGAGAAACTGATTAAATGGTTGTCAAATACATGAAGAAAGCATGGTATGTTTGTTTGCTAGGGTCGCCATAACAAAGTACCACAGACCAGGTGGCTTACACACTGGAAATGTATTTTCTCATCTTCTAGGGGTAGAAGCCTGGGATCTGCTGGGCGCAGAGGCTCACACCTATAATCCCAGCACTTTGGGAGGCCAAGGCGGGAGGATCACTTGAGGCCAGGAGTTTGAGACCAGCCAGGAAAACAGAGCAAGACCCTGCCTGTATTTTTTAAAAAGAAGAAGTCTGGGATGGATGTGTGGACAGGCAGGCTCCTCCTGAGGACATCTGTCCAGGCCTCTCCCTCTGCCCTCTAGATGGCTGCTCTGTCTCTGTCTTCCCGTCCTCTTCCTCTATGTATGTTTCTGAACCCCAGTTTCCCCTTTATGACACCAGGCGTTTTGGAATAGAGCCCACTCTAATGACCTCGTTTTAAGCTTGACTGCCTCTCTATAGACCCTATCACAATCTAAATAAGGTCACATTCTGAAGCATCGGGTGTTAGGATTTCAACATAGGAATCTGAGGGGATAAAAATGAGCATATAACCCATTTTGGTAGCTGCACGGTGTTAGAAGATCCCCTGTAACAGTCTGTGCCAGCAGCCAGCGGGCCCCCTCGTGGGCCAAGCCTGAGCAGAGTTGGTGGTGGGCAGGGCAGGGCAGAGAGCATGCCTTTTCCTGGTCTCATCAAAGCCCATCTCATCTTCTTTCTTTCCTTTTTTTTCTTTTAGATGGAGTTTCACTCTTATTGCCGAGACTGGAGTTCAGTAGCTCCATCTCAGCTCACTGCAACCCCCGCCTCCTGGGTTCAATGGAGTCTCCCACCTCAGTCTCCCAAGTAGCTGGGATTACAGGCATGTGCCACCATGCCCGGCTAATTTTGTATTTTTAGTAGACAGGGTTTCATCATGTTGGCCAGGCTGGTCTCGAACTCCTGACCTCAGGTGGTCTGCCAGCCTCGGCCTCCCAAAGTGCTGGGATTACAGGTGTGAGCCATCACACCTGGCCCCATCTAATTTTCCTGAAAAGTCCCAAGCAAATTATATAGATATATAAACTGTTAGGGGTTGAATTGGTTGAATCACACACACACACACACACACACACACACACACACACACAATCCTTTGTTAAGAATTAAGATGAGAAAATCCTAACTCCCCAGTATGTAGGAATGTGACTGTATGTGGGTCTTCAAATAGGTAATTAAATTAAAATGAGGTCATTAGGTGTGTGCTAATCCAATATAACTTGTGTATTTAGAAGAAGAGGAAATCTGGACAGACAGGTACGGGGAGATGACCACGTGAAGACACAGGCAGAGATGGTCACCTGCAAGCCAAAGTGAGAGATCTCAAAAGAAACCAACCCTTCGGACACCGCCGTCTCGGACTTCTATTTGAGAGAATGATGAGCAGATAGATTTCTGTTGTTTGAGCCTCCCGATCTGTGGAATTGTATGTGGCAGCCTGAGTAAACCACAAACCAAACTGGCCAGCACGCCTACCCTCAAAGCCCAGGTTTCACTTGATAATTCCAAACCACAGCTCACTTCTTATGAATCACAACCAGTGTTTCCTGAGCACTTAGCACATGCCAGGCACGGTACTAAGAATGTAATCAATGTGATTTACTTAGCCTGTACAAATAGAGATAGGGATTGTGATCATCTTAATTTTTATAGAATAGAAACCTGAGAGTAAGAGACATGAAGAAACTTGCCTGAGGTCATCCAGAAGGAAGAATAAAGAGTCGAGGCGTCTCCAAGGCAGTGCCCTTCCACCCTGAGCCCCTGTGCTGGCCTGAGAATGTGTTCCAGGCGGCAGAGGCTCACTTCATGGTGGGGTCTGGGGCACAGCCAACACATCTGGGGGCTTAGGGGAAAAGAAGTCAATGTATCCTTTAAAACAACTTTTCTAGTTTCTTGGGTCAGCTTATGACTCCACGTTCTTCTTAATTCTTGCAGAAATCATAAGCCATTAACAGTATTAAGACTATGCTATGCCAGGAGCAGTGGCTCATGCATGTAATCCCAGCACTTTGGGAGGCCAAGGCGGGTGGATTAGCTGAGGTCAGGAGTTTGAGACTGGCCTGGCCAACATGGTGAAACTCTGTCTCTACTAAAAATACAAAAATTAGCCAGGTGTGGTGGTGCGCACTTGTAATCCCAGCTACTTGGGAGGGAGGCAGGAGAATCACTTCAACTCAGGAGGCAGAGGTAGCAGTGAGCTGAGATCGCACCACCGCAATCCAACCTGGGTGACAGAGAGAGACTGTCTCAAAAAAAAAAAAAAAAAAAAAAGCCCACATTTCAGAGCCCAGATGAAATATTTTTGCCTTTGCTGTGACTACAAGTTATTGAATGTCTATTAAAACTGATTTTAATAGCTGAGCGTGGTGGCGAGTGCCTGTAATCCCAGCTACTCAGGAGGCTGAGGCAGGAGAATTGCTTGAACCCAGGAGGCAAAGTTTGCAGTGAGCTGAGATGGCAACATTACACTCTGGTCTGGGCGACAGAGCGAGACTCCAGCTCGAACAACAACAACAAAAACAACAAAACTGATCTTAAGTTGAGGGAAAGAAGATTGGAAGAAAATGACAGATCATCAAATCACAAAGAAATGGGGGCATCTGGAATCTGTCCTTGATGACTGCCCTGAATATTCACACTGACGTCACAGAGAGATCCTGTGCATTTGTGCAAGAGAACGAGTACAGACATTTAGGCGGACATACACAGAGTGGAGTATACAGACCTCTTCCTCCTATTCAGGCCTAGCTGGCATTAGGGGTTTGAGACCTTGGAATGGTGACAAAGAAAAACACATTTTAAAGCCCGTTTCCAAAAAGGTGACACATGGCACAGGATGACATGTTTAATCTCATGGAATATTGAACTCTGGAGAGTGAATCTGCCCATATCATGAGAGATGAAAGAGTTGGTCCTGTTTTTGTGTCTAATTGTGGAACTGCTGAAATGTGTACTTCCCTAGAATCCCTGCCCCTGTTGATGGTTGAAACCTATGGTGCTGAGGAACAGCAAATTGCACTCTAAGAGGCAGTAGTGCCCTGTGTCCTGCCGTTTCTGTTTCTGCTTTCTATAGACACCCTTGTCCCCACTCAGAAATGTATGAGACTTTGTGCAAAAAGAAGACTGGTGAGAATTTCCCTATACTTGAAAGGGTTAAACACTGAGTCAATCTACAGCAAGCGGCACACCCGGCTTGAGGTCCGTGAGGGTGAAGTAATTTATCTGTGAGTCATATCTCTGAATACGCTGTTCTATAGAACGTTGGTTAGCAACTCACTTCCAAACATCGCGGCCAATGGTCCTGTTAGACATAACATTTGAAAGTGAGATGAGTTGCTCATTTGGATTTAGCAACAGGCAATGAAGTGAATCTGGCATTGAAACAGACTTGGGTTTTTACAATGGGTTTAGACTCTGAAAAGAAGGGCTATGTTGCATGATGATTCCATCTTCACACTAAGCATGAAAGCCAGAGAAGGACCATGCGGTGCTCCTGGCAGAGACAGTGTCTCAGGACACTGCCTGCGAGGTTTTCAGGATAGGAACAAGAAGAGAAAAGGAAACCCAGCCCCATGGTTGTCTTGTTTTATAATGCGGCCATTTCAGAAGCTGTGACTATATGATTAAATGCTTAGCAATTGGCAGGACTTTATACTGACTGGTGTTTAAAACTTGAAATTCAGTTATTCCAGCCACGGATACTATTAAAAGAACTCTGGAGTCAAGAGGAATGAGCAGGCAAGAGGGTGAGGCTGTCCATGGCTGGAGGAAAGGTGTGATGAGTTGCTGTTTTGTTGCTAAGGCAATAGGTTTTATGTGACAACAGTTCCTTTCCTCTAAAGAACTAGAGTGCTCTTTTTGTTTAATGAAAGCAGTACATTTTCTCGGTACAAGAAGTACACACTGAGTTTCTGTGAATATGTGGTATTATAGTAAACAGTGCTTATGAAAGGGAATGCTGTTCTATTTTTGAATTCTTTTGTTTCACATTGCCACCTCTAGAAATCATTTGCCTGAGGAGATACGGTTCTTTCCTTTTTGCAAATGATTTCTGTTGTTTGGCTTGTCTGGCTATAAACCTCTAAATTACCCCCAACTGAGTTATGAATGTGCTTCTGAACCTCTCAACAGAGAGCTT
Source organism: Callithrix jacchus (assembly GCF_049354715.1). Classification (NCBI taxonomy): domain Eukaryota; kingdom Metazoa; phylum Chordata; class Mammalia; order Primates; family Cebidae; genus Callithrix; species Callithrix jacchus. The sequence continues at coordinate 165,674,707 of NC_133505.1, forward strand.
GTTTGTGTTTGGGGGGTTAGAAGATGTGCTTTTATGATTTCCAACTAGTTAGCAGATCCTGATGTAAATATGTTATGATATCTTCTGTATTTCTTCTTTTATTGACCTATTATAATGTTAAGTGTTGTAGATTGCTCATGGTCATGTTAAGACAGGGCCATATATCTCTCACATCCTTATAGCCTAAATACCAATCTAACATAAAACTTGGCATATAGTTGATATTAATAAATGAATGTTTAATAAATGAATGAATGGATGCACAAATGATTAATATAGTGTTGCATTTTCCAGTTACAGAGATTTATTTATTTGTTTGTTTATTTATTTTTGAGACTGAGTCTCGCTTTGTTGCCCAGGCTGGAGGGCAGTGGTGCGATCTCGGCTCATGGCAACCTCCACCTCCCTCTGCCTCTTGGGTTCAAGCGATTCTCCTGGCTCAGCCTCCTGAGTAGCTGGGATTACAGGTGCCTGCTACCATGCCCGGCTAATTTTTGTATTTTTAGTAGAAGATGAGGTTTCACCATGTTGGCTAAGCTGATCTTCAGCTCCTGACCTCAACTGATTCACCTGCCTCGGCCTCCCCAAGTGCTGAGATTACAGGCGTGAGCCACTGCACCTGGCCTGATAACTCTTTTAATTTTAGAGACCATGGAGTTAATTCTAAGAATGGAAAGTACTTAGGCCTGAATACTGGCCCACAGGTTTATTCTTTTTCCCTAAGTTAATGTCTTCTTAAGCAGCATTAGGCCTTTGCTAACCTGCATCTAAAAATGTACCCCCAAGAACAGGAAGTGTCCTGCAGGTCTTTCTTTCATTTCAACAGTATGGAAACATCATTGGATGAACTTTGTCTCCCCGGTTTTGGAGAGTTAAAATGCCTCCCTGATCCCATCCCTGCCATAATCTAGGACATTGATTCATGTTCCCAACACTAATAGTTAGCTTACTATATGCCAGCTACTGTTCTAAGCTGCTTACATGAACTAATCCTTCTGCTCCTCACAACTACTCTATGAGGTGGATGCTACTGTTGTCCACTTTATAGGGGAAGAAACTGAGGCACAGAGAGGTTAACTTGCCTCAAGACTGTATCTACTATGATTGGAAGCAGAAGACTAGCTCCAGAATTCATGCTCCTAACCCTTCTACAACAGCAGCTCCCAAACAGAGAAGGGAAAGGAAGTTCTGGCTCTCCTTTGTGCCCTCCTTGATCTTGGGCTGGTCTGGTCTGGACATGGGCCAAGGCTTGAGGGCCTTGCACACGTGAGTGCAGGGGCCCGCCCAGACCTAGGACCCCTTGTCCTTGAGCTGGGGTCATACTGAGGCTGAGGCTAGCCTCCCTGGCTTGACTTGAGGCCTCTTCCAGACCCACACCCTGAAAGCCTGGGACTGGCCTTCTCGGAGAACTGGGCAAGACACTCTGACGCCAACTGCACCCACCACAAGGAGATACATTCTCTGCAAGGGCAAGCCTGGGGCTGCACCCAATAGACTAGCAGACACTCATTAAGAGAGAATGTTCTGGCACTCTGGCCCTGCCAAAGGCTACCAGAGCACAGAAGGCCCTCTCCTCCAAGGGGCTGAAGGAGGAGCAGGCACACACCACACCCCTCACTCACCACACGCACCCCCACACCACACAGCACCATGTGGGCACCCCATACCACATTTACCCCTCATCTCACACACACACCCCCCCATACACCCTCTTATATCACACACACAGACACCACATACACCCCCACCACACACATACAAACACACACCATGCACACTGTGCACAGGCATATATCACACACCGATACCATACACATATACTTCACACATACACACACACTCCACACACACGGTACAACATACACACACACACCATATACCACACACATATACTTCACACATGCACACACACCACACACCATGCACACATGGCACATTAACACACTCACACACATACATACGTCACACATACAGACACACCACACACAGTACAACATACACACTCACACACCATATACCACACACATATACTTCATACATGCACACACACCACACACCATGCACACACGGCACAACATTAACACACTCACACACCATATACCACACACATATACGTCACACATACACACCACACACAGTACAACATACACACACACACACCATATACCACACACATATACTTCACACATACACCTCCACACACACACCATACACCATGCACACACACGTTACACCATACACCACACACTATGCACACATGTACCACACACATACCCCCAACATCACATGCATGCTGCACACCCTCCCCCATACCACACACATACACTCACACACGCCCACACACACACCGCACACGCACCCCCACGATGTGCTGTTACTCGGCAGGTTTGCCTTCCCACAGCTCTCCTTTACCGGCGAGCTGTTCTGGAGGCGCGGCCCACACCTGCATTCCAAAGACCACAAATCCTTCCCTGCCTCCCACAGTGAGTCACAGAAACTGTGACCAGCAGGCAGGGGTGGGCCCCACTGCTCTCACGGGAAGGGAGAAAGAGTAAATATGTAGTTTTTCTTCGAGGGCTGATGCACATGTTAAAGGGATGATTAAGAAGACAGAGCGCTGCCTAAGAGGTCAGGGGAGAAGTACCATGTGGGGACTTGGCGGTAGCCGCAGAGACCGCAGGATTCCTGTAGAGTCTTCCAAATTTCTCTGGAATTTCAGAGCCCGCGGGAGCCGCCTTCCCCTTTGACTCAGCGGGGCTGTGCTGCCAAGAATGCACTGAGCATTGGATGTGCTTGGGACACCTGAGCTGTGGGGCCAGAGAGGCAGCCCCAGGGGAGAATTCCAGAGTTGGGGCTGGGTTCTTTCAGCATAAAAAATCCAAGTGTCTTTTCTTTCATGAACCTCACGGCAAGGTCTTCCCTGAGGCTCCCCCTTAGACAAGTGTACCTTTATGCACCTCAGGAGACCAGCAAGGGCCGGGAAGCATGGAGCCACTGGCATTATAGTGACAGTTCGGCCACCATTCAGCGGGGCTTCTGATGATCGTGCTGGAGGCAAGGACTCCAAATCACCAGCTTTACTCTATACTCAACCAGTAGGCAGTTTAGACAGTCTTGGGTGATTTGGACAAATGAAAGTTCCGCTTAGAATCTCTCCAGAAAGACAAAGCGGCTGCCTAACAAACGATGCCAGGACTGTAGGAAACCATGGTCATCACCGGCTCAGTTGTATACAGTGTTGGCCAAACACTAACGGAGACAGGTCCCAATCAACTGAGAAGTTTATTTTGCTAAGGTTGAGGACATCCTGGGAGGAAGAAACACAGAATCACAGAAGCAGTCTGTGGTCTATGGCTTTCTCCAAAGATGATGTTGAGCGCTTCAGAGTTTAAAGGGGAAAGTGGGCTGGTGGGGAAAGAGGAAGGGCACGGGAATCTACTTGCTGACAGGGAAAAGGAGCAGGCAGAGAACAATCAGTTCGTTTCCTCCAGCACTTTAAATTGGTGCTTTATAAACAGCCAACAGAGAGGAACTGCCTGTGGGGATATTTAACCTTTTATCTGTAGCTACCTGCTCAGGAACAAACAGAAAGGCAGCTTCTTGCCTGACTCAACTTCTAGCTTAATTTTTTTCCGGTTGCCATAGTGAATTGGGGTCCTGAGAGTTTTTCATTTCCTTTACAACAGGAAGAAACCAACTACAGAGCCCCTAGGTACACTGGGGCCCCCTGGAGTCTTATTAAAACGTGCATTTGGGGGAGGATCGGAGAGTCTGCGTCCCCCACGAAGTGCCCAGACTGCTGCTCTGTGGGTCACACTTCGATACTGAGAGAACCAGCCAGAGAGGACTTGGTGGTGGGGGCTTGGTCAGTGGGTTCTGGTACAGTTGGAGGGAGGAGGCTTCCTGGGGTGAGGGCGCTGAGATGAGGTGTTGTGTGGGGAGGAGAATAAAGACACCCCAGATCTGGCCTGGCATGGTGGCTCACACCTGTAATCCCAGCACTTCGGGAGGAGGCCGTGGTGGGCAGATCACCTGAGGTCAGGAGTTCGCGCCCAGTCTGGCCAACACAGCGAAACGCCGTCTCTACTAAAAATACAAAAAATTAGCTGGGCGTGGTGGTGTGTGCCTGTAATCCCAGCTACTCGGGAGGCTGAGGCAGGAGAATCCAGTGAACCCAGGAGGTGGAGGTTGCAGTGAGCTGAGATTGCACCATTGCACTCCTGCTTGGGCGACAGTGCAAGACTTCATCTCAAAAAAAAGAAAAAAAAAAGATACCCCCAATCAACCTTGTGGGGCAACGAGTGACCTGACAACCCCCATTATGTATGGCCACTGTCCCCCATTCAAGGTCAGGGACTCTTGGAGGAGTTGGAATGTTAAGGGCTTGAAAAGTGGATTCCGCCTCGCTGGGAGACTAGGCAGGTTCACTAACATTTAGTCTTCTCTGCAACACGGACAGAGTATAGCCACACCAGTCCTACAGGAGTAATGCGAGGATTAAACGAGATGACATAGAAGGTGCTTAGTGTAGGCCTGGGGCAGCATATGCAGTAGAATATTTGCTGATATTATTGTTGTTACTATTATTAGCAGAAGCAAATGCTTTTTATTTTTTTATTTTATATTTTTTTGAGATGGAGTTTCCCTCTTATTGCCGAAGCTGGAGTGCAGTGGCGTGCTGTTGGCTCACTGCAACGTCCACTTCAGGTTCAAGTGATGCTTCTGCCTCAGCCTCCCAAGTAGCTGGGATTACAGGCACGCACCTCCATGCCCCGCTAATTTTTTGTATTTAGTAGAGACAGGGTTTTACCATGTAGGTCAGGCTGGTCTTGAATCCTGACCTTAGGTGATCCACCCGCCTCAGCCTCCCAAAGTGGGATTACAGATATGAGCCACTGCACCCAGCCTTCCAGTTTACTTCTGAGCCCTGGGCCAACAGACTCAGAACAGAAGGCTCCTGGTGGCTGGAGGGGCTGTCTTCTCCCTCTTCATGGCCTTAAGAAGGTAGGGCAGTGGTGACACTCAGAGGGACAGGAGAATTGGACCTGCCTTAACCAGAGGGCAGCAAGGCCTCATTCCCTGGGGCCTAGGAAGAATTTGACTGCCCTAGGCATGCACAGGGGAGAGGATTCAGAGTATTCAAGACAAATTTATTGGGTGGAAAAAGTTACTCAAAATATTTGAAACAAGCCTCGTCTTTACACTGAACTGTCACAGTCTGGCAGGCTCTCTATTTTAGCCAAAGGACATCAGGACATGGTCTAACCTGAGGTGGGAGCAGGTTTGGTATAGGAACTTCCTAGTGGTAGGTGTTCTAATGCCTGTGTCCCACCCCAGCCCTCCATGAGAGCCAGGAGCTGTGCTGAATAGAGTCACTGAGCACTTGCAGAAGAGCGTGTGATATTTTCCAAATATTCCCTTTACAAGATAAACCAGCCAGGAGGTAGGAGGTGTCAGGCAGCGCCGAGCACCGGCTGGGCCAGACCTCTGGAAGAGCAACTGGGAATGTTGATTACAGGGCAAGAATCTAAACAGCAGTGATTTATTTTCCAAAGTTGCTGGCACTTTTTAATCCCTTTTTCCCCCTCATCCTCTTTCCTTTAACAGGACAGAGCAAAGCCAATTCAACGTTTTGTGGAATATTCTTTTTTTTTTTGAGACAGGGTTTTGCTCTGTTGCCCAAGCTGGAGTGCAGTGGCAGGATCTCGACTCACTGCAACCTCTGCCTCCCGGGTTCAAGCAATTTTCCTGCCTCAGCCTCCTGAGTAGCTGGGATTACAGGTGCCCACTATCATGCCTGGCTAATTTTTGCATTTGCAGTAGAGATTGGGTTTCACCATGTCAGACAAGCTGGTCTTGAACTCCTGGCCTCAGAGGACCCTCCCACCTTGGCCTCCCAAAATGCTGAGATTACAGGTGTGAACCTCCACACCCCACCTAAAACCATGAGTTTGTTTTTGCGGCCATTATTAGAACATAAATGCTGCTCTCTTCCTCTGTCTGCACTTTTCGGTACTTAGCCAGAGATGCTTCCCAGTTGAGAGGTGAAGAAACACAGGCTGCACTGGGTGCGCTGGCTCCCACCTGGAATCCCAGCACTTTGGGAGGCCAAGGCTGGAGGATCGCTTGAGCCCAGGAGTTCAAGACCAGCCTGAGCAACATAGTGAGAACCTATCTATACAAAAAATAAAAATTGCCTGGGTATGGTGATGCACACCTGTCGTCTCAAAGTGGGGAGGTGAGAGATGGCGGGAGCCTGGAAGGTTGAGCTGCAGTGAGCAGAGATCACGCCACTGCATTCCAGCCTGGGAAACACAGCAAGACTCTGTTTCAAAAACAAAACGAAACAAAACAAAAAAACAAAACACAAGGCCACCCTTCCTCGTGATGCCACAGGTACCCTCCCCCTTCTCTCAGCATGGCTGGAGAGCCCCTGCCTCAGCCTCCTGCCTGAGGTTTATTTACAAATGCCCCAGAAAGGACACCAGGCCTATGCAGATGGCAACCCTGGAAGACACCAGTCCTTCTGTCCTCACATTAACAGATGGAGGCCTCTGCTCATGAGCCTTCATGGGGGCCAAGGCACCTTTGGAAGCCTGAGCTGATGGAGACTGGGTCTTTGCTTTTGGCCTACAGAGTCTGGGACACTGGCGATGTGGGTGCCCCAGGCATAGTGGGCACTAGCACGCTTCCTGAACTTGGGCTGAGTAATGTGACAGGTCAATTAAACGTGTGGCTTTTGGGATGTGCCTTGGGATTTCTGAGGACACTGCTGGCTTCTGCATGTACACTCCCAGCCTTGGAACTACCGGCCTGCTTCTTCTCCAGGAACTTTCTGTGCTTCTTTGCAAACCATAAGTTTCTCAGGAACATCTTCATGGTTTATTGATGCCATGTCTGTGTCATTTTGAGGACTGGTTGTGTGTGATGCCACTCTTGGACTTCTCCATGTTTGTGCTCTAGTCGGCCAGGGATGTTAACGTTGAGAGCTCAATTCAGGTGGTATCTGTCAGGTTTTTCCACCATCAGTTACATACTTTCTTTTTGTTTTTTAATAAGGATTTATTTGAGACTATATAAATATCCTATTCATCAAACTTTCAGCATCCTTTGAAGCTTCTTCCTTGAGTTAATTACTACTATGATGATTAACGAAAGCTGATTTTCTAATTCTATCATTTATCCACAATTATTTTTTGCACACTACTGTAACAGTGAGCTTTCCCTTTCAATAGCTATCTATCTATCATCTATCTATCTATCTATCTATCTATCTATCTATCTATCATCTATCATCTCAGTATGGACTTGTAGATTCCTATTTTATTTGATGGGTTTATTATCTCTTATTACCATTATATATCTTGATGCTTTAATTGTTCCAGACTTGGCTAGTGAGAGTACATTCGAGCTGGCTTCTGTGCACTTTTGACTTGTCTCCATTACACTTTGAGTGCTTCCTGACTTTCTGGTCAAACAAGATGTTCCAGGCTCATCCTGTACTTTCTCTGACTCAGCCGTGGACCCAGGAAGCCCTCTCCTTTTAATGGAGAATGATTTTTTAGAAACCAAGATTTTGGTGATAGGTGTGCTTGCTGCTATTGGGATCTCACTGCTTTAGTATCTTTTAATAGCCAGAACTAGAAAATATATGCACACACACAGACACACAGACACACACACACAGACACACAGACACACACACACAGATACTGCAAACCTACGGTACATATTGATACGTCCAATTCCAATGCAATGCCGCATAGTTTATTCCAGCTTCCCCCGTCTCCAAACTTTAACTCCCCCTTTCAACAGTGAGAAACCCAACTCTCATTATCCCCAATATATTTATTTATTTGCTTAATCTCTCTGTATGAAACTAATCTCCTGACTTTGCCAGGCCACTGCCCTGCTTAGCACACCCTCTTTTTGTGGGCCACTGATCTCAAGGGCTTTGGAACTGAATTATTAAGGAAAGAAGACAGGAAAGCCTTGCTTTGCTTTTAGAATGCGAATATTATGGATCAGCAACACCAGCAACATGGATAGCCTTAAGGTGACTTGGCTGGGGGCGGCGGCTCACATCTGTAATCCCAGCACTTTGGGAGGCTGAGGCAGATGAATTATGAGGTCAAGAGATTGAGACCATCGTCGCCAACATGGTGAAACCCCGTCTCTACCGAAAATACAAAAATTAACTGGATGTGATGGTGTGCACCTGCAGTCCCAGCTACTCAGGAGGCTGACGCAGGAGAATCGCTTGAACCCGGGATGAAGAGGTTGCAGTGAGCTAAGATCGTGCCACTGCACTCCAGCCTGGTGACAGAGTGAGACTCCATCTCAAAAAAAAAAAAAGATGACTTCAGAAGTGCTGATTTTACATCTTTCATTTTTCACTCATAGTCTGTGACACACTTTATGTATAAAGACTAAGTAGGGCTTCTGGTTATCCCGAAGTCCCTAGGTTACTACTATTTTGGATATTGCATTTAAAGAGAAGTTTGCTATATTTTATGCATGTTTAGGTGTTTTCTTAGTGAATGTGTTTTCAAATTAGATTGTCCTCTTTAAAAAAAATGTGCGTGTGTGTATTTACATATATATGTATACGTATATATGTGTATATATATACATGTGTGTATATATGTATATACGTATACATGTGTATATATATGTATATACGTATATATTACACATACATATATGTGTATATATGTAATATTATTATACATATATTATATACACATATGTTTATACATATATACATACATGTATACGTATATTATATATACATGTATTTATACATATATACATACATGTATACATATATGTATACAGAGAGAGAGAGAGAGAGAGAGCACGAGCAAGAGAGGAGGGTGAGAGACAAGATCTCACTATGTTGCCCAGGCTGGTTTCAAACTTCTCAAGTGATCCTCCCATTTCAGTCTCCCAAAGTGCCAGGATTACAGGCGTGAGCCACCACGCCCGGCCAGATTGTTCTCCCTATTACCAGAAAATTTTTTTCTGAACACAAGTTTGAAAATACCTTAGTTGAGTAATTCCTCTGAAGGGTCGGCCTGTACTTCTACCGGCAAGTAAACCATTCTGTGGCCAGGTCTAGAAGGAAGACCACTGGCTCCCCACTGGAAACTTCCAGTTCTTGGAGAATGCCTGGGAAACCTCTGGAAAACATCCAGACATCAGGCCTTTTCAAGGTCTGTCCATCTTGACCCCTATACCTGGTAGGGTGAACCAGCTCATTCCTAAGAGGTTTTCGGGCACCTCTGTGAAGCTGCTGACTCAAGAGTCCATGCACTCACCACAGAGTTTCAGCTGTTGACCCATCATCCTAAGTGAGTATGCAGCCTCAGCAGCTTTGGGGAAGGGGCTCATGCCCAAGGACTAAGTGACTGTGGCTCATGACTCCCCACTGCATCCATAGATAGAAGACTTTATCTTGCATTCCGTGCATTTTTAGGATTACTACTGTGAAATGCTACTCTGGTGAGCCATCCTTCCCAGATCCAGGTAATGTGGTATAATTCCTCAGTTTCACTGTAAATGAGATAAGCAAGATTCCTCAATGCAAGGCACAGCGGATGGCTATGAGCACTTCAGAATTTCATTCTGATGGATTTTGAATCCCATATTCTTTGGAGACAGCAGTTTCTGTAGAATCCGTGACTTTTTTCCCAGGCTCAGATGTACCTTTGAACTGATCTTTAGGTGTGCATTCCATATTATGCATTTCTCATGCTCTACTGAGGTCAGTGTTCAGCAGGAATGCTGCCTTCATATCACCAATAGTGTTTATGTTAGAACATGCCCCTTCAGTGACTATGGCAGTCTGGAATGTATTGATCCACTCAACGGCTAGGGTCTTTGACGAGTGTTATATGCTTCCAAGAAGGTGCTAACAGAGAGACTCGCCATGCATTTTACAGTGAAGAAGTGAGCGGTGTCATTAAGACACCCTCCAACTTGCAGTTCTTAGACAGAAGGCCAAGTCTGTATGTATTAAATGTGACAATGATCTCCCAGGCTGCTGGAACCATTTGTTCACTATCAGAGAACCACAACTGATGACATCTGGCAAAATGCTTTCCCTAAAAATCCTACAAATTCACCCGGTCCTGGGTAAAACAGAGACAGTAAAATATCTTAAGGCAAATATTAAGAACAATACTGCAGCTCAGGAGAGCCGGACACTAGAGCTGGGTCTTTCCTTTTTCTTCCTTCTGTACAGCATGGAAAGCTAGTCAGCAGGCTCCAGGAAGCAGCCTTTCTGATAATCTCTCTCTCTTTTTTTTTTTTTGAGACAGTCTCACTGTTGTCCAGGCTGAGTGCAGTAGCATGCTCTCAGCTCACTGCAACCTCTACCTCCTGGGTTCAAGCGATTCTCCTGCCTCAGCCTCCCAAGTAGCTGGGATTACAGGCATGCACCACCATGCCCAGCTAATTTTTGTATTGTTAGTAGAGCCGGGGTTTCACCACATTGGCCAGGCTGGTCTCAAACTCCTGACCTCAAGTGATTCACCCACATTGCTGGGATTATAGGAGCAAGCCACCTTGACTGCCAACTCTGATATTCTCTTAACTCCCTGTAGGCTCCACACTGCCCTCAGGATGGTGATCTGATGCCTTAGCATGGCTGTCAGGCCATCTATGTTTTACTGACTTTATCCCCTGACAATCCCAGCTCATGAGCCCTTGAGGGTGGTGTTGCCTACCTTCTCCATAGCCTTCCCCATCCTTCCACCTTTGCACGCGTACTTAAATTCCTCCATGGTTGTAATTAGCTCTCAGCTGCCTTATTTGCTTATTCATCCCTCACTCCACTAGTTCCATAGTAGGAAACCTGAACTATTCCTATTTATTTGTACATGCTTGGGACATAGGACCAAGAGTTATTAGTTGAACGACTGGATGGATGGATGAATGACTGTTTCAAGGGAGCCATTTAAAATGTAGATTCTCACTGAACGCTTAGGTTTCAGGGTAATGGCTGTGTTCACTTGCTCAGCAATAGCAGAGCACACTTTCACTACCTGCTAGCGTTTGGCTCCTCAGCTTTGTTTAATGGAAAATGTGGTACTGGGGCAACAGTAATGAGTTAAAAAAACAGGCAAGTTTGCAACAGCAGTCCTTTACTGCAGCAAAAAATAATCTGAGCCAACCACACCCTCAATCACTGTTGCTGGCAATGACAGGAGTTAAAAGGAGAATCACAACGATTTTATTGAAACACCATGGCATCCGGCATTTATTATGGTGCATGCTCAGTTCCTGTTACTATTTTTGTAGCTAATAACTTATCAGTTTTTTCAATAATTGATATTATATATTTAATATATATATAAATTTCTCATTACTTAGATACAAGTGTAATGAAAGATTGCTAAGTCTAAAACCAGAAGTAAATGTGGCCTAAAAAAGCGAGTTTGATGAATTTCTTTTCTTGAGCTGGCTGCGCATCTGACTAAATCAACGAATCCACACAGGTGTTTGGGTGTCAAGTTCATGTTGCCTAAGTCACATCCTCAAGCTAGAAAAGTAGTTCCTCTTAATTTCATGCCATTTTGTTAATACTTGCCAAATTTCTGGCAATCGGTTCACTTAAAACTTATTTGGATGTCTAATGGTTTGCAAATTGTGTATTTTCAAAGTAACAGCCACCCTATCCTATGTGCCACACACACACACTGCACATTTTATAACTTTATACTTGAAGACTTAAAAGTCTCCCTTTGATTGACTAGCAGTGTTGAAAATGATGGGTCATATCTACAACACAAAATCAATTGACAAAAATATTGAATGGCTTTAAAAGGGAAAAGCATCTCTGAATTAGGTTTGTAAAGGAACATCTTTAATTTTTGTTAAAGTCTATTTTCTGTTCTTAGTTTTTTGTCTTATTCTTAGTTCTTTTTGTTCTTAGTTTTTTTATATAGAGATGGCAGTCTCAATGTGTTGCTTAGGCTGGTCTCAAACTCCTGGCCTCAAGTATCCTCCCACCTTGGCCTCCCAAAGTACTGGCATTACAGGCAGGAGCCACTATGCCCGGCCCAGTGTTTTGTTTTTCAATAAACTTTGTTTTCTTTTTTGTTTGTTTAGTCTTACCAGACCAAATTATTTTCATTAAGAGTTATGGTCAGAGTTGGAGCTTGGGAGCAGTAAGAAGGAACAGGTTATATATAATTAAAGCACTGTTTCCCTAATACCTGTTTGTAAACCATGGTTTTGGTTTTTGTTTTTCAGCATACCCATTTTTCTCAATAGGCTATTTTGCTGAAAAGTTTTTAGAAAGTTCTATTAAAAAATAACTGGCCGGGTGCGGTGGCTCCCACCTGTAATCTCAGCACTTTAGGAGGCTGAGGTGGGTGGATCACGAGATCAGGAGTTTGAGACCAGCCTGACCAATATGGTGAAACCCCATCTCTACCAAAAATACAAAAATTAGCCGGGCATGGTGGCATGCACCTGTAATCCCAGCTACTTGGGAGGCTGAAGCAAGAGAATCACTTAAACCCAGGAGGGGAGGTTGCAGGAGCAGAGATCGCACAGTTGCCCTCCAGGCTGAGCAACAGACAGAGCAAGACTCCCTCTTAAATAAATAAGTAAATAAGTAAGTAACCAAAGTCTTATACTTAATAGATTTTTAGTAACTTTGTTAAATGAATGTCAGACACAAAGCTGATGCCCGTATTTGGAAATGATGTTGCTGAAGTTTTGATGAGGACATTTAAAGTTATGGATGGTAATTAAGTCTTACATTACGACTTGACTATGAAACAGTATAGTCAATGCAGCTCTGTAAAAGGAGCAATAAAGATAGACCAGTCATGACTGGGTGCTTTTCTTCTTAATCATTCAGAGGAAGAAGCAAAAAAGAGAGTTAACACATTTTCAATACCTATTTGCCACTCAGTAACTCAGGAACTTCAGAGATCTCACTTAATTCTTTCAGCAAAACAGGTTACAAATAAAGAATCTGACATTCATAGAAGTTTGGAAATCCACACAATATCAAACAGAGAGAAGAGTTGGGGGATGGAGGGATTGGGGATTAAACCCAAGACTGCCAGGCTCCAAGGCAGTTTCCACTGCAGTGTCTACTGTATTTGGAACTTTCAACAGGTAGTTCTAGTAGCCTTTTGGAAGAAAGTGTAGAAAAAAGTTTCAAAGTCATTCTTTTTTTTTTGAGACAGAGTCTCACTCTGTCACCCAGGCTGGAGTGCAGTGGCGCGATCTCCACTCACTGCAGCCTCCCTGTCCCGAGTTCAAGGTGTTCTCCTGCCTCGGCTTCCTGAGGAGCTAGGATTACAGGTGCGCACCACCAAGTCCAGATACTTTTTGTAGTTTTAGTAGAGATGGGGTTTCACCGTGTTGGTCAGGCCGGTCTCAAACCCCTGACCTAGTGATCCGCCAGCCCTGGCCTCGTAAAGTGCTGGGATTACAGGCGTGAGCCACTGAGCCCTCCCCAAAGTCATTCTTAGGATCGGTTTGCTTCCTGGTTCCTAACCAACCAAATGGATCCAAGTGAGGCCACTTTGTAAACAGGTTGGTCTCCAAATTAATGAACACAGCAGATTCTGTGGCCTTTTCAGAAACTTTGTCCTGCAGGTCTAATATGGTCTGTTACTGAGGGGAAGTGGAGATTGTTGAGACTGTAGGCACCCTTACTTTCTCTCTCACTTAGCAATTTTTTTTTTAAGACAAGGTCTTGCTCTGTCACCCAGGATGGAGTGCAGCTCACTGCAGCCTCAACCTGCTGGGCTCAAGTCATCTTCACACCTCAGCCTTCTAAGTAGCTGGGATTACAGGTGTGAGCCACCAGGCCCCACAGTAGCAATCCTTTTCTTAAACCAGAAGCAGGACAAATGTTTTCCTGAGGATTCATAACACCTGGTGGTGGTCCCAACTCCTTTTGAGCTTGTTTACGACTGAGTTTCCAGTTAGATAAGACAAGGAAAGAAGAAACTCCAGAGCTTAGTAGTTAAGGGCACATATGGAGTAAGACAACCCTGGGTATGAATCCAGGCTCTGCTGTGGTATTAAGGTGTTACATCGGCTACGTTATGCAAGCTTTCTATGTCCTTTCTGTAAAATGGGTATAATAATCATGTCTAAGTCATGGGGATTTTGTGAGCATTAAATGAAATGCCTGTTAAAATGCCTGGCACATTTGTGGGAAGTAGAAAAGTTTCTTTTTAAAGTTTCCTTTCTTGTTAAATAAGTGTGCTAATAACTTTCTTAAGCCCTATCCCATGTAGCTGTTAAATATGCCACACTTACAGGCACGTAGTACACTCTATGTCCTTGTACTTTAACCAAGATATCTGTGCTGGATGTGCTCACAGGCATGTCCCAGCTCTCCATTGCTTTTACCTGTTTAGAAAGTTTTAAGTTGTTATCCAATCAGGTTTTAGTTTAGATTGTGAGGTCTGGCTCCAGCCGACGGAGATCAGACACAGCAGTGAGGATGACCCCAAATGCATAAGGAATAAATTTTGTTCTTTGTATTCTCGTGGCAAGATGGCTAGTGAGAGTACCCTTCCTGAAGTCCAGGAAGTAAAAATTGTGTTGCTATAAGATCCTTTGTCTTAGTGCTAACTTTTCTTTGCAGCATTGAGCATCTATTTCCAACAACATTGAAAGTTCTTTTCGGAGATAGTCTCAGTTTGTTGCCCAAGCTGGAATGCAGTGACACGATCTCTGCTCACTACAGCCTCTGCCTCCTGGGTCCAAGTGATTTGATGCCTCAGCCACCTGAGTAGCTGGGATTACAGGCATGCGCCAACACTCACCCAGTTTTTGTATTTTTAGTAGAGATGGAGTTTCGCCATGTTGACCAGGGTGGTCTGGAATTCCTGATCTCAGGTGATCTGCCCGCCTTGACTTCCCAAATTATTAGGATTACAGACTTGAGCCACTGCCTTGGGCCAAAAGTATTTCTTATTGATGTCCACATTTAACAATTACTAAGTTATGTGGTTTTTTTTTTTGCATCCAGCTGTAAATGATCCTCAAAGTTGTGAACTCGGAAAATCTCAGAGACATTTATAGGCTTTGCAACCAGAGATGATATTTATAATTCTAAGAAGCAAACAGAAATCCTTAAGAGAATACCTTTCAAGCTAAGTTCCCATCCAATATGGAGTGGTGGCTTCGGATGATCCTTTTGACTTATCTTTTTAAGTATAAGATTTTTTGATGAATCACACTTGGTCGGATTTGGTCATTTTCACCAAAATATAAAACTAGTCTGCCACCAGACGAAATTCAAGAACCTTGAGACTCAGAGAAGTAATGCTGCCTGATTGGTGAACAGCCAGAATTCAGGGGAGGTCAGACGTGGCTCTTCGGATCAGGACATGGGAATGTGGTGGAAATGAGATCCTCTAGCGATTCTAAGGAGTGTTTTGTTTTTCTGGCTTCAGAGAAAGGGAGATGACAGAATCAAGGGAAGAGAGGGAGGCCCAGCCATTGTCTGACGTGAGGCATGAGAAAACACTAGAGGGCTGGTTTAGCAAAGGGCAAGGTAGAGTTGGCAGAAGAGGCGCCTGCAGAGGGGGGCGGGCAAGAGCTACAGGCCGCGAAAGACACTCGAGCAGCCTGGGCTCACGTCTAGTAAGGTTTATGCCGCCTGTTCCCGCCATCTGGCAACTCCCTCACAGAAGGGTGAGTTTGGTTCCTGGCAAGCCCTATTCGGACACACAAGCTCTTTTATTAAAATATAACCCCACTGACAGATTGCGGAGTAGGCACAGAGGCCCCAAAGCACCCCCCGGAAACCGCAGAGGTCCCGCCCCGCCGCTCAGCAGCTCAGTGTAGCGGCCAGAAGTTCTCCTCCCCCGGATCTTGGCTCCCTCCTGGGGCGCGCAAGCGTGTCGTCGCCCGCGCCAGTCCAATCAGAGCGCGCGACTAAAATAGCGCGGTATAAAAGCTGGACGGCTGGCCGGGCTGGTGCAGACTCGCGCTGGGGCGGGGTTGCGCGCGCAGGTGAGGGGGGCGGGGCCGGCGCCACCGGCGGGGCGGGGCAGCCACACCCACCGCGCACCTGCTTCTGCCTGACGTGGATCCGGAAGGTCGTCAGCCCTGGCTCCAAATACGTAACAGTGAGTTTCTAAGTGAGTCACACGGATGCGGCTGGTCTCCAGTGAAACATAACTCATCGCCTCACTTTTCTCAACGGTTCCCTCTTCGGAAGGAAGCGCAGGCCGCAGCGTCGTCTGAGGGCGTGATCGCCTTCGTCGCACCCGCGTCTCCAGTGGCCACCCCTTGTCCTGCAGGAACGCGCATCTGCTTAGCAGGCGCTGAGCCCTTGTGGAGGCCTAAAATGAATGAATGCTGCTTTGCCTCCTGAGCGGGCTTAACAGCTGTGGGTGGGGGACAGGAGGGTGTCCATGCCTAACTAAGGCCAACGGTGGTAAGACAGACGTTCTTCCCAGGAGGAGATCAGTTCCAGGAGGGAGGCATTCCTGGGAGTCACCTTTCTCCGAGGAAGTGACCCGAGCTGTAGGAGGTGGAATCACAAAGGCTTTGGCATCCTACATACCTGGGTTTTAGCCTCAGCTTGAGTCACTCAACATATGCGACGCTGAACACATCAGCAAACCTCAAACCTTCTCCACTTTTAAGATGAAGTTAATAGCAGGCACCATAGCACGTGCCTGTAACCCCAGATACTCGGGAGGCTGAGGCAGGAAGATCGCTTGAACCTGTGAGGTGGAGGTTGGAGTGATCCGA
Organism: Callithrix jacchus; assembly: GCF_049354715.1. Classification (NCBI taxonomy): domain Eukaryota; kingdom Metazoa; phylum Chordata; class Mammalia; order Primates; family Cebidae; genus Callithrix; species Callithrix jacchus. Next base: position 165,691,456 of record NC_133505.1, read on the forward strand.
GATCGCACCACTCTCTCCAGCTTGGGCAAGGGATCGAGACTTCGTCTCAAAAAAAAGAAAAAAAAAAAAAAAAAAGCAGGTAGCACTACATGGCTGATAGCACATTTTTGAGGAGCATCTCTCCTTATTCGTGCTTAGGTTTATCCCTCCCTCCTTCCCTCCCTTCCTTCCATTTCTCTTCATTTCTTTTTTTCTCCTTCATTCCTTCATTTTTCTTATTTTTTTCTAACTCACATAATTTACACACAATAACCTGCACATATCTTAAGAGGACAGCTGGGTGAACTTTTGCATAAATATATACATGTCATTAGCCCCCCCAGGTCAAGATATAGAACATTTCTATCACCCCAGGTTTCCAACTGCTCCTTCCCAGACAATAGTACCACCCGAGGGGTAACCCCTATTCATTTGGACTTAAATTACCAAGTATGAGTTGTGTCTGCTCGTCAACTTCAGGTAATTGCAATCAAGTGGTGTACTTTATTCCAGACTTGTCCAACCTGCATAGGTTTTGAACGTGGCCCAACACAAATTCGGAAACTTTGTTAAAACATGAGATTGTGTGTGTGTGTGTGTGTGTGTGTGTGTTGAGACAGCCTCTGTCGCCCAGGCTGGAGGGCAGTGGTGCGATTTGGCTCACTGCAACTACCACCGCCGAGGTTCAAGCGATTCTTGTGCTTCAGCCTCCTGAGTAGCTGGGATTCCAGGCTCGCGCCACCACGCCCAGCTAATTTTTGTATTTTTAGTAGAGATGGGGTTTCACCATGTTGGCCAGGCTTGTCTCAAACTCCTGAACCTCAAGTGATCTGCCTGCCTTGGCCTCCGAAAGTGCTGGAATTACCAGCTTGAGCCACTGCACCTCGCCTTAATGTACACTTTTCTAAAGGCTGATGATGGCGACTGCCATTTCATGGCCTTATTTGCTATGCATTTATTCTCATTGGTGGAAGGTCTGTTCAAATCTTTTACCTGTTTTTTTTTTTTTTTTTAAATCAGGTTTGTTTGACGGAGTCTTGCTCTGTTGCCCAAGCTGAAGTGCAGTGGCATGATCTCACTGAAACCTTTGCCTCCTGGGTTCAAGTGATTCTCCTGCCTCAGCCTCCCGAGTAGCTAGCTGGGGTTACAGGTGCTTGCCACCATGCCCAGCTAATTTTTGTATTTTTAGTAGAGATGGGGTTTTACCATGCTGGCCAGGCTAGTCTTGAACTCCTGACTTCGTGATCTGCCTGCCTTGACCTCCCAAAGTGCTGGGATTACAGGAATGAGCCACCACATCCGGCCAAAATCAGATTGTTTTCCTACAATTGAATTTTGCGTGTTCTTTTAATATTCTGGATACAAGTCCTTTATTAAAAAGACTCTTGCATTGACTTTGCACCTGGCAGTTTGTGAAAAGTCAGTTGGCCATATTTGTGTAAATTTATTTCTGTACCATTTGTTTCATTAATCTGTGTCTATCCCTTCACTGGCAGGACACTGTCTTTGCTATAGCTTTAAAGGAAGTCTTAACGCTCTCCAACCTTGTTCTTTTTCCAGTTTATTTGGGTATTTTACTTCCTTTGACTTTCCCTATATATTTTAGGCTTGTCTATATATTTTGACAATCCTGCTGGGGATTTTGTTCTCTTTTTGCTTTGTTTTGTTTTTGAGACAGGGTCTCAGTCTGTAGCCCCTGATGGAGTGCAGTGGTGGCCACCATAGCTCACTGTAACCGAAAACTCCTGGGCTCAAGGGATCTTCCTGCCTCAGCCTCCTGAGCAGCTAGGATCGGAGGTGTGCACCACCACACCTGGCTAATTAATTAATTAATTAATTTTTTTTGCTGAGATAGAGGATTCTGCCCATACAGGTCTAAACATTCCTGGCCTCAAGTGATCCTACTGTCTCAGTCCCTAAAGTGCTGGGATTACAGGTGTGAGCCACTGTGCTCCACCACATGGGGGATTTTGATTTTTTGATTGTATTTGTATTAAATTTATTTTTTTTTTTCGAGAGTCTCCCACTGTCACCCAGGCTGGAATGCAATGGCATGATCTCAGCTCACTGCAAACTCGGCCTTCTGGGTTCAAGCAATTCTCCTGTTTTAGCCTCCCAAGTAGCTGGGATTACAGGCACCCACCACCCCACCTGGCTAATTTTTTGCATTTTTAGTAGAGACAGGCTTTCACTATGTTGCCTAGCTGGTCTCGAACTCCTAACTTTGTGATCCATCTGTCTCAGCCTCCCAAAGTTCTGGGATTATAGGCATGAGCCACCACTCTTGGCCATATTTGTGTTAAATCTATAGATCAATTGGAGAAGAATGGACATCTTAAATATATTGAGTCGACCAGTCTGTGAATATGGTATGCCTTTCCATTTATTTAGATTGTTTTATTTCTTTCATCAGGATTTTTTGGTATTCATATATAGATCCTTTACATGGTTTGTCAGATATATGGTAGACTATTTTTTGAACCCACTGTGATTTTAAAAATTCAGTTTCCAGATATTCACTACTATCATAGGGAATTATAGTTGGTTTTCATGTGTTAACCTTGCATCCTACAATCTTGCTAACCTGACATTGGTTTTAGAAGGTTTTTATGGAATCTAGGAGTTTTTTTTAATAGACAATCATGTTGTTTGTGAATAGGGACTAGGGACAGTTGCGTTTTCTCTTTTCCAATCTGTATGACTTTTATTACATTTTATTGTCTTATTTCACAAGATAGGACTTTCTGTGCAATGCTGAGTAGGAGGGGTGAGATGGACTCCTTGACTTGTTCCTGATCTTAGGGGGAAAGAAGCATTACATCTTTCACAGTAAGTATGTTTAGTTATAGGCTTTTCTGTAGGTGTGCTTTATCAGTTTAGAGAGCTCTGCTTTATTCCTCACTTGCCGAGTGCTTGTACTGTGATGTTGCATATTGTCAACTGATGTGGTCTTGTTGCAGATTACATTTATTGTTTTCAAATATTGCATCCTGGGAATAAACCCCACTTGGTCATGGTGTGTAATTTTTTTAAATGTATCACTGGATTCAATTTGTTAGTATTTCACATCTGTATTGATGAGGGATATTGATTTATGATTCATGAAGTTTTTTTTTTCTTTTTAAATTTTCTTTACCTGGTTTTTAGTATCATGGTAATGCTCATCTCATAAAATGAATTAGAAGCATTCCTTCCACTTCTGTTTTCTGGAAGAAACTATGTAGAGCTCATGTTATATCTTTCTAAAATCTTTGGTACTTTTGCGGATGAAGCCAGGAAATCTTTTTATTCTTTTTTTTTTTTTTTTTTGAGACAGAGTCTTGCTCTGTCACCCAGACTGGAGTGCAGTGGCGTGATCTTGGCTCGCTGCAACCTCCGCCTCCCAGGTTCAAGTGATTCTCCTGCCTCAGCCTCCCGAGTAGCTGGGATTATAGGTGCCTGCCACCACATCTAGCTAATTTTTTGTATTTTTAGTAGAGACAGGGTTTCGCTGTGTTAGCCAGGCTGGTTTCGATCTCCTGACCTTGTGATTCACCTGCCTTAGCCTCCCAAAGTGGAAGATTTCTTTTAAGAAAGATTCTAAACTAGAAATCCAACTTTTTTTTAAAAATAAAGGATTTATTTAGGTTTTTTATTTATTCTTGGATGAGTCTTGGTAGCTTGTGGCCATCAAATAATTGATCCATTTTATCTAAGTTGCCAAATTTATGTGTGCACAGTTGTTTGTGTAATTTGTTACCCTTTTAGAGTCTGTGGGGTGTACAGTGATAGCCTATCCTTCATTCCTAGTAATTGGTTTTGATGGTTTTTAAAAGCAATTAATTTCCTATTTTCAATTCCAATGATTTCTGCTATAATAATTATTATTATATTTGTTTTATTCTGCTTGCTTTAGGCTTATATTGTTTTCTTTTTATAGTTTCTTAAGGTGGAAGCTTGGATTATTGATACTAAATCTTTCTTCTTTTCTAATATATGCATTCAGTGCTAAAAATGTCCATCAAAGCACTGCTTTTACTGTATATCACAAGATATGGTAAGTTGTATTTTCATTTTTATTTGGTTAAAAACATTTAAAAATTTCTCTTGAGACTTTTTATTTTACAGAGATGTTATTTAGAAATATGCTGTTTATTCTCTAAATATTTTCAGCATTTCTACCTCTCTGTTACTACCTTTTAAAAATTATTTATTTGTATATTTTTGATTTTTTACTTTTTAGTTTTAATTCCACTGTTGCCCGACAGCAACATTGTATGATTTATGTTCATTTAAATTTGTGACCAGAATATGGTCTAGGTGGGTGAATGGTCCACGAGCCCTTGTGAAGAATGTGTATTCTGATGTTGATGGATGAAGTAGTCTATGGATGGCAGTTTGATCCAGTTGATTGATAATGCTGTTTAGTTTTTCTGTATCCTTACTGCCTGCTGAATCTGTCAGTTACTGATAGAGGGGTGTTCAAGTCTTCAACCGTAGTAGTTGATTTGTCTATTTCTCCTTGGAGTTTTTTTTTAAAATATGGAATCTCGCTCTGTCATCGAGGCTGGAGTGCAAATGGTGGGATCTTAGCTCACTGCAACCTCTACTTCCAGGGTTCAAGTAGTTCTTCTGCCTCAGCCTCCCAAGTAGCTGGGACTACAGTCACCCACCATCACACCTGGCTAATTTTTGTATTTTTAGTAGAGACGGGGTTGTACCATATTGGCTATGCTGGTCTTGAACTCCTGACCTCAAGTGATCCTCCTGCCTTGGCCTGCCAAAGTGTTGGGATTATAGGTGTGAGCCACTAGACTACCTTTTTTTTTTGAAACAGAGTCTTGGTCTGTCGCACAGGCTGGAGTGCAGTGGATCATGCGGCTCACTGCAACCTCTGTCTCCCATGTTTAAACGATTCTCCTGCCTCACCCTCCTGAGTAGGTGGGACTATAGGTGTGCACCATTAGGTCTGGCTAATTTCTGTATTTTTAGTAGAGATGGGGTTTCACTATGTTGGCCAAGTTGGTCTCAAACGCCTGGCCTCAGGTGATCCGTCCGCCTTCGCAATTCCCCCAGTTTTTGTTTATCTGAGAAAGTCTTTGTTTCTCCTTTATTTTTGAAGGATAATTTCACTGGATACAGAATTCTAGGTTGGTGAGTTTTTTCTTTCTTTTTAAAATATTTCATTCCACTATTGTCTTGCTTGCATTGTTTCTGATGAGAAGTCTGATATAATTCTTACCCTTCTTCTACTACAGACAAGGTATTTTTATTCTGCTTTCTTTCTCGATATCCTCTTTGGCTTTGGTTTTCTGCAGTTTGAATATGATATGCCTAGGTAGAGACTTTTTGGTGTTTATCCCGCTTGGTATTCTCTGATCTTCCTGGACCCGTGTTTAGATGTCTGTCATAAATTTTGGAACATTCCTAGTGATTATTACTTTGAATATTTCTTTTGCTTATTTCTCTCTTCTTCTGCTATTCCCATTAAACGTATATTAGGCCTTTTATAATTGTCTCACGTGATATTCTGTTTGAGCATTTTCTTTCTTTTTTTCTTTTTCTTTCTTTCCTCTCTCTCTCTCTCTCTTTCTCTCCCTCTCTCTCCCCCTCTCCTTTCTCTATTTCTTTTTCTTTCTTTCTTTTGACAGAGTCCCGCTCTGTCACCCAGGCTACAGTGCAGTGATGTGATCTTGGCTCACTGGCTCACTGCAACCTCCACCTCCCAGGTTCAAACAATTCACCTGCCTCAGCCTCCTGAGTAGCTGGGATTACAGGCACCCACCACTATGCCTGGCTAACTTTTGTATTTTTAATAGAGATTGGGTTTTGCCATGCTGGCCAGGCTGGTCTCAAACATCTGACCTCAGGTGATCTGCCCGCCTTAGCATCCCAAAGTGCTGGGATTATGGGTGTGAGCCACAGCAACTGGCCCTGTTTGAGCATTTTCACTATCTCTTTTTTTTTCCCCATTTTAATTTGGGAAGTTTCTGTTGACATATCTCACAGCTCACTGATTCTTTCTTCAGGCACGTATAGCCTGCTGATGGTCTTATAAAAAAGGCATTTTTCATTTCTCTGACAATGTTTTTAATTTCTAGAATTTTCTTTTGATTCATTCTTTTAGTTTCCATCTCTCTACTTGTATCTCCCTTCCATTCTTGCATGCCATCTGCCTTTTCCCTTACATCCTCAGTTATTTTAAATTCCCTACCTGATAATTCCAAAGTTTGTGCCATATCTGAGTCAGGGTCTTACAGATACTTTGTCTCTTCAGACTGTTTTTTCTTGTCTGTTAGCATCCTTGTAATTTTCTGTCCAAAGTCAGACACGATGTATCAGGCAATAGGAACTGAGATGATTGGCTTTTACCACGAGGATTTATGTTCATCTGGCCAGGAGCAGACCTGTGTTTAACGTTTGCTGTATCTGTAGGTGTCAGATGCTTCCTCTAGTTTCCTTGTTCTTTTTGTTGTCTTTGGGTTACCCCAAAACCTCCTTCTTCAATGGAGTCTGTGCTTTGTAGCTCTCTCCTTTGCAATCCTGTTTCCTCTGCTATTACACAGGAACTCTGTTGCTGTGATAGTTTGAGGGAGAGGAGGTGTTCTCTAACCATCTGATTAAATCTCAGTTTTTTAATGGCTCTGAAACCTCTAAAGGTGGACTGTGATCTTCAGAAGCTATTCTTAGCCTTTTTTTTTCTTCCTTTACCTGATACAGGAAGGCTAGAGGGGCTGGAATTGGTTAATTGCCATTCCCCCAAGATAAGACTCAGGTAAAATAGTTTCCCTTGGAAGGCAGCCCGTTATTAGAGAGAACTCTCTCAGTGTTTTTCAGAATGGTTACTTACCCCGTGGATATATTTTTAAATGGCTACTTTTCCTTTTCCCCTGCCTGAAACCCTGGTGAGGCTCCTGGAAATAAAACCTGTGACAGTGTGGGGCCCCTCTAAGACTCGGCCCTCAGGAGAGCTTAAAACAGAAGTTATATTAAGTTTAAAGATTATCTAGCTATATTTCTCTTAAGATTTCTGATTTTGTAACTGCACAAGGGATTCACCTTGCCCACTGCCTAGACAGAGCAGATTCATCAAGACAGGGGAACTGCAACAGACAAAGAGTAATTCATGCATAGCGGACTGTGCAGGAGACCAGAGTTTTATTACTACTCAAATTTGTCTCCCCGAGCATTCTGGGAGCAGAGTTTCTAAGGACAACTTGGTGGATGGGGGAAAGCCAGTGAGCCAGGGGTGCTGATTGGTCCGAGATGAAATCATAGGGAGTCAAAGCTGTCTTTTTGCTCTGAGTCAGTTCCTTGGTGGGAGCCACAACATCAGATGAGCCAGTTAATCCATCCGAGTGGTGCCAGCCGATCCATTAAGTGCAGGGTCTGCAACATATCTCCAGCCCTGATCTTAGGAGCAGTTTACGGAGAGTCAGAATCCTGTAGCCTCCAGCTGCATGACTCCTAAACCATCATTTCTAATCTTGTGGCTCATGTGAGTCCTACAAAGGCAATCTAGTCCCCAGGCAAGAAGGAGGGCTGCTTTGGGAAAGGGCTGTTATCATCTTTGTTTTAAACTGTAAACTAAACTTCTCCAAGAGTTAGTTCAGCCTATGTCCAGGAATGAATAAGGACAACGTGGAGGTTAGAAGCAAGGTGGAATCGGTTAAATTAAATCTTTCACTATCTCAGTCATAATTTTGCAAAGGCGGTTTCGGTCTCCACTGTGGTTATAGAACACATTTTATATGATTTCACTTCATATTTTCTGCTCTTTCAATTCAGTATTTTGTATGATTTCAGTTCAGTCATACAAAAAAATGCAACTACTAAAAACACAAAAATTAGCCGGGTGTAGTGGCGTGCACTTGTAGTCCCAGCTACTCAAGAGGCAGAGGCAGAACTGCTTGAACCCGGGGTTGGCGGGGGGTGGAGGTTGCAGTCAGCCCAGATTGTGCCACTGCACTCCAGCCTGGGAAACAAAGCGTGACTCCATCTCAAAAGAATGTAGCAAGGTTTGTTTTATGACCCTAGCTATGGTCGCTTTTGGTACATACCAAATTCAGGAAGCATATATTAGGTGAAATATTCTACAAATAGCAATCAGATTAATTGGTTATGATGTTTTTTAGTTCTGTATCCTTGCTGATTTTCCGTATGTTCTATTGATTACTGACAGGAGTGTTGAACTCTTCACCTATAATTGTGGATTTGTCCATTTCTCACTTCAGTTTTATCAGTTTGACTTCAGATTTATTTATTTAGATTCGAGGTTTCACTCTGTTGCTGAGGCTGGAGTGCAGTGGTGTGATAATGGCTTACTGTAGCCCTGACTTCTGGGCTCAAGCGATCCTCTTACCTGATCAGTGACCAGCTTCCTGAGCAGCTGGGACCACAGGTGTGTGCCACATGTCTGGCTAACTTTTTTTATTATTTGTAGAGATGGAGTCTCACTATGCTGCCTGTGTTGGTCTCGAACTCCTAGGCTCAAGCAGTCCTCCTGCCTTGGCCTCCTAAATTGCTGGATTACAGTCATGAGCCACTGTGCCCCACCTTCTTCAGATGTTTTGAAGCTCTGCTGTTAAGTGCATGCACATTTAGGTTGGCTTTGTCACCTTGGTGACCCTTTTATCACTTGCATGAACAGTGAAGGGTGTGGTATTTTACTCTGCTTGTAAGCTAACAAGTCAGTCTGCTAGTTTCATAGATAGCTGAAACAATGACACAGGACCTTATCACCCACAAGAGCAGTGGCCATGGTAGCCACATCTACACCAGCTCCTTGAGGTTCATTTTCAAAAGGTTGATGTGAAGGGGACCAGATGGCACCTGCACATGTCAAAGGCTGCACCGTGGGACTGTGGGAGAGGATCCCTGAGATGAGGAAACCAACATCTTTAAGAATGGGAGCTCAGCCTTCCTGACTCTTGCCCCAAAGGGAGATGTTGTCTTTATTTTACTAGATGGAAAACAAACCTGCCCTTCGCTCCAGGGAGAGGCCTATTTCTATTTCCAGTGCTGTTGGCTATATAAGTGTCCTCGAAAAGATACTCTAGATCCAAGGCAGTCATTGCCTCTGCTCATAAAACATTTAGAAATGTGAGAGCTGGTCTGGGCGCAGTGGCTCAAGCCTGTAATCCCAGCACTTTGGGAGGCTGAGGCGGGTGGATCACGAGGTCAAGAAATTGAGACCGTCCTGGTCAACAAGGTGAAACCCCGTCTCTACTAAAAATACAGAAATTAGCTGGGCATGGTGGCGCGCGCCTGTAGTCCCAGCTACTCGGGAGGCTGAGGCAGGAGAATTGCTTGAACCCAGGAGGCGGAGGCTGCGGTGAGCTGAGATCTCACCATTTCACTCCAGCCTGGGTAACAAGAGCGAAACTCTGTCTCAAAAAAAAAAAAAAGAAAGAAAAAAGAAAAAAAAAGAAATGTGAGAGCTTTTGGAAAATATCTTCCAACAATAAAGCCTCTATCCCTGGTAATTGCTTTCGCTCTGAAGTCTCCTTTGTCTGATATTAGCATAGATACTCCACTTTCTCTGGGTTAGTCCTTTTATTTTGAAACTCCCTGTATCGTTATATTTGAGGTGGACTTGTGTTGTTTGGTTTTGCAGACAGCATATAATTTGCTCCTTTTTTTTTTTTTTTTAATTCACTCTGAAAATCTCTTTCAGTTGGTTTGTTTAGATCAGGGATCAGCAAACTATGTGGGTTAAATCTGGCCAGCTGCCTGTTTTGTAAATAAAGTTTTATTAAAACACAGCCATACTCATTTATGTATTTTCTTTTTTTTTTTTTTGAGACAGAGTCTCACTCTATTGCTCAGGCTGGAGAGCAATGGTTCAATCTTGGCTCACTACAACCTCTGCCTCCTGGGTTCAAGTGATTCTCAGGCCTCAGCCTCCTAAGTAGCTGGGATTACAGGTGCCCGCCACCATGCCTGGCCAATTTTTGTATTTTTAGTAGAGATGGGATTTCACATGTTGGCCAGGCTGGTCTCTAACTCCTGACCTCAAGTGAGCCCCCTACCCCGTCCCTACCTCCCAAAGTGCTGGGATTACAGACACCATGCCCTGATCATTTATGTATTTTCTATGGCTACTTTTCTGCTACAAAAGCAGAGCTGTGTGGTTGCAACAGAGACCATATGGCTGACAAGTTCAAAAATATTTACTGTTTGGACTTTTACTGACCCCTGGTTTATATCATTTATGTTGAATGTAGTTATCAATACGTTTGGATTCATACTTTTATTTCTTTTTTGTTTATTCCTTCTATTCTTTATTTCTTTATTATCCCTTTCTTGCCTTGTTTTAGATTACTTGAACATTTTTAGTATTCCATTTTGATTGAACTATAGAGTTTTTAATCATATCTCTTTGTATATGTGTTTTAGTGCTTGCTCTAGGGATTACAATGTACATGCTTAGCATTTCCTAGTCTAATGAGAATTAGTGTTTTGTCATGTCAAGTGGCATATAGAAACCTTCCTGCCGCATAGCTCCTTTTCTTCTTCCTCCTTTTTGTTGGAATATCTCTATTCATTTTGGTCTTTCATTTCTCCCAGAAATCTTATACGGTGTTTAACATAGGGATTGGGCACAACTTTTACTTAGGTTTTTTTTTTTCAGGTATTATATTATTTTGTTCTTAGGTATTTTTATGTTTGATGCTATTACACGTGGTATTTAAAATTTTTTGCATTAAAATTTGTTTTGTTATCTGGTAATATAACTGATTTTTGTATATTGACCTTGTAGACTATGACTTTGCTGAACGTATTAATTCTAATTGTGGTTTATTTTATATTTTCTAAGTTTGTAACCATGTTATTTATAAATAAATATACTTTTGCTTCTTCCTGTCCAATCTTTATATCCTTCTTTTATAGGGGAGGAAAAATTGCTTCCTTCTTCATTTCTAGGTTCTGTTGCTGGTCTAAGAATTAAATTTTAAAAAATTGGAAAAAAGGCCAGGCATGATAGCTCACACCTGTAACCCCAGCACTTTGAGAGTCTGAGGTGGGCAGATTGCTTGAGCCCAGGAGTACGAGACCAACCTGGGCAATATGGCAAAACTCTGTCTCTACTAAAAAAATACAAAAATTAACTGGGCATGCATCTGTGGTCCCAGCTACACAGGTGGCTGAGTTGGGAAGATCACTTGAGCCCAGGAGGCAGAGGTTGCAGTGAGCTGAGATTGTGCCACTGTACTCCATCCTAGGTGACAGAACAAGACCTCGGTGCACGTGTACACACACACACACACACACACACACACACACAGAATTACACTGATGTAAGATGGATTAACAGGAGGAAAACAATTTTAATTACATGCATATGCATGGGAGTCCTACAAAAACATCAGACTTAAGGAAGTGGCTACATGTTTGAGATTTATGTATCATCCTGTGCCACATAAAGGAATAGGGGCTTGGAGGTTCTAGGGGGTGGTGGAAGGAAATTATGGGACGGTGAGGGGAGGATATGTATGGTGAGTAAGAGTTGTCTTGTTAGGCATATAAGATTGTCTTTCAGGTGATAAAGCTCGTCTCAGAATAACTTTCTTCTTGATACAGATACTTTTATTAAAGGAAATTTCCTTTATAAATGTGAATTTATTTTACAAAAGGGAAATTTATACTTTATTTTAGACAGTTGAGGGGAGGCAAAGAGCTTTTCCAGTGTGGTTCTCAATTGCTTTTAGCGTAAAATAATCAATATGCCAAAGTAGCATAATTGGGGGCAGCATGTTCTGAGCCCCTTCACTTTGTTTTCCCTGTCTTACTGCACTGTCCAGGACCTCCAGTACCATGTCGTATAGATGTGGTTATGGTGGACACTTGTCAAAGGACATGGAAGGATGAGTGAGATTCCTCTTTGTTGTGTTATTTTTAAATTTAGTACTGTGTTTTGTTTGGCATGGTCTGATACGGGTGCTCAGAGGGACTAAGAGTACCTTAGTTATTTCTATTGGGCCTCAGAACATGACACCCCAAACTACTGTGACTTGGTGTGCTGAGTCCCTGGAATGGAAAGAGATTGGAAGGGCCTCAGATGCAAGGTCTTGCTGACCTTCTCCCATGATACACGTCATAGAACCCAACATTCCTCTTCCCCAAGGCTGGTTATTGAGACTAGAGCCCCTCTCCCTAAAAGCAAGCCCTAAAACCTGAATAGGTCACATTCTTCCTTTTCCCTTCTCCCTTGAAGCCTCGCACTCCAGAGAGGCTCTGCCCCATACCCAGGAGGAAGGAATACTAAACAGAGAGGCCAAGAAGAATCCGAACAGACAGGCTTGCTGGTTTTCTCTCACTCAGTCTATCACCTGTAGATGATACTTTTGGCCAGCATGGTGAAACCCTGTCTCTACTAAAAATACAAAAAATTAGCCAGGTGTGGTATCGGGAGCCTGTAATCCCATCTACTAGGGAGGCTGAGGTAGGAGAATTGCTTGAACCTGGGAGGTGGAGGTTGCAGTGAGCTGAGATCGTGCCATTTCACTCCAGCCTGGGCAACAAGAGTGAAACTCCATCTCAAACAAAACAAAACGAAAGACAGTCTTTCTTGAGTCACCAGGCCTTTATTTCCAAAGGTTCCTGTGTCAAGTAAAACCTTGATTAAATAAATTGTTATGCTTTTCTTTTGCTAATCTGTCTTTTGTTGTAGGAGTGATGCTGGCAAACCCCAGAACCCCAAAATAGGGGCTCATGCCGGGAGTTCTTGGTTTTGTGCAAGAAAGAATTCCTGAGTAAGCCAAAAGAGTAAAGTGAAAGCAAAGCAAGTTTAGTCAAGCAACAGATTACAGGAAAATGACTACTCCATAGACACAGCCGGCGACCCCATCGGCAAAGTAGCACTTACGGATTGCTGGCTAAGCTACTCCTTAACTGTATGTGAAATAAGGGGTGAATTATTTATGAATTTTCTAGAAAAGGAATGGGGAATTCCCAGAACTTAGGGTTCATCCACCCCCTCTTTTTTGTTGAGTCAGAGTCTTGCTCTTTCGCCCAGGCTAGAGTGCAGTGGTGTGATCTTGGCTCACTGCAGCCTCTGCTTCCCAGGTTCAGGCAATTCTCCTGCCTCAGCCTCCCGAGTAGCTGGGATTACAGGTGTGTGCTGCCATGCCCAGCTAATTTTTGTGTTTTTAGTAGAGACAGGGTTTCACTATGTCTTGATCTTCTGACCTCGTGATCCACCTGCCTTAGCCTCCCAAAGTGCTGGGATTACAGTTGTGAGCCACCACCCCCAGCCTGGTTCCTCCATTTTAAGCCCTATAAAATCACCTCTGGGTGTTGCCATGGCGTTTGTAAACTGTCATGGTGCCAGTGAGAGTGTCTTTTAGCATGCTAGTGCATTGTAATCAGTATAACAAGCACTGAGGGCAACTAGAGGTTTTGGCCAGTTTCTTTATTGCGTCCTCAGAAAACAAGTCCTGCTGACCTCCTACCTTAGGAGTGCCAGCTGTGACCCTCGTGATGGGTGAGAAAAGGCACCACCATCTTTCCGCCTCTCCATTTCCAAAGACATCAACCTAGTCTTTTGTAGGCTCTGGTCTTTTGTAGGCAAGGCGTAGGTAGCTGCTGCTAAATGCTTGGGTGTGTATTAAAAACAGAGACTTCTTTGGTCAGACCCGTGAGAAAACAATGCTCTTTTTTTCTGGACTGTTGTAGACCTTCTGTTACCTGACACACTCCACCTGGGGCATGCATTCCTTCATCTGTTTTTCGTTAAGGGCTATTTTTTTTTTTGAGACGGAGTCTTACTCTGTCGCCAGGCTGGAGGACAGTGGCGCAATCTCGGCTCACTGCAATCTCCGCCTGGGTTCAAGCGATTCTTCCGCTTCAGCCTCCTGAGTAGCTGGGACCACAGGCGCATGCCACCACGCCCGGCTAATTTTTGTATTTTTAGTAGAGACGGGGTTTCACCACAGCCAGGATGGTCTCGATCTCTTGACCTCGTGATCCGCCCGCCTCGGCCTCCCAAAGTGCTGGGATTACAGATGTGAGCCACCGGGCCCGGCCTCGTTAAGGGCTTTTAAAAACTTTTAGTAATACTACGCAATATATGCATGGAAGAAACCTGCAATTTCACCCGTAAATATACAAAAAAAACCAATTTTTTTTTTTTTGCAAAAACCCGACACCACTTTATTTCAACTTTTATCCAAAAATGTAAAAAGTGTTAAAAATGTGTAGTTCTGTGCTTCAGGCACTAACCTCCAGTCCTCACAGGCAGGTAGAAAGAGAGGCCCCAGGCATGGTGCAAGACCAGAAACCAAGGTCCTGTGGAGCACTGGCTCTCTCCTAGCACCAGTGCCCAAGTCCCTCCCACCCAAATCTCACCCAAGCTCTCCTAGGAAGAAGAAACATTTACAGTTCTTGAAACTTGTTGGAGAACAGGGTGCATGGCGCGTGGAACTGACCAGTGAGGGCTAGGGCCTGTCCCTCTGCTTTTTGGCAGGAAGGGTGGGGCACAGCTCAGCTTCCTCCTCCTCATTGCCCTCTTCCTCTTCTTCGATCTCCTCCTCCAAAATGTCATTGCTCATTGAAATAATCTAGTGCCTCCCAGTGATCTGCACAGGGCCAGAGCCCGACTTCAGGTGGAAAGTTACAGGTGGTTGGAGCTGGAAGTCGTCCAGGCTGAGCATGGGTTGGCAGGACAGCTGGAGGTTGGCCACAGGGACTACGATCTCCCGATGGTCATGGTTCCCGGCCACAACTTCTACCACATTACACTCGTCTTTGGCTCCCTCGGTGAGGCAGAGCACGGTTAGTGCCAGCACATGCTCCGCATTATCCTCTTCCTCTACCTTAAAGATTGAAGGAGCGGGTGTGGCGGGAGAGCTCACAGCAGAAATCCATAGTGACGGGGCCGGGACTCGCAAGCCCCCAACACCCCTGGCTGGCTTTCGGCTCTCCTGACTCAAAAACGCTAAGGTGGATGCAGTGCCGGCGACCATGCTGCCAAAAATAAACAGATTTTTAACAGAGTTATAAAGGTCAGGTGTGGTAGTGCATGCCTGTAATTGCAGCACTTTGGGAGGTCAAGGCAGGAGAATTGCTTGAGCCCAGGAGTTCGAGAGCAGCATGGTGAGACACCACCATCTGCCTGTCTCTACCAGAATAATAAAAAAAAATTTGCCAGACATTTTGGCACATGTCCGTGGTCCTAGCTACTCAGGAGGCTGAGGTGGAGGGATCACTTGAGCCCAGGCGGTTGAGGCCACAGTGAGCTGTGATCATGTCACTGCACTCCAGCTCTGGTTAAAGAGTGAGACCCCCATCTCAAGAACAAACAACATTTGGTAATAAAATATAAATGACCCTAATAGGAAAAACACATGAAGTCATTACCAGCTTTTAACACCATTCTGTGACTTCACTGACACATTATTGTGTATTTGTCACTTAGCTTTCTAATGACCCAGCACAATTTTGTTGGCAGAACAGGTGGAGAGGTATGATGAACCAGGAACATTGCCAGGGGAGTTTCTTCATCAGCAACATAAGGGAGTGTGTACTGAATTATCATTTCTAGCTCCAGCATCCAGGATTTCAGCAGAATAGTAGGAGGAGAGATGATAGGTAAGAAGTTAACGAGAGAAGAGAGCTAATGAAATATGTGGCATCCTGGTACTGATGGGGTCCATCTCCACACCTCATGCTCAGGAAGGGGCAACAGGCTTCTTGGAGCTCCTCCTCATCTGCAGGGCTCTCCTCACAGGGCCTGGAAGTTCTGCCCAAGCCCTTTGGGGATTTTTCAGATCATTTGCCTCTTTAAAGCCTTGTCAGAGGCAGCCGGTGTGGGGAAGGGGTGGTAATGCAGATGGCAATGCCGTCAGAACAGATTAGAGCCCTTCTTCCACGCTCTGCAGCCCGTGGGCCTAGTACTAGCGTTATTCTGCACTTTTGTTGCCATCTGTTGATTTCGTCTTCTCTCACACTAGGCAATGGGCTTCCTGTGGGCAGTGCTGCTGCTTACCCATCTTATTTCTCTCTAGCTCTTTCACAGGGCCAGCCACATGTAAGCACTTGGTGTTCAGAGTGAATGGACAGGAAGGGGCAGGGAAGTGACTCAACTCTTCTAGGTTGAGACATCAGCACCATCGTGATCTTTTCCTCATTTGGACCTTCACACAATTAGGCTCTAAAACCCAGTGATTTTTTTTTTTTTTACGTGGAGTCTTGCTGTTGCCCAGACTGGAGTGCAGTGGTGTGATCCCAGCTCAGTGCTACCTCTCACTCCCCGGTTCAAGTGATTCTCCTGCCTCAGCCTCCTGAGGAACTGTGATTACAGGCGCCTGCCACCATGCCTATCTAATTTTTGTATTTTTGGTAGATACAGCGTTTCACCATGTTGCCTGGGATGGTCTCAAACTCCTGACCTCAGGTGATCTGCCCACCTCAGCCTGCCAAAGTGCTGGGATTACAGGCACGAGCCACCATGCCTGGCCCTAAAATCCAGTGATTTTTATTTCTATGGCTGCCTCCCTCAGTTCTTTCTCTGTTGGGTAGTGGACTGCAGCCTAGCTTTCTCATCACCACTTCACCCTTCCTTACCCATCCTGTACGGATAGGTTTTCCTAAAGTACATTTTCAGCATATCCCTGGGGTGCTCAGAGCATTTCCTCAACTTGACTTCCAAATTAATCAGCTCGCTCTTCCGTGTCCTACCATCCTTTCCACACTTGTTTTTTTTTTTGAGACGGAGTTTCGCTCTTGTTACCCAGGCTGGAGTGCAATGGCGCGATCTCGGCTCACCGCAACCTCCGCCTCCTGGGTTCAGGCAATTCTCCTGCCTCAGCCTCCTGAGTAGCTGGGATTATAGGCACGCACCACCATGCCCAGCTAATTTTTTGTATTTTTAGTAGAGACGGGGGTCTCACCATGTTGAACAGGATGGTCTCGATCTGTTGACCTCGTGCTCCACCCACCTCGGCCTTCCAAAGTGCTGGGATTACAGGCTTGAGCCACCGCGCCCGGCCCCTTTCCACACTTCTAACAAATATATCCTGAGCTTCTAGGGAGGAGGTCTCATTTCAGATTCTCTGCCCAAGCCAGGTGGGTTTCAACATAGTCCTGCCTCTGAGCCCTTTTGCAAGCCAGCTCCCTGCCTGTCTCAACTACTTGCATCTGTCCAGAGCTTGGTAAACCCACTTCTCCCAGAGAAGCTTCCTGGGGTCATCCCAGGCCACCTAGAATTTTCTTTGGTAGCACTTGGTCACAGCAACCTTGGGTACAAAGCTGAGTATAGAATGGAGTCCAATCAATGTTGACATGATTTTTAAATGATGGCAACAACCATGGGCCATCTGAAGCAGGAATAGGTAAATAGAAGGTGACTAGCCTACAAAAATTAGCTGGGTGTGGTGGTGAGCATCCGTAATCCCAGCTACTCTGGAGGCTGAGGCAGGAGAATCGCTTGAACCTGGGAGGTGGTGGTTGCAGGGGGCTGAGATCGCACCACTGCACTCTAGCCTGGGCATAAAAGCTAGACTCCATCTCAAAAAAAAAAAAAAAAAAAAGCCATGACTAGGGTGGGAAATGGGTTGGGTCAGGCTGCAGTGGGAGCTTAGAGTGGCATTGTGAGTGGAGCTTGTGTGGAATGACGTTAAAGGCATTTAACAGGCTCCCATCCTGTCATGTCATTAAAATGCCTGGGCAGCAGTTGGTTCTTTTTTTTTTTTTGAGTTGGAGTCTTGCTCTGTCACCAAGGCTGGAGTCCAGTAGCGCAATCTCAGCTCACTGCAACCTCCGCCTCCTGAGTTCAAGCCATTCTCCTGCCTCAGCCTCCCTAGTAGCTGGGATTACAGGCACCTGCCACCATGCCCAGATAATTTTTTTGTATTCTTATTAGAGATGGGGTTTAACCATGTTTGCTGGGCTGGTCTCAAACTCCTGACCACAGGTGATCCACCCACCTCAGCCTCCCAAAATGCTGGGATTACAGGCGTGAACCACCATGCCCAGCAAGCAGTTGGTTTCTGTTTGCAGCTATCTACGAGTGAGCCTCTTCTAGATTCTGAGCTTTGATTCAGCCTCCATAGGGGTTTCAGTTATTTTTAAATGTACAATTATTATTGACTATAGTTCCCCTCTTGTGCTATCAAATACTAGGTCTTATTTCAAATTTTAGTGGTACTCATTAACCATCCCCAGCTGCCCTCTACCCTACCACCCTCCAAGCCTTTGGAAACCATCCTTCTCTTCTCTAACTCCATGAATTCAATTGTTTTGATTTTTAGGTCCCACGAATAAGTGAGAATATGCAATGTTTGTCTTTCTGTGCCTGGCGCATTTCACTTAACATAATGACCTCCAGTTCTATCCATGTTGTTGCGAATTACAGAATTTCATTCTTTTTTATGGCTGAATTAGTACTCCATTGTGTGTAAGTTCATTGTCTTTATCCATTCATCTGTTCATGGCACTTCGGTTGCTTCCCAGTCTTGGCTATTGTAAACGGTGCTGCAGAAAACTTGGGAATGCAGGTATCTCTTTGATAAATTGATTTTCTTCCTTTTGGTATGTACCCAGCAGTGGGATTGCTGGAGCATATGATAGCTCTGTTTTTAGGTTTTTGAGGAACCTCCAAACTGTTCTCCATGGTCAGTATACTAATTTACATTCCCACCGACAGTGTACAAGGGTTTCCTTTTCTCCCGCATCCTTACCAGCATTTGTTACTGCCTGAGAATTGGATAAAAGCCATTTTAACTGGGTGAGATGACATCTCACTGTAGTTTTGATTTGCATTTCTATGGTGATCAGTGATGTTAAGCACCTTTTCATATGCCTGTTTGCCATTTGTATGTCTTCTTTTGAGAAATGTCTATTCAAATCTTTTGCCCATTTTTTGATTGGATAATTAGATTTTTTCCCTATAGAATTGTTTGAACTCCTTCTACATTGTTTTTATGAATCTCTTGTCAGATAGGTAGTTTGCATATATTTTCTCCCATTCTGTGTATCTCTTCACATTTTTTATTGTTTCTGTTGCTGTGCAGAAGCTTTTTAACTTGATGTGATCCCATTTGTCCATTTTTGCTTTGGTAGACTGTGCTGGTGGGGTACTACTCAAGAAATCTTTGCCTTGACCAATGTCCTGGAGAATTTCCCCAATGTTTTCTGGTAGTTGTTTCATAATTTGAGGTCTTAGATTTGTCTTAGATATCCAGGTTTCCCTGCGCCATTTATTAAAGAGACTTTTTTTCCCAGTGTGTTCTTGGCACCTTTGTCACAAATGAGTTTACTGTAGGTGTGTGGATTTGTTTCTGGGTTCTCTGTGGTCTGTGGCTGTTTTTATGCCAGTACCATGCTGTTTTGGTTACTATAGCTCTGTAGTATTATTTGAAGTCAGGTAATGTAAGTCCTCCAGTTTTGTTCTTTGTGCTCAGGATAGTTTTGTCTTTTCTGGGTCTTTCAGGGTTCCATAAAAAAAAATTTTTTTTTTCTATTTCTGTGAAGAATGGCATTGGTATTTTGGTAGGGATTGCATTGAATCTGTAGATTGCTTTGGGTAGTGTGGATATTTTAATAATAATGATTCTTTCAATCCATGAACATGGAATTTTTTGTGTGTGTCCTCTTCAATTTGTTTCATTTGTATATTATAGTTTTTATCATAGAAATCTTTTGCTTCTTTGGTTAATTTCTAGGTATTTAATTTTATTTGTGGCTATTATAAATAGGATTACTTTTTCGATTTCTTTATCAGATTGTTTACTGTTGGCATGTAAAAATGCTGTTTATTTTCATATGTTGATTTTGTATCCTGCAATGTTACTGAATTTATCAGTTCTAATAGTTTTTTGATGAAGTTTTTAGGTTTTTCCAAGTATAAGATCATATCCTCTGCAAACAAGGATAATTTGACTTTGTCTTTTTTGTTTGTTTGTTTTTTTGAGACAGAGTTTTGCTCTTGTTACCCAGGCTAGAGTACAGTGGTGTGATCTTGGCTCACTGTAACCTCCACCTCCCAGGTTCAAGTGATTCTCCTGCCTCAGCCTTCTGAGTAGCTGGGACTACAGGTGACCACCATCACACCTGTCTAACTTCTTGTATTTTTAGTAGAGACAGGGTTTTGCCATGTTGGCAAGGCTGGTCTTGAACTCCTGACCTCAAGTGATCCACCCACCTCAGCCCCCTAGAGTGCTGGGATTACAGGCATGAGCCCCCGTGCCTGGCCTATATCTTTCTCATCTGATTGCTCTAGCTAGGACCTCCAGTACTATGTTGAATAACAGTGGTGAAAATGGGCATCCTTGTCATGTTCCAGATCTAAGAGGAAAGGCTTTCAGTTTTTCCCTATTCAGTATGATAGTAGCTATGGGTCTGGCATATATGGCTTTTATTACGTTGAGGTATGTTTCTTCTATACCCAGTTTTTGAGGGTTTTTAATATGAAGAGATGTTGAACCTTACCAAATGCTTTTTCAGCATCATATGGTTTGATCATATGATTGATATGATCATATGGTATTTCTCCTTCATTCTGTTGATATTAACACTCATTAATTGATTTATCTTGAACTATCCTTGTATCCCTAGAATAAATCCCACTTGGCCATGATGAATAATCTTTTATGCATTGTTGAATTTGGTTTGCTAGTAAAACAAATTTTGTTTTGAATTAGGTTTTGTTGATTTTTGCATTTATATTCATCAGAGAAACTTGCCTATAGTTTTTTTGTTTTGTTTTGTTTTAATGTGTCTTTGTCTGGTTTGGGTATCAGGATAATACTGGCTTTGTAGAAGGAGACTGGGGGTATTCCTTCTTCCTGTATTTTTTGGAACAGTTTGAGTAGAGTTGGTATTAGTTCTTTAAATGTCTGACAGAATTCAACAGTGAAACCATTAAGTCCTGGGCTTTTCTTTACTGGGAGACTTTTCATTAGAGCTTCAATCTTATTACTTGTAACTGGTCTGTTCAAGTTGTGGATTTCTTCATGGTTCAGTTTGACAGGTTGTATATGTCTAGGAAGTTACCCATTTCTTCCAGATTTTCCAATTCATTGGCATATAGTTGCTCATAGTAGCCACTAATGATCCTTTTAATTTCTGCAGTATCAGTTGTAATGTCTACTTTTTCATCTCTGATTTTTTTTGAGACTGAGTTTCGCTGTTGTTACCCAGGCTGGAGTGTAATGGCACAATCTTGGCTCACTGCAACCTCTGCCTTCTTGGTTCAGGCAATTCTCCTGCCTCAGCCTCTCAAGTAGCTGGGACTATAGGCGTGCACCACCATGCCCAGCTAATTTTTGTATTTTTAGTAGAGACAGGGTTTCACCTTGTTGACCAGGATGATCTCTCTCTCTTGACCTCATGATCCACCTGCCTTGGCCTCCCAAAGTGCTGGGATTATAGGTGTGAGCCACCGCGCCCGGCCTCATCTCTGATTTTCTTTATTTGGTGTCTTCTCTCTTTTTTTCCTTAGTCTGGCTAAAGATTTTTCAATTATGTTCATATTTTCAAAAAAAACTTTTTTGATGTTGATTGTTATTATTTTACATTTTATTTATTTCTGCTCTGATTTTTATTATTTATTTTCTTCTACTAATTTTGGATTTGGTTGGCTCTCACTTTTCTAGATTTGTAAAGATGCATTATTAGGTTATTCATTTGAAATCTTTCTTCTTTTTTGATGTAGGCACTTAGAGCTATAAATTTCCCTCTTAGTACTGCTTTTACTACATCCCATAGGTTTCGGTATGTTGTGGTTCCATTATCATTTGTTTCAACAAATTTTCCAAATTCTTCCTTAATTTCTTCATTCATTGACTTGTCATCCAGGAGCATATTGTTTAATTTCCACATGTTTGTACAGTTTCCAAAATTCCTCTTATTATTGATTTTTAGTTTTATACCATTGTGGTCAGAGAAGATACTTGATATTATTTCAGGGTTTTTTTTGAATGTTTAAAGACTTGTTTGTGATGAACACATGATCTATCCTTGAGAATAATCCAGGTACTGAGAAGAATGTGTATTCTGCAGGTGTTGGATGAAATGTTCTATAAGTATTTATTAGGTCCATTTGTTCTGTAGGGCAGATTAAATCTGATGTTTCTTTGTTGATTTTCCCATCTGTTTTGATGTTCTTTGATTTTCTGAAAATGGCGTGTTGAAGTCTCCAGCTATTTTTATATTGGGGTCTGTCTCTCTCTTTAGCTCTAATAATATTTGCTTTATATATCTGAGTGCTCCAGTGTTGGATGCATATATATTTACCATCATTATATCTTCTTGCTGAATTGACTCTTTTGTTATTATTTTTTTGAGACAGAGTCTCCCTCTGTTTCCTATGCTGGAGTGCAATGGCGCAATCTCAACTCACTGCAACCTCCACCTCCCAGGTTCAAGCAATTCTCCCGCCTCAGCCTTCCAAGTAGCTGGGATTACAGGCACCCACCACCATATCCAGCTAATTTTTTAATATTTTTAGTAGAGATGGGGTTTAACCATGTTGGCCAGGCTGGTCTCAAGCTCCTGACCTCAGGTGATCCACCTGCCTCAGCCTCCCGAGAGCCTCCAAAATCCCAAAGTGTTGGGATAATAGGTGTGAGCTATCACGCATGGCTAACCACTTTGTTATTATACAATGACTGCTTTGCCTCTTCTTATGGTTTTTGTCTTGAAATTTATTTTGTCTGATATGAGTGTAGCTACTACTGTTCTTTGGTTTTCATTGGTATGAAATATCCTTTTCCATCCCTTAATTTTCAGTCTACATGTATCTTTATTGATGAAGTATGTTTCTTTTAGGCAACAGATCATTGGGTCTTGATTTTTCACCCATTGAGCCATTCTATGTCTTTTTTTGGGGGGCGGGGGCAGGGTCTCACCTGTTACCCAGGCTGGAGTACAGTGGCATGATCACAGGTCACTACAGCCTTGACATCCCAAGCTCAACACTCCTCCTACCTCAGCTTCCCAAGGAGCTGCGACTACAGGTGTGTGCCACAATGCCTAGCTTTTTTTTTTTTTTTTAATTTCTTCTTACCAGGTGTGGTGACTCGCACCTGTAACCCCAGCACTTTGGGAGGCTGAGGCAGGTGGATCACCTGAGGTCAGGAGTTCAAGACCAGCCTGGTCAATATGGTGAAATCCCATCCCTACTAAAAATACAAAAATTAGCTGGGTGTGGTAGTGGGCACCTGTAATCCCAACTACTTGGGAGGCTGAGGCAGGAGAATCACTTGAACCTGGGAGACAGAGATTGTAGTGAGCTGAAATTTTGCCATTGCACTCCAGCCTGGGCAATAGAGTGAGACTCCCTCTCAAAAAATATTTTTTTTTTTTGTAGAGACAGGGTCTCACTATGTTGCCTACGTTGGTCTTGAACTCCTGGCCTCAAGTGATCCTCCCATTTTGGCCTCCCAAAGCTCTAAGATTACAGGTGTGAACCACTGCTCCCAGCCTACTCTGTTTTTTTTTTTTTTTTTTTTAAGACAGAGTCTTGATCTATTACCCAGACTGGAGATCAGTGGCACAATCTTGGCTCATTGCAATCTCTGCCTCCCAGGTTCAAGCAATTCTTGTGTCTCAGCCTCCTGAGTAGCTGGAATTACAGGCAGGTACCATCATACTCAGCTAATTTTTGTATTTTTAGTAGAGACAGGGTTTCACTCTGTTTGTCAGGTTGGTCTTGAACTCCTGGCCTTAAGTGATCCATCTGCCTGGGCCTCCCAAAATGCTGAGATTATAGGCATGAGCCACCATACCTGGCCACACTCTATCTTTTGACTGGAGAGTTAATAGTTTGTTAATATTCTGGCCAGGTGTGGTAGCTCATGCCTGTAATCCCAGCATGTTGGGAGGCTGAGGCAAGTGGGTCACCTGAGGTCAGGTGTTTGAGACCAGCATGGCCAACATGGCAAAACCCTGTCTCTACTAATAATACACAAATTAGGCAGGCGTAGTGGCATGCGCCTATAATTCCAGCTACTCAGGAGGCTTGAGGGATGAGAATGGTTTGAGCCCAGGAGGCAGAGGTTGAGCCCATATTGCGCCTCTGCATACCAGCCTGGGTAATAGAGAGAGTCCATCTCAAAAAATATATATATCAATGTTATTATTGATAAGTAGGGATTTACTCCTACCGTTTTGTTATTTGTTTTCTGGTTGTTTTGCTGTCTTCTCTTCCTTCTTTCCTTCCTTCCTGTCTTTCTTTTAGTGAAGGTGATTTTCTCTGGTGATGCGCTTCCATTTCTTGCTTTTTATTTTATGTATATCCCTTGTAAGTGTTTTTGATTTGAAGTTACCATGAGGCTTGCAAATACTATCTGGTAGCCCATTATTTTAAACTGATGACAGCACAGATTGCATAAACATGTAAATAAATACTAATAGAAACTCTACAGTTTCAGTTCACTCCCCTGCTTTTTAACTTTTTGTTGTTTTTCTTTATGTCTTATTGTACTATCTATGCCTTGAAAAGTTGTAGTTATTTTTGATTGGTTCATCATTTAGTCTTTCTATTAAGACGAGTAGTGTACACACCACCACTTCAGTGTCACATTATTCTGTGTTTTCCTGTGTGCCTGCTATTCCCAGTGAGTTTTGTACCTTCAGATGATTCCTTTTTGCTCATTAACATCTTTTTCTTTCAGATTGAAGAAATCTCTTTAGTATTTCGTATAGGACAAGCCTGGCATTGGTGTAATCACTCAGCTTTTGTTTGTCTGCGAATGAATGTCTTTACTTCTCCTTCATGCTTGAAGAATATTTTCATTGGATATACTATCCTAGGATGAAAATTTTTTCCTTTAGCACTTAAATATGTCATGCCATTCTCCCCTGAGCCATAAGGTTTCTACTGAAAAGTCTGCTGCCAGACGTATTGGAGCTCCATTGTATGTTATTGTTTGTTCTTTTCTGGCTTCTTTTGGAGTTCTTTCTTTATCCTTGACCTTTGGGAGTTAGATTCTTAAATACCTGGAGGTGGTCTTATCTGCTTGGTGGTCTATAATCTTCTTGTATTTGAAAGTTGATATCTTTCTGAAGGTTTGGGAAGTCCTCTGATATTGTCCCTTTGAATAAATTTTCTACCACTAGATCTTCCTCTACCTCCTCTTTAAGGTCAATAATAGATCTGGTAGGCATGCCTCATTGTTTTATATTCTTTTTTTTTCTTTTCTCTTTTTCTTTATTGAGATCGAGCCTCCCTCTTTCACCCAGCTGGAGTGCGGTGGTATGATCTTGGCGCACTGCAACCTCCATCTCTCAGGTACAAGCGATCCTCCTCCCTCAGCCTCCTGAGTAGCTGGTGGGACTACAGGCATGTGCCACCATCCCTGGCTAATTTGTATTTTTAGTAGAGACAGGGTTTCACCGTATTGGCCAGGCTGGTGTCAAACTCTTAACCTTGTGATTCCCCTGCCTCGGCTTCCCAAAGTGCTTGGATTATAGGCGTGAGCCACCGCGCCCAGCCTTTTATTCTTTTTTCTTTTGTCTCCATGTTATCCGACTGTGTATTTTCAAATAGCCTGTCTTCAGACTCGCTAATTCTTCTGCTTAATTCGGCTGTTAAGAAACTGACGCACTCTTCAGCATGTCAATTGCGTTTTTCAACTCCAGAATTTCTCGATTCTTTTAAATTATTTTAACCTCTTTGTTAGATTTATCTGATGGAATTCTGAATTCCTTCTCTGTGTTATCTTGAATTTCTTTGAGTTTCCTTAAAAGAGCTATTTTGAATTCCATCTTTAAGGTCATATTCCTCTGTTTATTCAGGACTGGCCCCTGCTAACTCTATAGTTCATTTGGTGGGGTTGTGTTTTCCTGGATGGCGCTGATGCTTGTAGATGTTCGTTGGCGTCTGGGCATTGAAGAGTTAGGTATTTATTGTAGTGTTCACAGTCTGGGCTTGTTTGTGCCCGTCCTCCTTGGGAAGGCTTCCCAGTTATTTGAAGTGACTTGGGCCCCAAGCCCAGTAATGCAGTAGTTTTTGCAGACTCATAAAGCTACCACCTTGGTGGTCCTATATAAAATCCAGAAAAATTATCTGGATTACCAAGCAGAGACACTTCTTTTCCCTTATATTATATCAAACACATGGGACCGTCACTCTGTGGTGAGCCCCTTGGAACTGGGAGTGTGGTGAAGCAAGTACCCCTGTGGCCATGACCACTGGACTACACTGGGTCAGAGCTGAAGTTAGCACAGCACCAGGCCTTGCCCAAGACCCTTTCCTTCAGGGCAGCGAGTTTCCCTAGGCCCTGGGCATGTCCAGAGATGCTGTCTGGGAGCCAGGGATTACAGTAAAACACCTTAGCAATTTACCTGATGTTCTATTCTACTGTGTTGAAGCTGGCACTCAAACCACAATACAAAGTCCTTCTCACGCTTCCCTGCCCTTTCCATAGACAGAGGAGCCTCTCCCTGTGGCCATCACCACCACTGAAACACGGGGTTCTGCCAGGCCACCACAGATACTCACCTAAAGCCCAAGGGCTCTTTTGTCAGCTTGTGGTCAGTGCTCCCAGGCCTGGGGACTCACCCTTCAGGGCAGTGGGTACCCCTCTGGCCCAGGGCAGGTCCAGAAATGTTCAAGAGCCTAGGCCTGGACTTCAGGACTCCAGGAACACGCTTGTTGCTCTACCCCACTGTGGCCAGGGTGGTGCCTGGGAGCACAGAGCCCTTCAGCCCATGGTGGTGGAGCCTGCCAAGAAACTCAGGTTCCAGCCACTGGGATGGGCAATTCCCCTCTGGCTAGGGCTGGTCCCAGTGCTCCCTCCCTGCACAGGCACTGGCTGAGCCCAGCACAGCTTTATTTTCTACTGTGACATGACAGCACTGAGTTCAATGTGAAGTGCCCCAGTTACTGTGCTCTCCCTTCCCCAAAATGCACAGATCCTCTCTCTGTGCCATATAGTGCTGCCGGGAGTGGGAGAGGAGGGGCTTCAGTGGTTCAAGACTGTCTCTCTGAGCCTCTTCAGTACCCCTTTTAGCGATATGAAGTTAAAGCCAGGTACTGTGATTGCTTATCTGATTTTTGGTTCTTGTGATGGTGCTTTTTCGTGTGCAGATAGTTGTTAAAATTTGGTGTTCCAGCAAGGGGGGTGAATTGTGCTCTACCTTCTCTACTATAGACTTTTTAAAGCCTGCATAATTTTGTATTCCATGCATGTGCCATACTGTATTTGACCAGCCTTCAGCTGTTCGGTGTGAGGGGCTATGGTTTGAATGTGTCCCTCCCAAGTTCACACACTAAAAGCTAATATGCAATGGGATAGTTTTAAGAGGTGGGGCTTTTGGGGAAGTGATTAAGTCATGAGTGCGCCACTCTCATGAATGGAATTAGTGCCCTTATAGAAGAGGCTGAAGGGACCCTTTGCCCTTTTTGCCTTTAGACCATATGAAGATACAGCCTTTGTCCCTTCAACCATGTGAGGATGCAGCATCAAGGCGAAATTTTGGCATCTGCTGGTGCCTTGATCTTTGACTTCTCAGACTCCAGAACTGTGAGGAGTCAACTTACATTATTATTATTTTTTGAGACAGAGTTTCGCTGTTTTTGCCCAGGCTACAGTGCAATGCCACAATCTTGGCTCACTGCAATCTCTGCCTCCTGGGTTCAAGTGATTCTCCTGCCTCAGCCTCCTGAGTAGCTGGGATTACAGGTGCACACCACCACACCTGACTAATTTTGTATTTTTAGTAGAGATGGGGTTTCATCATGTTGGTCAGGCTGGTCTCAAATGCCTGACCTCAAGTGATCCACCTGCCTCGGACTCCGAAAGCGCTAGGATTATAGGCGCGAGCCATTGTGTCCTGCCAACTTATATTATTTATAATGTACCCTGGCTGTGATATTTTGTTATACCAGCAGGAACAAGGAAGACATGAGCTAACTTCATTAAAAAAAATTACAGGCAGTAATTCACTGAACATTCGTACCATTAAGTCTTACTACACATCCCTAAATTATTCCTTTAGAATAAACTTTCAGAAATAGAATCACTAGGTCAAAGGTCATATGGATTTTTAAAACTTTGTTATTGAGAAAGCTTGTGCTGATTTTATCGACAGCAATGGATGAGTTGTGTCTGTTTCCTCAAGTTTTTACCCTCACTGGTTATTATTGCTCTTGTTGCCCAGAGTGGAGTGCAGTGGCGCGATCTCGGCTCACTGAAACCTCTGCCTCCTGGGTTCAAGCAATTCTTCTGCCTCAGCCTCCCAAGTAGCTGGGATTACAGGCACCTGCCACCATACCTGGCTAATTTTTGTAGAAACAAGGTTTCACCGTGTTAGTCAGGCTGGTCTCGAACTCCCGACTTCAAGTGATCCATCCACCTCGGCCTCCCAAAGTGCTAGGATTATAGGTTTGAGCCACTGCGCCGGGCCTGGTTATTTATTTTGAATTTTGCCAATGTTATAAGTAGAAATGTCTCTTCTAAAAATAATAAATGGAAAAACTTAAAAAAGTATCTTGTAATTTGTATTTATTCAATGACAAATCTGGTTAAAACCTGTTATGTTAATCATTTCTTTTGACTTTAGACTTTTGATGTCTGTGTAAGGCAGAGTTTAGGTGGAGATAACAGAAACCATTCTTATTTTAAGGAGAAGGAGCTTTGTCAAAGGAAATTAGCATTTTTTTGTTTTGAGACAAGAGTTTCGCTCTTGTTGTCCAGGATGGAGTGCAATGGTACAATCTCAGCTCATTGCAACCTCCGCCTCCCAGGTTCAAATGATTCTCCTGCCTCAGCCTCCTGAGTAGGTGGTATTATAGGCATGCACCACCATGCCTGGCTAATTTTGTATTTTTAGTAGAGACAGGGTTTCTCCATTTTGGTCAGGCTGGTCTCGAACTCCTGACCTCAGGTGATCCACCTGCCTTGGCCTCTCAAAGTGCTGAGATTACAGGTGTAAGGACACTAGCTTCTTAACAAAATCACTGAAAGGGCCGGAGGAACAGGATCTATGCTGGGTTTCCAAGAATGACTCTGAGAACAACACCCTGGAACTAGTGGCTCAGGAAAGCTGCGACTTCTGCTCCAGGCAGCTTCATTCGAGATACTGGGCTGTTGCTTACTAGGTCTGCTAGAGATTCACAGCAACAACCAGTGCTATGTGCCCTGCTCCCAAGACACACTGAGCTACTAACTGGTATGGAACCTCTGCTACCATCACAGCAGACAACGACAAAAGTGCAAATAAACCAAATGTAACATGCATCAAAACCCTAGCTTAAATGTCACATGTTTTTACATACTTTTAGTAGATCAGAAGAATATCAAGGAAATTCCCAGTGGTCACAAATGGAAAGAAACTGGAGTTGTGAACTAATTCAGAAGCTGCTGCTGTGCGGGGCGTATTTGCCAGTCTTGATGACCTGGATGCTTAAGTGACCATCTGTGCCTGGTAGACAATGCCTTGGCGGGGGTGGGGGTGGTGCAAATTAGGGAGTTGAAACTGAGAACTCCACATAGTACCAAGACACTCAGAAAGCTACATCCTCAGGAAAAGAATGGATTAAATAAAGGAAACAAAATCTGACTTTTAGTGAAGAGAAATAACAAGAAAACTTATCCTTGCCTGTGCCCTGGGTAGAGAAAAAAACAACTTCCAAGAATTTATAACTCTACATCCTCACTCTTAGGGCTTTTGGATTTGAATCTACACTGAGTGGTTTTAGAAGTTAATTTTATGATCCTGGGTTGGTTGCAATTCTGGACATCTGACAGAAGCAATGCAGATCATTCCTGGAAGGACACAGCCTCAACCCAGACCTTGCAGAATTCCCACAGATAAGCCCTAGCTGAACATAAACTTGCACTCCATATTAAAAAAATATATATGAAGAAACAAGCTACCATAAGAGTCAGCAAGAACTCCTAAGAACTTAATGAATTTATCAAATGCACAATATAAAACAAACATGCCTAAAATGTTTGGTCACATTTAAAAATATAAGAAAAGAACAAGATATATAATATAATCATATACACACAAAATGTATAAAAAATTATAAGCACACAGCTTGATAGATTTTCACAATTGGAACACATCTAACTAGCACCCGTAAGAAAAACCCCAAAACATTACTAGCATCCCCAAGTCCCCCACCCCATGTTTCCTTCCAGTCATTACCTATACCCCTCACAAGAGTAAGTACTATCCAAATCTCTAATAGCACAGATCAGTTTTAAGCAGATTTTAAAAAGCACTAAATAGAACTTCTAAGAAATTTTTAAAAACATAATTTTTTAAAAACCCCAACAAACTAATGAAAGAGTAGTAGACTTGACATAGCTAAAGAAAGAATTGATATGGAATGAACTGGATTAAAACTAAAACAATTTTCTACAACACAGCATGGAGAGACAAAATGATGGGAAAGGTCAGGAGTTAACAGACATAGAAATAGAATGAGGAGATCTAATCTGCTTCTAATAAAAATTTCATGCTGGGCATGGTGGCTTATGCCGGTAATCCCAGCACTTTGGGAGGCCAAGGCGGGGAGATTGAGACCATCCTGGTCAATATGATGAAACCCCGTCTCTACCAAAAATTAGCTGGGTGTGGTGGCCTGTGCCTGTAACCCCAGCTACTCTGGAGACTGAGGCAGGAGAATTGCTTGAACCAGGGAGTTGGAGGTTGCAGTAAGCAGAGATCGTGCCACTGCTCTCCAGCCTGGCAACAGAGCGAGATTCTGTCACACACACACAGACACACACACACAGAATTCATAAGGCGATAATAGAACAGGTAAAAGGTGATTTTCAACAAGATAATGTCTGAGTTTTTTTAGAATCACTGAAAGTTACGTATTCTTAGATTCAGAAATAATAGTGAATCCCAAGCTGAGCAAGTAAAACAAATGAACACCTTAACACATCATACTGATACTGAGGTCACTGAAGAAAAAGAGAACTATGGGCAGCCACAAGGAAAAGACAAATGACTTATGAAGGCACAACAGTAAGATCAACAGGAGATTTCTCAACATTAACAATGGAAGCAAAAATTCAGTAGAAGAGTAACATCTGCAAAACACTGAGACAAAGAGATTTTCAGACTGACTTTTTGACAAGTCTACCTATATGCTATTTATAAGAGACAAAATGTTGAAAGGATGAAAAAATATAAACCAAGCAAGTAGTTTGGAAGACACAATTTTCTAAAGATGTCAGTTCTCTAAATCAATCTGTGAATTCAATTGCAATTGATTTGCAATTCTAGTCAAAATTCAAACAGCATTTTTCTTGGACCTTGACAAGCTGGTTTTACATTTCAGTAGAAAAACATAGACAGGAATAACTAGTTTTGAAGAAGCACAATGTTTGGGTTTACTCTGCCAGGTGTAAGTACTTATTATAAAGGTCCGGTAATTCAGAGTGGTATTGATGAAGGCACAGAAAAATAGATAAATGGATTAGACTAGAAAACACAGAAAAATGCCCATGCCTATATAGAAACTCACAAACATCAAAGGATCATGGAGGATCAGTAGGGAAAGAATGGTGTCCAGACAATTGGTTATTCGTATGGAAAAAAATAAGGTTGAATGTTCACATTATAAACAATTCCAGGATTGACTGAAGATCTAAATAGGAAAGACAAAAGTTTCCAACTTTTAGAAGAAAATCCTTATGATCTTAGGTTTAGGGAAAGATTTCTTATAAGTCACAAAAAGTGTAAATAACAATTAGATTGATAACCTCACTGATACTAAGTTTTAAAACTAGGCTCAAAAGACACAAAGAGTAAAAAAATAAGCTATTAACTCTAAGAAAGTATCATATGGTTTGAATGTCTTTTTCCCACCAAATCTCAGGTTGAAATGTGCTCCCCATGTTGGAGCTGGGGCTTGGTGGGAGGTGATGGGATCATGGGGGTGGATCCCTCATGAATGGCTTAGCATCATCCCCTTGGTGATAAGTGAGTTCTCACTCTGAGTTGATGTGAGATCTGGTTGTTTAAGAGTGTTGAACCCACCCCCACCATCTTTCTTGCTCTTGCTCTTGCCGTGTGATATCACCTGCTCCTCCTCCACATTCCGCCATGATTGTGAGCTTCCCGAGGCCTCACCAGAAGCTGAGCAGATGTTGGTGCCATGCTTGTATAGCCTGCAGAACCATGGGCCAAAACACACTTCTTTTCTTTATAAGTTACCCAGTCTCGCCGGGCGCGGTGGCTCACGCCTGTAATCCCAGCACTTTGGGAGGCCGAGGCGGGTGGATCACAAGGTCAAGAGATCGAGACCATCCTGGTCAACATGGTGAGACCCCGTCTCTACTAAAAATACAAAAAATTAGCTGGGCATGGTGGCACATGCCTGTAATCCCAGCCACTGAGGAGGCTGAGGCAGAAAAATTGCCTGAACCCAGGAGGCGGAGGGTGTGGTGAGCCGAGATCGCGCCATTGCACTCCAGCCTGGGTAACAAGAGCGAAAGTCCGTCTCAAAATTAAAAAAAAAAACAAAAAGTTACTTAGTCTCATGCATTCTTAAAACAAAAAATGGACTAACACAAGATATATACAACATATTTTGCCCATAAATATTAGTAGTAGATTTTATAAAGTATCCAAAATGTATAGAGACCTACCATTAAAAAGACAAACAACCCAATAGAAAAGACAGGCAATTCACTAAAGGAAAAAACAAAATAGTAAATTAACATAGAAAAAGGAACTAGTAATTAGGAAAATGGACATTAAAATCACAGTGAAATATCATTTCACACCTTCAGCTTGGCAAAAATTTTAAATCTGATGATAATAAATAAAATTTAAAAGCTGTTGAAATCCCAAAACACTTTAAGCCTTGAGAGAGATGTGACTGTGATCTGAGTTGTATGTGATTACAACTTCTGTTTCTCAGGTTATAGTTCAACTTACTTTCTAATTGTTCTTGTTCTGTAGAATATGAGAAAGAATTAAATGACACCAGGGACAACAACCTCCTGCCTTCCTACTTAATGGCCTGTGTGAGTGTAACTTCTTTGTTGTCCTGCATTGCTGATCACAGATGACAGAAAAACCATCACTATTATACCCTTTGTAAAAAAAGAAATGCTAAATGTAGCCTCCCCACGAAGAAACATTGTCTATAACCAAATTGCTGTAACTAGGTACCAACCTTGCCTGAAAATTGTTGTAATTGTGCTAAAAACTCCTCTGTCTCTCCCTATATAAATGAAATCTTAACTTCCCTACTCCGAGCTGCCAACTCCATTCTTTGGAGTTGGTTTCCTGGTGGACTATTCTCAAACTTTGCATTTGAATAAACTCTTTTAAAATTAGATTCTGAGGCCTGGCGCCGTGGCTCAAGCCTATAATCCCAGCACTTCGGGAGGCCGAGGCGGGTGGATCACAAGGTCAAGAAATCGAGACCATCCTGGTCAACATGGTGAAACCCTGTCTCTACTAAAAATACAAAAATTAGCTGGGCATGGTGGTGCGCGCCTGTAGTCCCAGCTACTTGGGAGGCTGAAGCAGGAGAATTGCTTGAACCAAGAAGGTGGAGGTTGCAGTGAGCCGAGATTGTGCCGTTGCACTCCAGCCTGGGTAACAAGAGCGAAACTCCATCTCAAAATAAATAAATAAATAAATAATAAAATAAAATTAGATTCTGACCGTTTTGATTATTTCAGGTTGACAGTACCCCTATTGATGTGGATATGAAGCAATTTACAGTAATGATAATATAAATTGGTCATCACTTGGTAGAGTAAGTTGAAAATATCCAAAAAAGTTGAAAATACATGTACAATAAGATCCAGTAATTCCCCTTTTAGGAATGTACTGCAGACAAGCCCTTGCACATGGCTGGAGACGTGTTGAAGAATATCGAACATATCATTCTGATACAGGGGCTAAAAAAAATTATTGAGGCAGATAGTGAGGGAAAAGGAGTCCTTAGCAACGCTGCCCTTTTATACAAAAAGCAACCCCCAAATCATTTCTTTTCTAACAAAGAACAGTCTGTAAAATCAAGCTGCAAACATAGATAAGCAAGCTCCAGCTTGCATGGGTGTATGCTGGCAGCTGTGCCAATAGGAAAAGGCTACTTGGGGACCAGGCGTGTTCAACATAGAGGCTTCATCTTCCCTTTTCTTTGTCACCACATGTGCAGTAAAAAGGCAGGCAACATGGCACTGGCCAGGTAGAGAACCCATCTGCAATAGTAAAAGGGTGGGGCAGCCAGCTTCTTTGCATGCTATGCAAACGGACACCCAATCATAACCATATGTTCTTTGTGCAGTATGCAAATGAAACAACTGGTTTGACCAATCTGTCATGCCCCACGTAAATCAGACACCGCCTCCTCAAGCTCATCTATAAAATCTCCAGTGCATCACTGTGGACCTGAAGACCTGCTCGGGACCCTCTCTCTCTCCAGGAGAGAGCATTTCTCTTTCTTTTCCCTATTAAACCACCACTCTTAACTTCACTTCCTTGATTTCCTTGGTGTGGGACAATGAAGCTCGGGTATTATCCCATTTGAATGAGGCCACTTAAAATATTTTTTTTTTTATTGCATTTTAGGTTTTGGGGTACATGTGCAGAACATGCAAGATAGTTGCATAGATACACACGTGGCAGTGTGATTTGCTGCCTTCCTCCCCTTCACCTGTATCTGGCATTTCTCCCCATGCTATCCCTCCCTAGCTCCCCCACCCCGCTGTCCCTCCCCTATTCCCCCCAATAGATCCCAGTGTGTAGTGCTCCCCTCCCTGTGTCCATGTGTTCTCATTGTTCATCACCTGCCTATGAGTGAGAACATGCGGTATTTCATTTTCTGTTCTTGTGTCAGCTTGCCGAGAATGATGGTCTCCAGATTCATCCATGTTCCTACAAAGGACACAAACTCATTGTTTTTGATTGCTGCATAATATTCCATGGTGTATATGTGCCACATTTTCCCAGTCCAGTCTATCATCGATGGGCATTTGGGTTGGTTCCAGGTCTTTGCTATTGTAAACAGTGCTGCAATGAACATTCGTGTGCATGTGTCCTTATAGTAGAACAATTTATAGTCCTTTAGATATATACCCAGTAATGGGATTGCTGGGTCAAATGGAATTTCTATTTCTAGGTCCTTGAGTAATCGCCACACTGTCTTCCACAATAGTTGAACTAATTTACACTCCCACCAGCAGTGTAAAAGTGTTCCTGTTTCTCCACATCCTCTCCAGCATCTGTTGTCTCCAGATTTTTTAATGATCGCCATTCTAACTGGTGTGAGATGGTATCTCAATGTAGTTTTGATTTGCATTTCTCTAATGACCAGTGATGATGAGCATTTTTTCATATGTTTGTTGGCATCATGTATGTCTTCTTTTGTAAAGTGTCTGTTCATATCCTTTGCCCATTTTTGAATGGGCTTGTTTGTTTTTTTCTTGTAAATCTGTTTTAATTCTTTTTAAATTCTGGATATCAACCCTTTGTCAGATGGGTAAACTGCAAAAAATTTTTTTCCATTCTGTTGGTTGCCGATTCACTCTAATGACTGTTTCTTTTGCCATGCAGAAGCTGTGGAGTTTGATTAGGTCCCATTGATCTATTTTGGCTTTTGTTGCCAATGCTTTTGGTGTTTGGTCATGAAGTCCTTGCCTACTCATATGTCCTGAATGGTTTTGCCTAGATTTTCTTCTAGGGTTTTTATGGTGCCAGGTTTTATGTTTAAGTCTTTAATCCATCTGGAGTTAATTTTAGTGTAAGGTGTCAGGAAGGGGTCCAGTTTCTGCTTTCTGCACATGGCTAGCCAGTTTTCCCACCACCATTTATTAAACAGGGAATCCTTTCCCCATTGCTTGTTTTTGTCAGGTTTATCAAAGATTGTATGATAGTAGATATGTTGTGTTGCCTCTGATGCCTCTGTTCTGTTCCATTGGTCTATATATCTGTTTTGGTACCAGTACCATGCTGTTTTGATTACTGTAGCCTTGTAGTATAGTTTGAAGTTCAGTAGTGTGATGCCTCCTGCTGTGTTCTTTTAGCTTAGAATTGACTTGGCTATGTGGCTCTTTTGGTTCCATATGAAGTTTAAGGTGTTTTTTTTCCAGTTCTGTGAAGAAGGTCATTGGTAGCTTGATGGGGATAGCGTTGAGTCTGTAAATTACTTTGGGCAGTATGGACATTTTCACGATATTGATTCTTCCTAACCATGAACATGGAATGTTTCTCCATCTGTTTGTGTCCTCTCTGATTTCGTTGAGCAGTGGTTTGTAGTTCTCCTTGAAGAGGTCCCTTACGTTACTTGCTGGTTGTATTCCTAGGTATTTTATTCTCTTTGTAGCAATTGCTAATGGCAGTTCGTTCTTGATTTGGCTCTCTTTAAGTCTGTTATTGGTGTATAGGAATGCTTGTGATTTTTGCACTTTGATTTTGTATCCTGAGACTTTGCTGAAGTTGCTTACCAGTTTCAGGAGTTTTTGGGCTGAGATGATGGGGTCTTCTAGATATACTATCATGTTGTCTGCAAATAGAGACAATTTGGCTTCCTCCTTTCCTATTTGAATACCCTTTATTTCTTTTTCTTGCCTGATTGCTCTGGCTAGAACCGCCAATACTATATTGAATAGGAGTGGTGAAAGAGGGCATCCTTGTCTAGTGCCAGATTTCAAAGGGAATGCTTCCAGTTTTTGCCCATTCAGTATGATATTGGCTGTTGGTTTGTCGTAAATAGCTTATATTATTTTGAGATACATTCCATCAATACCGAGTTTATTGAGGGTTTTTAGCATAAAGGGCTGTTGAATTTTGTCAAAGGCCTTCTCTGCGTCAATTGAGATAATCACGTGGTTTTTGTTTTTGGTTCTGTTTATGTGGTGAATTACGTTTATAGACTTGCATATGTTGAACCAGCCTTGCATCCCCGGGATGAATCCTACTTGATCATGGTGGATAAGCTTTTTGATGTGCTGTTGCAATCGGCTTGCCAGTATTTTATTGAAGATTTTTGCATCTATGTTCATCATGGATATTGGCCTGAAGTTTTCTTTTTTTGTTGAGCCTCTGCTGGGTTTCGGTATCAGGATGATGTTGGTCTCATAAAATGATTTGGGAAGGATTCCCTCTTTTTGAATTATTTGGAATAGTTTCAGAATAAACGGTAACAGTTCCTCTTTGTGTGTCTGGTAGAATTCGGCTGTGAACCCATCTGGACCTGGGCTTTTTTGTATGGTAGGCTCTTAATTGCTGCCTCAACTTCAGACCTTGTTATTGGTCTATTCATAGTTTTGGCTTCCTCCTGGTTTAGGCTTGGGAGGACACAAATTTCCAGGAATTTATCCATTTCTTCTAGGTTTACTAGCTTATGTGCATAGAGTTGTTTGTAATATTCTCTGATGATGGTTTGAATTTCTGTGGAGTCTGTGGTAATTTCCCCTTTATCATTTTTTATTGCATCTATTTGGTTGTTCTCTTTCCTTTTTTATCAATCTGGCTAGTGGTCTGTCTATTTTGTTGATCTTTTAAAAAAAAAAAACAGCTCTTGGATTGATTGATTTTTTGAAGGGTTTTTCGTGTCTCTGTCTCCTTCAGTTCTTCCCTGATCTTAGTTATTTCTTGTCTTCTGCTAGGTTTTGAGTTTTTTTGATCTTGCTCCTCCAGCTCTTTCAATTTTGATGATAGGGTGTCAATTTTGGATCTCTCCACTCTTCTCATGTGGGCACTTATTACTCTATATTTTCCTCTAGAGATTGCTTTAAACGTGTCCCAGAGTTTCTGCTACGTTGTGTCTTCGTTCATGTTGGCTTCGAAGTACTTCTTTATTTCTGCCTTCATTTCATTGTTTATCCAGTCAACATTCAAGAGCCAGTTGTTCAGTTTCCATGAAGCTGTGCGGTTCTGAGTTAGTTTCTGAATGCTGAGTTCTAACTTGATCGCACTATGGTCTGAGAGACTCTTTGTTATAATTTCAGTTCTTTTGCATTTGCTGAGGAGTGATTTACTTCCAATTATGTGTTCAATTTTAGAGTAGGTGTGAAGTGGTGCTGAGAAGAATGTATATTCTGTGGATTTGGGGTGGAGAGGTCTGTAAATGTCTATCAGGTTTGCTTGTTCCAGGTCTGAGTTCAAGTCCTGGATATCCTTGTTAATTTTCTGTCTGGTTGATCTGTCTAATATTGACAGTGGAGTGTTAAAGTCTCCCACTATTATTGTGTGGGAGTCTAAGTCTCTTTGTAAGTCATTAAGAACTTGCCTTATATATCTGGGTGCTCCTGTATTGGGTCCATATATATTTAGGATCGTTAGCTCTTCTTGTTGTATCAATCCTTTTACCATTATGTAATGTCCTTCTTTGTCTCTTTTGATCTTTGTTGCTTTAAAGTCCATTTTATCAGAGATGAGAATTGCAACTCCTGCTTTTTTTTTTTTTGCTGTCCATTTGCTTGGTAAATCTTCCTCCATCCCTTTATTTTGAGCCTTTGTGTATCCTTGCATGTGAGATGGGTTTCCTGGATACAGCACATCGATGGGTTTTGGCTTTTTATCCAATTTGCCAGTCTGTGTCTTTTGATTGGTGCATTTAGCCCATTTACATTTAGGGTTAATATTGTTATGTGTAAATTTGATACTGCCATTTTGAGGCTAGCTGGCTGCTTTGCCTGTTAGTTGATGCAGATTCTTAATTTTGTTGATGCTCTTTAGCATTTGGTATGTTTTTGGAGTGGCTAGTACTGCTTGTTCCTTTCTATGTGTAGTGCCTCTTTCAGGAGCTCTTGTAAAGCAGGCCTGGTGGTGACAAAATCTCTGAGTACTTGCTTGTTGGTGAAGGATTTTATTTTTCCTTCACTTCTGAAGCTCAGTTTGGCTGGATATGAAATTCTGGGTGAAAGTTCTTTTCTTTAAGGATGTTGAATATTGGCCCCCACTCTCTTCTGGCTTGTAGGGTTTCTGCCGAGAGATCTGCTGTGAGTCTGATGGGCTTCCCTTTGTGGGTGACCCGACCTTTCTCTCTGGCTGCCCTTAGCATTTTCTCCTTCATTTCAACCCTGGTGAATCTGATGATTATGTGCCTTGGGGTTGCTCTTCTTGTGGAATATCTTTGTGGTGTTCTCTGTATTTCCTGGACTTGAATATTGGCCTGCCTTGCTAGGTTGGGGAAATTTTCCTGGATAATATCCTGAAGAGTATTTTTCAGCTTGGATTCATTCTCTTCATCACATTCAGGTACACCTATCAAATGTAGATTAGGTCTCTTCACATAGTCCCACCTTTCTTGGAGACTTTGTTCATTCCTTTTTGCGCTTTTTTTCTCTAATCTTGGCTTCTCATTTTATTTCATTGAGTTGATCTTTGACCTCTGATATCCTTTCTTCTGCTTGGTCAATTCGGCTGTTGAGACTTGTGCATGCTTTGCGAAGTTCTCGTGTTGTGTTTTT
This sequence comes from Callithrix jacchus, assembly GCF_049354715.1. Taxonomy (NCBI): domain Eukaryota; kingdom Metazoa; phylum Chordata; class Mammalia; order Primates; family Cebidae; genus Callithrix; species Callithrix jacchus. Next base: position 165,730,761 of record NC_133505.1, read on the forward strand.
CAGCTCCATCAATTCACTCATATTCCTCTCTAAGTTGTCCGTTCTTGTTATGATTTCCTCAAATCTTTTTTCAACGTTCTTAGTTTCTTTGCATTGAGTTAGAACGTGTTCTTTTAGCTCATGGAGGTTTCTCATTACCCACTTTTTGAAGTCTGATTCTGTCATTTCATCACACTCATTCTCCATCCAGCTTTGTTCCCTTGCTGGTGAGGGGTTGTGGTCCCTTGTAGGAGGCGAGGTGTTCTGGTTTTGGGTGTTTTCCTCCTTTTTGTGCTGGTTTCTTCCCATCTTTGTGGATTTATCCACCTGTCGTCTGTGTAGGTGCTGACTTTCCGATTGGGTCTCTGAGTGGACGTCCAGATTGTTGATGATGAAGTATTTCTGTTTCTTAGTTTTCCTTCTAACAGTCTAGCCCCTCTGCTGTAGGACTGCTGAGGTCCACTCCAGGCCCTGCTTGCCTGGGGAACACCTGTAGCAGCTGCAGAACAGTGAAGGTTGCTACCAGTTTCTTCTTCTGCCATCTTTGTCCCTGAATGATGCCCGCCAAATGTCAGTCTGATCAGTCCTTTGTGAGGTGACTCTTTGGATATACGGGGTCAGGGAGCTGCTTAAGGAGACAGTCTGAACTTTATAGGAGCTCAAGTGCTGAGCTGTGAGCTCCATTGTTCATTCAGGGCTGTTAGGCAGGTACGTTTAAGTCTGCTGCAGCAGAACTCATAAAGCCCCTTTTTTTCCTCAGGTGCTCTGTCCCGGGGGGTTAGGGCTTTATTTATGAGTATCTGTTGCACTGTCCTGCTCAGCAAGGAGGCAGTCTAGTCACTGCCTGCCTGCTGCAGCTATGCTGAGCTGCTCTGGGCTCTGCCCTACTGCCTTGGGATCTGCCCTGCTGTCATGGGCTCCGCCCTGTGCTGTGGGCTCCACCCTGCTGCCATGTGTAATTCCCTGTAGTCCTGTTTATATGGGTGTGGTTAGAACTGCTGAGGTGATGGTGGCCCGCCTCTGTAATGGTGGACTCTCTCTGTTATGGCGGGTTGCCTCGGCAATGGCAGGCTGCGTCAGCAATGGCAGAGTACCTCCATAGGGGTGGAGTGCCTTGGTAATGGTGGACACCCCTCTCTCACTGAGCTGCACCATCCTGGGTTCAGCTGTGCTTGCCATGAAACTCTCCACCCTGAGCGTTTCCAATTGCTATTTTGTTTGTTTTTATGGGGGTGGGACCCGCCAAGCCTGATCACCTGGCTCCCTGCCTCAGAGCCCCTCTTTTTTTTTTAAGTTGCACGGTTGACTCTCTCCCAGGTGTTCCAGTCGCCTGCTGAAAGGGCGCCGGGATCTGTGTGATTTCCTGTGCAGTGACCCACTGCGTGAGCTGAAACAACGTTGCTGCCTGGGAATCTCCTGGCCTGGCTTACTGTTTAAGTCCTGTTTAATCAGATGAATGTGCTAATCTGCCTTCCCAAATCTCAAATTGCTGGTTTAACAGGGCAACCAGACCAGCATGTTTTGTATGGAGTGCCGCTGGGCTGCGGCGCTGGCCAAAACAGCTGCGCTGGTGGCCCATGGGGCTCCTACACCTGGGAATCTTCTGGTCTGTGGGCAATAAAGATCCATGTGGAAATGTGGCATCCACTCACCCTCTGCACTTTCACTGGGAGCTGCAATCCTGAGGTGCTCCTATAGTGCCATCTTCTCCTCTCCTCCACATTTTTACTGGAAGCTAGAAAACAGGTCACTTATGTGATTTGGTGTCAGAAAGCATCAGTGCCTCAGCTTGTGATAAGGTGGCTAAGGAAGTATCCACCTAGGACGTTGAATGTACCAGCTGGTTTCTTTTAGCTGCATGTGGTAAGGTAGAGATGGTGATGAACTGAAGAAGTGAATGCTCAGTCTTCAACCAAGATCTGAGGAAACTCCAGCGGCAGCCTAAAATCTTTTTTTTTTTTTTTTTTTTTTGCAATGGAGTCACTGCACTGATTTCAGCTTACTGCAACCTCTGCCTCCCGGGTTTATGAGATTCTCCTGCCTTAGCCTCCTGAGTAGCTGGGATTACAGGTGCCTGCCATCACGCCTGGCTAATTTTTGTATTTTTAGTAGAGATGGGGTTTCACCATGCTGGCAAGGCTGGTCTCAAACTCCTGAGCTTGTGATCCACCCGCCTCAGCCTCCCAAAGTGTTGGGATTACAGGCGTGAGCCACCATGCCTGACCAATTCTTTTATAGTAGGAAATTGGAAACAAACAAAGTGTACATTTTCAGGAGAATGAATAAATAAATTGTTGTCTATATATTGGAATGCTAAATAGCAATGAAAGTGAGTAAGTAAGAGCTGTGGTTGTCACCGTGGATAATTCACATAGTGTTGAATGGTAAATGTGAACTTTAGAAGTACACATACAGTATGTCGGTACTGGTCCTAGACTGGTGCAAATGGGGCCCCTGTCCTGGGTCCCACATCTCAGGAGTTAGGGCAGCGCTTGGACAGAGACCCAGATGACCAGCCTTCCTCTCCACCCTTTGCACAGCGCCTGAGATTGACCAGATGTTCTGAACAGCTCTGGGCTGTGCCTTTGTGTGCCAAGTCTTGGTTTCAGGAAGGACTGTGAGCAGATTGCTCCTGTTGGCTGGCGCAGTTGGCTGGTGGCATAGCACAGGTTGGGCTCCCAGAATGGTGCCAATATGCCGCTTTGGGCAACTCAGATTGTTTATACAGACAGCCCCGCACCCCCCCCCCCAACATATTTGCTTAGGACTCCAAACACCTTTGGGCAGCCCTGCAGTATCCATTCATATAAAGCTTTAAAATGTGCAGAATACCTACACAGTGTTTAGCAATGTTTATATATACTATAAAAGAAGTTCATGGGCCAGGTGCAGGGGCTTGCACCTGTAATCCCAGCACTTTGGTAGGCTGAGGTGGGTGGATCACCTGAGGTCAGGAGTTGGAGACCAGCATGGCCAAGATGGTGAAACCCCATCTCTACTGAAAATACAAAAATTAGTCAGGTGTGGTGGTAGCCGCCTATAATCCCAACTGCTTGGGAGCCTGAGGCAGGAGAATCGTTTAAACCCAAGGTTTGGGTGGTAGGAGGGTGGGAGTTAGGAGGGTGGGTGGGTAGGGGTGGAGGTTGCCATGAGCTGAGATTGTGCCACTGCACTCCAGCCTGGGCAAACAGCGAAACTAAAAAAAAAAAAAAAAAAGTCCATGGAAATAAGAATATCAATTCAGGGTAGGAATTGTTACTTGAAGGGAGGGAAGAGAATTACATTAGGGTTAGGTTGTGCTGGGAACTGTTTTTATCATGCTTTATTTCTTAAGCTAGGTGGTGGGGAAATAAAACATGATGATTGTGTTATTTTTTATGTCTTTGTGTATATCTGAATTTTTTTTTTTTAAAGAGGAAGAAGTGAAGATAGGAAGCTACTTGAAGCAGGTGTCTGGGCTTCCGTGGTGGCTGGGACACAGCAAAGGAGCTGTCTATCTGCTCATCCGAGGGGTGGCACATCCCAGCCTCTGTCTTTTCTGCAGAGAAGTTTCCCTCCTTTGTGCTTTCACCTTGTCAGCCATTTAGCATGTAAACAGATCTGGTGTGACTCATCAGTGCTTTCGTTAGCTCTTTTTTTTTTTTTGATGGAGTCTTGCTTTTGTTTACCCAGGCTGGAGTGCAATGGCGCAATCTCGGCTCACCGCAACCTCTGCCTCCTGGGTTCAAGTAATTCTCCTGCCTCGGCCTTCTGAGTAGCTGGGATTACAGGCACGCGCCACCATGCCCAGCTAATTTTTGTATTTTTAGTAAAGACGGGGTTTCAACTTGTTGACCAGGATGGTCTCGATCTCTTGACCTCGTGATCCACCCGTCTCGGCCTCCCAAAGTGCTGGGATTATAGGCATGAGCCCACCGCGCCTGGCCTGCTTTTGTTAGCTCTTTTACCAGCAAGTACTTGTTAAACACTTAAATCTTACAAATGGAAAGAAAATTCTACAGCAAATTTAAGTATAAAAGTCAACCAAAATTCTGAGTCTCAGATAAGACTGGTTAAAATAGTTCTCCAATGAAACTTAATATATTAAATTCAATCATAGAAAACTTATGTTGCTTTGCAAGGAGCCTTAAATATTTAAATGCAGGTATTTTCATCTGTGATTCTTCCCAGTCTCCTGTGATGATAACAGTTGGACAGGGAAGAAATCTTTTGAGATAAATAAGCTATGCCGGGAAATGGGCCCCTTGCTCAGCTCCCTGTGTCAGTGACACCTCCTCTGTTGCACACATTTTCTTCTATGTGTGGTTTCAGTTCCAAGCCAAACCCGTTCTGCAGCGTGCTTTGTACCTTTCCAGAGACTGATCCATATCAGCTTGCCAGGGCTTTAAACCCCATTCATTCTTTCATTACTTAAAAGCCTCTTTGTTTGGAAAACCTTTGAGTGAAGCATAAAATTAGCATCTAAAAAGACAGAGCAGCAACTGAACCCAGGAAGTCTGGGAATATGTGACCACCAGCACCATGACAGACCTTCCTAAGAGCAGTTTAATGTGGGAAGAGGCTGTGCAGGTGGAAAACCTGAGGCCAAGAGGTGGAGGTTCCGGGCAGGGGCGGTCGTCTCTCAGGCCTGAGCCTGAAACTCCCAATTCTCACGGGCAGCTGATGACAGAAGCCCTCCCCTCCTCCTTTGTATGTAATCCGTTCTCTAACCCTCTTCTAAGCCGACATCAGCAAATCTTTGAAGAAAAGCACAGGGGAGGCCTATTTCACTTCTTTAAATGTTTGTTCTCTCCAGTTAGGTGTAAAATATGTTTGTATTATATTTTCAATTTTCTTTCACCCCTGTTCTATAAAATGTGAGACTATAGGCATTTTTTTTTTTTTTAATGAAAAAGAAAAGATTGACTTTAGGAATCACATTCAAAGTGTCTGATTAATCAGGGCTCAGCTTGGCATTCATGAACACTGCCGGGAAGTTTCCACTTTCTTTTCGCCCTAGATTTGTATTTACCTCTTTTGTCTCCTATACTTTTCCAGCTCTGTGGATTTCTTTGAAGAGAAGAGAGGCCTCTGAGGATTGCAGAAAGAAAGACTTTTCTCCAGTCATTTAGCATGATCCTGCTGGATGATTATGGATATTTTTAGTATATTTAACTCATCAGGGAAAATCTGAGCATATCTCTACCCTTAAAAATTCTGGCAGCCTGATGGCGGGGAGCGGGGAGAGAAGACATCCTGTTTCTCTTTTCCCTGATTTTGTCCCCAAACTCCATCTTGCTCTGGAGGTAGGGGAGTTGGAAGGAGAGGAGTTAGCCCTTCATGGAGGCCCTGGAAGGTAGATAGCTGCCATTCTTTGTGTGCATTTTGTCAAGAATGGCTGCCTTCTAAAAACAAACCAGCTCTTCCTGATCCCTCAGAAACTGGACTGTGTTAAAGATGCTTCCAAGGCAAAAAGCATTGCTTACATGGGCATTTATGGAGAATGTTTCAGTGGGCATGTGGCAGTCCTAGAAGTAATGTAGGGTACTGGTGTCTGCAGTTCCTGGCAGATCACAGCCCCCCGTGGTGTGCTCAGGACATTCTGTGTCCACATGGAGGCTGCTGCACAATGTCTGACCAGTTCATACCTGCACAATTACCTCCAGCACGTCGGCAGGCAGGAAAGGGATTTCCTGTACAAATACACCAACGGGGTAGGCATTTGCTCCAGGGAAGAGGCTGATTTGGGGTGACCGATCCATGCCACAAGAAGCCTGCTGTGGGTGGTGGGCAGGTGACCTTTGGACTGGGCTCCTGGTGGCTTTTGACTCTCTTCCAGTTTGCCTAACAATGAAATGACACGTCGAACGGGTTTGTTACCGTTGATCTTCATTCCACAGCATGGCTTCTTGGTAAAGACGGCCATGTTCTCCGTGTCTACACTTCCTCATCTCCCATTCACTTCCATCAGCCCACAGTTTGCTTTCAGCCTTCACGGCTCCCTGGAAATATCTCCCCCTCTGCTGCCATCCTGGCGCCCCCTCCCGAGGCTTAATCTCCTTCCTCCTCGACCCAGAGCTCAGCCCCTTTAAAGTCACCCACTAACGTCCTCTAAAGTCACCCACTTTGGGGGTTTCTCATTTCCCTGTCTCCTTTGTCCTTTCCTTATGTTTGGCTGTTCCCAGACTCCTGGGACTTGAGTTGAAACCCCAGCTCTACCATTTATTACCATTGAGGCCCGGGTAGGTCATGTAACTTGCTTCAACCTTAGTTTCCTTCCCTGTGAAATGGGGATAATATAGTACCGACCTTCTTTTGGGGAAGATGCAATGAGACAATACTTATAAAGTGACTTCCATGGAGTCTCTTATGGAGAAACTACTTACTAAATGCTAGTAATATGACCGTTATTCCTCACTCTGCCCACTGTCCAACCGCTACAACCAGAGGCCTCAACAACCGCCAGTCTTTGAAAGGTTGCCCTCCAGCCTAGCCCTCCCTCCTCAGTCTGCACCCCAGCATGCCGGGTATCTCCATGAATACCGCACTGAGCTCAGTGAGCAATAATACCTGTCATAGATTCTACACTGTTTAGTAGAATAAATGGTGCTGATTGTGGCTGTGCACTGTATTCACTATGCAAACGTGCTTGGGAGAGCGCCAGTGGCTGGAGAGTATAAGGTAGCTGGGGGCCCAGGAAGAAGGTCTGTTTCTATCTCAAGTCTTCTTTGAAATTGGAAAACTCACTAGTGTCTTTCAGGGCTGTGAAGTTACCCAACAAAAGAAAAGCATTCCTTTTTTTTTGAGATGGAGTCTTGCTGTCACCCAGGCTGGAGTGCAGTGGCATGATCTTGGCTCACTGCAACCTCAACTTCCTGGCTGTTCTTGAACCCTTGACCTCAGGTGATTCACCCACCTTGGCCTCCCAAAGTGCTGGGATTCCAGGCGTGAGCCTCCCAACCCTACTGTACATTGCCTTTTTTTTTTTTTTTTTTTAAGACAAGGTCTTACTCTGTCACCCAGGATGGATTACAATGGTGCAATCTTGGCTCACTACAACCTCTGCCTCCCAGGCTCAAGCAATCCACTTACCTCAGCCTCCCAAGTAGCTGGGACTGCAGGCACACAGCACCACGCCCAGATAATTTTTTTTATTTTTGTAGAGACATGGTTTTGGCATGTTGCCCAGGCTGGTCTTGAACTCCTGAGCTCAAGCAATCTGCCGCCTTGGCCTCCCAAAGTGTTGGGATTCCCGATGTGAGCCACTGCATCCGGCCTCTAATATTTTTCTACAATGTGAGATACCACCCCCCAACCTGCAATTGTTGTGATGTAGATATCAACGTATTTGGTATGGGACCCAGGCCTGAAGCTAAGGCTCACCATTGTTGTACCACCTTGTACTGTGACTGCCACCCCTCCAGCTGGCCCCTGCCCAGTGCAAGTAACATGCCCTCAGTGGACAGCCGCTGTGCAGAGGGCAGAATCTGCTGCTTCCTCCTGAGTGTCAAACTCCAAGTCCCCTGTCCCCTTGGGGCCAGCGCCCTTCTTTCTGCTGTTGGGACTGACTGACCACTCGGGGTTGCCGTTCATAGGCCCCTCCCTGTGCTCTAAGGAGCTGCCGGCTCTTGGCATTCTCCTCTCTTTCCTTCATCACCTTGAATTGCTGGAAAAGAGGCAGGCGGTTAATAGCCATTGCCAGCCAGGCACAGTCCTTCTAGCATTTCAGAGAGAGGTCTGTCTGTGAGGCTGTTTTCGGACAGGAGGAGGTATGTGACAAAGATTCTCTCCTTGCCCCCAAACTCTAGCCCAGCCTCCTCTGAGCTGTTTCTCAATGAGGCTCCATCCTTGAACATATCCTCAAAAGCCAATTTTAGCAAGAATCTTGCTAAGTCAGTTTAGCTAGAATGCACCACTCTCGATAGCGAATCACTCGTATCTGACCAAATCCCCGCCCCCCACCATACACTGGGCCTGCCTTCAAAGAACCTATTAGTTCAGTGTAGCCAGAATCCCCATGACACAATGTTTCATCTTAATAATTTTCCATCCACTGAGCCACCCACCCTGCTTCGTGGCTAACAACGCCCCCTTTCTCCTATCTCTCTGTCCTGCTGCAAAACCCCATGGCAGTAGTCCCTGTCCCTATCATGATAGCCCCCAGTAAAGTGTGTCTTTGAACAAGGGTGAGGGCCAGACGCGGTGGCTCACATCTGTAATCCCAGCGTTTTGGGAGGCTGAGGCGGGCGAATCTCCTGAAGTCAGGAGTTCGAGAGCAGCCTAGCCAACATGGTGAAACCCCGTCTCTACTAAAAATACAAAATTAGCTGGGTGTGGTGGTGGGTACCTGTAATCCCAGCTACTCAGGAAGTTAAGGCAGGGGAATCACTTGAACCTGGGAGCCTGTGTCCAGCTGCCCTGCTTTCCCAGTGAGGGGCTCCATGTGGATGTAGCGACAGGAGAAGCTACAGACATGTCATGAATTGCCTTGTTCTTTGGAAACCTGAAAGAAAGAAATGGTTATCACTCTTTTCCGAATCCCAGAAAGGCTGCCAAACCTTTGAGACCTTGAGGGAGGACGGCAAAGTTCACATCTCACAGGGGTCAGGTAGGTTATGTAAACCTGTGCAGTGTTCCTGGTGCGGCAATAGGAGGAGCGGAGACTGTGGCAAAGCAGAGAACACAGCCCCCATGGAACGCTGTTCGTTAGCTCCAACCTGTCCTGGCTTCTGGTTCTGTGGGCCTGGTGTTGCCAGAGCACCTGAAGAGAGGGAGCTGGGTTTTTATGTGAAAATTCTAGGTGTTGTAAAGTGTTGGCAAGCAGTAAAACTAGAGTATGGCCAAAACAACTCAGAATTTTGCCCTCAGGCATCTGGTTTGTAATATCTGGGCTGGAGTCTGGTTATTCTTCTTGTTGAGGGAGGGAAGTCAGTAGGTGAAATGATTCCCCCACACCCCTCCACCGCCCATGGGAAGGAAGGAGGCTGCTTTCGGACAGGAAGAAGGGAGAGTGCAGCCAGGAGTCAAGGTGGACGGCTTGGGCTTAGGCCTTTGGGGGATTTCCTTGGGGTGGGGGGGGTGGGTTGGTGTCCTGTGTGCCCACAACATCTTAAATGGGCACCTGAGTTGCCCCTGGAGAGCTGCCAGCGCTTCCTGGAAGCCTGGGCTTCTTAGCTCGGATCTTCATGTTTGGGCTCAGCCAGGAAGAAGGGGTGCCACCCACCTTTGTGAGGCCACATGGGTCATGCCAGCAACCCTAGATCCATAGGCCCTTCCTCCAGGTGGGCTTCTGTGATTGCACAGGCCCAGGAGTTCCTACATGAGCCCAAGGGTGTGTGGAGAGTGGAATCTCCAAAACACCTGGTTCAGACTAGATTATCTGCCAGGCCCAGGGCTGAGGGCCAAACCATGTTTAATTGATTTAGAAAAGAAAGAGAGGCAGGCTGGGCACGGTGGCTCATGCCAGTAATCCCAGCACGTTGGGAGGCTAACGTGGGTGGATCACAAGGTCAGGAGTTCAAGACCAGCTTGGCCAACATGGTGAAACCCCATCTCGACTAAAGATGTTTACTTTACTAAAACACAAAATTAGCTGGGTGTGGTGATGCTTGCCTGTATCCCAGCCACTTGAGAGGCTGAGGCAGGAGAATTGCTTGAATCTGGGAGGCAGAGGTTGCAGTGAGCTGAGATCATGCCACTGCACTTCAGCCTGGGTGACAGAGTAAGACTCTGTCTCAAAAAAAAAAAAGAAAGAAATGCAAAAATATCCAGGATATCTTTGTATGTCAGTGTGTGTGTGTGTGTGTGTATGTGTATGTGTGTATGTGTGTGTATGTGTGTGTGTGTATGTGTGTGTGTATGTGTGTGTGTGTGTGTGTGCGCGCGCGCACGTGCATGTGCTTAGTATCTCCTGATTGGGACCCAGTTTGAAAACCTGAGTTCTGGAGATGTGGATGCCTGAGAATCAGGGTTTTCTAGGCAAAGATTTTCTCCTCTTCTCAAAATACCTGAAGTTATTAGACATCCTAGGTATTTAGGCTCCGTATCACTTTCTCCAACAGAGGCGGCATTTAGGAAATTGTGCAGGTATCTGGTTTCCTTGTACACACATGTTGCTGACTTACTCACCAGTATTGGGTCGAGAAGTTTCATTACTCTGCCATTGACTTTAATCCTTCCTTTCCCTTGACTGAGTCTCTCCTTATGAACTTCGGATGTTTAAAATGGAATTTAGTGATTTTTCACACCATATTTTTCATCATCTAGCACTTTGAAAACAGAGGTTGTTTTGTTATAAGCTTTTTATTCTTCTTAACCTTCTCTGAATACTTAAAGCCTCTCATGATGGAAATGAATTTACTGTGACCCGATTCAGTATTGCACGGTAAACACAGGATTCTCAAAGCAGGCTGTTTATATGGAGAATAAATGCAGTCCGGAACCCAGTGTTCAGTCCCTGAAATGAAATGCAGGTCTCCGTTTCCAAAGGCTGACAGGATGCTTGTTGAATGATATTCCAGCTGCTTAAATGAAGGACCCTGGAAAGGTCTGTTGGAAGAGAATTCGAGGGCGTTGCTCTTCCTGGTTGGTTTTGCTCTTCTCAGACCCTGGAATTCCCTACTTCCCTTGAATTCTGAGCTTCAGCACTTAGGCCAGTGTCCTGCTTACCAACGTGTTTCAGTAACCAAGTATGCCAAGATGTTAATGTCACATTAAACTGTACTCCTGCACCTTCCCCCCCCTCCCCTCCCCTTCCCACCCCTCCCCTTCTCTTCCCTCCCCTCCTCTTTTTCTTTTCTTGTCTTTTTTCATATCTCGCTGTGTCGTCCAGGCTGGAGTGCAGTGGCGAGATCTCGGCTCACTGCGACCTCCACTTCCTGGGTACAAGTGATTCTCATGTCTCAGCCTCCTGAGTAGCTGGGATTATAGGCATATGCCACTATGGCCTGGCTAATTTTTGTGTTTTTGTAGAGATGGGGTTTCATTATGTTGGCCAGGCTTGTCTCAAACTCCTGGCCTTGAGTGATCCGCCTGCCTTGGCCTCCCAAAGTGCTGGGATTACAGCTGTGAGCAACTGTCCTGGGCCTGCACTTTCTTTTTTTCTTGAGACCAAGTTTCACTCTTGTTGCCCAGGCTGGAGTGCAGTGGCGTGATCTTGGCTCACTGCAACCTCCACCACCCAGGTTCAAGCGATTCTCCTGCCTCAGCCTCCTGAGTAGCTGGGATTATAGGTATGTGCCACCATGCCCAGGTAATTTTGTATTTTTAGTAAAGATGGAGTTTTGTATTTTTCATAAAGATGGTCTCTAACTCCTGACCACAGGTGATCCGCCTGCCTCTGCCTCCCAAAGTGCTGGGATTACAGATGTGAACTGCGCCCAGCCTGCCCTTCCTTTCTTGATCATACTGTGATATAGCTGGCCTAGAATTAGAACCAGTACAATGCCATTTTAAAATGGGAAAACTGTTCCCATTCTCCTCACAATGACTGCTAGCCATGGCTTCTGTAAACTACTAAGATTACCTTGCAAAATGCAAAGAGAGGACAAGCTGCATACTTTCTCTTATCTGTAACCGACAGAATTGCTGGCCTTTGTTTACCAAAGTAAGCACCCCCAGATAATTCCATCCTGGCGCCAAGTAACCTAAAATTATGTGGACCCCACACCTGTCCAAATAATGTATAAACTAATGTTTACCTTGACCTCTGTAAACCACTTAAGAGGCAATCAGAATGACAAAAGTCCCCTGGCCCTTGGAATGTCTGGAGCCCCCTCACCCTCGTCTCAGCCTAGGAGGTGACTGACAACTTTCATTCCCATCTCCGCTCCTCACCCCCACTCCCAAGGTGGTTTTGTGGGTATAAAAAGGTCTTGTTACTCTTCTTCCTCTGCCACGCGTTGGAGAGACGTGAGTCCTCCGTGGTCGCCGGCAATAAACCCTGCAAGTTGGCATCCTTTTGTTCTGGTGCTGACTTTCTGTGCTGAGTTCAATGCAACAATACCATACAGTCTTGACTTGCAGTTCAATGTATACCTTATTTGACATAAAATACTGTCAGCAAGTCTAATGGAACATCCCACCAGAGTGGGAAGCCCATCTCCAAGATGGAACGGTGAGCTGTTAAAGCTGGCCCCTGCCCTCAGGGCAGCTTTCTTTGATGCTGCTTGTGACAAGTCAACGTCCCCATCGTGTACCAGCGGAGCCCGTTCTGCCCAGCGCTACCACTTGTTTAGGATGGAGTGGCCTCTTTCTTCAGGTCTGCATTGGACGTCATCCAAGTGAATTGCTTCTTTCTCTTTCCTGTTTATTTGTTCTAGGGTGTCATCTCTTAGCTATCTGAGCACTGGGCTGGCTGCCAAAAACAGAGGTGATGATGTAACATGCCAACTCTCATGTGGCCCAGAGGGGGAGGACCCCATGACTCCAGGATGGGGCAGGGCAGCCATGTCTCATCAAGGTGACACTAGGGGTTCTGAGAGAGCATCTGAGTGGGGAATGGGGGGAGGGCCAACATGATGGAGGGGTCAGTGATACACCCCCGCCCCCATAAAGCAAGGATTTCTGCTTTGAAATTCCTCTACTAGAAGCTAATTCTTCTGCTCTGTTTTCTTTCTCAGGAAGTGTGTGTGTGTGTGTGTGTGTGTGTGAGTGTGTGTGTGTGTTTTGACAGTTCTTTCTTTAAAAGTGTTACATACTCATTGTAGAAAAATTTAAAAATTCAGAGGCAATAAGTCATTAAGATCAATCAAAAACTATATGCATATAATTACTATTTAAACCTGAGGGATGTGTGTGTGTGTGTGTGTGTGTGTGTGCGCGCGCGCACAGGTATGTGTAGAGACAGAATTTTATTTATTTTCTTTGGTTTTTTTTTTGAGATGACATCTTGCTCTGGAGTGCAGTGGCACAATCTTGGTTCACTGCCACCTCCCTCTGCCTCCTGGGTTCAACTGATTCTCCTGCCTCATCCTTCAGAGTAGCTGGGACTACAGGCACCCACCACCATGCCTGGCTGATTTTCATATTTTTTGTAGAGACGAGGTTTCACCATGTTGGCCGGGCTGGTCTTGAACTCCTGATCTCAGGTGAGCCACCATGCCTGGGCTTATTTTATTTTTAAAAACTGGTATTATGTAAAACACACATTTTCACTGCTTTAAAAAAATTCGTCATATGGTGAAGACATTTTCTTCCCAGTATATATCAATCTATATCATCATTACATGGGTCTGTCAAAATTTGTTTAAATAAAGAAATTATTGAGTTTCCAGATTTATGCTTGGGTGAACATGTTTGAAGTTAATTTTTTTTTCTTTTCTTTTTTTTTTTGAGACATGGTCTCACTCCGTCATCCAGCCTAGAGTGCAGTGGTGCAATCATGCAGCTCACTGCAGCTGTGACCTCTGGGGCTCAAGTGATCCTCCCATCTCAGCCTCCTGAGTAGCTGGGACTGCAGGCACATGACACTACTCCCAGTTATTTTTTTATTTTTATTTTTTGTATTTTTTGATGTTGCCAGGCTGGTCTTGAATTCTTGGACTCAAGTGATCCTCCTGCCTCAGCCTCCCAAAGTGCTGGGATTACAGGCTGAGATGACACTCCTGGCCCCGGGAAAAACTTCTCACTTCATGAACATGAAATATTTGACCCCAATTTCCGTCTTCAGTGAGGATTTCTTTGGAGAATCCTTGGCTATATTTTAGCTTTAATTCAGACGGTGCTGGAATCATGACTCAATCTGTGCCTTTGAGTTCTCTCTGCAGTGCTGGCTTTCTGAGGAAAGGGCAGTGACTGCAAACATTTTTCCAGCTCTAATAATCACCACTTCCATATACCTACTATTTAGAGTAGGCTCTTTTCCAAGTGCTTTATGCCTATTAGTTTATTTACTTCTCATGAAAGCCCTGAGAGGAAGGTGCTGTCACTAAAGCCAACACCACTGTGGGGACACAGGCATCCAGAGGCCAGGCAACCATGAAACCGTCTTTGCAAAATTATGACTGAGACAGTGAAAGAGATCTAACTTAACCGACTCCATCTTGCTTCTAACCGCCAAGCTGTCCTTGTGCGTTCCTGGGCATAAACGGAACTAACTTTGGGAGAAACTTACTTTATAGTTGATATCTTAAAACAAAGATGATAACAGCCCTTTCCCAAAGCAGCCCTCCTTCTTGCCTGGGGACTAGATTGCCTTTGTAGGACTCACATGAGCCACAAGATTAGAAATGATGGTTTAGGAGTCATGCAGCTGGAGGCTACAGGATTCTGATTCTCCGTGAACTGCTCCTAAGATCAGGGCTGGAGATATGTTGCAGCCCTGCACTTAATGGATCGGCTGGCACCACTCGGATGGATTAACTGGCTCATCTGATGTTGTGGCTCCCACCAAGGAACTGACTCAGAGCAAAAATACAGCTTTGACTCCCTATGATTTCATCCCGGACCAATCAGCACCCCTGGCTCACTGGCTTTCCCCCATCCACCAAGTTGACCTTAGAAACTCTGCGCCCAGAATGCTCGGGGAGACAGATTTGAGTAATAATAAAACTCCGGTCTCCCGCACAGTCGGCTCTGCATGAATTACTCTTTGTCTGTTGCAATTCCCCTGTCTTGATGAATTGGCTCTGTCTAGGCAGCAGACAAGGTGAATCCCTTGGGTGGTTGCAACTGGCCCATAACTCATGAGCAGCGAAGCTGGCTAGCCCCCCAGGCAGCTGGCTCTGACCACTACGCTTCCCCATAGAGTCGGTGTGTGGCCATCGGTGCACACAAGTCACATGAAAGCCCATGTTTCCCAATGATTTCAACACAACAAATACTGTGTTGGTAGAAAAGCAATAGTTCTCCCCTCAGTAGCAGAGTGAACCTTCTCATTCTGAATATGTCCATTTCTTCAATAACCACAAGAGGTATCTTGTGCCAGGCACTGTTCTAGAAACACATTGATATTCTTTTTTTTTTTTTTTTTTTTTTTTCAGAAGCCTGTTGGAGTTTATGGTTTCATTTGCCCAAAAACACACATTTGGGGACCTCAAATTCTTTCTAAGAATCACTACCACACATATTAATTTGAACATTCCCATCCTTCCACCATCTCCGTTTCTCCTGGGAACATCGAAATAAAAATGGCCCACTCTGGGTCCTCGTCTAGGGCTGTTTCTTCTTCTCTGGGGGCTACAGCTCTGATGTGAATGATGGTGTCTGTCTTTCCAGCGCTGGGCCTCTGGTGGGCTGCACCACGTGATTGCATAGCACGAGTTGTGTTTCTGGGCAGTTTTAGGGAAGGCTTTAGACTGCATTCCCAGCACCTCGGATTTGGACACCAACCCATCTAGCTTCTCACCTTGCTCAAACAAAGACTCCGAGGTGTTGTGCAGAATGATTTGGGTCTCATCTGGTTTGGCCTGCACATTAGTCATGGGGTCAGCTTCCCGTGGGTTCTGGTATCTACTGAGATGACCATCCAGGGCTGCAGAATGGATTGTAGCAGGGGATCCTCCTGGAGCCTGTTGACTTGCTTGGAGAATTCATCTAGTAAGTACTCCAGCAAGGTACAGGCCACCTGGGATGGGCGTTCACTGTCAGCAATGGCCACACCTGCAAGACCGTCGTTCCGGACATGGACATGGCACAGGTAGTCTTGTTCTTTGACTGACGCTCTAGTGCCTTTGCATGAGCCCTCCACAGTCAGTTGACTCATGAAGGTCATGACTTCTTGAACACTGGACCTCTGGGAGAAACTGAAGGAAGCCACATTATCGTAGGTGGCTTTGGGCGGCACTGCCTTGGGCTCACCTTCGTAGAGGACACTGAGGCTGCCCAGCTTCATAGCTCTGCGCCCCACCTGTCCAGCTGCGTAACCGCTTTCAGGGAGTAGCGCCGCCCCTTGGGACTGCCGCTGCCTACCGGCCTCTCAGCCCCTGGCTGCTGACGGGGTCACCGCTGGCTTCCTCCTCCTGGCTCGGGATCTACCCACATTGGTATTAATGGTAGATGTATACACAAGGCATGGAAGCTACTCAAAACACACAAAGATGCCTGCCTCCTGGAGGGGACGTAGCTCAGGCCAGCAGGTGACAGGCCCTTGTATAAGAAACTAAGAGCTTTGGCTGGGCGCGGTGGCTCACGCCTGTAATCCCAGCACTTTGGGAGGCCGAGGCAGGTGGATCACGAGGTCAAGAGATCAAGACCATCCTGGTCACCATGGTGAAACCCCGTCTCTACTAAAAATGCAAAAAAAAAGTTAGCTGGGCATGGTGGCATGTGCCTGTAATCCCAGCTACTCAAGAGGCTGAGGCAGAATTGCCTGAACCCAGGAGATGGAGGTTGCGGTGAGCAGAGATCACGCCGTTGCACTCCAGCCTGGGTAACAAGAACGAAACTCCATCTCCAAACAAAAAACAAAAAACATGGTGAAACCCCATCTCTACTAAAAATACAAAAAATTAGCTGGGCATGGTGGCGCGTGCCTGTAATCCCAGCTACTCAGGAGGCTGAGGCAGGAGAATTGCCTGAACCCAGGAGGCGGAGGTTGCGGTGAGCAGAGATCACACCATTGCACTCCAGCCTGGGTAACAAGAGCGAAACTCTATCTCAAAAAAAAAAAAAAAAAAAGAAACTAAGAGCTTTAGAGAGGCCCTGCCCAGGCAATCAGGTATAATTGTAACAGAGAAGCTGCACTTCAGTCTCTCAGCCAAAACCTCTCTTGGGTGCCTTTCATTTGATTCCAGCTGTCCTGTCTTCCTGGATCCCAGTGGGCTACGCTGTCTTCCCAAGTTACTCCATCTCCTGATCCTAGCACCAGGCACGGTGCATCCATCCATCCACTAAATTTTTCCAATCACTCGTCCAATCACCGGTTATTGAGTTCCTCCTTGGTGACAGGCACTGTACTGGCTGGTAGAGAGACACAGGTAAACAAGGCAGCCGGCTGCCTGTGAGCCAGCTCTGGGACATTCAGGTAAGAAGCACCGTGTGTGCATGAAGCAGTCAATTAAGTTTGATGACATACTCTCTATTTGGATTGAAAGACAGAAATTGGGCTGGGCTTGGTGGCTTACGCCTGTAATTCCGGAAGTTTAGGAGGCCGAGTGGGGAGGACTGCTTGGACCCATGAATTTGAGACTAGTCTTGGCAATACAGTGAGATCTATTCTCTACAAAAGAGAAAAAACAAGTAGCTGTGCATGGTGACATGCACCTGAGGTGGGATCACTTGAGCCCGTGAGGTCGAGGCTGCAGTGAGCTGTGATCATGCCCCTGCATTCCAGCCTGGGTGACAGAGCGAGGCTCTGCTTAAAAAACAAAAAATTGAACAAATATTGGGTAACACCTTTAAAAAGAGTGTCTTTGCACAATTGTGTCCGGTTTCTCTGGGTTTCTTCCCATTAGATAGAAGAATGTTAGAGTAGGAAGAGGATTTGTGAGGTCATCCAGCCAGCCTCCTGGCTGCTTTACAGAAACTTGAAAATGATCTCGGATTGAGAACTTACTCCTTAGATGTTTCGGAGACACAACCTGTGCACAAGCAGACTTGTTGTTGTCTAAATTTACCACTGGTAGAATATACTACTATCTCTAACCAATTTTTCTACACCCCACTCCACCCCACCCCAATCACTTTTGTTTCTTTTGACACGGAGTCTCGCTCTGTTGCCCAGGCTGGAGTGCAATGGTACGATCTCGGCTCACTGCAACCTCTGCCTCCTGGGTTCAAGTGATTCTCCCACCTCAGCCCCCTGAGTAGCTGGGATTACAGGCATCTGCCACCTGCCCACCTAAGTTTTGTATTTTTAGTAGAGACAGAGTTTCGCCTTGTTGGCCAGGCTGGGCTTGAACTCCTGGCCTCGTGTGATCCACCTGCCTCGGCCTCCCAAAGTGCTGGGATTATGGACGTGAGCCACTGCACCTGGCCCCCAATCACTTTTAATGTAGGCAAGTTCGTGTGAGCTCTGAAATACACAGTAATGTGTTGCTTTGCCTTGGGGATATGTTCTGAGGAGTTCGTTGTTAGGTAATTGCATAGTTTGGAAACTTGGAAACATCATAGAGTGTATTTACACAAACCTAGATGGTGTCGCCCACCACACCCCTAGGCTAAATGGTAGAGCCTACTGCTCACAGGCTACAGACCTGCACAGCAAGTTACCTGCTGAATACTGCCAGCAGTTGTAGCACAATGGGAAGTATTTATGCCTCCAAACAGAGCTAAACATAGAAAAGGTACAGCATAAATATGGTGATATAATCTTATGGGACCACATCAAGAAATGACTGGCAAAGTTCACATAAAAATGCCCTGGTGATTATGCGTGACTTGACCTGCGATAACTATTGGCTACCACAGTTCATAATTCAGATGGGCAATTTGATGTAGTTGTTAATGGTCTGCCATAAAAAAGAGTCATCATCCTAACAGCTCCAAAGCTATTTCCAGAACTGATCCTTATCCTAGCAGTTGTAACCCAACACGCCCACAGGGATCCTCAGTGAAAGGCAAAGTTAGAAGCTGTGGCAAGCTCTCTACTAGTTTCAATCACACTGATCTAAGAGGAATCCTCTTAATGGAAATCTGGTGGGCAAAACCACAGATGTTCTCTTTTCCCTGAGCAATAATATAGCTTTTAGGTATTATGTGCTTTATAGCCCATACCTCCTGGCTATGCTTTGCCCTAGAGATGGGGAAACACAGTGGGAGAGAAGAAGAAGAGGAGGGGGCAGGAAGGGGGAGGGGAGGAGGAGGAAAGAGGGAGGGGAAGTGGGCTGAGGAGGAGGGAAGGAAGGGGGAGGGGAGATGGAGAAGAGAGAGGGGAAGTGGAGAAGGAGGTTGAGGAGAGGGAGAAGGATGAAGGAAAGGAGAGGGACAGGAGGGAAGGAGGAGAGGGAGGGGCTTCAAACGACCTTCAATGCACACAGAATGGTCCTCTGCTTCTATTTCTTTGAACCAATAATTTAATTGAAAAAGAATTTTAAGGCCCAGGGCAGTGGCTCATGCCTGTAATCCCAGCATTCTGGGAGGCCAAGGCAGATGGATCACTTGTGATCAGGAGTTTGAGACCAGCCTAGCTAACCTGGCAAAACCCCATCTACTAAAAATACAAAATTGTACTGGGGAGGCTGAGGCAGGAGAATCACTTGAACACAGAAGGCAGAGGTTGCAGTGAGCCAAGATCATACCACTGCACTAGCCTGGGCAACAGAGGAAGACTGCCTCAAAAACAAACAAACAAACAAAAACCGAAAAAGATATTTGTGACTGCATATATTACCTACCCACCAAGCCACCCACCCACCCACCCACCTACCCTCCTACCCACCCACCTACCCACCTGCCCTCCTACCCTCCTACCCACCCACCTACCCACCTGCCCACCTATCTATCTATCTGATGACTTTCTTTTCTTTCCAGGACGTGTGGTGTTGTAGAAGAAATAATAGCTCAGTGGCACAAAGGATCAGAGAAATTCACACCTGAGACGTGGGAATCAACTACAAAGACAAAGATGGTTCATCTCTTCCCAGAGAATATTCTCCTTCATGCAAGAACCTAGGTATATCATGCGACACTTGATAGCAGCCCTGAGAACTGGCATGTCCTGCAACCCTGTCAGAGGTGTGGTCATTTCCCACACATCTAAGGGGAAACGAATTATCATTCCCATCTTGACTGACTCATTTAACAGGATAAGAAGCTCATATCTCAAGTAAGAGCTGGACCATGAGACCATGCATCTTAGTCTATTTGGCTGCTATAACAAAATACCTTAGACCGGGTCATTTATTTTATTTTGTTTATTTATTTTTTGAGATCGAGTCTCACTCTGTTGCCCATACTGGAGTGCAGTGGTGCAGTCCTGGCTCACTGCAACCTCCGCCTCCCGAGTTCAAGCTATTCTCCTGCCTCAGCTGGGATTACAGGTATATGCCACCATGCCAGGCTAATTTTTGTATTTTTAGTAGAGATGGGGTTTCACTATGTTGGTCAGGCTGGTCTCAAACTCCTGACCTCGTGATCCACCTGCCTCGGCCCCTCAAAGTGCTGGGATTACCAGGCGAGAGCCACCTCGCCTCGCCAGACTGGGTCATTTATAAACAACAGAAATTTGTTGCTCACAGTTCTGAGACTGGAAGTCCAAGATCAAGGTGCCAGTGGATTTGGTGTTTGGTGAGGGTGCTCTGCTCCATGGATGGCATGTTGTAGCTGTGTCATCACGTTGCCCAAGTGTCTTTTAGAAGGACTGTAATCTCATTCACAAGGGTGGAGCCCTCATGACTTAATCATTTCTCGAAGGCCCGGGCTCTTAATACTATCACATTGGGTATTAGGTTCCACCTATGCATTTTGAGAAACACCAGCATTCAGACCATAACAGCACGGTCCCTCCGCTGCTAGATAAACAAACTGAGGCATAGCCATATAATGTAATGGTCTCAGCAATAAAAGCAATGAATGAATATCAAAACAATTTTGTTGAGTACAAGAAGCCAGACAGAAAAAGCGTATACATAGCATGGTTTAACTTCCGCAAAATTTTAGGCAATGCAAACACACCTACAGTGACAGCAAAGCAGTGGTTGCCGAGGGTTGGCAGGGTAGGTGTGGATTACAAACAGGCATGAGAAAACTTTTCGTTTATTTGTTTGTTTTCGAGATGGAATCTTGCTTTGAGGGTGGAGTGCAGTGGTGTGATCTCGGCTCACTGCAACCTCCACCTCCCGGTTCAAGTGATTCTCATGCCTCAGCCTCCTGAGTAGCTGGGATTACAGGGGTGCACCGCCATGCCCAGCTAATTTTTTCTTTTTTAAATTTTTACTACAGGTGGGATTTCACCATGTTGGCTAGGCTGGTCTTAAACTCCTGACCTCAAGTGATCTGCCCCCCTTGGCCTCCCAAGGTGCTGGGATTACAGGTGTGAGCCACTGTGCCTGGCCAGAAAACTCTTGAGGGTGATGGATATGTTTATTATCTTGATTGTGGTGTTGGGGACATGGGTGCATATATCCAAACTTATCAAATTGTATGCCTTAAATATGTGGTGTTTATTTAATTTATTTATTTATTTTTGAGACAGGGTCTCGCTCTGTTGCAGCTGTAGTACAGTGGTCTAAAGAAGTCTCACTGCAGCCTTGACCTCCTGGACTCAAGCAATCCTCCTGCCTCGGTCTCCCAAGTAGCTGAGAACATAAGTGCACACCACCATGCTTGGCTAATTAAATATTTTTTTTGGTATAGATGGGATTCTATCCTGTTGTCCAGGCTGGCCTTGAACTCCTGGGCTCTAGCGATCTGCCTGCCTTGGCCTCCCCAAGGCTGGGGTTACAGGCATGAGCCACGGTGCTTGGCCCTGTGCTGTTTATTGTGTACCAATTGTACCTCAACAAAGATGAACAAACAAAAAGAATATCTAAGCTGGGCCCGATGCTTATACCCATAATCCTACATTTTGGGAAGTTGAGGTTGGAGAATCATTTGAGGCCAGGAGTTCGAGACTAGCATGGGCAAGATAATGAGACCTCATCTCTACCAATAACTAACTAACCAACTAACCAACTAACCAACTAACTAACTAACTAACTAACCAACTAACTAACTAACTTAGCTAGACATGGCAGCACATGCCTGTAGTCTCAGCTACTCAGGAGGCAGAGGATGGCTTGAGCCTAGCAGGTTGAAGCCACAGTGCCTCTGCACTCCAGCCTGGGTAACAGCATGACTTTGACTCAGAAAACAATCAAACAAAAAGAATGTCACGTCTGGGTTCGGTGGCTCACCTATAATTTCAGCACTTTGGGAGGCTGAGGTGGTGCAGATCAAGAGGTCAGGAAATCGAGACCATCCTGGCCAACATACTGAAACCCTGTCTCTACTAAAATACAAAAAAAAAAAAAAAAAAAAAAAAATTAGCTGGGCTTGGTGGTGCGCGCCTGTAGTCCTAGCTACTCAGTGGGCTGAGGCAGGGGAATCCCTTGAACCAGGGAGGTGGAGGTTGCAGTGAGCTGAGATCACACCACTGCACTCCAGCCTGGAGACAGAGTGAGACTCCATCTTAAAAAAAAATGTCAAAAGGAGGGCGATCTACAATAATTCTTAATGAGAAGATGGGAAATGACTATGAAAAGCTTTCGGACCATGTAGACACTCACCAGTTCTTTCATGGATAAGTCTTTCAAAACAGCTGCTGAACTTAAAGGCAGTTCTACAGACTTTTGTTATGTAAAAAGATGGTGTTTCAAATTTGCTGACATTTTTCTGACACGGCAAGTTGTTCTCAGGATACGATTTCTGGCAGAATTTTTTTTTTGAGACGGAGTTTCACTCTTGTCACCCAGGCTGGAGTGCAATGGCATGATCTTGGTTCACTGTAACCTCCGCCTCCCGGGTTCTAGTGATTCTCCTGCCTCATCCTCCTGAGTAGCTGGGATTATAGGCTTGTGCCACCATGTCCAGCAAATTTTGTATTTTTAGTAGAGACATGGTTTCACCATGTTGACCAGGCTGGTCTCGAACTTCTGACCTCAGGTGATCCACTCTAAAGTGCTGGGCCATTGCACCCGGCCACAGATATTTTTGAAAACAAAAATAAAAACAAATACATAATCTGATTCCTCATGGTTAGAGGAGATATTCTAAAATTGAGTATGCCAGCAACTATTTTTTAAAAGAAAATTTCAAAAGGATTTTAAAAACAGATGTTTGGAACTATTTCTATTATTATGTGATTTTGTTACTAAAAATGATGTGTGTCACTTTAAAAAAAAAAATCATACTTGGCTAGGTGAAGTGGCTCACACCTGCAATCCCAGCACTTTGGGAGGCCGAGTTGGGTGGATCACCTAAGGTCGGGAGTTTAAGACCAGCCTGGACAACATGGCGAAACCCCATCTCTACTAAAAATACAAAAATTAGCCAGGAGTGGTGGCACACACCTGTAATCCCAGGAGGCTGAGGTAGAAGACTTGCTCCAACCCAGGAGGCAAAGGTTGCAGTGAGCCAAGATTGTGCCACTGCATTCCAACCTGGGTGACAGAATGAGACTCCATCTCAAAAAAAAAAAAAAAAAATTTCATATTTTTCCACTTCAAAACTTGGGAGCCCATACATATATATACCTACTGTATACCTGTGGGAAGTAGAAAAGTTCCTTTTGAAAGTTTCCTTTCTTGTTAAAGAATAAGTGTGCTAATAACTTGGTGAAGCCCTAGCCTATGTAGCTGTTAGGCATGCCACGCTTACAGGCATGTAGTACATTCTATGTCCTTGTACTTTAATGAAGACATTTGTGCTGGATGTGCTCACAGGCATGTCCCAGCTCTCCATTGCTTTTACCTGTTTAAAAAAGTTTTATGTTGTTAGCCAATCAGGTTTTAGTTTAGATTGTGACGTCTGGCTCCAGCCAATGGAGATCAGACACAGCAGTAAGGACAACCCCAAATGAGTAAAGGATAAATGTGTGTTTTCCTTTGTTCTTTGTACTCTCATGGCACAATGGCTAGTGAGGCCCTTCCTGCAGTCCAGGAAGTAAAAATTGTGTTGCTGAAAGTTCCTTTGTCTCAGTGCTAATTTTTCTTTGCAGCACCAAGCATCTATTTCCAATAGTACCCATAAGAATTATTTTAAAAGTTGGAACCAGAATCTTCTAACTTGCTTAAAATGTTTCAAATTAAATTTTCAGGCTTTCCAACCATTTATTAAAATTGTCAAAATGGAACAGCCTCTGATTATTTTTCAAGAACAACTGATTGGATCTTTAGGATTTATACTTGCTAGTGAATTTCAACTTCTGTGTAATTGGTGAGTGAGACTAATAAATATTTTAATTTAATAAACACAGTATCTTTTTTCCATTTGCCTGTCCTTACCTTTGTGAGATGCCTTTTTCAGGTAAGATACTCATGAAAACAAAGTAATGAAATAACATGAACTTAATACCAGACCTTCAAATTGCCCTATCATAAAGTATTAAATCAATATTTAAAAAAATTATGCAAAACTGAAAATCATATTGCTCTCGCTAAAATATAACACAATCTATATATGTATAATACAGATTATATATTATATGTACATACAATGTTACTGTTCTTAATGAGGACAAAATGTTTTTTGGTACCATTCAAAAATAAAGTAAAGCAAGCATTATTTTAGAAAACCCACTAATGTACTACTAAGGGTATAAGATGAAAACTGTGGTATACTCTATTCTAGTGATGTTTCCGAAGATGCCGTAATTCTTTAGATATTGGGGTGTTAACCATCCCCCCACTACCAGTGACTATGAATTCATGGGAACTGGCTGGGCTTAATGCCTGAACCCAGTCTTGTTTGAAAGGTACTTAATGGAGTTTATATAGACAAATTCAGTGTGCTATCTTGGTTCTATTGGAATGGTCTCAGGTCTATAGAATGTGTAAAGCAAGCAGTAATCACATTTGGATGTTGTATCAGAACTCGTGGTTATAATATGGTTTAATGTAATGACCTCCAACAGTAGAGCAACACTCATGATGACTGTAAATTATTAATCAAGTCAATGTGGACTGCGAAGCACAGGTCCCAGAAGCAGCTGACCAAGCAAGTTTTATTATAGAGGATAGCACCCTGGCTATCCTTGAGCCATAACAAGAGCCATAAAAAACCCTCTGTATAGGCTAATTCAAGGAGGGCACAATGATGTAGGGGATGATTTTGCAACCTAACATTGACAAAGGTGAGAAGCCAGAGTAAAACTGCTGTGACGCACTTAGAGAGCTTCTGGACTTTGGCTGGACCTTCAGGCCACCCGGGGCACTAGTATTTAAATAAACAAATAAAAACTCTTCAAGGTATTCCAATATGCAGCCACGATGGAGAACCACTTTTAAACCATAACTGTCATTGCATTTGCTTCACTTTCACTTCTGGACGTTATAGAGAAACTTGTACGCGACTTGCCCTCTGCTAAAATCAACTTTAAAAGTGTTCAGAATATATGCATCAACTGTTTTGAGGCACTGATAACAGGCAATGCTGGACGAGGATCCTGAGATACGGGAAACACAAGACGAGCCCCGTCATCACCTGGCTTTCTGCCTGCTGTAGCACAGGGAAGTGAGAGCCACGCTGAGGAGTGACTTTACTGAGATGAAGAGGCAGAATTTGGGATTTGGGGCTGCTGAAGTAGCTGAAGTTTGCAGAACAGGGTACTAGAAAGAAGGGATTTGTGCAGGCCAATGGGGTCAGAAGTTTGCATGGGAAGTCGTTATGTGAATCCTTAACTAGCGTCTAGGCTGTGATTGTCCAAGGCATGAGGCCTGTTGTGGGGCTGAGAGCTGCACAGTGATACTAGAACTTGTACGTTCTTGGGAGATGTTAGCACTCTGGCCTAACCTGAACTGACGTCTTACTGAACACCCTGGGCATTCAGGTGAGACCTAGAAAGGCTATGCCTTGGGAGTAAGGACTGTGCCATAAAGTAAGAACAATACTTGAGGACTAAGCTTTAAACCAGAATAGATTTCTCCCAAACAAAGATTCATACCAGCCTAACCTGATCAAAAGGCTGTAAGAGTAATTTAAATGCCTGCCAGAACAAAACTCAACATCTTATACAGGAAGATTGCATAATTCAAATTTCCCACGTCATATCATTCACAGTGTCCGCCATACAATAACAAATCAGTAGACATGCAAAGAAGCAGAAAAATGTAACCCATGATCAAGGAAAAAAGCTATCAATAACATCTAGATCCAATTGGTCTAGATGTTGAACTTGGCAAAGAAAGACTGAGCAACTAATATAAAAATATCCAAAGACTTAAAGAAAAAGATCATCCTTGTAAGATCAATAAGGAGTCTCAGTAGAGAAATGGGACTATAAAAAAGAAACAATAGAAACACTAAAATGAAAAAATAAAATATGTTAAATAAAAGTTTCACTGCTGTTCTCACTCATAGGCAGGTGCTGAACAATGAGAACACAGGGACACAGGGAGGGGACCATCACACACCGGGGTCTGTTGAGGGGGGCCAAGGGAGGGACAGCAGTAAGGTGGGGAGGTGGGGGAGGGATAACATGGGGAGAAATGCCAGATGTAGGTGATGGGGGGATGGAGGCAGCAAACCACATTGCCATGTGTGTACCTCTGCAGGAATCCTGCATGATCTGTACATGTACCCCAGAACCTAAAGTACAATTTTAAAAAAAGGGAAGAAAAAAAAGTTTCACTGCTTAGCAACAGACTGCAGAAGGGTTAGTGAGTCTAAAATAAAGCAATAGAAATGATCAGATTTGAAGAATAAGAAGAACAAATGAGCAGAGGTTTGGTGACCTGTCGGGAAATTTCAAGTTGTCTGAATCATATGTAATTAGAATCCCAGTAGATGAAGAGAAAGAGAATGGCAGAAAAATTGTTTAAAGAAATAACAGCCTTGATCCCTCAAATTTACTGATAAACATCAGTTTACAGATACAGGAAGCTCAGAGAACCCTAAACAAGGGAACAAGAGAACTACACCTCAGTATATGATAGTCTATTTTATTTTATTTTTTTCAGACAGGGTCTCACTCTGTTGCCCAGGCTGGAATGCAGCGGCGTGATCATAGCTCACTATAGGCTAGACCTCCGAGGCTCAGGTGATCCTCCCATCTCAGCCTCCTGTAAGGCTGGGACCACAGGGGCACACCACCATGCCTGGCTAATTTTTAAACATTTTGTAGAGACAAGGTCTCATTACGTTGTCCAAGCGGGTCTCAAACTCCTGGCCTCAAGTGATCCTCCCACCGTGCCTCCCAAAGTGTTGGAATTACAAGCGTGAGCCACGGTGCCCAGCTGAGAGTCAGATTTATATTATAGAACACCAGTTCAACAGTTGCAGAATCACACCGTCCATGCGAGCAGCACCAGGGAAGGAACGCCACAATCACAACCACAGGGAAACCCAGCTTTTCCGATGATGACAACCACCCAGGTACCTGTTAAAATGCAAGTCTCTCGCCTGCATCCCAAGCCCACTGATCAGAGTCACAGGAGGAGCTGAGTGGTTAACACGCAACCAGATCGTTCTCACTCTGGGGAAGTCAGGAAGCTGCCGGAATTCCCTTTACTGAGGAGTGGCTGGCTGGCGATTGTCTTGGAAAATAAGAAAGGTGGTGTTTGCTCAGTGTGATGAATTTAAAAATATTCTGTTAAATAGTATTCGCTTTGTTTTTTAATGTTTCAGAAATTGGTATCAGTGAGTAGACAAAAGGATTGCCCCGGCAAAACTTCATTTAGTTGGTGGAGATCCACGGTGATAATTATGTAGTCATAATTTGTGAAAGCCCAGTACGCTAAAATCAATCCATTTTCGGTGGAATGTTCTAATTCATGCCTCTTATCCAGTAAATTTACATAAGCATTTTAACAAAGTAGAAACTCTTCCTTTTGTCAAAAATAGACAGATGCCCACAGCACTATGATTTTGTGACCAGCTGCCCCACATGAGAAGGGCTGTATTTTCCTGTTGTTATTTATGCGAATCTTTAGAAGTCAAACTATCATTCTTTTTTTCTTGAGACGGAGTTTCACTGTTGTTGCCCAGGCTGGAGTGCAATGTCATGATATCGGCTCACTGCCACCTCTGCCTCCCAAGTTCAGGTGATTCTCTCGCCTCAGCCTCCCAAGCAGTTGGAATTACAGGCATGTGCCACCACGCCCAGGTAATTTTTGTATTTTTAGTAGAGACAGGGTTTTGCCATGTTGGCCAGGCTCGTCTTAAACTCCTAGCCTCAGGTGACCTTGGCCTCCCAAAGTGCTGAGATTACAGGCATGAGCCACCATGCCCAGCCACACTATCATTCTTAAGAAACAATACCTTTAAAAATATAATCAGGTTAGGTGTGGTGGCTCATGCCTGTAGTCCCAGCACTTTGGGAGGCTAAGGCAGGTGGATCACTTGAGATCAGAAGTTTGAGACCAGCCTGGTCAACATGGTGAAACCCTGTTTCCACTAAAAATACAAAAAAATTAGCCAGGTGTGGTGGCACTTGCTTGTAATCCCAGTTACTCAGGAGACTGAGGCAGGAGAATTGCTTGAACTGAGGAGATGGAGGTTGTGGTGAGCTGGGCCACTGTACTCTAGCCTGGCGACAGAGCAAGACTGTCTCAAAAAAAAAAAAAAATTCAGATTTCATTCCGGTGAACCCAATGTGACCAGAATGGGAAATCACATTCGAGCTAGAGCTATAGTGCTCTTTCAGCTCTCCGAAGGGAATCACTAAACCATTTCTGTCTGGGAAGATAATAGCAGGAGGTAGCGAGACGATCATTAAATGACTATTGAAGCTCTTATTACAACCATGATGTCACTCTCTCCTGGTAGATTTCTGCATTCATTGCATCTCATATTTTTTAGCTTCAGAGTAATTTGCTTGTAATTGCTAAGGTTGTCTGGGTTTTAGGTATCAGAAACCAACTCTAATTATTTTGAATGAAAAGGCAATTTACTGGAAGTCAGCCCACACATTTCAAGGCATTTGAACAATTGTGCTTAAGAAAAGGGCAGGACCTAGGAAGGCACTAGAGACCTGGACAATCGCGGGCCTTTTCTTTAGTGTGCTGCTGTTAATGTGACTTGTATCAACAATTGCCATTCTGTTTCTTTCTTTCTCTCTTCAAAATCCCAGCTTCCTCTGTGAGGGGATGTGACTTGTTTACCTTGGGTCACTTGTCCTTTTACGGGGCACAGGATTTCATGGCTGCAACATGCTTGTTAATTGGGGTGGGAAAGTTTTGGGTTCATCCTCTTCATTCTCTCTCTGGACCCCAGTGATACTAATGGTTTCTGCTCTCCCGTCATTTAACTCACATTCAATTTTTTATTTCTGGTTGGGCGTGGTGGCTCAGTAATTCCAGCACTTTGGGAGGCCGAGGCAGGCAGATTGCTTGAGCCCAGGATTCAAGACCAGCCTGGGAAGCATGGTGAAACCCCATCTCTAAAGAAAAACAAAGAGATCCAAGATGGCCGACCACTAACAGCTCAGGATTGTAGCTCCCAGTGAAAGCTCAGAGAACGAGACGACGCCACAGCATTAGACGAATTTTCGTCACTCACCGATTAGCCGATTCCCAGTGGAGGAGCCCCACGGGTCGCCAGCGCGACTCTTGTGGCTGCCGCAGCGGTTTTGCCGGCGTCTCGGCGCAGCAGCTCTTCACGCAGAGCCAACGGGACTGCTTCCCCTGCTGACCGGAGTTTGGAGCTCCAGGAAGTCAGAGCCGCTTGTTGCGGACTCAAGAGGGAAGCCAGACCAGAGATTCCCGGGCAGAAGAGCACCATCAGTCTTATCGCTGCTATTTAGGCTGCCACAGTGGGTTGCTCGGATCCCAGCACTGGGAACCAATAAGTCGGACGTCGACTCAGAAAACTAATTAGAAAGGCGGTTCATTTACAATGAAGGGAAAAAAACAGCCTAAGAAGGCCGAGCATACTCAAAATCAGAACCCATCAGCAACGGAACAAGCCCTGATGGAAAAGGACTCATCAGCAACCGAACAAGCCCTGATGGAAGAGGACTCATCAGTAACGGAACAAGCCC
Source organism: Callithrix jacchus (assembly GCF_049354715.1). Lineage (NCBI taxonomy): Eukaryota > Metazoa > Chordata > Mammalia > Primates > Cebidae > Callithrix > Callithrix jacchus. Next base: position 165,760,273 of record NC_133505.1, read on the forward strand.
TGATGGAAAAGGACTGTGTTCCATTATCTGAAGTAGGCTTTAAAAGGTGGATGATAAGAAACTTCTGGGAGTTAAAGGAACTTGTTCTAACCCAATGTAAAGAAACTAAGAACTTGGAAAAAAGATTAGATGAAATGTTGAAAAGAATAGACAATATAGAGAGGAATACAAATGAACTTATGGAGTTGAAAAATACAACACGAGAACTCAGTGAAATATGTACAAGCTTAAACAGCCGAATGGATCAAGCAGAAGAAAGGGTATCAGAGGTAGAAGACCAACTTAATGAAACAAAACGACAAGACAAGAATAGAGAAAAAAGGATGAAAAGGAATGAGCAAAGTCTCCAAGCAATATGGGACTATGTGAAAAGACCTAATATACGCTTGATTGGTGTACCTGAATGTGAGGGAGAGAATGAAGTCAAGCTGGAAAATACTCTCCAGGACATTATCCAGGAAAATTTTCCTAATTTAGCAAAGCAGGACACTATTCAACCCCAGGCAATACAGAGAACACCACAAAGATATTCCTCAAGAAGACCAACCCCAAGGCACATAATCATTAGATTCACCAAGATCGAAACGAAGGAGAAAATATTAAGGGCAGCCAGAGAGAAAGATCAAGTCACCCATAAAGGTAAGCCTATTAGGCTTACAGCAGATCTCTCAACGGAAACCCTACAAGCTAGAAGAGAGTGGGGGCCAATATTCAATATACTTAATCAACAGAACTTTCAGCCCAGAATTTCATATCCTGCCAATTTAAGCTTTACATTTGAAGGAAAAATAAAATCTTTTAGGAACAAGCAAGTACTCAGAGATTTTATTACCACCAGGCCTGCTTTACAAGAACTTCTAAAAGAAGCATTATACACAGAAAGGAACAACCAGTATGACCCTTTCTAAAAATACATCAAAAAGTAAAGAGCATTAACATAAAGAAGAATTTTTATCAACGAAAGGACAAAATAGCCAGTTAACAACAAATGGCAGCAACCCTAAATTTAAATCGACCAAATCTCCCAATCAAAAGATACAGACAAAATCTAACGGTATATCCAAAGATATACATAGACTGAAAATAAAGGGTTGGAAAAAAAAAAAAAAAATGTACCAACCAAATGGAGAGCAAAAATAAATAAATAAGAAGCAGGAGTTGCAATTTTCACATTTGACAAAATAGATTTCAAAGCTACAAGGATACAAGGGTAAAAGGACTAATGTAATAATAAGAGATTTTAACACCCAGATACATAAGACCCATAATGAGATTTAGATTCAATGAGACAACAAATCGATAACGATACCCGGGACTGGAACTAAGATCCAGAACAAATAAACCCAATAGAGCTCTCCATGTTAAACACACAAAATATATATTATCCACAAAATCTAATGATATATCTGAAGATATACAAAGACTCAAAACAAGGGGATGGAAAAAAACTCACCAACCAAATGGAGAGCAAAAATAAATAAATAAAAAGCAGGAGTTGCAATTCTCACACTTAATAAAATAGATTTCAAAGCTACAAGGATGTAAGGGTAAAAGGATTAATGTAATAATAAGAGATCTTAACACCCAGATACATAAGACATATAATGAGATTTAGATTCAACGCGACAACAAATTGATAACGATATCCAGGACTTGAACTCAGAGCCAGAACAAATAAACACAATAGAGGTCCCCATTTTAAACACATAAAATATGCATTAACCACTTTAAACACTCAAAATATTGATCGGCCATTATTGAAACCCATTTTAGGAATGAAATAATATTCCTTTTTCCCTCTTTTTCTTTTTTTCCCCTTCTTTTTCTCTTGTTCCCTAAAAAAAAAAAAAAAAGAAAAACAAAAATTAACCGGGCATGGTGGTGCATGCCTGTAGACCTGGGTAGGGAGGCTGAGGCACGAGAGTCACCTGAGCCTGGGGAGGCTGAGGCGGCAGTGAGCCATGGTAGTGCTGCTACACTCCAGCCTGGGTGACAGAGCCAGATCCTGTCTCAAAAACAAACAAACAAACAACTTCATTTCTAGCTGTGGCCTTCCTTCTGAGTTTGAAGCCCTTTCCTTTGCCTTCCGGCTTCGCATTTCTATTTGGATGTTCCACTTGATCCAGACTCAGTTTCCCCCGCATCACTCCCTTGCCTCAGCCGCAGTGTGCGTGTGCTGTATGGTGGTTACTGAGAATATAAAAGTGGACAAAATGTCCCTACTATGCTCTAGTGGCGCAGATGGGCAAGTAATAGGGAGGGCAAGTAATACTGGTTCTTGCTGGGGCCTTTGAGTTAGATCTGAGGGGAGATGGAGGACCCTCTGAGCAGAGGCCCCTGCAGGTGAGCCCATCACAGACAGGGCACCTGTTCAGAGGTGCCAGGAGGAAGCTGGCAGGGCAGGTGGGGGCCCAGGTCAGCACAGCAGAGGAGGATCAGAGCCACATGGCAGGGAGCAGTTCCTGTAGGCTTCGGGGGCAGTGAAGTGCCAGCTGGAGCCGTGGCCAGCTGGAGGAGGTGGGTGTAAAGGAGGGAGGCTGGCAGGGCCAGCAGCATATGCAGAGACTAGTGCCCCTCACATTAAGTCCACACGGGAAACCAAGTTCAATGTTCTCCACAGACAGGCTTCTGCACAAGTGGTCAAGTTTCTGTTCTGAGACCGGCTTCATTTCTGTCTCTCTCTTCTCTGATTCCAGCTCCTACTTGAGTGCTTGTGTATAATCAGAGTTTGATTATTTTAAAGCATTTTTTTTCACTCTAAATACGTAATCACTGTAGAAAATCTGAAAGCAAATGAACCCCTTAGAAGGCAAAATCACAGACTTCAAACTCAGAGATACCGCAGGTCCTTGGCGTTGTCTTCCATTTCCTTCTGTGCCTGTGATCTGCTTTGATGGGTGTGACTATACCAAATCCACGATGGTACCACACCTCCTAAACGCCCAATTCCTGGGCGACATTGCAGCTTTCTCTGCTACCTCGGGGACATGCCCCACTCACTGTCAAAGTGCCCTGGAGTCTCGTCACTCTCCCTTCCCTGGGACCCACCCTTGGGGGCTCCTGGCTGTGTACCACTCTGAGCCTCAGCCCCGAGGAACCCACCTTACTCCCTTCTTCTCCTTGGCCTTCTCCTGCTGCCTCCTCTGCAAGGTTCCGTCATCCTCTGTCACAGTCCAGGGCTCCCTCCTAGACCTGTGCCCTGGCACTGCTGCCATCCCTTGGTGCTCTGCCCACCCTCCAGCACCGAGCACGTCCTGCTTTTCTCCTGGGCTTGCTGGCGTCCACCAGGAGTTGAGCTTTCTCTCTGCGTCACCCTTGCCTGACTTGGTGTCTGGGACAAACTCTGTGCTCCTCCTTCCCATGGCCCCGCTGTCCCGTGGCCTGCTGTCCAATGGCCTTTTCTCCTGCTCTCTGGTGGCATGGCCATCTGTGTTCCCTTAGATGCATCTATCCCTATCTTCGGGGCTCGACAGTCCTCTCTACCCGGGAAACTCTTGTGGGCTCTCTGCATGGCTCCCACCTGCTTTCAGGAGGTCCCTTGAATGCTCTACTCACTGTTCCCTACCTGCCCCCTGCAGCCAGCAGGCTGTCTGTCCGTCATAAAATGTGTTCCTATTTATTTATGTGCCGGTTCGTTATCTTCCTCTCACTGGGACATGAGCCCTGACCTGGGAGGGGCGGTTGGGGTGGGGGAAGCGGCGGCGCAGCGGCAGGCAAACCCTCCTTAAATGCAGCCCCAGCGCTCCAGCCTGCGTCAGCCTCTGGGCACCTCCGGGCTGCCGCGGCGCAGCTAGCACGCTTTCTCCCCATGCCTTCCACTCCCAGTTGGGTCACAGACCGCTACACCGTTCCCATCGCCCTCCTGCTCGAACAGTTCCTTTTCCTTCCCCTAAGTGAGACCTTGAGCGCTCGGGCGTGGGACTCAGGCTTCCGCCATCATTTCCACGAGTTCCCTGCCTTTGACAATTCATCAAACAGTGCTAGCTCTTTTTGTGTTTTAAATTTAATTGGTAATGGGTAAAATCAGGGTCTCCCTGACTAGTGCTCTAATTGCTAATGGTGATAAAGGCAATCAGGTGGCACCTGAAGTAACACCTGAGATATCAGTTAACATCTGAATTCCGTTGGACAGGTCTTTATCATAGTTGTTATTATGGGAAAACGAATGAGACTAGTTTCCTGTTAGAAAGCACACATTGAGAAAATCACAAATGGCAAATTCAAGATTAACTCGTTAGGGAGAATAATTATTCTAAGAGTTTAGTTCAAATAATTGGCAATGCCTGTCATTTAATATTATTTACAAATGTCATATAATAGCACTTTTAATTTTTATTAATATTATTTACAAATTTTTAATTTTTATTATTTACAAATGTCATATAATAGCACTCCCAGGCTGGAGGACAATGGCACGATCGCGGCTCATGGCAATCTCCGCCTCCTGGTTTCAGGCGATTCTCCTGCCTCAGCCTCCCGAGTAGCTGTGATTACAGACATGCACCACCACACCTGGCTAATTTTGTATTTTTAGTAGAGACAGGGTTTTTCCATGTTGGTCAGGCTTGTCTTGAACTCCTGACCTCAGATGATCCACCTGCCTCAGCCTCCCAAAGTGCTGGGATTACAGGTGTGAGCCACCATGCCCCGCCAATAGCACGTATTTTTCAAGGCAAAGCTTCCCATGGTACTGCTAAACCAAGAAAGGTAACTGGAAGAATTGGATAGCACGCGTCTCATATACAAGGAGAATTGCATTTTCCTCAAGAGAACATCCCAAAGAGTGTTTTTGTTTCTTGATTCAAATTGAAAAGGCACATCTTTTATCTTTATTGTATGAGGGATTTTATAAGATAAGAAGGATAAGATTTTGTGTCACAAATATGCATTTTTTCTTGGGTTTCATATTTGGGAATAAAAATATCCCCTTATATTTGGGCAAATGTAACAAATATCTCTTTCTGAAATAATAAATTTAGAAATCTCAAATTTCTATGGTTTGAATTAAGATAATTAAAAGTCTACAGAGAATTGACTGGGTGTGGTGGCTCACACCTGTAATCCCAGCACCTTGGGAGGCTAAGGCGGGCAGATTACCTGAGGTCAGGAATGCAAGATCAGCATGGCCAAGATGTATAAACCCCATTTCTACTAAAAAATACAAAAATTAGCCAGGCATGGTGGCACATGCCTGTAATCCCAGCTACTCAGGAGGCTGAGGCAGAATTACTTGAACCTGGGAGGCGGAGGTTGCAGTGAGTTGAGACTGGTGCACTGCACTCAAGCCTGGGCGACAGAGTAAGACTCTGTCTCAAAAAAAAAAAAAAAAAAAAGAAAGAAAGAAAGAAAGTCTACAGAATTGTCCAGCTCATTCAGGATCCCCAGATAAAGATGAGTTCCCCTGGACAGAGATTAGTTAGGTTAGGACACTGGAAGGCTATGTGCAGACTGGAGGGACCAGTTGGGTGGAGGACAGGGCTGAGCAAGGTTGGTCCCAGGACCAGCCTCAGTGGCAATTTCCGTCGCAGGGCTGCTGCCTTTTTGCAAAGCCTCCAGGATGTGAATCAACTGATAACTCACTCAGAGGAGAGCAATCTGATCTCCATCTCTGCTTCCTGCTCAAAAGCCCCCAAGAAGGGCGGGAAGAGGAGGATGTTGACCCAAACTCTCAGCTTCTATAGTCAGTTTTTGTTTTCTGCTTTGACATTTGGTAGAAATTTCATCCTGTGGACAATATTATTTATTAAGGAGTTGGTAATAATGACATACCATTTAAAAAATATAGCGGGTCATTCCTCTGCTAAAAATATTGAATAACTCTGCACTGCACCCAGAGGAAAGCCAATGGAGGCCTTAAAATCATCCTCAAGGCTATACATGATTGGGTTCTATTACCTCTTTGATCTCTTCTTTTTGTAAAAAAGATTTAATTAATTTTTCCAACTTTTATTTTTAGTTCCGAGGGTACATGTGCAGGTTTGTTACATGGGCAAATTGCATGTCACAGGGGTTCGGTGTACAGATTATTTTGTCACCCAGGTATAAGCATATAATGTATATAAGCAAAATAATACCTGAGAGGTAGTATTTTGATTCTCATCTTCCTCCCACCCTCCACCCTCAGGTAGGCCCTGGTGTCTATTCCTTTCTTTGTGTCTACGTGTACTCAATGTTTAGCTCCCACTTATAAGTGAGAACAGGTAGTATTGGGTTTTCAGTTCCTGCGTTAATTTGCTTAGGGTAATGACCTCCAGCACCATCTATGTTGCTGCAAAGGACATGATCTTGTTCTTTTATGGCTGAGTAGTATTCCGTGTCCATCTCTTTTTTTACTACGTTTCTGCTCGTTTACTCTGTTCTAGTCATGCTGGCCTTGCTATTCTTTGAATGCCAAATGCTTTCATTGCTATAAGTTTACATGGACTTTTAAATTTTCTTTTTGAATTATAAGTTGTATCTTTCCAGGAATTTGTTCGTTCTGTCTAATTTGTTAAACGTGTTGACATAACTGTTCATAATACTCTGTTATGCTTTTAGGTTGTTCATTAGTAGTTCTCTGATCATCCTTTTAGTGTCTATGGGATCTGTAGAAATGCCCCCTCTCTTTCCCCTGATATTGTATCTTCTTTTTTCTTTATCAGTCTAGCTAAATAATTTTCATTGTATTTTTCTCCCCAAAGAACTCTTGGTTTCATTGATTGTTATCCTGTCTTCTGTCGTTGTTATACTTTCATTTTTGTTAATTTCTGCTTCGATCTTTTTTACTTCCTTTTCTTTGAGTTTAATTTGCTCCTGTTTTTCTAGTTTCATAGGGAGGGCCCTAGATAGTTGATCTTAGACCTTTCTTTTTTATTACAAGTGTTTAAAGCTATAAATGTTCCTATAAACTTGATGTAGACACATTTTAATAAGTTGTGTTTTCATTTTCATTCAGTTCAAAATGTTTTCTAAGTTCTCTTGTAACTTATTGTTTGATTCATGGATTATTTAAAACTGTTATTTCGGCCAGGCATGGTGCCTCATGCCTGTAATCTCAGCACTTTGGGAGGCTGAGGCAGGTGAATCACCTGAGGTCGAGCCTGACAAACATGGAGAAACCCTGTCTCTACTAAAAATACAAAAAAAAAAAAAAAAAAAAAAAATTAGTCAGGCGTGGTGGTGCATGCCTGTAATCTCAGCTACTCGGGAGGCTGAGGCAGAAGAATTGCTTGAACCTGGGAGAGAGAGATTGCACACCATTGCACTCCAACCTGAGCGACAGCAAAACTCCATCTCAAAACAAACAAAACTAAACCACAACAACAACAAATGCCAGCAAACTGTGATTTCATTTGCACTGAGTTAGCTTATATAGTTTCGAACTTTTATGTTGAAAATTGAAGTTTACAGGAAAGTTGCAGGAATAACACAGAGAATACATGTAAGTCCTTCACCTGAGCTTGCTATTAAGATTTTGCCAATTCTCTTTTCCTCCTCTTTGCATATTCTTGTTAGTATTGCTTTTGTTTCTTCCACTTTATTAGTAGATTTGAGAATATGTTACTGACATCATGCCTTTTTTACCTTTAAGTACTTCAGTGTATGTGTCTTAAGAACAAAGATATTATCTTACATAAATGTAGCAGAATGATCAAACTCAGAAATATAACACTCATAATGATACTTATATCTAAAACAGTCTATATTCAAATTTCCCATTAATGTCCTTTGTTGTTGCTTTCTCCTTCTTTCCCTCCCTCTCTCCCTCCCTCCCTTCTTTTCTTTCCCTATTCCTTCCCTCCTTCCCTTCCCCTACCCCTTCCCCTTCCCTTCCCTTTCCTTCCTTCCTTCCTTCCTTCCTTCCTTCCTTCTCTTTCTTTGAAGTAGAGACAGAGTCTCTCTATGTTGCTCAGGTTGGTCTTGAACCCCTGGCCTCAAGTGATCCTCCTGACTTGGCCTCCCAAAGAGCTGGGATTACAGGCATGAGTTAGTGTGCCTGGCCAGAACTCAAACTTATGTATAGTGTAAAAATTACAATATCCACTGACACAAGAACAGAAAATGAAACACCACATATTCTCACTCATAGGCGGGTGATGAAAAAAGAGAACACATGGACACAGAAAGGGGAGTACTAAACACTGGGGTCTATTGGGGGGAAAAGGGGAGGGCCAGTGGGAGGGGGAGGTGGGGAGGGATAGCCTGGGGAGAAATGCCAAATGTGGGTGAAGGGGAGAAGCAAAGCAAAGCACACTGCCATGTGCGTACCTATGCAACTGTCTTGCATGCTCTGCTCATGTACCCCAAAACCTAAAATCCAATAAAAAATTAAAAAAAAAATTACAATATCCGTATTACATGTATATTTGTACATGTATGTAATAGGAATATTGTAATTTTTAATGGTACATTTACAAAATCATTATAAAATGAAGTCGTAGATTAGACTGTCTTGTTGATCAATCAGTAAAATGAATTCTTTTGTTTATTTATTTGTTTGAGACAGAGTCTTGCTCTGTCGTCCAGGCTGGAGTGCAGTGGTACAATTCTGGCTCACTGCAACCTCTGCCTCCCAGGTTCAAGTGATTCTCCTGCCTCAGCCTCCTGAGTAGCTGGGATTACAGGCATGTACCACCACACCCGGCTAATTTTGTATTTTTGGTAGAGATGGGGTTTAACCATGTTGGCCAGGCTGGTTTCAAACTCCTTACCTCAGGTGATCTGCTCACTTCAGCCTCCCAAAGTGCTAGGATGGCAGGTGTGAGCTACCACCCATGGCCTCTTTTGTTTTTAAATCTGCAGAAACTCAAGTATTTATCAAAGCATTGTTATGTAATTTCAAAATTTTTGGTCCTGAAGATTTAAATTGTAGCAGCATTAAAAGGCTCTGCTACCGGCACTCCCTCTATTTCAATGTATTGGGGCCCTTTGGCTAAAATCCTAAGTCCTATGTCTCTGTTCTCTGTGATGAAGCCGGTAATGTATACTTGTTCTTTTGTTAGCCTTACTCTGCAGATGAAATTGAATTCAGTGGACTGAGCTGTCTGCGGCCTCTTTCCCAGAATCTCAGAGGCTCTGGCAGGGGTTCAGGGTTGAGTTGCTTCCAGGGTCAGCCTAACTGCTCTGCTTCCAGACGCTGCTGCATTGACCTGATTGGTGCCTCCTTGATCGGAAAGAGTTAATGTGTTGACTTAGGTCGCCTATTCCAAGGGAGCGTTTGGTGCAGTTTTAAGTGAGTATCAGAATATTTGAGCAGGTGGTTTATGCTGTCTCTTAACATTGATTCTTCAGTAAGTAAACTCACTGAGGCTCACAGGAGAACACCAGTGAAATACAATGCCTCCTCATGCTATGCTCTGGGGAGAGTCAGGTTTGTGGGTACTGCTTTCAACAGCCACAGTATTCTAACATCTTAAAGAACATGCTCCGAGACGGCTTACATACCAAACAGTACTGTGCCTCGAAGAACTAACCATCCTTCCTAAGTGCAGTTATTAGTAGATGCTAGTTTTAGATATTTCAATAATGTGATTTGGATTTTATAAAAAGACTTTCCTTTTTTTTTTTTTTTTTTTTTTTGCCTCCAGATGGACATACTTTAAGATGCTACCAAATAAATACTCTATACTTGTTAGTTTGGTTTTCAGTGCTGGACATGGCTGAATCCCCATCAGTGCTCCTGATGATGGCGTCTGTGCACACCCTGGGCATATTTTGTTCTGCAGGAAAAGAAACTGAAGTTAAGTTCCAGAAGTCTAAGCTCCGGAAAGACAAGGCTTGTTCATCCTTGTCATGTTCATCCCTGTGTCTAAAGCTCAGGAGCTCAATAACTATTTAATGAAGGAATAAAGAGTAAAGGAATTTCTTAATATCTCTGACAAATTCCAAACAGATTACAGAGGCACAAATAATTTTTATTGAAACTTATATTCTCCCCTTTCTTCTCCCAGACTGTAATTTTAAAAGTGCCCATTTGTGCTTAATTTGGAAGCAGTTGGAGGATCAAAATTCTAGCTTTAAAAGTGCTATAGGCTGGGCGCGGTGGCTCAAGCCTGTACTCCCACACTTTGGGAGGCTGAGGTGGGCGGATTATGAGGTCAGGAGTTCGAGAGCAGCCTGACCGACGTGGAGAAACCCTGTCTCTACTAAAAATACAAAAAATTAGCCATGCATGATGGCACATGCCTGTAGTCCCAGCTACTTGAGAGGCTGAGGCAGGAGAATTGATTGAACAACCTGGGAAGCAGAGGTTGCGGTGAGCTGAGATTGTGCGATTACACTCCAGCCTGGGCAACAAGAGGAAAACTCCAACTCAAAAAAAAAAAAAAAAAAAGTGCTATATACTGTATTGAGTATTACTTGGCACTTACAAAATAATTTATTTTTTTTGAGACAAGGTCTTGCTCTGTCACTCAGGCTGGAGTGCAGTGGTACTATCATGGCTCACTACAGCCTCAATTTCCTGGGCTTGAGAGAATCTCCTGCCTTATCTTCCCAAGTAACTGAGACTACTGGGGTATGCCACCACACCTGGCTAATAAAAGAAAAAACTTTTTTTCTTTTTTTTTTTTTTTTTTAGCCAGGGTCTCACCATCTTGCCCAGGCTGGTCTTGAACTCCTGGGCTCAAGTGATCCTCCTTCCTTGGCCTCCCAAAGTGCTGGGATTACAGGTGTGAGCCACTGTGACTGGCCCCTTCAGTGATTTTTTAAAAAGTAAATCCTCCCTTCTGTTCTACCACTACTTCTTCAGTTTTCCTCCAGTTTTGCTGGTCATGCTGTCTGTTTCCTCCAGTGTCTCCTCTTCCTTCCTCCTCCTTCAACTGCATTCTCACCGACCTGTGAATTTCTCTACTCTTTCAATTTCTGAGGTCTCATTCATTTTTTTGGTGTTAAGTTCTCAGATGATGTCCCCAAACACATCCAGTTTCTTAGGCCCTGACTCTTCTTTGTTACCCCGACAGCTTATATCTACATCTCTAGAAGCTGATTCCCCATACTGGAGCTAACTAGATTCCAGATCACAGCTGCCATACTCCCACCTTGCAAAATGGCCACTCCTCTCTCATCCCTGTTCCTATCACAAGCATCGATATTCTTCAGTCTCCCACGGGCTCTACACCTAAGCAGGGAGGCCCTCAAGGGCTGTTCCTGCATTGTTCTGTACTAGAGTGTGAGCTTCATGAGGGCAGGGCTCAGGTCTGTTGGGATCAATGCAGTCAACCCAGGGTCTAGAGCAATAGTGCCCAGCACGGAACAAACATTTTTGTATAAATGACATGAATAGCTCCATCTATTCATGACACACCACATACCTTTGCTTTGCCACATGGATTTAAAAAATTGATTAAAGTAGAAAATTATCTCAATAGATGCAGAAAAGGCCTTCGATAAAACAGAACACTCCTTCATGCTAAGAACACTCAATAAACTAGGTATTGATGGAACGTATCTCAAAATAATAAGAGCTATTTATGACAAACCCACAGTTAATATCAGACTTAATGGGCAAGAGCCGGAAGCATTCCCTTCAAAAAGTGGCACAAGACAAGGATGCCCTGTCACCACTCCCATTCAACATAGTATTGGAAGTTCTGGCCAGGGCAACCAGGCAAGAGAAAGAAATAAAGCCTATTCAAATAGGAAGAGAGGAAGTTAAATTATCTCTGTTTGCAGATGACATGATTGTATATCTAGAAAACCCCATCATCTCAGCCCCAAAACTCCTTAAGCTGATAAACAACTTTAACAAAGTGTCAGCCTACAAAATCAATGTGCAAAAATCACAAGCATTATTCCTATACACCGATAATAGACAGAGAGCCAAATCATGAGTGAACTCCCATTCACAATTGCTACAAAGAGAATAAAATACCTAGGAATGCAACTTACAGGAGATGTGAAGGACCTCTTCAAGGAGAACTACAAACCACTGCTCAAGGAAATAAGAGAGGACACAAACAGATGGAGAAACATTCCATGCTCATGGATAGGAAGAATCAATATCGTGAAAATGGCCATACAGCCCATAGTAATTTATAGATTCAATGCTATTCCCATCAAGATACCATCGACTTTCATCACAGAATCAGAAAAAACTGTTAAATTTCATATGGAACCAATAAAAGCCTATATACCCAAGGCAATTCTAAGCAAAAGAAACAAAACTGAAGGCATCATGTTACCAGACTTCAAACTATACTATAAGGCTACAGTAACCAAAACAGCTTGGTACTGGTACCCAAACAGATATATAGACCAATGGAACATAACAGAGGTCTCAGAAATAACACCACACATCTACAACCATCTTATCTTTGACAAACCTGACAAAAACAAACTATGGGGAAAGGATTCCCTATTTAATAAATGGTGTTGAGAAAACTGGTTAGCCATATGCAGAAAACTGAAACTGGACCCATTCCTTACATCTTATAAAAAAATTAAGTCAAGATTGATTAAATATTTAAATGTAAGACCTAAAACCATAAAAACCCTAGAAGAAAACCTAGGCAGTACCATTCAGGACATAGGCATGGGCAAAGAATTCATGACCAAAACACCAAAAGCAATTGCAACAAAAGCCAAAATTGACAAATGGGATCTCATTAAACTAAAGAGCTTCTGTGCAGCAAAAGAAACTATCCTCAGAGTGAACAGGCAACCTACAGAATGGGGGAATATTTTTGCAATCTATAGATCTGACAAAGGGCTAATATCCAGAATCTACAAAGAACTTAAACAAATTTATAAGAAAAAAACAACAAAGAACCCCATCAAAACATGGGTGAAAAATATGAACAGACACTTCTCAAAAGAAGACATTTATGTGGCTAACAAATATAGGAAAAAAGCATATCATCACTGGTCATTAGAGAAATGCAAATCAAAACCACAATGAGATTCCACCTCATGCCAGTTAGAATGGCAATTATTAAAAAGTCAGGAAACAACAGATGCTGAAGAGGCTGTGGAGAAGTAGGAACACTTTTACACTGTTAGTGGGAGTGTAAATTAGTTCAACCATTGTGGAAGACAGTGTGGCGATTCCTCAAGGATCTAGAACTAGAAATACCATTTGACCCAGCAATCCCATTACTGGGTATATATCCAAAGGATTATATAAAGATGCATGCACACATATGTTTATTGCAGCACTGTTCACAATAGCAAAGCCTTGTAACCAACCCAAATACCCATCAATGACAGACTGGATAAAGAAAATGTGACACATATACACCATGGAATGGTATGCAGCCATAAAAAAGAATGAGTTCATGTCCATTGCAGGGACATGGATGAAGCTGGAAACCGTCTTTCTCAGCAAACTAATACAGGAACAGAAAAACAAACACTGCATGTTCTCACTCAAAAGTGGGAGTTGAACAATGAGAACACGTGGGCACAGGGAGGGGAATATCACACACTGGGGCTTGCCAGGGGATGGGGGACTAGGTGAGGGACAGCATTAGGAGAAATACCTAATGTAGATGACAGGTTGATGGGTGCAACAAACCACCATGGCACATCTATACCTATGTGATAAACCTGCATGTTCTGCACACGTACCCCAGAACTTAAGTATAATTTAAAAAAGAAAATAAAAACCAATATTTCTGGATCATGGTTTCTGTATTTGATATTTATCTGCTTTATTTCTCACAAAAACCTTCTGATGAGGCAGAGGGAACATATTGTTAAAATTCCACTTTAGAAACGTTTGACTGAGACTCAGTGGGCAATCGATTAGTCTAATTTCTTCACCAGAATTTAGTTTCATCTTCTCTTTTTTTTTTTTTTTTTTTTTTGAGGCAGAGTTTCACTCTTGTTACCCAGGCTAGAGTGCAATGGCGCGATCTCGGCTCACCGCAACCTCCGCCTCCTGGGTTCAGGCAATTCTCCTGCCTCAGCCTCCTGAGTAGCTGGGATTACAGGCACGCACCACCATGCCCAGCTAATTTTTTGTATTTTTAGTAGAGACGGTGTTTCACCGTGTTGACCAGGATGGTCTCGATCTCTTGACCTCGTGATCCACCCGCTTCGGCCTCCCAAAGTGCTGGGATTACAGGCTTGAGCCACCGCACCCGGCCGATTCATCTTCTCTTTTTTTTATTGCATTTTAGGTTTTGGGGTACATGTGCAGAACATGCAAGATAGTTGCATAGATACACACGTGGCAGTGTGATTTGCTGCCTTCCTCCCCTTCACCTATATCTGGCATTTCTCCCCATGCTATCCCTCCCCAACTCCCTCCCCCCGCTGCTGTCTCTCCCCTATTCCCCCCAACAGACCCCAGTGTGTAGTGCTCCTCTTCCTGTGTCCACGTGTTCTCATTGCTCATCACCCGCCTATGAGTGAGAACATGCGGTATTTCATTTTCTGTTCTTGTGTCAGTTTGCTGAGAATGATGTTCTCCAGGTTCATCCATGTCCCTACAAAGGACACGAACTCATCGTTTTTGATTGCTGCATAATATTCCATGGTGTATATGCGCCACATTTTCCCAGTCCAGTCTTTCATCTTCTCTTAACTTCGGATAGACTTTGCTTCATCTAGACTCTCCTATTGACTTTGTCTCATGTGATCATCCCCTGCTTTCCACTCCCGCTCTCTCAATGGCTTACTCTTTCTTGTCTAACAATTGGAATATTGTACTAATTAACCTCCTATTTCCTTTTTTGTTTTTTTGATACAGGGTCTCACTCTGTCACCCAGATTGGAGTACAGTGGCAAGATCTCAGCACACTGCAACTTCTGCCTCCCAGGCTTCAGCGATCCTCCTGTCTCAGCCTCCTGAATAGCTGGGACCACAGGCTCATGCCACCATGAGCCTGATTTTTGTATTTCTTTGCAGAGATGGGGGGCCCCACTATGTTGCTCAGGCTAGTCTCAAACTCCTGGGCTCAAACAATCCACCCGTCTTGGGATTACAAGCACGAGCTACCATGCCTGCCCCTATTTCCATTCCTAACAAAATTCTACTTTATACTTCTACCAGACTTATCTTCAAACAATACAAAGTTGATGTCATTCTTCTTAAAAAAACTACAATAGTTACCCTGACTTCCCAGATTTCATCTTTTCCCAGACATGACAATACAGAAGCCAGAATAAAACAATTTCTATAATCCAGATTGAATTGAAGAGTAAAGAAAAAATAATTTGGTACAAGCAATTTTCAATTAGCCTTCACATGCGTGGAGTATGGTTTCAGTATCTTTTGAAAGTAACATGTATTGGATGGGCGCAGTGTTTCATGCCTGTAATCCCAGCACTTTGGGAGGCTGAGATGGGCAGATCACCTGATGTCAGGAGTTTGAGACCAGCCTGAGCAACACAGAGAAACTCTGTCTCTACCAAAAATACAAAATTAGCTGGGTGTGGTGGTACATGGCTGTAATCCCAGCTACTTGGGAGGCTAAGGCAGGAGAATCACTTGAAGCTGGGAGGCAGAGGTTGTGGTGAGCCCAGATTGCGCCATTACACTCTAGACTGGGCAACAAGAACAAAACTCCATCTCAAAAAAAAGAAAGAAAGAAAGAGAAAGAAAGAAAGAAAGAGAGAGAGAAAGAAAGAAAGAAAAAGAAAGAAAGAAAGAAAGAAAAAGAAAGAAAGAAAGAAAGAAAGAAAGAAAGAAAGAAAGAAAGAAAGAAAGAAAGAAAGAAAGAAAAAGTGCCAGGCACGGTGGCTCACACCTGTAATCCCAGCACTTTGGGAGGCCGAGGCGGGCAGATCACGAGGTCAGGAGATTGAGACAACATGGTGAAACCCCATCTCTACTAAAAATACGAAATTAGCTGGGCGTGGTGGCACGTGCCTGTAGTCCCAGCTACTCAGGAGGCTGAGGCAGAATTGCTTGAACGCAGGAGGCGGAGGTTGCAGTGAGCCGAGATTGAGCCACTGTACTCCAGCCTGGCACCCAGCGACGAAGCAAGATGCTCTCTAAAAAAAAAAGAAAAGAAAAGAAAGTAAGGTGTTTTTCTGTATAATAATCTGAAAGGAATAACCTTCAAATGGCATTCATTTTATGTGTGTAGAGGTATTACAGTAACAGTGAATACATCTATGCATAATATATACCTAGGGCTGATGTGTCTTGCTAAAGGCAATACTGCTTATTAAATGTATTGCTCTCATATTAAAAATTAACATTTGCTAAACGCATACAATGCACTAGAATGGCCTTGGTTAAACCATCAGGTGGAGCCGGTCTACAGATAATGCTGCCTTAATTCCTAGATGTCGTGGAAATTAAACGCTTAATGTTTTATTCCTTCATGGTCTGAAGTTAAACAAGTCCTACGGGAGCATAACGGTAGGCCAGTGTCCTAACACCGCTTGATGTAATGTCAGCACAATGGGATGTTACGTTTTTTGTTTTCTTTGAGACAGGGTCTCACTCCATCATCCAGGCTGGAGTGCAGTGGCATGCTCACAGTTCACTGTGGCCTGGACCTCCCAGGGTCAAGCCATCCTCTCTCCTCAGCCTCCCCAGTAGCTGGGACCACAGGTGTGTGCTACCACACCTGGCTAATTTTTTGTAGAGATGAGGTTTCGCCATGTTGCTCAGGCTTGATGCTAAATGATGCTACTGCCAAACCTAGCATGGGGTGGCTGTCCTGTATCTCATTTGAACTCAGGAACGTATTTAATGTAATTCTCTTATGTTCAGCTGTCAAGGAACTTACACTTTATAGTATCATTTTCTTTTCCTGGGAAAATCTTTTAGTTATCACCACTTTATATTTATAAAACCCCATTCTTGTTTTCTGTGAGATTTTAAAAAATAAGATAACCAGATATAACTCTATGAAGATAAATTATGGGTGAAAATTCTTTGAACTAAATTAATTAAATATAGTGCTGTGCAAAATGTTACACATTCTTGTCATTTGGGGGAAGTATTTAAATTTATAAAGGGCTTCCTAAATGAAATCAGTATAAAAGATGTGAAATCATTACTTTATATTTTCTGCCAATTACAGTAGCTTCAATTATTGAGGGACCCATTGAAATGCTGCTGACTGCCAAGTTTACTACAGGAAGGGGGCAACCCGGTCATATAACGTATTTAGAAACTCAATGCTCTATAAACATTGGTGGTACTCCTTTCCTGCTATGTATGGAGAAAGAGAAATAATTGTGAAACAAAGAACAAAATAAATTAAAAATGGTAACAATGTATGAGAAGATAAATCATTGTGAAACCAAGAATGGAAGAAAGTAAATGGAGTAGCAATGTATGAAAATGTCACCTTTGTGCATTTACTTCTACACAACCAGACTGTTGAGAGGACTTGAGAGGAGGCAGGCAGGACACCACTTTATTTTTCCTTCCACTAAGCCCAATCGTGGACTCGTTTCTTTGTCTCTTGGATGAAACCTTGGGCAGATTCCATAGCTTTTCTGGTTACTTTTTAAAAACGTTGTGAAATGCATAACATAAATGGTTAAGAGGGTTAAATTTTATGGTATGCATTTCACAATATTTTTGTGACACTGTGTAGAACACCAGTAGCTCCAGAACAAGCGCCACCCCTGGTGTCCCTCACTTCTCATCTACAGCGTCACGCTGGGTGAGGCCTAGTGTGTGCAGCTTGCAGTCTCTCTGCAGGGCCTGCAGGTGGTGTCTTTCTCAGGATGTAGCAGTGCCAGGTACCATTATATGGTTCTCAGTCTCTAGGGCCTTGGCTTCCTCTGAGAAGGGAGTCCCATTTAACCATCCTGCTGGGCATGGGGGCTCATGTCTGTAATCCCAGCACTTGGGGAGGCTGAGGCAGGAGAGTCGCTTGAACTCAGGGGATGGAGGTTGCAGTGAGCTGAGATTGCACCACTGCACTCCAGATCAGTAGAGACGGGGTTTCACCATATTGGCGAGGTTGGTCTCAAACTCCTCATCTCAGGTAATCCACCCACTTCTGCCTTCCAAAGTGCTGGAATTACAGGCGTGAGCCACTGCGTCTGGCCATAATTTTAATAATAGTATCTGAAATAATGTATCTTATTAACCCATATTATAACAACCAGTGACTGAACACTGAAATTCAAGCAAAACCAACGTCGTGATGTCTCAGTCTATTTTCTGTTACTTATAATAGATGACCTGAAATCGGATGATTAATTAAAAGGAATTTATTTCTTAAGCTCTAGAGGCTGAGAGCTCAAGGTTGAGGGACCGCATCTGGTGAGAGTCTTCTACCTGGTGGGAACAGTGCAGAGTCCCGAGGTGGCACAGGGCATCACATGATATGCCCGCTGGGTGTGCTGGCTCAGGTCTCTTTCCCCTGCTTAGAGAGCCACCAGTCCCACTCTTGTGACATCCCATTAATCAATCAACCTGTGAATCCATGACTGGTTTAATCTCTTCCCTCATGACCCAATCACCCCTTAGAGCCCCCCTACCTTTTAATACTGCCACATTGGGGATTGAGTTTTAGAGGGACAGTCAAACAGTAGCACTCCACCCGTTTCCCCCAAACTCACTCCTGTGATAACCCATTAATGACTTAACTCATCATTCCATGTGTGGATGAACCCCTACATGAGGGCAGAGCTCTCATGACCCACCACCTCTTAAAGGTCCTGCCTCTCAAAACTGCCACACTGGAGATTGAGTTTCAACATGAGTTGGAGGGAACAAGCATTCAAACTACAGCACATGGGAAAGGCACAAACGCCAGGTTAACACAAAAATATTACTAGCTGTATGAAAAAAGTAAACTAAATGTTGGTCATTTGTGCAACCACCATTTGTGAACAAAAATGCAACTTATGAAATGAGATGAATGATAAACCTGGGTGTCTGCAAATCAAGGAGTTAGAAAAATTTGGAAAATTACTAAATGAATTGAGCTTGATATAAGAGTTCCTATGAGCCCTGGTCTGTTCAGCAATGCCTTTTTAGACCTATGTCAGTCACTGGCCTCTTAGTGCTCATGGCTAAAACAGTGTGAGACACTGATGGAACAGAAAATGAGGCACCTTTTGAATTCAGGAGGTAAACTGAGAAGCAAGGGTCAACTTGTCTAGGACTCTTTCTCTGCAGATTGGTCTTCCAGAGATGGAGCTGACCTCCACAGAACAGGACCACTGGGTTCTGAAATATGCTCCCCAGATACTAGCTAGAATTGAATATGTAAGGCAGTGAATATGTAAGTACCATTCATCGTGGTAGAATGTTGAGAGGCAGATCAGAGTTGGAAACTATTGATCCACCATGTTACACAGCTAAAACTCTAAGACTTGGATCTCAGACTCTGACCATGCCTGGGGAAGGCCTGGTACTTCCCCTGTCATGTAACTGATCACGTTCACGTAAGAATACAGGGCTGAAGTTCCTTTCCTGGACTCTAATATCCAGCTCTTCTTCGGACAACGTGAGCCACCCAACTGTGTGTGTGCGAGGGGGAAATGGGAAACTCTGCACTTGCAACTGTTCTTGTCTTGGTAAGTTTAGGCCTGGTATGTGCTGCAAGGACACTGGAGCCCTGAGAAAAGCTTCTTAAAGTGGGGACTCTTGAGCTGAGTACTTAAGGACGAGAAGTTTGCTAAGCAGGCAAATGGTTTGTGTGTGCTGTGGAGGGGGAAGGGATGGGAATAGCAGGTAGGTATATCAGATATCACTTGGTTCCTTCTTTAATCATTTCTGTTTCTCTCTTGAGATTTCTTATTCCTCAATTCACTGAAAGCATATTTTGTTTTACTTCACTGAGGAGAGTTCTAGTAGATGTTTAAAAATCATTGGCTGCTAATTCCACCATCTGAACATCTCGGCATTGGACTCAGTTGATTTTCTTTTGAGAATATGTTCCATTTTCTTGGTTCTTTATATGATAGGTAGTTTTTCTTCCTGTATGCTGAACTTTATCAACATTAAGTTGTAGAAATTCTGGATTCAGACAATTTTCTCTCACGATTATGATTTCCTTTGTTTAAGTAGGCAATCATCTGGGTTTGAATTGCAATCTCTATTTTTTGTGGTGGCAGCTTCAGTCTCAGTTCAGATATTTTTTTCCTAGATGACCTGCTTTGAATTTGGTCCATACATACATGGTTCAAGGGTCACTTGGAAATGGGGACAGACATGTTTCCGGAAACCTTCTCTTGCTCTTTTTCTTCCAAGATTCCTCCACTTTTTTCAGTGTCCATGATTCCCTAGCTCGTTTTTTTTTTTTTTTTTTTTAATTTCCCTGGTCAAATAGACTGCTGTTTTCAATCAGTGTCCCCTCCAAGACCATACACTCCAAATAGACAACAATTAGCCCAGAAAAGAAGCCATAAAAACAGCGAACTTAATTTGTGCAGCTCCCATCCTCCTTTGCTCTGAGCCTGTCTCCTCCACCCTATTTTGTCTGCTCGGTCCACTCTGCAGTTCACTGCTGTAGTTGCTTTTGGTATTATGTCCAGTGTTTTACAGTGATTTTCCGTCAGGACTCCTCCAGTTGGGTCTTGTTCTGTCATTACTGGAGGTGAGGTGAAGATTCTATTTATCTTTTAGCATAAAAGACGTGTTACTAAAGAAAGCAAAGTCTAACTTAGCCAGATTCCACTGACACTGATGGGGTGTAAAAAGGTGTCACAGTCTTTCTGGAAAGCAATTATCATCAATATGTATCAAGAGCCTAAAAACGTTCATTATTTGACCTACTAATCTCACTTGTAGAAATTATGCCAAGGAAAGATTTAAAGACACATTTATGATTGAAAATGTTATTTATAATTTTAGAAGAGTAAAAAATTAGGAACGCTTCAATGACCAGCAGTAGGACATCATTAAACCAGTAATTGCACTTTAGATACTATTCGTTAGGAATACTGAATAATATGGGAAAACGTAAAATAGATTTAATGATAAAAACAGAAAATAAAACTATTTATCATCCCAATTTTATGGAATTATAAACATATACATAAAAAGACTGAAATATAAGTGATAATTTTTACTAAATTTTGGTGGAAAAATTAGGAGTGTTTTTTTTCTTTTTCATAATTTCTCCCTCCCTCCCTCCCTCCCTCCCTTTCTCCCTTCCTTCTTTTCCTTCCTTCCCTCCCTTCCCTCCCTCCCTCCCTCCCTCCCTCCCTCCCTCCCTCCCTCCCTCCCTTCCTTCCTTCCTTCCTTCCTTCCTTCTTTCCTTCTTTCTTTCAGAGGGGGGTTCACTGTGTCGCCTATGCTGGAGGTCAGTGATGCAATCACGGCTCACTGCAGCCTTGACTTCCTGGGCTCAAGCAATCCTCCCACCTCAGCCTCCCAAGCAGGTAGGACTACAGCCATGTGCCACCAAGCCAGGCTAATTTAAAAAATAATTTTGTAGAATCGGAGTCTTGCTATGTTGTTTAGGCTGGTCTCAAACTCCTGGGCTCAAGCAATCCTCTTGTGTTGGCCTCCCAAAGTGCTGGAATTATACCATAATTTCTAGTAACTTCCAAATAGTCTCAATGAAATAAAATAATGGAATAAATAACAATAAAAACTATTTTAACAGCCCACAGATCCTAAAAGTGATATACTAGAAAGTAAATTTTCCATCCCTCCTCCCACTCCCAATAAAAATAACGTTTGCTAGTTATCAGGTGTTATTAACATATGTACCCAACTCAAACATTTGTATGGGCAAATGTTCCAAGACTGTTGGGTGCCACCGACCAATAACTTTTCAAAAACAATTTTAAGAATGGACAATTAGAGGGAAAAATCCTGAACAAGTACTCTTCATTATCTTTAATTTCTCACACCACCCTCTCCTCTAATGTAATCTCAGAATAAAGAACAGTTCTTTAAATGGGAAAAACTTATAGTATTGTCTTTATTTTTCAGTTTTTGCCGTGGATTGATAGTTTTTGTGGACTGAATCAAATCTAAGGATCAATGGGATTAGATGGGTTCTCAAGTCTCTTTCTGTATCGTGATTGTATGGTCTTCAACTCATTTTTAGGACCTGGAACCCAGATGTGACCAGTGTCCTCTAAGAAATCATTAATTTGCCTGAATGAGTGTTCCAGTTTCTCCTCATCCTTAATAACTAGCTATTGTCGTCTTCTAAAATTTTAGCCACCTTAAAGGGTATGACGTAGTTTTGATTTGCAATTCCTTAATGTTATTGAACATTTTTCACGTGTTTATTGGCCATTTGTTTAAATTCTTTGGAGAAATGTCTTTTTAAGCCCTTTACTCATTTTTAAAGCAGGTTTTTATTTTATTGTTGAGTTGTAGTTCTCTGTATATTCTGGATAATAAATTCTTTGTTAGATATATATGATTTAGTAACCTTTTCATCCATTGTGTAAGTTAGCTATTCACTTTCTTGATGGTGTCCTTTGAAACGCAAGTTTTAAATTTTGATAAAATCCAATTTATCTTTTTTCTTTTATCATTTGTGTTTTTGATATCATATGTAAGAAACCATTGCCTAATCCACAGTCACAATGCTTTACTGCTATGCTGTCTTGAGTTCTACCTCTTACTTTTAGGTCTCTAATCCATTTGGAGTTCGTTTTTGTATATGGTGCAAAGTAGGGTCTGACCTAATTCTTTTGCATGTGAATATCTAGTTGCTCCATCACCATTTATTGAAAAGGTCATTCTTCCCTTATTGAATAATCTTGAACACATGTCGAAAATTAATTGCATAGATGTATGGGTTTATTTCTAGACTCTGTAGTATTCCATTGATCTATCCCATACCAAACAGTTTTAATTACAATAGCTTTGAAGTTGGGAAGTGTGAGTCCCATAACTTTGTTCTTTTTCAAGATTGTTTGGCTACTAAGGTTCCCTGTAATTCAATATGGGTTTTAGGACTGGCTTTTCCATTGCTGTAAAAAAAAGTCTGTTAGGATTTTGATTGGTATTACATTGAATCTAGAGATCACCTTGGGGAGTCCTGCCATCTGTACACTATTAAGTGTCCCGATAGGAATATGCACTGTCTTTCCATTTATTCAGGTCTTCTTTAACTTCTTTCATGAGTGTTAAGTAGTTTTCAGCGTGCCGTATAAGTCGCGTCTCTTTGGTTAAATTTATTCTTAAGTATTTAATCGTTTTTGATGCTTTTGTAAATTAGATTGTTTTCTTAATTTCCTTTCAGATTGTTCATTGCCATTGTATAAAAATACAATTTTTATAAACTATTGATTTTGTGGTCTGCAAATTTGCTAATGTATTCCTCCTAATAGTGTTTTCATAGATTCCTTAAAAATCTGCAACTAAAGACATTTTAATTTTTCCTTTCCAATTTGCATGACTTTTCTTTCTTTTTCTTGCCTAAATGCCATGACTAGAACTCCCAGTACAACGTTGAATAAAGTAGCAAGACAAGATGTTTTTATCTTATTCCTGATCTTATAAGAAAAACATTTAATCTTTTACCATTAAATATGACGTTGTGGAATTTTTCCTAGATGCCTTGTATAGGATTGAGGAAGTTTTCTTCTATTCCTAATTTTGTTGACTGTTTTTAATATGAAAGTGTGTTGAATTTTGTCAAATGCTGTTTCTGCATCTATTAAGATAATCATGTGGTTTCTGTTATATTAATATGGTATATATTCTTTTCTTCTAATTTTATTTTTAAACTCTTAGGTTCAGGGTACATGTGCAGATTTGTTATAATGGGTAAACTTGTGTCATGAATATAACATGATATTGTTGTGTCATGAATATAGCATATTGATTGATTTTTGGATTTCACTATCTTTATTCCTTTGAAAAATCTCACTTGGTCATCCTTTTTGTTTGCTAAATTCAGTTTGCAGCTATTTCATTGAGGATTTTTGCATTTATCTATTTAAAGGATATTGGTCTACAGTTTTCTTGTGATGTCTTTGTCTGATTCTGGTATTAGGGTAAACTGGTGTCACAGAATGAGTTGGGAAGTGTTCCCCTCTTCTATGTTTTTCAGAGTTTGTGAAGGATTGACCTTAATTTTTCTTTAAATGTTTGTTAGAATTCATCAGTGAAGCCATCTGAGTCTGGGGTTTCCTTTGTGGGAAGTTTCAAAAATTAATAATCCAATCTCTTTGTTACATGTCTATTCAGGTTTTCTATTTCTTTTTGAGTCAGTTTTGGTAAATTGTGTCTTTCTAGGAATTTGTCAATTTCATCTGAGTTATTTACTTTGATGTCCTGCAGTTGTTCATAATATCCCCATAATAATCTTTACTGATGTAGGGCTGGTAAAATATAATTTCCTTCATTCATAATTTAATAATTTGAGTGTTCTTTTTTCTTGGTCAGTTTAGTTTCGGGTTTGTCAATTTTGTTAATCTTTGCAAAAAACCAAATTTGTGGTTTTAGTGATTTTCTCAATTGTTTTTCTACTCTCTATTTCATTTATTTCTGCTCTAATCTTTATTATTTTCTTTCTTGACTAGCTTTGGGTTTATTTTCCTCTTTTTTTAGTTTTTTAAGGTGGGACTTTAGGTTATTGATTTGGGATTTTTCTTCTGTTTTAAATATAGACTTTTAGAGTTATAAATTTCTGTCTAAGCACTGCTTTAGATGCATCCATAAGTTTTGGCTTTTTTTTTTCTTTTTGACATTATTTCACTCTGTTGTGAGGCTAGAGTGCAGTGGCACAATCATGGATCACTGTAGCTTGAACACCCTGGGCTCAGATGCTTCTCCTATCTCAGCCTCTCAAGCAATTGGTACTATAGGCATGTACCACCATGCCTGGCTAATTTTTGTATTTTTTTTTGTAGAAGTGGGGTTTTGCTAGGTTGCCCAGACTGGTTTTGAACTCCTTGGCTCAAGTGCTCTTCTCACCTTGGCCTCCCAAGTGGTGGGATTACAGGCATGAACCACAGCATCTGGCCTATTTCTGTTTCTATTCACCTCAAATTACTTTCCACATATATATATATATATATATGTATATGTGTGTGTATATATATATAAAGAAAGTAATTTGAGGTGAATAATATAAGTATATATATATATATATATATATAATTTTTTTTTTAAGAGAGGGGGTCTTGCTATGTTGCCCAGGCTGGAGTGCAGTGGCTATTCACAGGCATGATCCCACTACTGATCAGCACAGGAATTTTGACCTGCTCTGTTTCCAACCTGGGCTGGTTCACCCCTCCTTAGGCAACCTGGTGGTCCCCCACTCCAGGGAGGTTACCATATTGATGCCGAACTTAGTGCAGACACCTGATCAGCATAGCACCCTACAGCCCAGAACTCCTGGGCTCAAGCGATCCTCTCACCTTAGCCTCCCGAGTAGACATGCCACTGCGCCTGGCTACTTTCTAATTTCTCTCTGATTTCCCCTTTGGTCCATTTATTATTTAGAGGTATATTGTTTAATTTTCACACATATGTAAATTTCCCAAACTTCTTTTTATTATTGACTTATAATTTAAATGTATTGTGATTGCAGAACATACATTGTGCAATTTTTAATACTTTTAAATGTACTAAGGCTTATTTTGTGGTCTAACATGATCCTGGAGAATGTTCCATGTGCCCTTGAGACGAATGTGTATTTCTTCGCTAAGTGTTGCTATAGATGTCTAAGGTTAATTAGTTGATAATGTAGTTCACATTTTCTTTTTCTTTGCTGATCTTCTCCTTAGTCTAGCCATTATTGAAAGTGGGATTATGAAGTATGTAACTATTGTTTTGAATTGTCTAATACTCCATTTAATTCTATCACTTTTTGCTTCATGTATTTTGGAGCCCTGTTAGGTGCATATGTGTTTATAATTGTTAACGTCTTCCTTAAGGATTGACCTTTTTATCATAAAACGCATTTCTTCATCTCTTGTCTTGAAGTCCATTTGTCTGATATTAATATGGCTACTCCAGCTCTTTTTTGGTTACTGTTCACATGCCATATCTTTGTCCATCCTTTTATTTTCAACTAGTTTATGTCTTTAAATCTAAAGTGTGTCTCTAATAATACGGTTGGATCATTTAAAAAAACCTCTCATTCTGACAATCTTTGTCTTCTGGGTAGGATGTTTAAGCCATTTACTTTTGATTAAATAACTGATAAGCTAGGATTTTAATTTACTGTTTTGCCATTTGGATTTTTACATGTCTTATATATTTTTTGTATCTTTGTTCCTCCATTATTGCTCTTTTGTATTACATGCGTATCTTCCAGAAAAATATTGTAATATTCTTGTTTCTTTTACTGTTATTTACTTATATTTGAGACAGAGTCTTGCTTTGTTGCCCATGCTGGAGTGCAGTAGCATGACTCTGGCTCACTGCAACCTGGGTTCAAGTGATTCTCCTACTTCAGCCTCCCGAATAGCTGCAATTACAGGCATGTACCACCATACCTGGCTAATTTTTTGTATTTTTAGTAGAGATGAGGTTCCACCATGTTGGCCAGGCTGGTCTTGAACTCCTGACCTCAAGTGATCTGCCCACCTCAGCCTCCCAAATTGTTGGGATTACAGGTGTGAGCCACTGCAGCCAGCTATTTTTACTGTTTTTTAAAAGATACTTTCTTAGTGGCTGCTCTGGGGATTACAATTAACATCTTAATTTAACATAATCTACTTCAGATTAATACTAATCTAATTTCAAGAGATACAAAAAGTTTTCTCTAGTACTATTCTGTTCCTTCTCCTTTGTGTTGTTAATATCCTACAAACTACATCTTTACACATTAGAAGCCCATTAATACAGCTTTATAATGATTGCTTTATGATGTAACTGTCTTTTAAATGTCAGAAGAATTACAAAGAAAAGCAAATTTATACTATCATTTATATACATATATACAGTCTTTATTGTGGCTCCATATTTCTCAATGTGGATTTGAATTGCTTTCTAGTATCCTTTCATTTCAGTATGAAGGACTCTCATTAGTATTTCTTGTAGGACAGGTGTGCTAATGACAAGTTATCTCAGTTTTTGATTATATGGGAATGTCTTCATTTCTCCTTCATTTTAAAGGATAGTTTTGCTGGATACAGAATTCTTGAATGGCAGTTTTTTCTTTTAGCGACTTGAATGTATGATCCCATTGTCTTTTGGCCTTCATGATGTCTGATGAGAAATCAGCTGCTAATGTTATTGAGGAGCCCATGTACATGAAAAGTCATTTTTGTCTTGCTACTTTCAAGATTCTATTTGCCTCTACCTCTTGACAGTTTGACTAGGATATGTCTAGTTGTGGATCTCTTGAATTCCTCGTGTGGAGTTCACTGAAATTCTTGAATGAGATCAACACTTTTCATCAAATTTAGTAAGTTTTTAAGCCATGATCTCTTCTGATATTCTTCCTGCCCCTTTCTCTCTTCTCTCCTCTCCTTCTGGAGTCCCTATTATGTGTAGGTTGATATGCCTGATGGTGTCCCCAGGTCTCTGAGGCTCATTTTTCTTCATTCATTTTTCCGTTCCTGAGAGTGGATTATCTCAATTGACTTAACTTCAATTTCATGGATATTTTCTTCTGCCACACCAAATCTGCTGTTGAGGCCCTGAAGTAAATTTTTCATTTCAATTATTGCATTTTTCAAGGCCAGAATTTCTATTTGGTTCTTAAAAAGTATTTTCTCTTAACTGATATTCACATTTGGTGAGCCATCATTCTCATACTTGGTTTAATTCTTTAGACATGGTTTCCTTTAGTTCTTTGAACATATAATAGCCAATTAAAGCCTTTGTCTAGTAAGTTAAAAATCTGGACTTCCTCAGGAACAGTTTTATTGATTTCATTTTTCTTTGACATAAGCCATACTTTCCTATTGTTTGCCTGCCTTATATATATATATATATTTTTTTTTTTTTTTGCTGAAAATTAAACACTTTAAATAATTATAATATAGTAACTCTGAAAGTTATATTCTTGTCCTAACCCTCCAACCTGGGTTTTTTTGTTGCTGTTTGTTACTCTTTTTTAAATGACTTCTCTGGAAAAATTTAGTAAAATATGTATTTTTTGTTGCATGTGGCCATTGAAGTCTCTGCTCAGTTAGATTAGCAATCAGCTAATGATTAGAGATTTTTTTAAATGCCCTGTACCAGTTAAGTTTTCCACCCTTTGTTGAGGTGCTCTGCATGTGTCGGGCATGCCTTTAACATTTTGGCAGTTCATAAATCTGTCTTAGCTTTCAATTCCTGGTTGTGCAGATCCTCAAGGTCAGTTAGAAGTGAGTGATTCGGGCCTTCTCAGATATTTTCTGGGCAAGCATGCAGTCCTACAAATGCACCCTATATACAGTTTCCCAAGAATGTCAAAGCTTTTCCTTTCTTTTTTTTCGAGACAGAGTCTTACACTGTTGCCTAGGCTGGAATGGAGTAACATGATCTCAGCTCACTGCAACCTCCGCCTCTCGGGTTCAAGAGATCCTCCTGCCTCAGACTCCTGAGTAGCTGGGATTACAGGCGCCTGCCAATTCACCCAGCTAATTTTTTTTTTGTTTTTTATTTTTAGTGGAGACGTAAGACAGGGTTTCGCTATGTTGGCCAGGCTGATCTGAAACTCCTGACCTTGTGATTTGCCCACCTTGGCCTCCTAAAGTGCTGGGATTACAGGCGTGGGTCACTGTGCCTGGCCAAATGTCAAAGCTTTTCAAAGCCCCTTATCAACACTGCATTCTCAAGATTTTCAATTTCTCTTTGCCAGTTTCTTATTTGCTCTACCTCAGGCAGCTGTGACGTTAAACAATTGCTGCTGTTTTTTGTTCTTAATGCCTTGGTGTTAGGACTTTCGTCACTGAGCAAGCTCTGAGTCAGATCAAATAGACACACCCTGTAAATGGTCTTTTCCAGAGTTGCCACAGAGGCCAAGTAGTGACAATCGTCTGGAGATGAGGTTTTAAGATGGAGGTGGGGAGACACCAAGCCTTTCTGGTCCTTTCAATAGCTCCTAGGCTTCTGGTTTTCTTGGTTACTGGCTTTCAAGGCTATTGTGGAGCTGGGAAGAGTGGAATGGAAACAGGGCAGGTTAAAATGTCATGAGGCTTACTGTTCTTACTGAGATTCAATTATTTTTCTTTAATGAATATTCCTCATTATTGCACGCCTTTGGTTAATTTCTAGAGTTCTGAAAGTGCTGATTTAGGCAATTCTGGCTGTATTCACATTGCTTTTATGGAGGAACAGATTTTCAGAGATCCTTATTCCACCATTCCAGAGGTGCTTCCTCCATACACATTAATTTCTCTATTGTATTCAATTTTTGCTCTGGACTGCTATACTTTTTGAGTTATCTATTTTTTCCTGCCATTTCTTATATTAGTGCTATGAGTTTACCCACAGCAGTCCCTCTTCCCAGGTTAATGTGACTTCTGACATGTTGCAGGGTTAATAATAATTGTAATAAAAATAACAATGTTGCTAGTTGGCTAGCAACATGTTAGGATAGGCTTGGAGGGTCCACTGCAAAATGTGTAGACTTCGTGACATTGTGGCTGCTCAAAATTTATTTTGGCTTTTTTTCTCTGATGTTCTGAAAGATATAATTTCTAGGCATTTGAGTTTAGAGAAGGTGATTTGGTGATGGGTGATAATAATCCTACAATAATCCTTGCTGAGTCAGATTACACCCACAGTTGTCTACCTAATTCTGGGAAACATGTTTTAAGAGGAACTTTTACCAAATAAGCATTTCAAGGTAATAGTAGCCAGGATAGTGAATGGGGAAGTTCTGAAACTGCCATATGAGGAATAATTGGGAAGAGTGGTGAGTCTCATTGGAAGAAAAGAAACTTGGGAGGGGAAGAAAAATTTATTGGGGTACATGATAGGGCTGATATGCCAATAAGATTATTTTGTCTCCCTCTACCATAATCATGCCCCCATGATTATGACCAATAAGCAAAGGTTATAATGGGACAAGTTTTGAATCAGTATGAATGAAATTTCTAATAATGAGAACTGTCCAACAGTTATTAACTAAGCATTTACCATAGCCCAGGCTTGTGGAGACAAAACCAAATAAGGCAGAATGGCTATCCAGAGCAGCTCATAAAGTGAAAACCT
Source organism: Callithrix jacchus (assembly GCF_049354715.1). Classification (NCBI taxonomy): domain Eukaryota; kingdom Metazoa; phylum Chordata; class Mammalia; order Primates; family Cebidae; genus Callithrix; species Callithrix jacchus. The sequence goes on from NC_133505.1 coordinate 165,790,196, forward strand.
CCTCCTTAAAGTGATGAAACAAAGACTAATTGACCATCTGTTAAGGATCCTGAATCAGATAGGGAAGACAACTAAGGTCCACTCTAAAATGAACATTTTTAACAGTCTGGAACCCCTACAGAGCTGGCAGATAACTTCAGAGTGAGATAAAATATTCATTCAGAGTCCAGAAGACTCCAAGGAATACAATACATTTTTGAACTGTGCTCACCAAGGTCTTTTATGGTCATGTAATGATGTATGAAGTTGGCAGCAAGTTAACCTTACCTTGGGGTTTTACTGACACCTAGTGGTTATAATCTAAAATGTTAAAAAACAACAGAGTTATCATAAAAGCTCATTTTTATAAAAATCATAAATGAATATAGTGGTAAAAATTCATTCATTTTGAACTCTCTTTTCAAAAAGTAGTTAAAATTGCTTAAATAACATCTTATGTTTTAAATATTTTTCTTCTGAAATTTCAAACTCTTTAACACTTGATTATAAGCAAGCCTATAATGATATTAGCTTATCTTTTAATTCGTATCTTTCAGTTATGTTATTCTCTCACTTATAAAAAAACAGAAAAACTTCATCTAAATCATAATTTCATTAAATTTTAATAATGTAAGTTGCGATCATGTAACATATGATCTAATTCAAAAGGAGAATCATAGGCACCAATTCAACACCATTAGCATGACTTTCACAATAGTGACACCCCATTTATAATATTCTTTTTTACGTCTCTGACTGTGAACAAGATTGGAGAAGGTCGGTTCTGGTTAGACCCAGGCATTATGGTTAAGAAATAACATATGCTAATTAGTTAGCGGGAAGTTAAGCTCATGTTTGGCCTTTTCATAATGCCTTTATGCTAAGTAAACTAAATGAAGTAAAGAGCCACGGCTATTGAATTACAGAATACATAAAAAAAGTTCTGCGACTGACCTATAACCAAAGGAGTAAAGCAGAATGTGTCAAATTTTCCATAGTCGGTAAAGTATAGAAAAAAAATCTAGCTGATATGGTTGATATGTTCTAATAACATAAAATGAAACGTTTCTAGGATAGAAGAAATTGGTACCATTAACATTTGGATGGTTATGGTATCATAATGTTTTGATATAATATGGAAAATGTTGCTTCCCCAACTATGACCCCCATTATGACTTTTAAACGAATTATAAGCTCCAAATACTTGTTTCTTCTGCAAGTTTCCCACCCACCCCTGTGTTTTGAAAATGAAACACAAGACTGATAAATCAGTTCTTTTTCCTAATTAAAAAAAAAAAAGCTTTGAGAAAGGCAAAACCCATATGCTTACATGTGAGGACTCAAGCCCAGGCTTTGAATCTGTGCTTTCAAACTCTACCTTGTGTTGCTCAGAGTGACTTCCCAGGCCACGCTAATACCCCTCAGATGGCTTAAATGCAATGATGCATCATTGTATTTAAGAGAGAAAATTACATTCTACCTCTCTGATCTATTTTAGTGATATGGGAATTTTTTTGAGACAGAGTCTTGCCAAGCACCGGGTTGGAGTGCAGTGGCGTGATGTTGGCTCACTGCAACCTCCCCCACCTCCTGGGTTCAAGTGATTCTCCTGTCTCAGCCTCCCAAGTAGCTGGGATTACAGGCATGCACCACCATACCCAGCTAATTTTTATTTTTAGTAGAGACAGGGTTTCACCATGTTGGCCAGAATGGTCTTGATCTCCTGACCTCGTGATCCTCCTACCTTGTTGGGATTACAGGTATGAGCCACAGAGCCTGGCCAGGAATGACAATTTCAATACATTTAACATCTGTTCTTTGTTTTATTATTATTTAGCTTCCGTTAGCTTCGTGTTAGTTGAAACATCAGAAAGAAAACTCATGAGAAGGGTATTAGCAAATGTGTGCAAAAGTCAAGTACTTTTTATACTCCAAAAATTATTTGGAGCTTATAATTCCTTTAAAAGTCATAATGAGGGTCATAGTTGGGGAAGCAGCATTTTGCATATTATAGCAAAATGTTATGATGGTCCAATAATTATCCAAATGTTAACAGTACCCATTTTCTTCTATCCTGGAAGAGTTTTACGTTCCCAAACCATTTGCAAAAGTTGCTTACAGTTATGAAGCCTTCCAGACATACAGAACCTAAGCATGCCATCTTGTAATTTCCCATAAAATCCTTCAGGTACTTGAAGAAATTCTTCACAAACCTTGTTTCCATTTAACATTTTTTTTCTCCAGATAATATATAATGTGTTATCTCTAAGCTTTCTCACAGCGTAATGCCCTAACCTCTCAATTATTTTGGTTTCTTTCTAGGATGGACAAGGACTGCAATTAAGCTTAACAATACAATGTGGGGTCTATAGATATCCACTTCTTTTAATAAATTGAATTAATTTAAACATTGCAAAGTATGTAATGAACTAGATTATTCTAAAGGAGAATTAGAGATTATGAAAGATAATCAACCTCAAATCAATTTTAAGGTTACTAAAAACTGGTTGTAGATATTTTAAAATTGGTAATAATAATAATCAGCAATAGCCCTAATTAAAAATTTTTGGTCTTCTTGCCAAAATTAATACTTTATAAATTTTAGAATGATCATAGACTGTTTAACAAAATGGAAGCAGCCCAGTGATGGATAACAGGTGTGATTCCAATTTTTAAAATGCTGTTAATGCAATAATTTATTTTAAATTATTCTTTGTACTTCACAAAGACATCAGGTTATTAGAATAAAGTATACTAGATTAGAAGTAAAGAAATTTGGGTTCCAGCTTTAGTCCTATTACCTATTAGGCTTGTCACTTATTGCAAATCAGTTAAAATCCCTGAGCTTGTTTGGTTTCTCTATTTATCTTCACTTCACTTAGCTCCACTGCTAGGCTGTAAAAACCATGTAGCATTCATGACTGTGCACCACTGTATCTGCAGCTCCTTTCCAACACAGAGCAGGCATTCAGCTAATGGTTGCTGGCTGACCGAATTAAGGATTAGAAACTAAAAAATACAAATATCGTCATGCCTGCCTCAGAAGGCTGTCATGAGGCTTAAATGATAGAGTGAAATACTGGATGGGAAAATGGGTGTATTCTTTTAAGATTTTAAAAATGTGGATACATTCTTGGTACCTAACTTAAGGTAAATGGATTAGTAATTATAAGTTATTTTAAATCACTACAGTTTATATATTTGTAAGTATTCTGAGAAAAATAGGCCCAGCCAGATGCAGTGGCTCATGCCCCTAATCCTAGCACTTTGGGAGGCCAAGGCGGGCAGATCGCTTGAGCCCAGGAGTTTGAGACCAGCCTAGGCAACACAGCAAGACCCTATCTCTACAAAAAATACAAAAATTAGCCAGGTGTGGTAGAGTGCATGCCTGTAGTCCCAGCTACTTGGGAGGCTGATGTGAGAAGATCACCTGAGCCCAGGAGGTCAAGGCTGCAGTGAGCTGTGATGGTGCTACTGTACTCTGGCCTGGGTGTCAGAGTGAGACCTTATCTCGAAAAAATAAAAATAAAAATAAGTAAAAAGAAAAATAGCCTTTACCTATCTAAAGGCTCTGAAGACTTTAGTTATTGCTTAAGATTAAGGCTTTGGAGAGAAAATAATCTGTGATTTTCAATATTGCAGGTAAATTCTCTAATACATTCAGATTAAGAAGTCAAATGTTGGCCAGGTATGGTGGCTCATGCCTGTAATCCCAGCACTTTGGGAGGCTGAGGCAGGCAGATCATGAGGTCAGGAGATTGAGACCAACATGATGAAACCCTGTCTCTACTAAAAATACAAAAATTAGCTGGATGTGGTAGTGCTCGCCTGTAATCCCAGCTATCTGGGAGGCCGAGGGAGGAGAATCACTTGAACCCAGGAGGCGGAGATTGCAGTGAGCTGAGATCTCGCCACTGCACTCCAGCCTAGCAACAGAGCAAGACTGTCTCAAAAAAAAAAAAAAGTCAACTGTTAATTCCCTATGCTACAGCAGTCATAACATGTAACATCTTAACCATATTTTAAAAAGATAAGAGTATGATGCATACTAACCTTAAAAGATCTAAGATATTCTAAGTGAAAAATAAAATATGCAAATAATGTTTACATTTATATAAAGAAAATCGAGTTATATATTTCCAGATTTTCAAATATATGTGTATAGCAATACCTCAAAAAAGGCCTAGATGGTTCACACCTAACTGAGAACAGTGATCTGCCTTTGAGGAAGGGAGTAAGACTGTGTAGGGCAAACAGGGACTTCTGCTTTGTTGGTACTGCCTGACATTTTTAATATCAGGAATGCGAAATAAAAGATGAGAGCATATTACTAACCCACTGAATTCCTTAAGCCTTACTCGAATACTGAAGATGGTCCTTGCAGGAAGGGAGTGCTGTGGCTTTCAACATTCTCCTTATGGTAGGTGAAATGGTTTTCCTATAGAGAAGAAATGCTACATGGCCGACAGCACTGATACTGAACATCAAATATCACACTCACTAAAATAACTAACCTGCAAAATTAGAAGGATTAAGAAAAAATGTATTTTCTGGTTATAAATAATGGTGACAGAAGATTAGTAATTAAATATAATTCTCATTAGAATTACAATATAGCCTTTGAATATTCTATTAAGTAAATGAATTCAATTTAGGTTTCATTTTCGAAGTAGTTTTATTTTATGACATTTGATTGGCCCAGTCCATTAGACAAAAAGACATATGGACCGAATACAACATAAATTCTATAACCTGAGGGGACTCATGCATCTTTACCTGATTGCTTGCTGACTTGGCTGTTGATTGGTTTCATGACTTCAAAGCTCCCCTCCTATGACAATTCTTCCTTCCCTAAGGACTCCCTCCTGGCTGTTTCTTCATCCTGCCCTAAGAGCTCGCTCTCTTCCATAAACTTCCTTTCCTGGGATGAACTTAAGTCATATGTTGTTCTTTGTAGGTCGTCTCTGTCTAAAAGCAGCCTCTGTGTCTGTGACATGCTCTGCTCCAGGAATTCAGAAGCCCTCAGTGACTCTCTCATTGCTTCGGGACCACCAGGCTCATCCTCGGGTTCTGGAGACGGATGTGAGTCTTTCTGATGCTTATACATATACAGTCTCTTTTCAACCACCTCACGGATCAACACTGAAAATTTAAATGTCCAAACATCACTATGACTTTCATACTATGGTATATTTTAGGAGTTATAATGCTGACTTAAAGATGATTATAAAACCTTCATGAAGCCTCAAGTCAGCATACTTAACTTCACACTTAATGTATTAAGCATGAATTATACTCTGTTTTAACAGAATATGATTTATAAAGTAATGACAGAAGATATTAATAGATATCAAATTATAGAAGAGCCAAAAATAATATTGAGGATAAAAATTTGCACTTTTATTAATACTACTGATATACTAAAAGTTTAAACATTACAACTGAAAATTAATCTTTCTTTCAATTTATTCAATATGTTCTTTCTACTAAAAATTTGAGAGATGACTTTTGGATAATTAACTTACTGTCAAGCACTGTTCTTCCCACCATGCTATATTCCATGGTTTTTTCAACTTCATTCATTAGCCATGGAAGAAATCCTATCTCAATATCTGTAATAAAAGAATTCATTGATTTTTATGAATCATCAGAGGAATAATGCGCTCTTCTCCTAATGTAATAGACTCATCAACATTGGTTTCATAATATAAAATGTTAAATAGACTCATACAGCATAACTTTTGTCGTCTTCCTTATGTATGTTCTGGTCAGTTTCCTTTCTATTGCATAAGTAATATTTTAACAACTATGAGGCCTTCCTTGGCATCAAGGCATTTGGAGTCTACTTCATAGGTGCAATCTAGATAGATCAGGGAGGCAGGGGGAGGATGTGGGTTTGGGAGAACTCCAATCCAAATGCAATGCAAATCTGAGATTGAGCAATGCCAGTAAGAGAGAAAGTTTCCACCTGAAGCCCAGGGCCTAATGGAAAGAAGCTCATCAGAGTCAGAGACTGCAGGTGAGAGGGCATCTGAGGAGACAGCCATCTAGAAATAGGTCAGAAACTGGGCGTTTCCATCAGTATTAAGTTGTTCAAACTGAAATCTGTGTAAGCATTTAAAAACTATGGTCTATTACAATATACATTTTAAAGTTTCAAAATAGTATTTTTTGGGGGGTAGACATCTAATTTTATTTTTCAATAGGATGAAATGGAGAGTGTGATAGAGTATTATATTCACTATGATAAATAATAATTTTAATCTCAGGCATGAATTTCATTTGCAAGATTTTAAATGATCTATAACTGACTTTTTTTTGGGCAATCTGTGATAGAAAAAAGATTACTGGTCTCTGGCTAACAGACTCCAAGCTAGAGCACAGGACGGCAGGATGGTAGCAGAGAATGAACACTGGAACTTGGAGTCTGAGTTCCAAGTCCGTTTGAGGTCTAATATTTCCACTGCATGAGGATTTGGGAGCAAGGCATTTAATTTCTCTGAGTTTCAGTTTCTATTTCTGAAAAAATGGGAATTATATCTGACCTGCCTATCCTACAGGGTTATTGGGATTATCAAATAATATCACCTATGAAAAATACTATGTCAACTGGGAAGGAAGATATAAATGTAAACTAATAATATTTGTCTGTAAGCTGATCTCTCTGTATTGAATTGAATATGTAATCATTAAAATTAACACTACTAACATGTGCCCCAAAATACCATTGACCAACAAAATAGGACCTTACATCAAGCACGGTGCATGTAAGTGCTTTCACCCTGAGGAAGCTGGGTGGTGGTGAAGACATGCAACTCCTCCCTTCCATTGGCTAAGCAGCTAGGAATACAGGCGTTGAGGGGATACAGACAGACAGCTATCAGGCTATGGGCTCCCTAATGGCAGAGAGCAGGGATCCTTCTTTTTATCCAACACCAAACACTGCCTGGAACAGGGTAAGCGCCTAATTAAATGAATAAATGACCTTGATAGGTGCCCTCAAAAGATTTTTGCTTGGAATAAGAAGTCAGCTGAGAAAAAGTTAATAACAATCACTTATACATATAGGACTTTATAGTTTACACAGTTCCGTATATTTTATGGCTTAACTCCTAAATAATCCTCATTTCAGGCTGGGCTTGGTTGCTCAGGCTGTAATCCCAGCACTTTGGGAGGCGGAGGCAGGTGGATCACTTGAGGCCAGGACCAGCCTGGCCAACATGCTGAAACGCTGTCTCTCCTAAAAAATACAAAAATTAGCTGGGCATGGTGGCAGGTGCCTGTAATTCCAGCTACTTGTAAGGCTGAAGCAGGGAGAATTGCTTGAACTTGAAAGGCAGAGATTGCAGTGAGCCATGATCGTACTACCACACTCCAGTGGGGGCAAAAGAATGAGACTCTTTCTCAAAAAAAAAAAAAAAAAATCCTCATTGCACACATGAGGAAACTGGAGGTCATCAAGTTAGTTAATGATAAAGCTGCATCCCAAACTCGAGTTTTCAATACCAAGTCCATATTTCTTTCTACTATACAAACATTGCTTCTCGATAAACGAACATTAATGTCCTTAAATCAAGATCTTTGGAATACACATCTCATTGATGACTGTACTTACTTTAAAAAAACAACTAAAACTGACTTTGTGTTAGAAATAGAAAGATTCCAATTCAAAATAAAAATGGACAGAAGATAAAGTTGAACCATTAAGAGGATGCTTATTACAACAAAATTAATCTAACAAAAATATCTACAAACCTCTTTCAATGGGATCATAAAAGTAGCCACTATCCCTGAGGCTGCCAAAAACAGATGGGAGAAGGTCAGCCAGGTAACGCTGTGCAAATGCTTGGGCAGCAATTTTCTGTGATGTCTCGTTGTGCTTATGCACTATTTCCCACTGCTGTTTCTTACGCCGTTCCTGTCAAGAACAACATAGGTGGTTATTTAGCTCGTATGCCCTCCCCATGTACTGAATCTAAGAACGTGGACTTATAAGAAAATGGACAGCAAAGTGTCTATTAAAGGTTCATATTTTTCATCAAAATTTTAACGAATTTCAATAGCAAGTGGGTACTCAATTCAGAAAGTTAAAAAGATGGAGCTTAAGGTAAAACATCTCACTATTAATTTTCAAGTAAAATAATTTCAAGACATTCATGCCTGACTGTACAGATGGCAGCAAAGAGATAATCACCATTATATGCATTTTAAATTAATATTATCATGAAATATTTGGTAAGAAAAATTACAATTGCTTAGAAATCTTCAATGAGAGAACTCAGGCCAATGAATGAGTTCATTTGTAATAATTCACTGAATTTGTAAAGCTGAAGGGTTCTGAAGATTATGAAAGCCTCTTATTTTTTGTTGCTGGGCACAGTGGCTCACACCTATAATCCCAGCACTTTGGGAGGCCAAGGCGGGAGGATCATCCGAGGTTGGGAGTTTGAGACCAGCCTGACTAACATGGAGAAACCCTGTCTCTACTAAAAACACAAAACTAGCCAGGCATGGTGGTGCGTGACTGTAATCCCAGCTATTCGGGAGGCTGAGGCAGGAGAACTGCTTGAACCTGGGAGGTGGAGGCTGCAGTGAGCTGAGACTGCATGGCATTGCACTCCACCCCGGACAACAAGAGAAACTCTGTCTCAAAAAAAAAAAAAAAAAAAAAGCAAGCCTCTTATTTTTTGTTGCTGCTTCCTTTAGACCATGTAATATTTACAAAGCTAATGAATCCTCTACTCTACTCTCATGTGGAAATGAGAGCATTAATATATTTTCTAATTAAATCTATTTTCAAAGTTCAAACAAATATAAGAGATGACTCTTATATCCAGTTTCCATGACATATTTCCAAATAGTAAATAAACAAATATTTTTTGATAAAGATCTCATGACTCATTTCAACAAAGCTTATTTTGCCACGGTTTATTTTATATTTGTAAACAAAGTCTTAATTTGCACAATCCTTATTGTAAGCCCTATGTTCTTTACACAATTAAGTATTAATCTTGGAATTAAAGTCCATTTGATAGGTATTCAGTAGGATTTCCCAACAATTACGCTATTTTTCATAGTACGTAAGTTAAGCCCTTTGGGAAATTATTTTAACTGTTTCAGGTATTAAGGTACTACTTTATAATTTGTTCACTGGTATATGACAAAGGCTGACAGTTATTGCCAGAACCAGAGAGGTTGTCTTTTCTAGTGCTTCCTAACTGTAGGCTAGTGGCACATTTTGAAAAACTGGACTGTAAACCTGTCCTTATTGAAGATTCTAAAACTCTTAATCTGAAAAATATTCTATAAAAACCCAAATAGGTCTGGTGTGTCCTAAGGGTATAAAGAAGGGCCTGGTCACGGAGAAAAAGAATCAGAATTCTATCCAGATCCCCTGCTTCTTACCCACAGGCTCTCTTCAATACACTTACTTTTTCCTTCCTTTCATCTTTCTGCCACTGACTTATGGCAAACCAACTTATGTATTTCTTTCTCTAGGACTCTGATATTTAAGAGAGCCTTCCAACTGGGACACATGTAACCTTGGAACTTTCACTTCATTTCAAAACTTTTGGAAACTCAATTTAGGTACGTTTATGTAAACTGGAGTTTAAAAGATGTAATTTGGTCCATGAAAGATCTATGATCCATAGGAGAGATCTGAGCAAAAACTATAGATCTTTTTCTAATATATTCCCAAAGATCTTTAGCTTTATGAGATATCATTACATGTAATTTTGAAAATAATATGCGAATTAGCCAAACGACTGCCTAAGAAATAAAAATATAATGATATATACTTTTTCTTCTCGGTGCCGCCTCTCTTGCTCTTCAAGTCGTTGAACTTCGGCTCGTTCACTATTCCGTAGTTCTTCATACTCGCGCTGACTGGTCCGCAGGTTAGCCAACTCTTCTTCTTCCATGACTTCCAGAAGAGACTGCTCAATTGTTTTCCCCACCAAAACTTCTAACACCGGTGTAACTTCAAGATCAAAGTCGAAGAGCTTAGACATACAAAATAAAGCAAACTTAAAATTTTAATTATGAATCAAATGCTCAACAAAAATATAATGACTAGCAATAATGAGATATTATTTATTAAGTGTCTCCTGTGTGCCAGACTCTGTGTTTGTGCTTTATTTGTGGTTTCTTTCTTCTTTTTTATTTTTTTTAAATAAAGATGGGGTTTCACCCTGATGGCCAGGCTGGTCTTGAACTCCTGACCTCAGGTGATCCACCCACCTCGGCCTCCCAAAGTGCTAGGATTACAGGCGTGAGCCACTGCGCCCGGCCTTTATTTGTGGTTTCTAATCCTCAAAATGAACAACATTTTGTTTACAGGCAAAAACTGTTAAATCAAAGTTTATGAAAAAAATCTCTGCATTCATCAAAATGAACCCTGACACCGAAGAGAAATATCCTTGTCTGTCATTCTTTCCCTTTTCTGTTTGATATTCATTGGCTGCTTATAATAATAGCTTGATGAATGAAGGAAAAAGAATAACAGTCATTTTGGAGATTCATTGCTAGGATTTACAGGCAAATACAACTTTCATGTAGCTTCCGAACATTTATTTCCCAATTTCAGTGACAGTTCTTTCAAGTTCCCACCAAGTCTTAAAACTCATTTAGGTCATTGTGAACATAATCATTGCCTTCTCTTCTTCAATTTCATAAACAGGCCTATTTATGCATTTCACACTGACAGAAAAATATAATTATTAAAAAATTTTTTTAAACAAGAGAGTATCTTCACAAAAGTTATATAATCCACAAGCAACTAATTGTGGAACCTTTATACCAGGGATATTATTTTTCCTTATTTAGTACAAATCTATCTTATATACATAAATCAGGCAAGCATATAAACAAACAAAGATCAAATGTGGAAATATTCTAAAAAGATTTTTAAATGATTTGGCTTCTAATCAGCAAAGAAATCCGAACATGGTATTTTAAAACATTTCTGAGTACTATATGATAAAACCATTATAGATAGTATCTGGAAAGAAATCCAAGAAGTAGAATCCAATTGTGACATGATTGTTACTCATATTAAGCATTATCTACACCTTACTTTACCTCATTTATAAAGATAATAGAGGGAAGCCCACAGAACGTACTTTACCTCTCCTTCTAGTATTTGGGTGGCCACATCTTTGCCAGTTTTGGCAGGAATGAAGAGTGGTGTTGGTGGTCTGTCCAAAAATGCATCTGTTTGGCATCCCATATCAACTTCTATTATGCGATCAGCAATTTCTTCAAGGTATAATTCTAAGAAGAATATCATATACATTGAGTTTAAAATTCTGGTCTAAGGCTGGTTACAGTAGTTCACGCCCATAATCCCAGCATTTGGGGAGGCCAAAGAGGGTGGATTACTTGAGGCCAGGAGTTTGAGACCAGCCTGGCTGACATGGTGAAACCCTATCTCTACAAAAAATACAAAAATTAGCTGGGTGTGATGGTGTGTACCTGTGGTCCCAGCCACTTGGGAGGTTGAGGTGGGAGAATTGCTTGAACCTGGTAGGTGGAGGTTGTAGTGAGCCAAGAGTGCGCCACTGTACAGCAGCCTGGGTGACAGAGTAAGACTCTGTCTCAAAGAAAATATAATTCTGGTATATTTCAAGCATATATGTGTATTTGGAATTTTAGCTCAGTATCAGAATGAAAGTGCTCAAATGTGGGGTTTACTTCACATATTGAACTAAGGGTTTTTTCATATTTGGAAGACGATAGATAGAGTCACTCAGGCTATAATATTTACCGAATGTCTAGAAAGCACTGAGCTTTGTATTTGAAAACAGAACTAAAGAAGAATATGAGACTGTAGATGTGTATAAGATGCGGAGCACAATGGGGACAAAGCTCAATAATACATACATACATTTGAATCCTAAGATATAGTAAACACATGAAGATTTGAAAATTCCTGGATATTTAAAAAAATCATGTACCAAGTTACCAGGTTATTTGATGTTCCCTCTACGCTACAATTATAAACAGATGTATGAAAACAAATTTCATGTTAGGGGTAATTTATATGGGGCAGGGGCAATGTGGCATCCAAGAACATGAGCACTAGAGTCAGATGTTGGGCATAGGACTTGGCTAAGTCATGTCCTCTCTGAGCCTCAGTTTCTTCACCTGTAAAAGGGGCCATAACTACCTGTCACACAGAATCTTTGTAATAACGAAGGAAATACACAGAACAAAGGACCTGGTTCAGTCTCTGAGGAAATATTCAAAAAATCTGGCTGCTATTATATCACTTACTATCTTGATGGTATGAAGAAACATGAAAACTTAGCTCTTTGGCCAAAGACAGACATGCATGCTAGTCTTGGCCTAAAGGCAGGGGTTAAAGCATGGAATGGTTCCTTTTGCCTTTAGATGCAGAAATAATCCTGATGAATCCACTCACTATCTTGGCAGGGTACAAGGTGAACCTGAGTAGTGACAGTGGTCCAAGTTAAACACCAAGCACTATCTGATGACCAAGATTCTGTCAACAACACAGCTAGACCCTATAGGACCAGGTAAGCCTTTACAGCTGAGAACAGACAGACGAGTACAAAAATCCTGGCACCTGCCTCAGGAGTTCCTGTGTGGCCCTGGGGAGTGTGCAAAGCCACATAACAAAAGGACAGACAAGGCTGGTGTGAGAGGCAGAGGACTCAGGTGGGAGTGGGTTTATTCCTCTCAAAAGATAAATAAAATGACAAAATAGGACTATACTGCTGTCCTTCCCTGTAAGTCCTGATGAAAAGAACAGTGATCATGTTGGACTATGAGAAAGAATCCCAGTTCGAGAATAGAACATGTGAAAAGGGCTAAGACAGAATTTGTTTGGTCATAAAATTCTTTTATTTCTTTATTTTTTAGAGATAGGCAACCTCTGTTGCCCAGGCTGAGTGCAGTGCTGTGATCATAGCTCACTGCAGCCTTGAAATCCTGGGCACATATGATCCTCCTGTGCCTTTGCCTACTGAGTAGATGGAACTACAGCATGCACCACCACACTCAACTAATTTAAACATTTTTTTGTAGTGATGGGGTCTTGGTATGTTGCCTGGCTGGTCTCGAACTCCTGGGATCAAGTGATCCTCCTGCCTTGCCTCCCAAAGCGCTGGCATTACAGGTGTGAGTCACTGTGCTTGGCCAAAATTCTTTTTTTAAAGCCCATTCCACACTTCCAGCCATATCCACTATTATAATAGTAAGTAGTCTATGTATTTCTTTCTTTTTTTTTTTTTTTTGAGATGGAGTTTTGCTCTTTTGCTCTTGTCGCCCAGGCTGGAGTGCAATGGTGCAGTATTGGCTCACTGCAACGTCCATCTCCCAGGTTCAAGTGATTCTCTTGCCTCAGACTCCCGAGTAGCTGGGATTATAGGCACTGGTCACCACGCCTGGTTAATTTTTGTATTTTTTTTTTTTGAGACAGTCTTGCTCTGTCGCCAAGTGCCAGGCTGGAGTGCAGTGGCGCAATCTTGGCTCACTGCAATCTCCGCCTCCTGGGTTTAAGCAATTCTCCTGCCTCAGCCTCCCGAAGCCTGGGACTACAGGCGCCTGCCACCACGCCCAGCTAATTTTTGTATTTTTAGTAGAGGCAAGGTTTCACCACATTGACCAGGCTGGTCTTGAATTCCTGACCTCAGGCGATCTGCCCGCTTTGACCTCCCCAAGTGCTGAAATTACAGGCATAAGCCAACACACCCAGCCTAGTCTATGCATTTCTTTAATAAATGAACTTCCCTACCATGTAATTGGGGAAGTATCAGCACAGGAGATGCGTAAATAATGCAAAGGCCCAATAAAAATGAACTGACATAGACAACTGAGTAAACTGGGAGGACATAATGCCAACAGCACAGTCACACACCTGTTTGCACATCGACATGCTTTCTGCCTTCCACGGGTTCAGGTGTTTGTGGTCTGAGCTGCTCTTGGGCTCGTTTTCTGGCAAGAGCCCTCTTCTTAGCCTCCCGTTGTCTCTGAAGCTCTAGAGCATCAGGCTGTCCAGGCTAACAGAGATAGAAAAGACTTCTAGAATTTAGAAATATTTCTTTTCTTTTCTTTTTTTTTTTTTTTTTGAGACAGAGTTTCGCTCTTGTTACCCAGGCTGGAGTGCAATGGCACGATCTCGGCTCACCGCAACCTCTGCCTGCTGGGTTCAGGCAATTCTCCTGCCTCAGCCTCCTGAGTAGCTGGGATTACAGGCACGTGCCACCATGCCCAGCTAATTTTTTGTATCTTTAGTAGAGACGGAGTTTCACCATGTTGACCGGGATGGTCTCGATATCTTGACCTTGTGAGCCACCCGCCTCAGCCTCCCAAAGTGCTGGGATTACAGGCTTGAGCCACCACGCCTGGCCTAGAAATATTTCTTAAAGCATACAGGAACTGCCATTCCAAAAGCAATTCCTGGGTGGTATAATAGCATTTGTCTTAATGTTTCCTGATTATCAGTGACTTGATTAAAATGGTGTTGGAAATAGATACAATTTATCAATATTAAATTGATTAAAATTGCATTGTCAGATAATTACAAAGATGTTTGACAAAGCATAAAAAAGTAACTGCAAAGTAGGGCTGTTAACTGGAATAGATGGGTGTACGATCCTATCTATACATTTACAAAAATAATACAAATATTTCCTTTTTATTCAGTGACTTGCTGATCATTCAGGAGTATGTTAATTTCTACATAGTTTTGGAGCTTCCAAGGTTCCTCTTATTATTGATGTCTAGTTTTACTTCCTTGTGGTCAGCAACGAAACTTGATATGATTCCTCTTTTTAAAAATTTGTTCAGACTTGTTTTGTGGCCTAAGATATGGTCTATTCTGAAGAATGTTCCATGTGCTGAAGGAAAAAAATGTGTATTCTGCAGAAGATGGATAAAATGTTCTATAAATATCAGTTAGTCCTAATAGGTCTAGTGTGAAGTTTAACGCTGATTTTCTTTTCTTTTCTTTCTTTCTTTTTTCCCTGATTTTCTGTTTGGATGATTTAGTTATTACTGAGAATGGGGTGTTAAAATCTCCTAATATTATTGTACTGCAGTCTATTTCTCCCTTTAGATCTATTTGTGCTTGCTTTATACACCTGGGAGCTCTGGTGTTGGGTGCATAGATATTTATCTTTGTTATAACCGCTTGCTGAATTATTACTTTATTATTATAGGGTGACCATGTTTCTTTTTACAGTCTTTGTTTTGTAATTTATCTGATGTAAGTATACTCAAGCTCTTTTTTGGTTTCTAGTTGCATGGAAAATCTTTTTCCATCCCTATACTTTCAGTTTATGTGTGTCTTTGTAGATGAAATGGGTTTCTTGTAGAAGCATATGGTTGGGTTTTATTTCTTTATCCCAGCAGCTATTCTATGCCTTTTAATTGGAGAACCAAGTCCTCTTCCATTCAGTGTTCTTACTGATAAACCAAAGACTTACTACTAGCATTCTGTTGCTTATTTTCTAATTGTTTTGTATCGCCCTCCTTCTTTATTGTCTTTCTTTGTGTTGAGAGACTTTGTTTCATAGTATTTTTTGGTTTGTTGCTTTTAATCTTTGGTGAATCTATTATAGATTTTTGCATTGTGGTTACCATGAGGCTTACATAAAAACATCTTATATAACAAGTTGTTAGCAGAGATGACAACTTATCTTAGATCACAAAGAATGAAGCAAAGAAAAAAAAAATTCTATACTTGAACTCCATCCCCCGCATACTAACTTTTAGTTGTCTCATTGCACATGTTTTTATATTACCTAGCTCTTAGCAGGTTGCTGCAGCCATTATTGTTTTTGATAGTTGTCTGTTGGGTTTCATAGAATTATGAGTAGACTGCATACCACATTAAGCTTTGTCTGTGTACTTAATTAAACCAGTGAGTTTCATACCTTCAAATGTTTTCTTTTGGCACATTAGTGTTTTTTTCTTTTTTTTTTTTTTTTTTTTTGTTGTTGTTCAGGCTGAAGAATTCCCTTTAACATTTCTTTTAAGATGGGCATGAGGGTGCTGAATTTGCTCATCTCTCCTTCATATTTGAGGGATAACTTTGCTGGATACAATATTCTTAGATGAATTTTTTTTTTCTTTCAGCACTTTGAAAATGTCATCCCAGTCCCTCTTGGTCATTCCACTCCCTCCTGGCCTGTACCGTTTCCGTCGAGAAGTCTGCTGCCAGATGGACTGGAGCTCCTTCATGTATACTGTTTGCTTCTCTTCTCTTGCTGCTTTTGGGATTCTTTTCTTGTCCTTGACCTTTGAGAGCTTGATTATTCTATGGGGTGTTATTTGGGGTGAATCTGTTCAGTATTCTCTGACCTTCCAGTACCTGAATATCTATCTCTTTCTCAAGTTTTGGAAAGGTTTCTGTTAGCACTTCTTAAAACAAGCTTCCTACTCCTTGCTCGTGCTCAACTCCTTCTTGAACACAAGTCATTCTTAGTTTTGGTCTTTTGGGTAATATTCTATAACTTGTAAGCAGTCTTTGTTCCTTTTCATTCTTTTTCTCCTCAGACTGTGTATTTTCAAATAGTCTGTCTTCATGTTCACTGATTCTTTCCTCTGCTTGATTCATTCTGTTGTTGAATGCATCTAATAAAATTTTCAGTTCAACAAATGATCTTCAAGACTTCTGTTTGATTTTAAAAAAATATTTCAATCTTTGTTAAATTTCTCTAATAAATTTCTAAACTGCTTTTCTGTGTTATCTTGGAAATCACTGAATTTCTTTAAGGCTGCTATTTTGAATTTTTGGCCAGACAGCTCATATCTTGCCATCTCATTAGGGCCAGTTACTGATTCCTTGCTTGTCCCTGTAGGTAGGTCATGGTTCCCTGTTTGCTGTTGTTTCATGTGGATGTATGTGCACTGAAGGCTTGCTTTGCTTTTCACTGGATATATTTTCTTAGAGAACCTTTTTTTTTTCCTTTTTGAGACAGAGTCTTGCTCTGCCACCCAGGCTAGAGTGTAGTTGCTTGATGTTGGTGCACCACAACCTTCACTTCCCAGGTTCAAGTGAGTCTCCTGACTCAGCTTCCCAAGTAGCTGGGATTACCGGTGCCCGCCACCACGCCTAGCTAATTTTTGTATTTTTAGTAGCGATGGGGTTCCACCATGTTGATCAGGCTGCTCTCGAACTCCTGACCTCAAGTGATCTTCCTGTCTTGGTCTCCCAAAGTGCTGGGATTACAGGCATGAGCCGCCATGCCCTGCCAGAGATCCTTTATCACTAGGTTGCTGCCTCCTTTTTGGCTCTAGGTGGTACCTTAAGGGCAGCTTCACCTGGCTCTAGTAAATGATCAAAGTGCTGCCCATCCTGAATGGGGAGGCCCCAAAGGGGATACCCTGGCAGTGTGGCTAAGGGTTTGTGCCCAGGGAGCAGTACCATGTATCTCCTACAGTGTGGTGCTGCTGAACAGCCACTCTGATTTGGTGTTTCCTTTGGTTGAGTTATACGGCAGGGTGTCCAGGGCCAGGGATGGTAGTCCCAGGCTGTACTCAGAGGTATTTCTCCCTTCAGGAACTCATGACACTTCTTGTGGGTTGAATCTCCTGCCAGGGAAGCCAGCATGTTAGGGAAACTAGTTGCCTACCATGATCTTACTTTTTCCAGTGCAGAAATCACAAGTCAGAGATCAATCCTTGTGATGGTTAGTTAATACTAAGCGTCAACTTGATTGGACTGAAGGATACCAAGTATTGATCCTAGATAAGTCTGAGGGTGTTGCCAAAGAGATTATCATCTCAGTCAGTAAACTGAGAAAGGCAGATACACCCCTAATCTGGGTGGGCACAATCTCATCAGCTGCCAGAGTGGCTAGAATATAAGCAGGCAGAAAAATGTGAAAAAAAGAGACTGGTCTAGCCTCCCAGCCTACATCCTTCTGTGCTGGATGCTTCCTGTCCTTGAACATCAGACTCCAAGTTCTTCAGTTTTGGAAACTGGACTGGCTCTCCTTGCTCCTCAGCCTGCTGATGGCCTATTGTGGGACCTTGTGGTTATGTGATTTAATACTCAATAAACTCCCCTTTATACATATTTATCTATTTCATTAGTTCTGTCCTTCTAGAGGACTAATACAATCCTCCATGTCCTTAGTGCCAGGTAGACTAGGAGAGGTGTTGTAGATATGAAAGTCTGATTCTCCTACCATCTCTTTGGAGCTTTTTCACTTTTCTGTAGCCCTGGGAACTGCCTCCTCCTTCTACTTGAGCTCTAGAATATTGCTGATGATAATTTTGGCACTATACATTTGTTCTTGGTTTTCTGTTGTATGGGGAGTGAAGCCAGCCTGCCTCTATGCTGCCATTTTAAAACTACTGAAAAATATTTTCACTGAATTAGAATTAGATCTTGATAGTTCTTTCCCTTAAGGACTTGAAAAATATTGTGCCACTTTCTTGTCTCCATGTTTGAGGTTAAGAAACCCACTGCCATTTAAATCAGTGTTCTCCCTTAGCTAACAAGTAATTTCTCTCTGGCTGATTTCAAAATGTTTTGTTTTTAATTTTCAAAAGTTTGATCTTGGCATGTCTTGGGTAGATTTCTTTGGGGTTATCCTGTTGTAGGTCGCTTGGCTTTTTCAATCTGTAGGCCTTTTGACAAATTTGTGGAATTTTAAAGCACAATTTCTTCAAATATTTTTCCACCTCATACTTTTCCTCCTCTCCTTCTAGGATTCCAACAACATGAATATAAATCTTTGTGATTGTTCTTCAGCTCTCTCAGGCTCTTTTTCTGTGTGGGAGTTGTGGTGGTCTATTTTCTCTCTGTTCAGCTGGATAACTTCCATTCTTCATTGATTTTTCTTCAAGTTCATTGATTATTTCCTGTGTCATCTCCAGTGTACTACTGCATCCAATCTAGTGAGTTTTTTATTTTGGTTATTGTATTTTTCAGTTCTAGAAGTTTCCATGTGGTTCACTTTTGTATCTTGTATTTCTTTGCTAAGATTTTTTTTTTCATTTGTTTCAAGGGTGTCTGTAATTATTCACTTTTCATTGAAACATTTTTGATTGTTGCTTTAAAATCCTCCTCAGGTAATTCCCACATCTGAATCATCCTGGTTTTGTCATTTCTTGATTGTCTTTTCCCATGCAAGTTGTAACTGCATGTTACATACAAGTTGATTCTTGTATGATGAATGATTTCTGTGTGTATCCTGGCTATTTTAGGTATTATATTGTAAGACTTTGGATTCTATATAATCTTTCAGTAGGAAATTGCCCTTTTTGTTTTAGTGCACGAGTCTGTGGGGCTGGAAGTTCAAATCCCTGCTGGGCCCCACTGATACCATTTCAACAAAAGCAGTGGGTAAACTTGTACCAACACATTGGTGCCAGGTGGGGGTGGTAGTTCAGCTTCTTGCTAGGCTCTGCTGACACTGGTGTTGGGGTGGTGGGAGTGCAGCACTGACTAGCACTGCCTCATGCCACCTCATTACCGCCAGATAGGACTGCAATTCAGCTACCCACTGGGTTTGCTGACACCACCCCAGAAAGAGTGGGGCACTGACTTGTGCCATCTCCTACTACCTCATTGCTGGTGGGTGAAGGTGAAAGTTCAGCTTCCTGCTCCATCCTTGCTGATATCATCTCAGTGGGGGAAGCAGTTAGAACCCCTGGAGGTTCTAACGCAGGAGATCCAGGATAGGGTTGAAGCATATATATATGTTTAATAAGTTAACCATTGCTTCAGACTAAGGTGAGAAGCCATTACTCTCCTACCTGTTGTTTGCTAGGGAAGGGAGCAAAAGATAAAATAGTAAAGAGCTTAAGTCAGCAGTCAGGCAGCCAGCTGACCTCACTGGCTCTGCCCCAGTGGGGCCTGAGAGTTAAGAAAGATAACTCCCTCTTCTGAAACTGGTGCCTATGTTATCCGTAAACCTTAAGAATGTAACAAAGAAATGTTCTTTCCTGCCATGGTTGCACAAGAACCTGCCTTTAGTCACATACTCCGTGCTCGCCCAATCCACTCCCCACTTTAAGGTGATTCTATCACAGAATGATTGGCTACCTTTGTTTAACTTCTCCAAGTTTGTTGTAACCCCTTCCCTTTCTTCCTTCCTGTGTGCACCAAATATGAATCAATGAAAGACAAAGACTGTGAGATCAATGCCCAGCCAATGGGCTATAACACGGTTTCACTGTCCCTTTAGAGTTAGAAGCCCATAAAAAGGGAAAGAAAACTTCTAGAACTGAAAGGAGCTCGGTTTTTGGGACGTAAGTCTGCTGAGGTTCCATAGCCGAATAAAGTCACTTGTTTCCTTACTCCGGTGTCTGAGGGGTTTTGTCTGTGGTTCATCCTGCAACAAGTCTAATAGATGTTCCCCAACATATTTTTTATAATTTTTCAGCTTTATGATGATGAAAAGTATCCACAGAAAATGTGCTCATACAACCATTATGTTTTCACTTTCATATTTAATAAATTATATGAGATAGTCAATACTTTATTATAAAATAGGCTTTGTGTTAGATGATTTTTCCCAATTGTAGGCTAATATAAATGTTCTGAGCACTTTTTTTTTTTTGAGATGGAGTTTCGCTCTTGTCAACCAGGCTGGAGTGCAATGGCACGATCTCGGCTCACCGCAACCTCCGCCTCCTGGGTTCAGGCAATTCTCCTGCCTCAGCCTCCTGAGTAGCTGGGATTACAGGCACGCACCACCATGCCCAGCTAATTTTTTGTATTTTTAGTAGAGACGGGGTTTCACCATGTTGATAAGGATGGTCTCAATCTCTTGACTTCGTGATCCACCCGCCTCGGCCTCCCAAAGTGCTGGGATTACAGGCTTGAGCCACCGCACCCGGCCACTTTTTTTTTTTTTTGAGACAGGGTCTCGTTCTGAAAACATTCCTTAGGTGGCTTCTTCACATCCCTCATTAAACATTTAACAACTTTCTCTCTAATGTGGATTTGAATGCTATTACTCATCTTTACTTTCTTTTTAATCACTTATTTCTTGATACTCCCTGCCTCAGGCTCCAATTCTGACACATTGAACTTCCCTCAATTCCTTAACATTCTAGGTTGTATTTTTGGTTTTGTTTTTTGAGACAGGATCTCCCTCTGTCACCCAGGCTGGAGTGCAGTGGTGTGACCACAGCTCACTGCAGCCTTGTCCTCCTGGGCTCAATCAATTCTTCTGTTTCAGCCTTCCAAGTAGCTGGGATTACAGGTGCATGCCACCACGCCCAGTTAATTTTTGTGGGTTTTTATTTTTATTTTTTGTAGAGACAGGGTTTTATCATGTTGCACAGGCTGGTCTCAAGCTCCTGGGTTTAAGCAGTCTGCCTGCCTCGGCCTCCCAAAGTGCTGGGATTACAGGCGTGAGCCGCCACTCCTGGCCTCTGAGCACATTTAAGGCAGATTATGCTATGCTATGGTGTTCAGCAGGTTTGGTGTTTTAAATACATTTTCAATGTTCAGTGGGTTTATTGGGATATAACCTCATTGTAAATAGAGGAGCATCTCTATCACCATCTTGTATTAGGCACTTAGATATCATAATACTGTTTATAAATTCATCTGTATTTCATTTCTGTGCCAAGAACTCACCACCCTTAATATCATACCATGTCTTACTCATCTCTGCATCCTAGATACGCAGAACAGGACCTAAAACTCAATAAATAATTGTTGAGTGAATTATAGGAGCAGAATTCAGACTTTTTGATTAAATAATAATAGTTGTATTAGATTATGGGATGATCTAAACAAATCTAGATGGATTAGACCAGTGCTTCTCAAAATGTGGGCCTCTGGCTAGTGTATCAGTGAACTATTTGAAATGGTCTGTAACAATTTAAGTATAGAAATTGAGAGTAAAAGTTTAGAATGGCAGAGTTTTGTTGAATCTAATGAAAAATTGAGGCTTTTTCTTAGTTCTTTCTTAAATTATTTTTGTGATTTATTTTGAGATGGAGTATTGCTCTGTCGCCCAGGTTGGAGTGCAGTGGCACGATCTCAGCTCACTGCAGTGTCTGCTTCCCAGGTTCCAGTGATTCTCTAGCCCCAGCCTCCCAAATGGCTGGGACTACAGGTGCCCACCACCAAGCCCAGCTAATTTTTGTATTTTCAGTAGAGACGGGATTTCACCATGTTGGCTGCCAGTCTGGACTTGAACTCCTGACCTCAGGTGATCCACCCACCTTAGCCTCCCAAAGTGCTGGTATTACAGGCATGAGCTACTGCACCTAGCCTAGTTAATTCTTTTTTTTTTTTTGTGGTAAAATATATACAATGTAAAAATTATCACCTTAACCATTTTTAAGTATAAAATTCAGTGGCATTAATTACATTCACATTGTTCTATAACTATCACCATCCTCTTATCTCTGGAACTCTTTTCACCTTGCAAAACTGAAACTCTACACTCATTAAACGATAACTCCTTCCCTGTCCCCCTCACCCCTCAGCTCCTGGAAACTGTCATCAGGCTCTATTTGTATTTTTTTTTTAAATTTCATTTTTGTAGTAATTCATCTTTATTTTATGAATGTTTTAGTCTGCAATGGATTAGAAATTAACACAAACAAAGAAACAAACTGATCTTGTTTGTTTCACATTGCCACAGACAATGTGAAAACGCAGTGTTAGACTATTCAAACTGAACTTACCAGTGGCCCGGTCTGGAGTGCGTAAGTGTTGCCTCGTATTACCCTTCTGTCATACATTATGTTTCCATAATGCATAGGTTCTTCATCTCTGTAAAACAGAAAATTCTGTATAGCCACTTTAACAGAGTATTGGTATCTATGAAGTAACTTATTTTCAACAGGATCTAAACTAAGATGAAAATACATGTACTTTATTTTATTTATTATTCACAATAAGCTGCAAGTTGGGAATTATATTCCTTTTTCAGAAGGGGAAACAGACTCAGGACTCTGCCCAAGGTTACCTTGCTAATAAGTGGCAGAGCCAGATTTAGGTTGTAAATCTACATGACTTCAATAAATATGAAAATGGCCCATTTGAAAAGGGGCCTTCTTTAAAGGACTGAAAAAGCTTGTACAAAGACTGAAAAGTTACAATAATAGAAGAATCAGGCTTAAGAATTAAGTCAATTTTCTCATTGTTCTTTAAACCTAAATATATTTTTAAAGTTACTGCCTAAAATGTTAATAAAATTTTCCAGCCTGGCCAACATGATGAAACCCCACAAAATTAGCCGGGCCTAGTGGTGTCCGCCTATAATCCCAGCTGCTCTGGATGCAAAGGTTGCTACATCCATGGAGCTTGCATTCCTATCAAGTTCTGCTGAATTCAGCATTTGAGGCTTATGGAAAGAACTTTAGAGAACCATTTAACTTTAAGAGAACTTTAAGAGTTTATGGGTTTCTTTTCCCCCCTAAATATGTTTGAATATTTGCAACTCTTCATCCATGTAAAAATACAATCTGCTGGCCGGGTGTGGGGGTTCACGCTTGTAATCCCAGCACTCTGGGAGGCCGAGGTGGGAGGATCACTTGAGGCTAGGAGTTTGAGACCAGCCTGGCCAACGTGGCGAAACCCCGTCTCTACTAAACATACAAAAATTAGCAGGGTGTGGTGGCATGTGCTTATAGTCCCGGCTACTCGGGAGGCTGAGACAGGAGAATCGAGGCTGAGGCAGGAGAATAATTTCAATCTGGGAGGCGGAGGTTGCAGTGAGTGGAGATTGCTTCACTGCAGTCCAGCCTGGGAGAAAAGAGGGAAACCCCATCTTAAAACAACATCACCACCAGCACCACCACCACCACCACCAAAACACACACACACACACACACACACACACACAGAGTCTATGGTCCTGCATGCAAGAATAATCTTATTCCTGCTCAAAGCCTGTAGAAGAGATTTCCTCGGCTCCCATTTTGGATGTGCTATTGTTGGGTATTTTTGCGCCGCAGTTTCCTCATGTGCATAACGAAGTTGTAAAACCAACTTCACAGCACTGTGGATTAAGTAAAAAAACGTATTTGAATGCCCCCAGCAAGGTGCCTAGCACATAGTTGGCCCTCAATACACACAAGTCAAATTTTGTTAAATAAGCCGATTCGTGTACATCTTAAGGACCATGGCAGCAACTCAGGAACACTAAAAGTTAACTGATGCCCAACCCGTGCCCTTTCTTGCTTTACTCCTCCACACCACGGGAGATTCCTTAGGGCAAAACGTTTATTTCGGCAGAGTGAGGCCAAGGAAAGACAGCATGAGCAGGCTTTGCCAGGGCGAAGGAGCCAGACTCTGGCCCGGGGATGGGTGCAAATAGGGATCACACAGGGGCTGGCTTGGACACTCACGGCTGCGTCAGGCTGTCCCGGTAACGGCGGCGCTGGCAGGGCAGTGCCCGAGGCCGGCTGGTGTAGGTGTAGGTGCTCGGGGCCCGAGAGGTGCTGTCAGTCAGCGCCAAGGCCATGTCCGGGGACAGAACACCTCGCTTTCGGTGGAGCTTGGCTTTGAAGCAGGTGGGCGCTAAGGTGTCGTGGGACCCGGAGAGATGCAAGTAGTGCCAAGGGCAAGGATTCCGCGACGCGAGGAGAGGCGACAATAAGGGAGGTGGGCGGGACGGGAGGTTACCAGTGCAGGAGGTGGGAGCTACACCGGGCTCGTTCCCAGCAAGCCAGAGATCAGCTGCAGTGGCCGCATCGGTTGCCCAGTAACCCCGGGTTCTGTCTGGGGGCGGGAACTCCGGGGAGTTCCGGTCCGCTGGTTTCCCGGTATGGACTGCGGCGCTAGACACTTCCGGCTCTTGACTCCGCCCAGCTGCACCTCCCCGGCAGGTGCGCCTGCGCGTTGGGAGCTCCCTGGCCAGGGTGGCGGCCTTGGCTGGCTTGACCGTCTTCTCTGAGGCCTGCGGGGCCACGGTGGCTGTCACCGGCCCCGCTTTGGAATGTGACTTTGCAGGGCTGGTGTTGGCGCCATTCTCTCAGGCCCACGTGCTCCTTCTCTTCCAGGGCGTCCTCTGCTGTTTCTCCTGCCGCCGCGCCGCAGCGCTCCCAGGCTGGCCCAGCGATGACACGTCTCTGTCAGCCGGGCTTCCAGCTCTGTGATGTGGCCGGGCGGGGAAGGGCTTCCAGGTGTCTCCTGGCACCTCCGCTTTTCCCGCCCCAGGGGCGGGCCGCCGCCGCCCTCCGCAGCCGAGTCTGTGCAGTTCCTTTCTTGCCCTCTGCTCACCGCTGTGTGCTAGCAATCGGAGGACCCTTGACACACGGAGCGACAAGGGCCGCCCCGACAGACACCTCATTTTGGGAAAGAAGTGGGCAATTTATTGAGTTTTGAAAAAATATAAAGGCATAGTTCCCCGGTGCCTTAATCTATCAGGCCCCAGGCTCTGAAGAATAAATGTAGTATCGCTGGGCGGGGCTGCACTTAAAAACGCAGACGCTTTGGCTTTCTTACCAGCAGTGTTAAAAATCTTGTATCTTGTATGAGTGTGTGTATCCCTTGTGATGAGTTATTTGCATTTGCAGTTACACCTTAAATGTAGCTAATAACTGTCTTGATTTGAATCCAGGTTCTATCATGTACTAGCTCTGTAACCTCAGGCAAGTTAAATGCTTCTGTGCTTCATTTTCCGAATCCACGTAGTGGAAATAGAAGAATTTCTCTCTTCAGGTTTTGTCTTGAGGATTAAAACCGTTAATACTTAGAGCTGTGCCTCGTAAATGGTAAGCCTTTATGTTAAGATCTATATCTGTTCTCTGCTTTGAAGTGTATGTCCTCAAGCAGATATAGGCATTCTGTATGTAACACTAACGTAAAGGTGTATGGTAAATTCTAGAGGTAAAAACACTGCCAGAAGATTTTAGGTCTGATCAGTTAATTTTGAGGTAATTTCTTTTTTTTTTTTCCTTTCCTTTCCCCTCCCCTCCTTCCTTCCTTCCTTCCCTCCCTCCCTCCCTCCCTCCTTTCCTCCTTCCTTTCTTCCTGTTCTTATTTTCGCTCTGTCACCCAGGCTGGAGTGCAGTGGTGCAATCTTGTCTCACAGCAACCTCTGTCAAGCAGTTCTCCTGTCTCAGCCTCCTGAGTAGCTGGGACTGCAGGCATGCGCCACCATGCCCAGCTAATTTTTCTATTTTTACTAGAGACGGGGTTTCACCATGTGACTAGGATGGTCGATCTTTTGACCTCCTGATCCACCCACCTTGGCCTCCCAAAGTGCTGGGATTACAGGCGTGAGCACCTGGCCTTGAGGTAACTTCTGAAGGGGCCAGAGGAGAAAGTGACATTTAAATTGTGTTTGATGGATGATAGAATGTTAACTGGCCAGCCTCTTGGGGGAAGTGCATTCGGAATGGCTTGATCAAAGGCTCAAAAAGCCCAAGGTGTATTTGGAGAACTAAGCAGGGTTTGTAAAGATGAGTTGTAGAAATATCAACAGAAACAAAGGCTGGCACTACATCATGGAAACACTAAACAGTAGCATATTAATTAGAATGTTTTTTAAGTAACAGAAAACCAATTCCAGGTGGCTAAAATAATAAGGAATTCATTATTTCACACTCCCAGGTTGGTTAACCTGGACGTTGGTTAACTTGGGGGGGGCTCAGCACATTATCAACAGCACATTTTTCCCCCACCTTTCCACTCTGTCACCTGGGTTGTTGGTTTTGACAAGGTAGTAATAGAAGTATCTTCTCTTTTGTCTATTGGAAGAGCAAAGCCCCCTTGTAAACTCCCAGTGACCAGGATTACATCATATCATTGATTTAAGCTTAGGCTCTATATCAGATCACCATATTTGGATTAGACCAGGTAACCCGTCTTTATGGACCTCCAGTAAACACTTGGCCAGGGAGGGGAAGAACAAATTCTGTTAGAAGGATGTCGGGGCCGAATAGAACGGCTATGGAATGGGTAACCAATAGTGTTATACCAACCACAGTGAACTTTATAAAGAAATTGATAGCCACTATAGGTTCTTGTACAAGTTTTTGTCCACAGCCTGTTTCTCTTATTCTCCTTTCTCCCAGGGCTGTCCCATTTCACAGCTGTGATTTCTAGTACCATTTATATACTCAGGACAGCAAAGTATGTATCTCTAACCTAGACTTCTCCCTCAGGTGACAGCCCTGGATATCTGACTGTTTTCTGGACAACTCTTGGATGATCAGAAACTGAATGATTCATTCAATAAATAGTTATGAGTATCTAGTATGTGCCAACCACTGTTCTTTTTTTGTCCCACTCCCCTGGTGTTAGTGAGGATATAGCAGTGAAAAACAAAACCAAACAACAGGTTAAAACTCCTGCCTTCGCAGAATTTATATGCTAGTGGAGGAGTCATACACACAAGAGAAGTGAGTATATTATGTATGTTAGATAATTGTAATAACTAAGGAGAAAAATAAAGCAGGAAAGAGGGCTAGGTGCTGGGGGCGTAGGAGACCTAGCAATTTTATAGTGGTCAGAGGAGGCTTCATTGAGAAGGTGACATTTGAGTAAAGACATGAAGGAGGTAAAGAAATGAAACTTGAGACTAATTGGCACAGACTTCCAGGTCAAGGAAGCAGCCATTGCAGGGTTCTAAGGCAAGAAGACATGTTAGGGATGGGAGTAAGAGTGAGTGGAGCAGAGTGAGTACAAGGAAGAGCATTCGGAGGTTAAGTCAGGGGTTGGGCTGTGTGCCTTGTAGGCCAGTGCAAGGACTTTAGGTTTTACTCTAGGGTTAAAAGTCCCTGAAGGGTTTTGAGTAGAAGCTTGACATAGTTTGATCAAAAAATTTTTTTTCTAGTTGCTTGGTTGAGAATAGAATGAAGTGGGGCAAAGGCAGAAGCAGAGAGACCAGCTAGGAGGCTGCTCCCAGTAAGGCTGGTGACAGTGGCTTGGATCTGGGCTCAAAGTGGTGTGAAGTGGTTAGATCCCAGCTCCGTTTTGAAGGTAGAACAGATTGGATGTGACATGGTGCACAAGAGAAAGAAAGGCATAAGAGATGCCCCTAAGGTTTCTGATCAGAATCTACCTCATTGTTAGACTGGAATTGTTATAATAACTAAATGACAGTGTATTGGACATTGTGCAGGCAAAAAAATCACACAGAAGCTCTGGCCGAAGAAAAACAAACAAAAAACTGCATAGAGACTGTGGCTGATGTTGTCTTTCTGCAGAAAGGATTTAATTTTATTCTGGCAAGCAATTAGAGTAGCAGCAGATGACCTTTAATCAGGGTTTCAGATTTTGTGAGGGCTGATTATTTTCTGGTTTGGTCTTATCCCAGAACAAGGCCTTTCTATTCTTTCTCAACATGAACATCCGGGGTATTTAATAGGTTTCCATCTTTGGGTGACCTTGAACTCCAAATTTTATACTCCCAGTGCTGTGAGACTGCTGGAATATACACTTAGCATTTCAGCTATTTAGCAACTCTTTGGTTTCTTGATTTCCAGTGCCTTTATAGCTTAGAATTCAGCAAATACCTCAAGAATAAAAACCGAGCAAAATGTCAGACTGGCTTTTCTATGATCCTCCTTTCTTTGGGATCTTGTCCCTTCAAGTCCTATCAGCAGTGTTCGCCTCCAATTATTTATCTCCCCATATCTGAAAGGTTCCTGATACCTCTAGGCCACTGCTTTCTGCTTGCCATAATGCCCTACACAAAACTCAGCAAATGCCCCGATAAGAGAAAGCAATGGAGTTCTGTATCACTTTATGTATCTGTCTTCTCTTTGGGATCCCAGTCTCTCATGTCCTGACCATCTTGGTTGCTCTCCAGTGCCTTCAAATGGCCTGTGTAGGTTTTGTTATGTGTGCTTTTTTAAATGTTCAGCTATTATACTTATTCCCATGAGAGGACTGGTTTAATTTAAACTATTCATTTATAGCTAGAGGGTCATGATAAGGTTGTTGACCAGAGTACCTAGAAGAATGGAGTTGCTGTTTAGTGATATAGGGAATGCTGGGGAGGAGCCATTATTGGGGTGAGCATTAGCAGTTTGGTCTGGGGCACTTTAAGCTTAGAAGGCATGTTAGTCATCCAAGTGGCGATGTTGAGTAGACGACAGGACACAGAGTCTAGAGTTTCAGGAGACTGGTCTGGTTTAGAGAAGTGGATTTTTGGGTCAACAGCCACGATACTTGATAGGATTACCGAGGGAGTGTAGGGAGATAAGGCCTGAAGCATTCCAATATTTTGGAGTTTTGAAAGATGAGGAATAATCAGCAAAGGAGAGTGCAAAAGAGGCCAAAGAAATGGTAGAAAATGCAGGAAGTCTGGTCACCTGGGAGTTAAGTAATGGAAGCATTTCTCCAATGGAGAAAGGAGCAGTCAGCTCCATCTAATGCTGTACACGTGCCACGCAACATGGGGCTCTAGCAACATAGAAGTCATCAGCAACTGCAAAAAGGCAACTTTTATAAAGCTATAGAAGAAAAAGTTCAGGGACAATGGATCCTGAAAAGAGTAGGAGAAGAGCAATTTATGACTCAGGAAAGAAAAAAGAAATGGGTTGGTAGTTAAAGGGAAACTGAGTCAAGAAAAGTTTAATATATGTTAATGGGAGAATTGACAGTATGTGTATATGTTTATAGAAGTGATTCAGGAGAGAGGATGGAATGGATGGTGTGGGAGGGAGGGAAGAATTGGTGGAATGACGTTGGCAAAAAGGGACAGGCTCTTGTGTACAAGTAGAGGGATTGGTCTTGCCTAGAAACATGGCAGTTCATCCATAGTAAGAATAGAAAAGGTAGATATATGGCCACAGACATAGTCAGATAATGATTTTAAAATTCTTTTTTTTTGAGACGGGGTTTCACTGTGTTAGCCAGGATGGTCTCGATCTTTTGACCTTGTGATCCGCCCGCCTTGGCCTCCCAAAGTGCTGGGATTACAGGCATGAGCCACCGTACCTGGCCATTTTAAAATTCTTTAATCAATAGGTGTTTCTGATGTGTAGCAGGCACTATGCTAAGCACTTTACATACATGATTTCCTTTAGTTATTATAACAGTCTCAGTCTAACAATGAGGTAGATTCTGATAGTATTCTCATTTAATTTACAAGGAACTGAAATTTAGAGAAGTTAGAGTAACTTACCAAAGTCATATAGCAAGCAAGTGACAGGACCAAGACTTAAGCCCTTGACTGCTGGACTCTAGAACTTACTAAGCAAGAAAGCTTCAGCTTATGATGCTCATCTTCCCACTCCCAAATTCCTCATTTCGCGCCCCTTTTGCTTGTTCCCCCTCCCCTTATTCTCCCTATCCTAATAATCACCAAATCCTGCCCATTTTACTTCCTCAGTGTTTTTTGATTCTGGATCCTCCTCTTTGTCTCCTTCCTAGTCCTACCAGCCGTAGACCTCAGCATTCCAACCCCATAATCTAAACTGGATCATCTCTGGAACCATAAAACAATTGAACAGAAATGCAGCTTTGACCATGCTTGTTCCACAACCCACTGCCTAATGCGTTAGGTCAAAGCTGCCTAACTATGCTATAAGGCTGCCACTACCTGGCATCTCACTAATTTCTGCCTGGTACTCTTTTCTCAGCAGAGCTGAGCGCTTGCAGTCCCACCACACAAGCTATCATGTTTCCACAATGCGTTTGTTCTTTATGCTTTTTCCTTGTCTCTTTCCTGGATTTTCTTTCTTCTCCTCTTTTAAACCTAAGCTCCTGTTTTTTTCCTGCAGGAAGGCGTTTCTGATTATTCTAACTTGGGTTCATATAGTCTGCAGCCACAACTCATCTTTTACTTGCCACATGGTTTTTATAATGATTCGCTAGCCTGTTTGTTTCCACTAGGCCATGAGCTCCTTGAGGGGAGGGATCATGTTCCATTTGTATTTGTAGCTCTACCATATCACGTAATGTTTGGTCATAATAGTTTTTGAGTGAATGAATAGCAGGGGTATACAATTTATCCAAGAAGAGAAGCAGCAGCCTGTTTTCCGTTTAAGTGTGAAAAAGGTGAGTGTATGGCTATGGCTTTGGAAATGTTTTTTAGTATAGGTAAATGTATTAGTCTGTTATCATATTGCTATAAAGAAAGACCCAAGGCTGGGTAACTTACAAAGAAAAGCAGTTTTATTGGCTCCTGGTTCTGTAGACTGTACAGGAAGTATGGCAGCATCTGTTTCTGGGGAGGTCTCAGGAAGCTTCTAATCATGGTGGAGGGCAAAGGGGGGGTGAGGTGTCTTACATGGCAGGAGCAGGAGCAAGAGGGAGAAGGGGAGGTGCTGCATGCTTTTGAACAACCAGATCTTGGCTAGGCTTGGTAGCTCATGTGTGTACTCCCAGCACTTTGGGAGGCCAAGGCGGGCAGATCCTTTGAGGTCAGGAGTCCGAAACCAGCCTGGCTAACATGGTAAAACCTTGTCTCTACTAAAATACAAAAGTTAGCTGGGCATGGTGGCACGTGCCTATAATCCCAGCTACTCGGGAGGCTGAGGCAGGAGAATCACTTGAACCCGGGAGGCAGAGGTGGCAGTGAGCCGAGATCACACCACTGTACTCCAGCCTGGGCAACAGAGTGAGATGCCTCAAACAACAACAAAACTCACCAGGTCTTGCAAGAACTCACTCACTATCCTGAGGATGGTATCAAGTGGACGACACTAAACCATTCACGAAAAACACCTCCATGATCCAATCACCTCCCACCAGGCCCACCTCCAACAATGGGAATTACCCTTTGGCATGAGATTTGGGTGGGGACACAGATCCAAACCATATCTGCAAGAGAATGCAAGGGAGCACTTACGATAGTTCATTATTTAACACACACTAAGCACCTTCCTTGTACTGAGAAATACTGTAAGAGCTTGGGATAGATAAAGCTTTTGTCCTATCTAGGGAAGTAGATAATAGGCAAATAAACCAAAGAAGGAAAGGAAAAAAGAAATTTTTTGTGAAATGATAAAAGCTTAGACTACACAAAATCTTTGTGGTGGTTAGGGGGGTGGGCATGAGTGGCTGCCTTCAATTAAGGCCTGAGAAGGTAACGCCTAATAGAAACCTTGTGACATAAGAAGCAGTTAAGCACATGAGGTTTTTGTCAGGCCTCCATGTAGAAGCCTTGACCCAGAAAGTCTGAATTCCTGCCTGCTTCGTCTGATGAAACCACAAGGTGTCACTAATTCTTCATTAGCTTCTACTAAGTGAAATAATTGCAGCCCGGGTATCCCTTATATTAGGGTAATACTATTTTTAAAATCACATTTGCAGTGTAGGCCAACTTGGCCTGGCACAGTGGCTCATGCCTGTAATCCCAGCACTTTGGGAAGCCGAGGTGGGCGGATCACCTGAGGTCAGGAGTTCAAGACCAGCCTGGCCACCATGGTGAAATCCCATCTCTATAAAAATATAAAAATTAGCCAGATGTGGTGCAGGCACCTGTAATCCCAGCTACTAGGGAGACTGAGATGATAGAATTGCTTGAACCTGGGAGGTGGAGGTTGTAGTGAGCCGAGATCACGTCACTGCACTCCAGCCTGGGTGACAGAGAGAGAGAGAGATCCTGTCTCAAAACAAAAAGAAAACCAAAACAAAGCAGGCCAACTAGTTGGCAATTATTTACATGGTGGAAAGGTTTTCTTTCAAAAGACAGTCTCTAGTATGTTTAACAAATGTTCATAGCTTTCAAGTGGTGCATAGAACTCTGGCTAGCAATCAGAAGACCAGAGTTCTGGGTTTAGAGTATTGGATTTGGAGTCAGAAGCTTTGAGTTCATCTCTTGTTTTGTTCTCACTAGCTGTGTGACCACATGCAAAATTTAAATTATTCTTTGTCTTATTTTGTTGTTGTTATTTTAAAACCAGAGATAGTGGCAGGGTGTGGTGGTTCATGCCTACAATCCAGCACTTCCAGAGGTTGAGGAGGGTGGATCACCTGAGGTTGGGAGTTCAAGACCAGCCTGACGAACATGGAGAAACCCTATCTCTACTAAAAATACAAAATTAGCTGGTGCATGCCTGTAATCCCTGCTACTCGGGAGGCTGAAGCAGGAGAATCACTTGAACCGGGGAGGTGGAGGTTGCGGTTAGCCGAGACGGTGCCATTGCACTCCAGCCTGGGCAACAAGAGTGAAACTCCATCTGAAACAACAACCACAGCAACAACAACAACAAACCCAAAACAACAACAACAACAACAACAAGCCCAAAAAAACCAGAGACAGTAAATGCTGTTCTAGCCATCTCAAGCAATTATTTTTGCATATCAAAAAAGATAATGTGTGTACCAATTTAGAAAACTGTGAAGTGCTATATAAATATCAGATTTAAAAAATTTTATACAAATTATCTGCGCCCAACTTTATAGTAATATGGTATTATGTATAGCAGTTGTGTTAGTGTGGACTCCCAGTTGCATGAGGGAGAAATCCAATTTGAATTTGCTTGGCAAAAGGGCATGTTTTGAAGTTTATGGGGTGGTTCCTATGCCTACAGGAATGGCAGCATTGTGGGTAGGCTTCAGGCATTGCTGGAATCAGGGATTGGAATGAGGGCAGCATGTGTACCCTTCATTCCCCTTTGCTTTTATCTGATGCCTTTATTTTCTTTGGCCCCCCCCACTTGCTTCCTCTACCTTGTGGGGAACATTTTGATATTATGATTGTAGGACACCTGCATGACAGCATCCTATAGTCTGAGAAGTGAGAAGCTGGGGCTGGAGAAGTAGATGTAGAATTACCTTGATTTTGAGGGAAAGCATATGAATTTTGAATTTATGAAAGCCATTGTCAGTTAATGCTAACCTTCCGGTTTCGAAAAATAAAACTAACATGTTCTGAAACAGTTTAATATCTGAGTCTGCATTGTCTTTGTTTCCCTTCTTTTCTTTCTTTCTTCCTCTCTCTCTCTGTCTGTCTCTTTCTTTACAAGGTCTCACTCTCTCACCCAGGCTGGAGAGCAGTGATGCAAAATCACGACTCACTGCAGTCTCAACCTCCTAGGCTCAAGCCATCCTCCCGCCTCAGCCTCCAGAGTAGCTTAGACTGCAGGTAGTTGCCACCATGCCCAGCTAGTTTTTATATTTTCAATTTTATTTTATTCCAGTTTTAAGTAGTTTATTCAAGAGAAAAGCTGGGAGTGGCCAATTCAGGAGGAAAAGACTCCAGAGAAACAGGGTCAGTGCTCCAAAGATCAAAGGTAAGTTCTTGATTATAGAGGCAGAAAATAAAGACATTAACAGGATTATACAATTTTCTACACAAGGCTGGCTTAAGATGAAATTCTGATATAATATATAGGACACAAATAAGGCTTCTAAAGTATGCTTTAAGAACACCTGCCAAAATTATCAAAATTGTGTCCTTGTCCCTGGGATTCATTTAAAATGACAGCGCTGGGGACTCCTGGTTTCAAGTGGCATTGACTGAAGTTGGGATTTCTTCCATTCTAACTAAATACCATGGCAGTGGAATGGGGCATGTCCCATGGAATGGTCTTTGTAGATGGAAATGGGAGGGAGCTGGGAGCTGGACATTACAGTCTGTTTTTCAGCTTGAAGAGGAGATTGACAGGCACCCAGGTAGACAGAGTGAGGCCAAGGACAATGTGATGGGTGTCTGTTGGTGGACACCAGGTCTGGATCTGTTCCATTCATTGAAGGAGGAGGTGAGGAGAAACATAAAACCTATGAAAAAATGCTGAATATAGGAGGAAGGGAACACACATTTGCATAATCAGAGGAAGACAGAGCTCTAAAAGTGAAACTCACTGGCATTGGCATCCCTAAAGATGCTGTTTGGTACCACCTTTGAATAAAGCAATGCAGAGAATTCTTAAGATGCCAGAAGATGGATGTGACTGAAAAAGAGTGATATTATAGGCAAAAATATTTTTTGATGCTTACCATGTGCCAGCAACTGTGTTAGGGACTGAGGATACAATGTTGAATAAAATTGCCATGGTTCCCATCCTTTCAGAATCTAGTGAGGTACCAGACAAGGAAACAGGCATTTCCAATTCAGTGTGAAGTGCATGATAATAGGGGTGGCAGGGCACAATAGAAGCACGAGGACTCTGAGCTGTCCTCTGGGTCATGACAAGCTTCCTGCGTGAAAGCTGAAGTGCAGACCATGAGAAGATGCAGGACTTTGCCAAATGAAATGACATGGTCGGGGGGTGTGTGTTTATGACAGAAGAATACTGTGTGTGAAGCCCTAGAGGTGAGGAAAAACCTAGGATGTTGTGCAGGTGCAATGGCTCACACCTGTAATCGCAGCGCTTTGGGAGGCCAAAGCAGGAGGATTGCTTGAGCCAGAAGTTTGAGACCAGCCTGGGCAACATGGCAACATCTTTGTAGAGATGGTGAAACCCCATCTCTACAAAAAAGAAAAAAAAAATAGAAAAATTAGCTGGGTGTGGTGACACAGGCCTGTAGTCCCAGCTACTTAGGAGGCTGAGGCCAGAGGATCAATTGAACATGGGAGGTAGAGGCTGCAGTGTGCCATGATCGTGTCACTGCACTCCAGCCTGGGTGAAGAAACAAATGCAAAACCAAAACCCTAGAATGTTAAGGAATAGAATTAAGTTCGATGTGTCTGAATGAGAGCATGAGGCAGGGAATATTAAGAGATAAGTGATTAGAAAAATTAAATTTTTTAGGCCGGGCGCGGTGGCTCAAGCCTGTAATCCCAGCACTTTGGGAGGCCGAGGCGGGTGGATTACGAGGTCAAGAGATCGAGACCATCTTGGTCAACATGGTGAAACCCCGTCTCTACTAAAAATACAAAAACTTGGCTGCGCCTGGTGGCGCGTGCCTGTAATCCCAGCTACTCAGGAGGCTGAGGCGGGAGAATTGCCTGAACCCAGGAGGCGGAGGTTGCGGTGAGCCGAGATTGCGCCATTGCACTCCAGCCTGGGTAACAAGAGCGAAACTCCGTCTAAAAAAAAAAAAAAAAAAAAAAAAAAAGAAAAATTAAATTTTTTAAATGAAAGATTTAAAGATACAGTAATAGCACTCACATCCACATTGAGAGAATGCTATTGAATGTCAAATGAGGGACGTGAAGAACCCACCTAAGGGATGTTCCCAGAATGCAGATAAAAGGATTAAAAGTGTTGGCCCAGCATGGGAGGTGAGAGCTATCTAGGAGAGGGAACAATGATTCGTCACAAGAACCTTAGGTATTCCTATGGGAAAATAGACGCAACAACCAAAGACCTAATTAAACAAGTGTTTCTTGTGCTGAAAATAACTTGAAGATGAAGATCAAAAGAATCCGCCACAGGGCTGGGTGTGGTGGCTCACGTCTGTAATCATAGTATTTTGGGAGGCCGGCAGGGGGATTGCTTGAGGTCTGGAGTTGGAGACCAGCCTGGCCAACATGGCGAAGCCCTGACTCTACTAAAAATATGAAAATTAGCCAGACGTGGTCGTGGGCACCTCTAATCTCAGCTGCATGGCAGGCTGAGGCAGGACAATAGTTTGAACTCAGGAGGTGGAGGTTGCAGTGAGCCGAGATTGTGCCACTGCACTCCAGCCTAGATGATAGAGCAAGGCTCCATCTCAAAAAAAAAAAGAAAGAAAGAAAAGAAAAAGAGCCAGAAACCCAGGTAGGCAGTGAAGATGATGGTGGAGAACAGCAGTTGCTCCGGCAAGAGGGGAGCGGCTCAGGGAAGGGGGCGGTATCGACAGCAGGAGTGAAAGAGGAAGAACTTTCAGAAAGGGGGAAGAAGGAGGCCTGAGAGAGGAAGGAGAACTGAAGTGACCAAAGGGGAGTTGAAGATCTGCATTGTGTCGGCCACTTGACCTATTATTATCTCAGTTTAGTTCTCATTGCTACCCTGTAGCGGTGGTTCTCAAATGCATGATTTTTTCCTAGGAGGTATTTGGCAATGTCTGGAGACATTTTTGGTTGTCACAAATAAAAGAGGTTGCTACTGGCTTTTAGTGGGTACAGTTCAGGGACGTTGTTATACATCCTGTAGCGCCTGAGACTGCCCTCACAGCAAAGAATGATTTGGCCTAACACGTCAGTAGTGACAACGTTGAGAACCCCTGCTCTGTGGTATATGAGGTCCATTTTACAAAAGAGGAAACACGGCAAGTTAAGTAACTCAGTCGTATAGCAAGTAAATCGCAAAACTGGAATTTCAACCCAGGTCAGAATAGAAGGTTTGGCTTCTTTCCACTTTACTATGTTGCCACTTGGATCCCAGTACTTGCGGAGGCTGAGGCAGGAGGATCCCTTGAAGCCACGAGTTTGAAACCAGTCTAGGCAACATAGTAAGATCCCCGTCTCTACAAAAAAATAAAAATTTCATGAAGAGAGAGAAAAGAATCCACCACATTCCAAGAAAAACGAGTGACAACATTTTCACATTACAGAGATATAAGTAATAGATCATTACGAGCATTCAGATAGAAAAAAGTAAGTTTCCTATGCAGGAACAAAAAGCCCTCTGGCCATAAGCTTTTTTTTTAGCAACACCCAAGATCGGAAGATGATGAAACCACATGTGATAGAGTTTTCAGGGGGAAATGTTGGGATCAACCTCATGCTCAACTAAGTCTGTTGTCTTTCAAGGCAACAGCATATACTTTCAGATTTGCAAGGCCTGGTTAACACATCTCATCCCTTCATTAACACATCTCAAAGATCTACTACCTGAAAGAGCATTCACAATGAAGATCTGAGTAATGAAGAGATCATGATCCACAGGGACTTCAAGACGAGGCTTGTTCATGTTGGACCCACACACAGGTGTTTGATCAGCCTCTGTGTGATCTGGACAGTTCCATGGCCAGGGGCTACAGCTTGGCCTGCAGGAACCTCCCTGAGCTGCTCCTCTTAAGTTTTCCCTCATTTCAGGGAAAGTGGATTTCTTGCAGCAAGTGCGTTACCTCATGTTTCAGAAGAAATGTCATGACTGACGGCTATGTGAACCTGATTTGGCTCCAGGATCTATTAATATTGGCTGAGCTATTTACACAGTTGAGAGCCAATGCCAAGAAGAACCAAACACTCCCCCTTTCTCAAAACCAGAGCTGTGTAATGTAGTTCATCGTATTCATCATTTGCATCACCAAGAGCCTCACATGTTTTCTGTGTCTTTTTTTTAAAAAAAGAGACAGAGTCTCGCTCTGTTGCCCAGCGTCTGCTCTTGAACTCCTGGATTCAAGTAATCCTTCCGCCTTAGTATCCCAAAGTGCTGGGATTATGGGCGTGAGCTGCTGTGTTTTCTGCATCTTTGAGACTTCACTGTTTACTTGATTACGCTGACTTTTAACTAGGAAAGAACCATAAAATGTCTAAGCAGCCACTGAGTCAGAAAGCTTCACCTGGGGCTTGTGAATGTCCCTGAGTTACCTATGGCTGGACTCAGTATACTCATTATGCTCATATACAGCAAATGTTTAGAAGTGAGACTGATCTGTTTTTCTTTTTTTTTTTGAGACGGAGTTTCGCTCTTGTTACCCAGGCTGGAGTGCAATGGCGCAATCTCGGCTCACCGCAACCTCCGCCCCCTGGGTTCAGGCAATTCTCCTGCCTCAGCCTCCTGAGTAGCTGGGATTACTGGCACGCGCCACCGTGCCCAGCTAATTTTTTGTAATTTTTAGTAGAGACGGGGTTTCACCATGTTGACCAGGATGGTCTCGATCTGTTGACCTCGTGATCCACCCGCCTTGGCCTCCCAAAGTGCTGGGATTACAGGCTTGAGCCACCGCGCCCGGCCTGATCTGTTTTTCTATATTTCTTAAAGTAAATCTCAGAATCAGAGAAATTATCATTTCCTTTTGATCTAAGAAGTTAGTGGCTCACTTTTGTAAGAGATACATTTTTAAAGGCACAGAAAAAAGACTAAGAATTATAATATTAATATAAGAATTAAAGTATTTCTGACTAGAAATATTACAATATAGCCATTGCTGGGTAACTACCCCTCCACCCACCTCTGAAATTACTGGATTTAAACAATGTATTTGGAACCGTCAGAAACAGAGTCAATAGTGTGTGAATAAATATAAGACCTTATTATAGGCAATTTATTATGAGGAATTGGCTCATGGATTGTGGAAGCTGAGAAGTCCCATAATCTGCCATCTGTAAGCTGGAGACCCAGGGAAGCTGGTGGAGTGGTTCCAGTCTGAGTTGAAAGGCCTGAGAACCAGGGGCACTGATGGGGTAAGCCCCAGTTTGAGGGCAGGAGAAGACTGATGTCCCAGCTCAAGTAGTCAGGCAGAGGGAGCAGGTTCTTCCTTACCCGGCCTTTCATTCTATTCTGGCCTGCAGTGGACTGGGGAAGGAACACTGGGGAAGGCAATCGGCTTCACTCAGTCCATGATTCCAGTGTTAATCTCATCCAAACACCTTTACAGACATCCAGACTAAGGTTTAAGTATTTAGGTATCTTGTGGTCTAGACATAAAATTAACAATCACAAACAATATGCACTTATTGTACTTAGGCGTTCTGTGGATCTGGAATTTCAACAAGGCACAGGATGTAGGGTTTGTCTTTATCCTCTGGTGTCTGGAACTTCAGCTCAGTAAGATTCAAGCTGGGGATGACTTGGTAGCTGGGGCTTGGAAACATCTGGAAGCTCTTTCATTCCCCTGCCTGGTGCCTGGGTTGTCATGACTTGAATGCTGGGATTGCTGAGCAGAGCAGCTGCCAGCTTGCCCAGATTCAGAGAAAGAGGGACATAGACCCCAATCTCAATGAGCAGAGTAACAAAAGAATTTCTGGCCATAATTTTCAAAAACAACCTAGTAATAACTTGCTAACATCGGTTTTCTTTGGCTCATAGGATTTGGGATGGTGTTCTATGTTGAACTGTGTTCCCCCACCCCGTTCCAAATTCATATGTTGAAGTTGTAACCCCCACTATCTCAGACTTCATTTGGAAATCATGTATTTATGGGTATAATTAAGGTAGGATGAGGTCATACTGGAGTGGGGTGGGCCTCGAATCCAATATAACCAGTGTCCTTATAAGAAGGGGAAATTTGGAAACAGATTTGCACACTGGGACACACCATGTGAAGATGAAGGCAGAGGTCAGGGTAATGTTCTGTCAACCAAGGGATGCCAAAGATTGCCAGTACAACACCAGAAGCTAGGGGTGAGGTGTGGAACAGACCCTTCCCTCACAGCCCTCGGAAGGAACCAGCCAACCCTGCCAACGCCTTGATCTTGCCCTTCTGGCCTTCAGAGCTGTGAGGCAAAACATTTCTATTGTTAAACCATGCGGTCAGTGGCACTTTGTTCCAACGGTGCTCGCCAACACATGCAGATGCTTTTTAGTTTCTTTTATATTTTTCAATATTTTTCATATTTTTGACAGGGAACATATATTTCTTTAATAATGAGAGAAATAGATTCAATTTAATTTAATGTTTTCAATTTCTTTGGCCCACAAAACATGAAAATATACCAAAGTCTTTCCATTATTGTGTCTAGGTAATGTGACTACAGGTAATTCTTCTCTTTTTCTCTAATGAGTATGTATCACCCTTATTATGATGAGGAAAAGAAGGCCGGAAAAGCCACCATGGGCAGGGGAAAGGGCATCTGCCCTGGGTCCCACTCCGCTGGGGAGTAGCTCTGAGTTCAGTTCCCAATGTGTAATGGGGGGAGTCTTCTTCAGTCCTGGGAGAAGCAAATGCACACATACATGCAGACACACATGGAACCCCAATTCCAGTGTCTGGTGCCAAGGCCTGGTGAGCCTCACTTTGCCTCCATTCTCCACAGTGTGATTTACAATCTGCAGTTGTGATGACGGCTGATTACTAGTGGAAGATTAAGGGCATAAAACACTAGGAAGCTCAGAAGTGGCTTTTACTGCCAAGCGAATGCAGCTTGAGCTCAGGCCTCTCATTTACTCAGGGCTAAGCCTTTGGCAAGTGTCAAAATTGATTCACATGGTCATGGGACTTTGTAAAACTTGAAAAAAATTATATATAAATCTCTCTCTCCATATTTATATATTATTACATATATAACTATATGATACATATATAACTATATATTACATATATTACATATATAGCCATCTGCTTGCCTCCAAAATTAGTGACTTAAACAATGTATTGGAATCTCCAGAAACAGAGCCAATAGTGTATAAACACATATATGATAAGACATTTATTATAGGCATATATTATATAGACATTATATAATATATATGTTTGTATTTTATGTCATATATTATATGTAGATATATATCTATATTGTATATAGATATATAGATTATATGTTTATATAATCTATACATTATATTACCTATATATTGATATATAAAGTATTATATATATACTATCTATCTATTATCTATCTATCTATCTATCTATCTATCTATCTATCTATCTATATCATCTACCTAGCTATCTGTCTGAGGGAGAGAGAGAGAGAGAGAGAGAGAGAGAGAGAGAGACTGAGTCTTGCTCTGTCACCCAGGCTGGAGTGCAGTGGTGTGATCATAGTTCATTGCAGCTTTGAACTCCCTGGGCTCATGGAATCCTCCCACCTCAGTCTCCTGAGTATCTGGGGCCATAGGAGCACACCACCAGGCCTGGCTAATTTATTTATTAATTTTTTTTTCTAGACGCAGGGTCTCCCTTATGTTGTTCAGGATGGCCTCAAGCTCCTGGGCTCAAGTAATCCTCCTACCTTGGCCTCCTGAAGTGCTAGGGTTATAGGCATGAGCCACCAAACCACAATCATGTCTCTTTTCATGCTGACTTACCTTGTTTACTGGCCCTGAGTGGCCATGGGGATTTTAGGACTAGGCTAAGGGAAGCCTGACTTATGGATATATTAAATTTGATTTCAGTGAATGTCTTAGTCCATTTTCGCTGCTATAACAAAATCCTATAAACTGGGTGGCTTATAACAACATAAATTTATTTCTCACAGTTCTGGAGGCTGGGCAGTCCAAGATCACAGCACCAGCAGATTTGGTGTCTGATGAGGGCCCCCTTCCTGGTTACAGATGGCACCTTCTCTCTATGTCCTTATGTGGTGGAATAGGTGAGGGGTCTTTCTCAGGCCTCTTCCATAGAGCACTAATCTTATTCATGAGGGCCCCAACCTCATGATCTCATCACCCCCCAGATGCCCTACCTCCGAAAACCATCATCTTAGGGGTTAGGATTTCAACCTAAAAATCTTGAGGGAACCCAAACATTCAGGCCATAGCAGTGGGATTTACTTATGCCATTTGTAGTCACTTCCTTGAGTAGGTAAGTTATTCGTAACTATCCTGGGGTGAGAGGGGCTTTCAGAGATAGTTTTACTGGCCACTGTGCCTACTCACCAGGCTTGTGATGTGTACTATAAGAAGAACACTTTTTACAGATCCTAACACAGGCAGTATGTAGGTAGTAGAGAAACATTGGAAATATATAGAACTAGCAGTCCGCAGACATTTTTCCAGATTTCACAGCTCCTATATGGAAAACACTTAACAGAGATTTCTCCAAGTTTGACAATCATTCCAAAAATTTACATGACGTTACCAATAATGAGTTGAGAAGCTGAAATAAATTATTCTAAGCTATTAATGTTGGAAAGAACTCCAAATTTTAGCCAAGGTAAAGGAAAAACAACTTTTATTCTTGCTATAGAAAACAAGGTTAGATCTTTATTTTTAGGGAAAAAAGTGTTTTAAAAGAGTATGGAAGTAAAAATGGCAGGAAAGGGACATTACAGAAGTGTGTCAGGCAGCTAATAAAAATGCCATTTCATATTTTGGTGAAAAATTTACGTTGCTGTATTTGTCACCCTTATTAAATTTGTACTTTATGACTTTTTGTTCTAGATACATATTCGTGTTTATGATTAAATTTGCATTTGTAAGTTTGCCTTCTTTTTTTATAGAGAGCCTCCAAAATTATAAAGACATAGGGCCCCTCAAAAACCTCAGTCCGATCTGAAGGAGCCTCGCTTTCAAATCGATCCTTGTTTTCCCACGAAGTTATTTGAATCTGATGCTGCTCTTTAGAATTGCAGGTTCTCTGGTTTTCCATTTCCTACAGAAGAAGTCAGATTCAGAAAAGCTATTTACCAATCACTTCCTTTTACCCTAAAAGGTTTCAGTGACTCTCTCTAGCAAGAGTGTGAGGGTGCCTGCTGTTTACCTAGTCAATGTAAAACCGTGATTCAGACTGTGAGAAAATGGCTCTCATTTTCCCAGGAAGTTTTCAATCTAAAAACATGCTGTGCTTTTGAATGAAAAGTAAAATTTAAAGCCAATGGATGGAAATTTCTTGTAAGAAGATGTAAAAAAACCCCTAACTGTTTCGTTCTCGAAAATAAAAGTTGTTTTTTCATAGGATCTAAGACGTGAATACACTTTTCGAAATGAATTTGGCCTGTTGTATTAAGGCTTGTGGTAATACAATTTCATTCCTGGGTGCAGCTCCTTGACTACCTTCCTCCTGTAACCACTGTGCTTTGATGTTTTAAAGTTAAAAAACTCAGGAAAAATTTGTCTCGGGTCATAAAATTACATTTGCAAAAATGGGGATTTAATTGGAAGCCAGGAGTTTCTTTGCTTTATCTTTGATCAAAGATAAGCTTCACTCATTTTGCTGAACCTATTCTGTGGTTTAAAAAACACTTCATGGTGTAAAATATAACAGATCTATTACAGAAAGAACATAAAGGAAGTACCAGCCTAGAATATTTTTCCCCTTTCCCCTGTGCTGGAATGGAGAAAAAGAAAGGAGCATGTCTTCAGATGCTCTTTGTTAAAATGTCAGCTCTGTCTTTCCTTAGCTGTGTGATCTTGGGCAAGTTACTTATCCTTCTCATCCATTAAAACGTGGGTATTAATACTCATCTTGTGAGGTTGTGAAAATTACAAGATAAATCAAAAACAAGAAACCCAAAACTCCTTCCCATCTAGTTACAGTGCCTGGCACAAAAAGGAACTAAGCAAACACTTAAAATAAGAGAAAGATAAGGCCTTGAGCCTGCTCCTGAGGAGTGCGGAATCTCGGAGATGGCAGCAAAGAAGGGTTAAATTATGGAGACTCCGAAGTTGGTGAATTTCGAAGGAAGTGGTGGAAAGAGGATGAGTGATTCTAGTTTGGAGAAAGTTTTATATAAAGCTGAGGTGTAAGTGATGAATTACATGTAGGGGACCACTGTTATATTTTCTTGGTTGAATTGAAGAATATTAGTTCGTTTATTTCTTTATTCTTTCATTAATTCAACCAACACATAGTGAATGTTTAACATGTGCCTGTCAGAAAGTTTTTTGCACTGGAAAATACAAAGAGAAAGGAGACCCATTTCTCACCTTTAAAGAAGGTATAGTCTACTGGGAGGAGAGAAACAGGAAAAAATTGAAGACATTAAAATGTGGGGTAAAAAAGAGAAAGGGAGGGAGGTGGGGTCTGTGAGTGCATTAGGTGTCAGAGGTGATTCTTTTTTTTTCTTTTTTGAGATGGAGGCTAGCTCTGTTGCCCAGGCTGGAGTGCAGTGGTGCAATCTTGGCTCACCACAACCTCCACCTCCCAGGTTCAAGCAATTCTGCTGCCTCAGACTCTTGGGTAGCTGGGATTGCAGGTGTGCGCTCCTACACCTAGCTAACTTAAAATATTTTTTTTGGGGGGGAGGGGGACAGAGTTTTGCTCTTGTTGCCCAGGCTGAAGTGCAGTGGTGTGATCTCAGCTCACCACAACCTCTCCCTCCCAGGTTCAAGCAATTTTCCCGCCTCAGCCCCCTGAGTTGCTGGGATTACAGGCATGTGCCACCACTCCTGGCTAATTTTGTATTTTTAGTAGAGACAGGGTTTCTCCATGTTGGTCAGGCTGGTCTTGAACTCCCAACCTCAGGTGATCTGCCTGCCTTGGCCTCCCACAGTGCTGGGATTACAGGCATGAGCCACTGCGCCTGGCCCAGAGGTAAT
This sequence comes from Callithrix jacchus, assembly GCF_049354715.1. Lineage (NCBI taxonomy): Eukaryota > Metazoa > Chordata > Mammalia > Primates > Cebidae > Callithrix > Callithrix jacchus. The sequence continues at coordinate 165,834,986 of NC_133505.1, forward strand.
TCTTGAGACAAGATGTCTTCATGGTTGCGAAGGTCTGGTGGCAGGGTGTGTGGACTGTGTAGACATTCCAGGTAGGGAACTGGAATGAATGAAGGCCCAGGTGTGCATCAGCTTTGCACATGTGTAGGAGCTGCCCCAGGGTAACAGCGTGTGGGGTCAGTGAGGGAGGGCTGGCCTACATGCATCAATGCAAGCCTGTGAGGGGCCACGTCAGGGAATAATGACAGTGGCTGTGGCAGTGACTCCAAGAACCAATAGATGTACCCTAGGGCAGGGGTCCCTGAGGCCTAGACCATGGACAGGGTACTGGGTGCTGCTGCTCTAGGGGAAGGTCTGAAAGACCAGGTAAAAGGGCGGGATTTGAAAATTTTGGGAAACATGATGACGGTGGGGTTTGGAATATGAGGTTTCCAATTGTATACACTGTATACATTCCATGGGGAGGTGGCTCGCGCCTGTAATCCTAGCACTTGGGCCCAGGAGTTCAAGACCAGCCTGGGCAACATAGTGAAACCCTATCTGTACAAAAAATACAAAAAAAGTTAGTTGGGCGTGGTGGTGCACCCCTGTAGTCCCAGCTACTCAGGAGGCTGAGGTGTGAGGATTACCTGACCCTGGGAGGTTGAGGCTACAGTAGGTGCCAGAGTGAGGCTGTTTTAAAAAAAATTGCATGGGGAAGACAGCTGAGGCCAGGATATTAAATAAGAAAACATTGTATAAGCCTGACCATTTGAAGATATAGGCTTAGACCAGTAGATTGTAATTTAAATTTTACCTTTTTATTTTCCAACACTTTAATCTCTAGGAATAACTGGAAATTTAAAAAAGTTATTATCTCTGCTATGGGGATGGATGATAGTCAGACATCAGCGTTCACGAATTGGACTTGAAACTTGACACAAACAACTTGTTTAAAAACTGATGTAACGAGAGGAATTTCATGCATGCAAATGAACACCTGTGAAAATTCTTAGGCAAGAACCGCTTGATTTAGCAACACCAGGTTAGCAGTTTGAGAGAGAATCTTTTCTGGGTCTACATGCCCAAATTCACAGATTGTTTAGATAACTGAATCTACCATAATGTTTGTTGAATAGATAAATAATCTCTGTCTTTGAGGGAAGTGTTGAATTTTTTTATAATCAAAAATCCCGAAAGGAGTGCATTTAGCTTGTATACATCTCAGTGTGCTCTGAGGGGCCTGCAGACGTTTGCTGTTCTTTTTAAATAATTTAGGCACCTGAGTCTTAGCATATAAAATTATTCTTAGGAACTCTTACGTATGTAATTCAAATGTCATACCGCCTACACATTCGCCAGAAACCACAAATAAATGTTTATATACTTTTTCTTATTTCTAGTAACAGAGAAAATCCTATAACTTTTTGCTACAGATAAAAATAACTGGGATCATTAGTGAAATGACCAGATGGTTCCCTGTCACCTAACGGTGAAGGTTCCCTGGCTTGACATGTTTCTGGTTTCTTAAGACTTTAATATATTGTTCTTAATATTTATTTGGGCCATATTTGCATTTTTGGAAACTAACCAGTTTCTACACGTATCTAAATGCCTCCTTATATTTGACAGTACATGTAACATGCTAAAATGATTTTCTTTTTTTTTTTTTTTTGAGATAGAGTCTTGCTCTGTCACCAGGCACCAGGCTGGAGTGCAGTAGCACAACCTCGGCTCACTGCAATCTCTGCCTCCTGGGTTCAAGCAATTCTCCTGCCTCAGCCTCCCGAGTAGCTGGGACTACAGGCCAGCTACAGGCCACCATGCCCAGTTAATTTTTGTATTTTTTAAAGTAGAGATGGGGTTTCACCATGTTGGCCAGGATGGTCTCGATCTCTTGACCTCATGATCTGCCTGCCTCAGCCTCCCAAAGTGCTGGGATCACAGGCATGAGCCACTGCGCCCAGCCTAAAACAATTTTCTTAGATATGATCACATTTTATCCTTTAAATAAGCCTATTGGGAGCCATGAACACCAGCTCATTGTGGAGGATGCTGAACTCGATGGTGCAGATACAGTGGTGAAGGAGGCACACACCTTGTGATATGGTGGAGTAGACTCCTAACAGACCAACCCTCCCACAAATACAGCAACTGTAAACTGGACAAACTACCAAAAAGAACTACTTAAGGGATCTGGGAAGTGAACACATGCAGGCAGAGAGGAGTTGAATCTTGGAGGAGAGTGTGAGTTTCCTGTTTTTTAGCCTTGTCCAAGGATGGGCAATGGTCACAGACTGGGGATGGCTAAAACTCTCATAGAAAGACTGCCATGTTTTTGGTCAAAGGAATCAGGGGCTGGAGCCTGGGGCAATCATGACCCTAAGAATGAGGGAGAAATCCCAGGGAAGACAGAGCCAGAGAAGTGGGGACCCAAATTCTGTGTCTGAACTCTGCCCAAGTCTCTAGCTGACTTGTGAACCACATGTGCACACACCAGACTCGGAGATATGGTGTATTGGTAACAAAGAAGAGACGAAAACAGGTCAATGTGAGATGACTGAAATGTTGAAACATTAGTCGAGGAGTTTAAAGCAGCTTTTATGCTCAATAAAGTGAAAAAAGTGCTCCTAATAAATGAGAAGATAGAAAATTTTAGGAAAGAAATGGAAAATGTATAAAGAAAGTATGTAAAAAGCGGAAATTAGAACTGAGGAACACAATACATGAAATGAAAAATGTGCTGGATGGGCTCTAATAACAGAATGGAGATAGAAAAGAACTGGTGAATTTGAAGATAGAGCAACAGAAATGGTCCAGTCTAAACAAGGAGGAGGAGGACAAGGAGGAGAAATGCTCAGAAATGTGTGGCACAATATAAAAAAAGCTGACATTCTGGATAAAGTACCAGAAAGAGAGGAAAAAAGAATGAGATGGCAAACATTAGAAAAAATGATGATGGCTGAAAAATCCTAAATTTAACAAAATGTTTACATTTTCTGATTGGATAAGCTTCATGAAGCCCAAACAGGATAAATACAAAACAAAGAAAAACGCATCATAGGCAAACTGCTACGGGGAGCGGGGGAAGAGAAATCTTAAAAGCAGTAAAGGAAAGTGACACTTCATATATAGGAGAATAATGATTTCAATGGTTGTGGATTTCTCAGCAGAAATTATAGAAGTCAGGGACAGTGGAATGAGATTGTTGAAGTGCTTAAAGAAAAAATTGTCAGCTTAGAATTCTCTGTCTAGCAAAAATATCCTTCAAGAATGAAAGCAAAATAAAGACATCTTCAGATAACAGAAAACTAAGAGAATTCATGACCAAAGATCTGCACTTCAAAAAGCTAAAGAAAGTTCTACAGGTTGAAGGGAAATGATTTGAGAAAAGAAATAAAAAGCATAGAAATTATAAATACTAGGGTGAACATCAAAGACCAGTTTTCCTGTCAATTTCTTTCAAGTGTGCATAACTGTATAGAGGAAATATTACAACATTGACTTAAGGTTTATATCACATATGGATAGATTATATGGCAGCTATGGCATAAAAGATGGTGGCAGTGTTGGTGATGTGTCAGGGGAGGGTAAATGGACCAATAAAATTGCAAGTAGACTGAGAGGTTAAGGGATTATATTATAGTCTCTAGAGAAACTTCTAAGAAATAATGCAAAAGACTAAAAGACCAAAAGGTAAATTAAAATGAAATTATAATAATATTCACTTAATACAAAAGAAATAAATAGGAAAGGGAAAACAAGAGAGACTAACAGCAGAGGAGACAAACATAAGGCAGATAATAAAATAATATATCATAACCAAGTAGTTTTATCCTAGGTTTGTTTAATATTAGAAAATCCATATAACTCACCATATTAATGGAATAAAGGAGAAAAACCATCTGATCATTTTAATATGTAGATAAAAATATGACAGAATTTGATATACATTTATAAGAAAAATCCTCACTAAACTGAGACTATAAAGGACTTCTTCAACTTCATAAAGGGCAACTATGAAAAACGTACAGCAAGCATTATACTTAATGGTGAAATACTGAATGACATTCTACTAAAATCATAAAAAAGGCAAATGTGCTCATGTTTTTACCACTTCTACTTAATGTTGAATTGGAGCTTCTAGCCATTGCAATAAAGAATGATAAAATGATAAAGATTGGAAAGGAGGAGGCAAAATTGTCCTTATTTGTGGACAATATGATTATTTACATATGATTGTTTTGTACATCCTGAGAGTCTACAAAACAATTAGAAGTAGTGTATTATTCCATTTTCACACTGCTATAAAGAACTACCTGAGACTGGGTCATCTCTGAGGAAAATAGGTTTAATTGACTCACAGTTTCACAGGCTGTACAGGAGGCATGGCTGGGGAGGCCTGAGGAAACCTATAATCATGGTAGAAGATGACGGGGATGCCAGCATGTCTTCACATGGTGGCAGGTGAGAGAGAGAACAAAGAGGGAGGTGCTATATACTTTAAAACAGGCACATCTCATGAGAATTCTGTCATAAGACAGCACTAGAGGAATGGTACTAAACCATTAGAAATCACCCTTATGATTCAATCACCTCCCACCAGGCCCCACCTCCAACACTGAAGATCACAATTCAACATGAGATTTGAGTAAGGACACAAAACCAAACCATATCATTTTGCCCCTGGCCTCTGCTAAATGCCATGTCCTTTTCTTATTTAAAAAAAAAAAAATTATGCCTTTCCAACTGTCCTCCAAATTCTTAACTCACTCCAGAATTAACTTGAAAGTCCTAGTCCAAAGTCTGATCAGAGACACTGCAAGTATCCTGGCCTATGAGCCTGTAAAATAAAGAGACAAGTTAGTTACTTCCAAGATACAATGCTGATACAGGCATTGAGTAAACACTCACATTCCAAAAGGGATAAACTGGCCAAAACAAAAGGGCTATAGGCCTCTTGCAAGCAAAACTGAGGAGGGCAGTCATTAAATCTCCAAGCTCCAAAATACTCCTTTGATTCCATGTCTCACATCTAAGGCACACCAATGCAAGGGGTGGGCTCCCAAGGCCTTGGGCAGTTCCACCCCTGTGGCTTTGCAGGGTACAACCCTTAATGGCTGCTTTTATGGGCTAGGATTGAGTGCCTGCAGCTTTTCCAGGCGCCCAGTGCAAGCTGTCAGTGGCTCTATCATCCTGGGGTCTGGAGGATGATGGCTCTCTTCTCACAGCTCCATTAGGCAGTGCCCCAGTGGGAACTTGGTGGGGGCTCAAACCCACAACTGCCCTTCACACTACCCTTGCTGAGGTTCTCCATGAGGGATCTAGTCCTGCAGCAGACTTCTGCCTGGACATCCAGGTGTTTCCATACATCCTCTGAAATCTAGGCAGAGGCTCCCAAGTTTCAACTCTTGACTTTTGTGCATTCACAGGCCCAACACCACCATCAAGGCTTGAAGGGACGCCATCGAGGCTTGAAGCTTACACTCTCTGAAGCAATGACCTGAGCTGTACTGTGGCCCCTTTTAGCCATGGCTGAAACTGGAGCAGCTGGGATGCAGGGCACCATGTCCCAAGGCTGCACAGAGCAGTAAGGCCCTGGCCTGGCCCATGGAACCATTTCTCCCTCCTAGCCCTCTGGGCCTGTAATGGGAGGGGTGGCTCTGAAGATCTCTGAAATGTCTTGGAGGCATTTTCCCCATTGTCTTCGCAATTAACATTGGGCTCCATTTTACTTATGTAAATTTCTGCAGCTGACTTGAATTACTTCCTAGAAAATAGGTTTTTTTTTTAAGACGGGGTTTCACCATGTTGGTCAGGCTGGTCTTGAACTCTAACTCCTGACCTCAGGTGATCCGCCCTCCTTGGCCTCCAAAGTGCTTGGATTATAGGCGTGAGCCACTACACTGGCCGAAAATAGGTTTTTCTTTTCTACTACGTGGTCAGACTGTGTATTTTCCAAGTTTTATACTCTGCTTCCCTTTTAAATATAAGTTGCAATTTCAGACCACCTCTTTGTGAATGCATATGAGCATATATTGTTAGAAGCAGCCAGGTCCCTTCTTGAATGCTTTGCTGCTTTGACATTTCTTCCACCACATACTTTAAATAGTCTCTCTCAAGTTCAAATTTCCACAGATCCCTAGAGCATAGTCACAATGCCACCAGTCTCTTTGCTGAAACATAGCAAGAATGACCTTTACTCAAGTTCCCAATAAGTTCCTCATCTCCATCTGAGACCTCCTTAGCCTGGACTTCATTGTCCATATCTCACTATCACTATTTTGGTCAAAACCATTAAACAAGTCTCTAGGAAGCTCCAAACTTTCCCTCATCTTCCGGTCTTCTCCTTTTAAGTGGGAGCCTTCCAAACTGTTCCAATCTCTGCCCATCCGGAACTGCTTCCACGTTTTCAGGTATCTTCATAGCAATGCCGCACTTCTCTGATACCAATTTCCTGTATTACCCCATTCTCACACTGCTATAAAGAACTATCTGAGACTGGGTAATCTATGCAGAAAAGAGGTTTAATCAACAGTTCTGCAGGCTGTATAGGAGGCATGGCTGGGGAGGCCTCAGGAAACTTACAATAATGGCAGAAGATGAAGGGGAAGCCAGCACATCTTCACATGATGGCAGGTAAGAAAGAGTGAAATGGGGAGGTGCTGCACACTTTTAAACAAGCAGATCTCATGAGAATTCCATCACAAGACAGCAGTAGGGAGATGGTGCTAAATCGTTAGAAACCACCCCCATGATTCAATCACCTCCCTCCAGGCCCCACCTCCAACACTCAGGATCACAATTCAGTATGGGATTTGGGTGGGGACACAGCCAAACCACATCAAGTAGTAAGCAAATATGGCAATGCCTATAAAATTAAAATACAAAAATCAATTCCGTTTTCTTTTTTAAATTTTAAAGACAGTGTCTTGCTCTGTTAACCAAGCTGGAGTGCAGTGGCACAATTATAGCTCACTGTGGCCTCAAACTCCTTGGTTCAAGCAATCCTCTCACCTCAGCCTCCCAAGTAGCTGGGACTACAGGAATGTGCCACCATATCCAGCTTACTTTTTATTTTTGTCAAGATGGGGATCTTATTCTGTTGACCAGGCTGGTCTTGAACTCCTGGCCTTAAGTGATCTTCCCACCTCAGCCTCAGAAAGGATGAGATTTCAGATGTGAGCCACTGTGCCTGACCAATTATGTTCTTATATTTTAGCAGCAAACCACTGGAAAATGAATTAAAAAACAATTTCATTTATAAAAGTTTCAAAAATCAAATATTTCGTAGTACATTTAATAACAGATGTACACAGGTGTATATCTACATTTAGATGTCCACATTTAGATGTGGACCTGTTATACAGATGTACACATCAACACAATGTGTTATCAAACTTTTAGATTTTTGCATATCTCATGGGAAAATAGTGTCTTTGTGTAGTTTAGTTTTCAAAAAAAAAAAAAGGAGTGAATTTGAGTATCTTTTCAAAAGTTAAAGGGCCATTTGCTTAAACAAAACAAAACCATATTTAAAATAGAGAGGGAGTCTCACTATGTTGCCCAGGCTGGTCTCTAGCTTCTGGGCTCAAGCTATCTGCCCACCTCAGCCTTTCAAAGTTCTGGGTGACAGGCATGGGCCGCCATGCCCAGTTCCATTTACTTTTCTTTTTCTATGTATTGGCTGTTCATATCCCTGGTACATTTTTTTTATTGAGTTTTGTTCTTTCCGTTATCTTTTTACAGAAACTTTATGTTATAAAAGTTAGTCCCAAGAATCAAATCCTGTCCTTTGCCGCAACATGGATGGAGCTAGAGGCCATTATCCTAAGTGAATTAATGCAGGAACAGAGAGCCAAATACTGCATGTTCTCACTTATAAGTGGGAGGTAAACTATGGGTTCACAAGGCATGCAGAGTGGTGCTGTGGACATTAGAGACTCAGAATGGGGGAAGATAGGAGGAAGGTAAGGGATGAAAAAGTACCTATTGGGTACAATGTACACCATTTGGGTGACAATGAGTCCACTAAAATCCCAGATTTAACCACTGTACAATTCATCCATGTAACCAAAACTCACCTATACCCCTAAAGCTATTAACATAAATACATTAAAACCAAATTAGCTCTGTTTCTGTTAGATGAGATGCAAATATTTTCTCAAGTTTGTTCTTTGTCTTTTGATTTTGTTTATGGTGTTTCACTCATGCAGATATTTTTGCTATTTATTTATTTATTTATTAAGAGATGGAGTCTAGTTCTGTCGCCCAGGCTGGAGTGCAGTGGTGCGATTTCGGCTCACTGCAACCTCCACCTCCCGGGTTCAAGTGATTCCCCTGCCTCAGCCTCATGAGTAGCTGGGACTGCAGGCATGCACCACCACGTCCAGCTAGTTTTTTGTATTTTAGTAGAGATGGGGTTTCACCATGTTGGCCAGGATGATTTCAATCTCCTGACCTCGTGATTCACCTGCCTTGGCCTCCCTAAGTGCTGGGATTACAGGTGTAAGCCACCGCACCCAGCCTGATTTTTATGTTTTTAACTTGTCATTATTTTCTTTCATGTCTTCTGGATTTTAAATTATGTTTTCAAGGCCTTCCCACTCTAACATTATATATGATTTTTTTCCTCATTTCTCTTAGAACTTTGATTCTTTCACTTCCCATGTTTAATCTTCAACCTATCCAGAATTTTCCCTAGCATAAGTTGATATAATCACAATGTTTTTTTCCCCCCAAATGGCCACCCATTTTTACCAACACCATTTATTGAATTGTCTTTATAGATCTCACTGATTGAAATTGCCAGCTTTACAGACCAAAGTCGTGTATGCATTTGCCTCCATTCTGTTCTGTAGGTCCTCTGTCCCAGTTCCCAAAAGTGTTGAGTGTGGCTTAAAATCTAGAAGGGGTGGTTTCTAGTTTTCCATCATTGCCCCTCTATTCTAGAGTCCTTTATCCTATTAGGGCTTATTGATTTTTAAAATATGATTTGTGGATTCAATTTCTTTAGTTCTAGCAAGCAACAAAAACAACGACAAAATAAAAAAAAAACCCTTCCTGTTTTTTTTTTTTAATTGAGGTCACCTTAAGTTTAAAAATTAACTTAGGACCACTTGACGTATTTTATGATTTTTATGTTACTCTCCAAAGATACAGTAAGTGCTTCTGTTTCTTCAACTACTTCGTCCTGCAGGAACATTTTGTTTCCTTATTAAGTCTGATGTTGCCTTTTGATCTGAGATAAACATACTTTAAAAAATCCTGTTCATTGATTTCTATGTTATTAAAGGCTGGTTTTGCTAACTTTATTCCTATTTGTTGTGAATGTACATGGGGCCTTTTCTTTCGTTATATTTTCTAGCTGTTGTTAGTATGCACAGAGGCTTTTGATTTCTATGTATTTATTTTTCACCTTGCTTAATGAATGTGTTTTATTTCTAGTAATTTTGGTTTTTAGTTGATTCTCATGAATTTTCCAGATATCCAGTTATATAATTTTTAAACAGTCATAGCCCTACCTCCTCCCTTAAAATTTTTGTTTTTCTGATTTCTTTCTCTTGTCTGGTTGCTTTAGACAGTACCTCCAGCGTGTGTTAGATAATAAAAGGAAATAGTGCCAACCAGACTTTTTTCTGACTTCAAGGGAACTTCTAGTGTTTCCTTATGAAGTCTGATACTGCCTTTTGGTCTGAGATAGGCATATATTTTAAAAAGTTATGTTCATTGATTTCTATTTTATTACATATATATATATATATTTTTTTTTTTTTTTAAACCCTCAATAGGCCAGGTGCAGTGGTTCACACCTGCAATCTCAGCACTTTGGAAGGCTGAGATGGGAGGATTGCGTGAGGCCAGGAGTTTGAGACCAGCCTTGTCAACATACTGGGACCCTATCTGTCTTATTTTTAAAAATACAATAAACAAATAAATAAAAACTTCAATAATGGAGATTAAGTTTTGACAGGGGTCATCTTACTTTCTATGGCTCTAATCATATTACTTTCCCTCTGTCTTATTAATATGATGTCATATTAATAATTCCTACATCAAGTTATATTTGCATTTTTGCAAATGGTCATCATACTATTGGATAATATTTTATAATTTTTACGTCAATATTTGTGAGACTTATCTGTGAGTTTCCTTTTTGTGTATGTGAAATTGTTGCTGGGTTTTGGTAGCAGTGTTATAGTTGCTTTCTAAAAATAATTAAAAAAATTTTTTCTTTTTCATGGTCTAGGTTGTTTAAATAGCATTGGAATGATCTATTTTTTAAAGCTTTGGGGGAAATCCTTGTGAAACCAACTGGACTTAGGGAATTAGGGAGCATGGTTGGCTAGTTTTTTTGTTTCTTCTATGAAATACATCTGTTTAAGATTTTTCTTTTCTTTTTGTAATCAGGTTGGTAAGTGATGTCTCCCTAGAAAAATGATAATCTCATTCATATTTTCAAATATATTTGCATAGAATATTCAAATATATTTGCAAAGCAGTCTTTTGATCCTTCTAATTTTCTGTAGTTATTGTCCCATTAGCATTTCTCATGTCGTATGTTTTTGATTTCTCCCTTTTCCTTGATTAGATTAAGCAGAAGTTTTTTTTAAATTTATTTTTTCAGAGAGCCAGCTTTGGTTGTATTTATCAGTTCTTTTTTCTGTTTTCTAAATTACTAATTTCAACTTCATTTTTATTATTTGCTTTTCTAACTCCATGAGTGGTATGCTGAATCCATTCAGTTTTACTTTTGTTTATTAATATAATCATATGAGGATGTGAATTTTCATCACTGTAGCTAGATCTCCGGTTCTTAGTGTTGATATATATAATTAGCTGTTGTCATCATTATGATTTTTGGTAGAAAGCCACTAGAGAGTTAAGAAAATAAGTAAATGTGCTTATTTAGGATGGGCCTAAATTAAGAAGGGTTTTAAATGGTAGGTGGAAGGCAGAGGACGTTAGACTCAATAAAAATAGTATTAAGAAGCCATTGAAAATCCTTGGTTAGGAAGGTAACAAGATACGTGTTGTTTGGAAACACAAACAGCCTGTAGATTAGCAGTTACCTTATCTACTGCTTTGTCTTTTTCGAAACAATTTTGGATAGGAAATGCCCTTTTCAGCAAAGATAGAAAAATGACATTTAACTATTTTCTTCTCAAAGATATGGCCAAATTTTGTAAGTGAATATCCACCTGGAAGCTTCCACAATCATTCCGAATGCTGTATTTACACTTGGTTGAAATCGTTAAGGTTCCTTTAAATGTGAATTACATCCTAAAGTAATGGGACTGCGAAGTAACCATTCATTTCTACTATGTGTTTTGTGTTATCACTCACTTGGGGTGATTTTTGCTGTCAAAGCTATCTTATTTCTCTACTAGGTTGCAAATTTCTTATATAAATACAATACTTTTATATTATAGGAGGCCAATTAATATTTGTTACTAATTTATTTTACTGAAAACTACTGCTGTATAATTATAAAATTCTCACAATGAGCATACACATAATTGAAATGCTCCTGAGATTATCATCTACTTTATCGTTTTATTATTCCCAATCATATGGAATATTTTCATTAGTCTCATTATCCTGAGTAAATAGTCTACTTTATCCTGCCTTTTTAATCATTATGACAACTAAATTTGGATGTATACCTACGATCTCTTTTATTTGATTTTTGTGTCAAGGCCTTACACAGTATCCATCTGCTTCTTCTTTCCTGCTGATTTTGCTGGAAGAGGCGATTTGCTATAAAAACTGTATTTTTAGGTTCCTCTGCTGATCAGAGTAGCCATGTACTAAGTTCTGGTCTCTGGGTGGAGGTGGAGGTTATTGAGCAGAAAGTTCCTGCTTGGGATCTGGAGGGAAAGGCTGGGGGAAGAGGATTATGTTTCCAGAAAGGATGGTAGACCAGAAAGTTGTGAACAAGACTGGGTACATAATTTGCAGGGCCCAGTGCGAAGTGAAATGCAGGGCTCCTGTTCAGCAATTATTAATACCCTAAAAATGCCAAATAGAGAATTACCCCAGCACTGGATCCACAGGCCACAGGCCCATGAAACTGGCTCTGAGTATGAAGGAACCTGGGGCCGGAGGAGGTCATGTGCCCTCATCCCAGCCCTGGACTGCCAGTCTGTTCTTCTTTTCATAGAGCGCACAAACCTCCTCATTTAAGCGTCTATTGTCTGGGTTTTCGTTACATGTGTTCCATGACTGATGCAGGTTATCATTACCCTCATCTGATAGATGGAGAAACTGGGGCTCAGACAGGGTTAGTGAACTGTGCATGGGAGCAGATTTTGGGGTATTCACAGACTCAGGTTCTGTGAATTTGGGTCGTATATTCTTTCTGTGTCAATGCATCTTTCTTTTTCCACGGAGTTGTTAACAGTCTGCATTTCCTGTTTCTGGCCAGATTTTGTATTTTGCAAATTTGCTTGTCTCACAATGCCCCCGTTTTTGTAGCTTACAGTTGTAGGAGGAAGCACTTCATCCCATTTGTTTTTTTCTCATTTGCATTTAATTTTTACTCTGGAGTGAACAACGCAGAAGTTCAGTCCACATTTAAAATATTGCTAAAAAGTGATTCACTCCCAATTCTAGCAAAATGTTTAAACCTCTGATTCCTCAGTAATTCTCTTTTTGCAGAGGAAGAGTTAAGATTATGTAATTTAATTAAAAAAGAAACTCAAAACATGTGCAATCCCATCTGATGTGAGTTTCTGTCAGACCTTTCAGGAGGGAAGCATGTACTGGCGGTTCTTCCAGTGACATCGCAATCAGAAGAATTTATCTATCAATGTATTCTTTTAATTTAGGAAAAACCTAAGGACAAACAGTGTTTGTAGCTCTTTGCACATTCTATCTGTGGCCATGGGATGCACTGTGGGGATTAGCTATTGTTTGTTTTATTAGTGCTACAAAGCATAGCTGCTACTTCAGCTTCCAAAGGTCCCCAGTGTAACACAGGTGTTGTATTTGTTGTGTTTAAGTTCTGGTGTGGTTTTAGTTTTGCTAAGTTCCCACAAAAGCACCTAACTTTGGTTAACTTCCACAAGTCAACATTTCTAGATCAAGTGTTAATTTCTTTCAGTCCTCAGTAGTGCTGGTGTGTGGATGGGGGACACAGTGTGTCATCGCAGATAATCTGTGTATCATGGGTCATCCACCTCTCCCCCTCTTTACCAGAGAAAAGAGCATCCCCCTTTTTACCAGAGAAAAGACCTGAATTTAAGTTTAAGCTCCTAGTTAGACCCTGACTTCCAACGTGGTTTTACTATACACTTCGCATGGGTCAGGTGCATCTGTGATTGTCCCATCAGTCATTAGTGTGGGCCCTTAGAAAGTCTATGGAGGACAGAAGTCTGGTGTTCCTGGATCCTTGACTAAAGCACCGTTTTAATGTCATCCAAATCCCACTAGAAGCCCTAGCTGTCTGGTTGCAGTGAAATATTAAAATCATTGGCATATTCAAGGTATCATCTTGAAAAACTTGGTGTTATGGGTTGAATTGTATCTTGCTCCGTCCAAATTCATATGTTGAAATATGAGTCCCCAATATCTCAGAATGTGTCTATATTGGGAGATAGGACCTTTAAAGAGGTAAAATGAGGGTGTTAGGATGGGCCCTCATCTAGTATAACTGGTGTCCTTAGAAGATGGGGAAATTTGGAGACAGACTCATGTAGAGGGAAGATGATGTGGAGAGACACAGGGAGGAGGAGGCCGTGTATGCTAAGGAAGTGCCCTGGAACCATGCTCCCTCACAGCCCCGGAAGGAACCCACACTGCTGAAACTTTGATCTTGGGCTTCTGGATCTTAGAATGTGAGACATACATTTCTGTAGTCTGAGCCACCCAGTCTATGGTACTTTTTACAGCAGCTCTCAAAAACGAATATACTGGGGAGCCAGATAGGAAAACCTGTTTGAAAGGCTGATGGACTCGGTAGATAGGAGTGGGGCTACCACACTGTGCAGTATTTGAAATAGTCATCTGTTAGTGTCTGCACCAACTGTTCAAAGACCAACAAAAACATTTGCTCGGGCAGGGAGCTCCTAAACATTCGTCAGCAAAATGTGTGTAGAGGACTTCCAGCTTCATTCCACTTTTTTAAAATAAGGAAATTTGGGTTGGGTTTTTGTGACCTGAGTAGGGTCACACGGAGGTCAGGTGAGTGGTAAAGTGGGAATACATTTGCAGCTTCCTGGTTTGTAGTCTTAGTGGTCTATTGATGGGAATTCTCTGACTCTTAGTAAGAAGTGGCTATTATTAGAGGCAGAGGATTATATTCTCACTGCTGAAATACTTAGCATGGTGCCTGGCACGTGGTAGATGCTGAAATTGTAACTATTGCTCTTAGTGACCCACTTGGGAAAAGGGCTGCTTTTCCTAAGTTAGCTGTCAGGTAGGCTCTGTCCCAAGAAATTTATATATGATTGGTGCTTAATAAAGTATTTTATTTTTTTATTTATTTTAATTTTTTGAGACAGAGTCTCTCACTCTGTCACCCAAGCTGGAGTACAGTAGCATGATCTCGGCTCACTGCAAACTGTGCCTCCTGGAATCAAGTGAATCTCCTGCCTCAGCCTCCCAACTAGCTGAGATTACAGGCACCCACCACCACACCTGGCTAAGTTTTGTATTTTTAGGAGAGACGGGGTTTTACCATGTTGGCCAGGCTGATCTCGAACCCCTGACCTCAAGTGATCTGCCTGCCTCAGCCTCCCAAAGTGCAGGGATTACAGGAATGAGCCACCACACCTGGCCCATCAATAAAGTATTTTTAATATTAGTTCTGGGTGTGCTGTCTTGAGCAGTCTATTTTATAACATTATTAACTTCGTGTAACATTAATGAGAAATCATCTCTGAAAAGACTAGGTTTTCACCATCTGGCAGCTACCCAATACAAAATATTTCTATAACAAATCAAAAGTGTGTATGATATTTTTTAAAAAAATTGATAAAATAAGGAAAATTGAAGTCCAGTATCTAAGATACTGCATAAAATCTTAATAATTGAGCAGTAAAATTCTAATACGTTACAAACATTTGACCATTATGTTTGCCAATAATTAAGCAAACTGAGCATCCTAAGAAGGAGATGAGAAACTGGAAAGTTTAATTCACTAGAAATGAGAAATATTACATTTGTTATATTATGCTGTATTTGTGTACTGAATTTTTTTGGCAGAATGACTGCTTGCTGGAAGAAAATGGCTTAAAGTCGGTATTTTTTTATGGTTTTGCAAATTCTGGAGAACAGGGAGTCTTTCTTCCTAAACTAGATCCCAGTCTTGCTATTAGTCTCAAATAGTGAATATAATATATTCAATGAATGCTTGTTGAGTGAACCAATATGTGAGATTTTCTTGGTGGATTTCTATTAAGCGGGGGAAAGGAGGTAGCATGTCAACAAAAACTGAACATTTTTACTTTCAAATAAGGAAGGCAATTTATTGTAGTGAAATTACATTGAAGTTATATATGACCCCCAATGCATATAAAATTATTTACCTCCACACTATTGGATAAGACATCACGAACTACAAGGAATTGCAAAGTGCTAATATTGACGTAATACATTTTCGCTAATTTACCCAAATTTAATCGGATGATTGGATGGACATGTTGAAGTGTTTTTCATATTTTTTGCTATGGCCTCTGCTTTTACTGGAGTTTTCAATGCCTTTGATGACTCCAGACACTCAACTCTGTTCCTCGCAGTCTGTTTCTGTCTTCTATGATGGTGATTAGTTCTTGCAAGGCTGCTTATATATAGTAATGTACAGTTGACTCTGGTATAGAGTAAACTTACATCAGAGATTTAAACATTTCTCCCGAAATGGAGTTTGTGGAAAATGTGAAAATTGGCATGACATTTGAGGCTCCATTAACAAAGCAAAGATGATTTTTAAACACTAACCAAGAGAAAAGTGCCCCAGGAAGCAAGGAACAGCAATGTACTTCACTGCAAGTCCACACATGGGTGCAGGGATTAAGTAGACATTCTTTGCACCTAACGCCTTATCTATAATCATTTTATGCATTTGTTACATATTGCACAAATCCAGGTACACGCAGACTATCTGATCCGCCATGGCCATGGTGTAGCTATCCTCACGGAGGAGGGCTTTGCACAACTTTCTAAAGGAGCTTATTCAAGACCTTTTAAGAACAGAATCTAAAGGCAGTTCTCTACAAGTCTCATATTTACAGATAGCACAAGCTATAGCACGGCACATGGCCCCCCTCCTAAATATACGATTCTTTAGCGTATTGGAATTGGTCAGCCTCAAAGACTGGCTGGCTACATCGTCGCACGAGACAGTCCTGCTTACTCCTCTGCATGGACTCAGAGACGGTCCTCAGCCGGAGGAGCTCAGGTCTCCCTGGGCCAGCCACGTGCCCCAGAGAGTCCACAGAAGCATGGACAGTTCCGCTCTGTGTCCATTGCTCAGGCAGGGTAGAGAGTCCGTGGCCAGGCAGTGGCTCTTTGCTGTCCCTATGTCTTGAGTGCCCTGCGTGGTGAGTAGGTAGAAGAGGGGGTAGGAGGCAGTCCCCCACCAGCATCCTTGCCCTCATGCCCCCCACGGTCATGCTTCCCACGTTCTGGCTCCCATAGGATGCGAGTCGGGCCACCGGGCTCTGCATGGCCTCTTCATAAGAGGGTGGGTGTCCAGGCCTCTCCCAGTCAGCTCCTTGGAACACGTCATCCACCGAGAGGGTGTGGGGTCTCATGCAGAAGCCGAGGGCTGTTTGGTTGTGGGTTTCAGACCCATTTTCCTGCACGATTCGGCCAGCAAGCTGGCTTTCCTTTCTAACACCCCTTGGGACGTGGTCCCTTGTGAAGTCTTGTGATTTCCCAGACCCGGTACTGGTTTTGGTCAGCAATTTTTTGTGAGAGGCAAAGGAGAAAGACATGGAGTGCTTTTTGATTTCTCTGCTGGGCTTGCCTTTTTCTGTCTTTGTGGTGAAAGACTGATGTCTGCTGAAGAAATTTCTTTTGGAACTGGAAGGAGAAGCCACGGGGGAGCTGTCAGAGGACGCGTCCAGCTCGCTGCTGGAGAAGGCTTTGGGAACCAGTGCCCGTGGAAGCACCGACCCCGGGGTCAAGTTCTTGATCTTCAGGTCCACTGGCCTCTTGGTTTTGCCTTGCACTGCAGGGAAGACCTCCTCTGGAAATGGGTCTTCAACCTCCTCACTTTCCAAACGAGAGCCTGCCTGAGGCACGGGGAAGTCCCCTTCACTCTTTGTCAATGTTTGATTTGTCACCCGGCTCTCGAGGCACTCCTGGGAGGACAGCGTGCTGGGCTCTGAATACCTCCTGTCGGGCTGTGCAAGGGAGCTTTTCAGCCTGGTGATGGTGCTCACGATGGGCTCTGGGCTGACCTCTCGGGCTTCCTGTGGGGTCCTGCTGTCCGAGCCAGCAGCTGTAGCCATGGGCACCTGGGGCTGCCGGCTGGGAGAGCTGATGCCACTGCTGCTGTTGGATTCCACATCAGGATCGTTGCTGTCGTAGGCTGAGTCGTTCTGCAGGGTCGACACGTCTGGGGGAAGTCAGAGAGCAGTTGAATATTTGCTCAGGTTTATTTATATTTATATATAATTTTTGAGACAGAGTCTCGCTTTGTCACCCAGGCTAGAGTACAGTGATGTGATCTTGCCTCACTGCAACCTCTGCCTCCTGGGTTCAAGCGATTCTCTTGCCTCAGCCTCCTGAGTAGCTGGGATTACAGGCTCCTGCCACCATGCTTAACTTAAAATATTTTTCTATTTTAAGTAGACATGAGGTTTAACCATGTTGGCCAGGCTGGTTTTGAACTGCCAACCTCAGGTGATCCACCTGCCTTGGCCTCCCAAAGTGCTGGGATTACACGTGTGAGCCACTGTGCCCGTCCATTCAGGTTCTTTCAGAAATGAACTTTGCTTACAGTTTGCCCTGCTCATACTAATCAGGGCATCAGGTGATTTATTAGTGGAACTACTTAGAGGCTTCTATGACAAGAAATATACCACATGAAAGGTTTTCTTTCTGAATTTATTTTGAGATCAGAAGAAAAATAGGGAAAGGAAATGAGTAAAAGAGGGAGGAAAGCGGTGGAGGGGGGAGACAGAGAGAGACAGAGAGAGGAAGAATAAGAGAGAACAGCATTTCACTGAAAATTTATTGATTTTAATTTTTAAAACTGCTCCTGGCCACATTTCCATTGTAATGGGGTCATAGCCCACGAAGTGGAAACAAAAGTTTCTCACCCCAACTCTAGAGCTAAAGGTAGCGTCAGGAAATCAGCAGTGATTTGCGAACTACACTAGGAAGCGGGAGAGTGTGGTCCGAGGATGTGCGCAGGAAAAGCCTGGGGCACGGTTTTCATGTTAAACGACTTCCTAATGAATGGAGTCTAGTCTGACTTGGTGATTTGTGAAGGTAATTTCTGCCTCAAATACCAGAGATGCTTTATGTGACTGACAGACTGGCACAAACTTTTCCCTACAATTGTAATCAAATGATAGCACATTCCATACCTGAACTATCTGTGTGTTCCAGGGAGTCATCAGAAGTGATACTGGAATGCACTGGAATGTTCTCCCCGAATATTTCAAAACAGTTATCGATGAGGAATTCCACCAATGTCTTCACCTGGAAGGAAAAGTAAGTAGTTTTTCAGCTTGAAGGCTTTTTTCTTCTTTACTATTTTTTTTTCTTTTTAGGGAGATGAGGAAGGATGGGGGCACAGTGGGGTCAGGTGCCAAAATGAGAATTCAAGATCTTTATGTGTCTGAAAAGGGCAAACAGAAATTTGGTCACAGTCATATACTTTTTTTTTTGAGACATGCTCTACCTCTGTTGCCAGGCTGGAGTGCAGTGGCACAATCTTTGCCTACTGAAACCTCTGCCTCCCGGGCTGAAGTGATTCTCCTGCCTCAGCCTTTCAAGTAGCTGGGAGACGGGCACGTGCCACCATGCCCGGCTAATTTTTTGTATTTTTAGTGGAGACAGGGTTTTGTCATGTTGCCCAGGCTGGTCTCGAGCTCCTGAGCTCAGGCAATTTGCCTGCCTTGGCCTCCCAAAGTGCTGGGATTACAGGCGTGAGCCACCGTGCCAACAATCACATATGTTAAAGTTAGATACTACTTGGTGTTTGAGACATGCATTTTAAATTTAAGAACTTAAAAAAAATTTGTTTTAAAGTATTAATAAAAGTTTCATTTAAGTAGGTGGTTTCCCAAATTGATAAACTGATAGACTATAGTGTACAAAACACACAAAAAAAGGGCTTTTCTATGGGGAGATACAGATGTAAACACTTGCAGTACTCATCTGTCTCACAGATGACAGAAGACAGAGATTCACTCAGTTTCATTAGATAATGCATCTGAGAGAGTGGAGCTATGACAAAAGCACTTTGCATTTTATATCTTCACTGTGGTGCTGAGTCAGCTGGAGAAATTCAGAAGCAGTTCACTGCTTGGCTTTTGCAAACAGACGGTGAGATCGTAAGTTGGGGATTTCTGATCAGTGAGCAGGACAAACCTTGTTGTTCAGGTCCTTCTGGGCTTCAAACGACAGACTCTGGTCATTCTCCAGGGTGAGCATGTTGGGTCCAATGCAGATGGCCAGGTTGCTGGAGTCCATCCTGCTGACCTCGGAGTTCTTGCTGATGAGGTGCAGCACATAGACCAAGTGCTTGAGCAGCAGGAGGTTGGGCCTGGGGAGCTTATCTGCAACCCTGGAATAAAGTCAAGGGATGTTAGTTTTCAAAAAGGCGAATGGTCTTCAGTGTGGCAAGCTGAAAGTTTCTGCCAAAACCAGACTTCCTTTAAAATGAGGAAGGTGCATTTTCACAAGTAATATTGTGAAATGCTCATTCAGATACTTCCACTGGCAACTGACACAGAGTGAGACTGGTTAACCACAGGTCTCAAAGAGCTGAGAAACTGGCCTTTATAACTGGGACACCAACAAAACAGCCCTTTATTATTGATACAGAGCTTAAATGGTGAAGTCTACATTAAACACAATTGTTTGCCTTTACATTTAGAAAATAGTTTTGTTGAGTAATCATTTAGCCATGTAGAATTTATTTCTGTTTCTAACACTGCTAGACTGGTTTTCTTGCCTTAAAACAAACAAACCAACCAACCAACCAACCAACCTATAATCAATCACCAAACAAAGATGACACATTTTTACAACATTCTGAGAAATCTTTATGAAGGCGAAATCAATTTCTAAGGGCCTGTTCATAATAAGGCGGCACTTAAATCGCAACATTGTTTCTCACGATAAGAAATTAGACTTCTTAATGTCTCACTTTCTCAAAAAATGAAATGGTGATCATTTTCATTTATCAGAAGTAGGAATTGTTATCAAAATGCCTTATGTCTAGATAGAAACTCATTGTGATACTCTAAGGATTTTCATTTTTGGGACAGACATTCTAACGTCTTCAGTTCTAAACAATTGTAACATATAGGTAGACTTTCATAGGATGTGACAACAGTGTTGACATTTCAAAGCCGGGGTTTTAGAATTCTCTAGTCACTAACAGATCACACTTTCCATTGCATATGTTATTATTTTTACTCTCACTGGAATTTGTTCTTATATGGTTTTCATTTTGTGTTATTGTAAGAAGATAAAATATGCTTTGAAATTTTATGAACAAAACAATCCCTCCACCCCTGCCCCAGATTGCCTGGCCGCATCCTAAGGGATGTTATACGGAAGAACTGATGGCTTGCATGACACCAGTCAATGTAGCTTAAAGATAATCCCAAATTCCTACACTTCGCTGATTAGCCTCTGTTAAAGTTTCAGGTCTGATTTGATCTCATGCCTTTTTGAACATCTTACATTTTTAGACTTCCCTACCTCTGGGATTTGTGAGTACTGAAGTTCACTTTCTACTTTTTGAAGAAAGATTTCCTTTCATTTGGCTAAAATTAAAATTTAAAAGTCCAGAGCACCCCCTGGTTTTTATTCTTGGAGTGGATGAGCAATTCTACTCGGATTCCCTAAACATCACAATTCTTGTGAAACAGGGATCAGGAAGCATTTAGACAGTTGTATAAAGAATCAAAAGACAGAGGCGATGAGGACCTGGCAGTCTCTGGTGACTTTGATGACTTACTCTTTCAGGGCCTCGATTCTGTCCTCCTCGTCCTGCGTGTCCAAAGCGCCCATCCACTCCTCAAAGAGGTCGCTTGAAAGTAGCTTCCGGGGGATCCTTCTGAGGAAGTCCTGGGGGATGAGAGCGGGCTGTTGGCCTATCGGTACTGTATGATGTCCCATGTCCTCATTTTCACCTGGTTTTTGTTCCATCGCAGGGTGCTGTATGCTTAGCCTATCATAGATTGTGCCCCTTCCTTCCTGCATTTGATTAATCCAGGGGACCCTCTCTCCAACTCCCCTGGCCTCTCTGCAACTTTCTAACATCAAGCAGAGTCAGAGGCACCATCCCCAGGTGGGTGTGTTCTGAGGGGCCACTGGATTTTGGCATATGGATTCTGCCATGGGACAAGCAAACTGCCCTTACTTGGTGAAGTTTTGGGAGAGCAGAATGCTTCACTTTCTGTTTGAATCTGAGGTCACAGAAACAGAGGTACTAAAAAAATAAATAAAGGGCTTAATGAAAATAATTAAACTCCCATATCAGTGTACCTTGCTGTGTGGGGAGAAGAGCCTATTTCTTGCATCCTGAGAACTAGCATGTCAGGGCAAATAACCGTGGCAGGTTATTTGGTGCCGAGTGTGTTGAACTCACCTTAAAGACCACAGCGAGGAGGTGAACAGGGAGCCTTTCCAGATCCACTGTGCCCCCGGAGTTGAGCTCCTCCTTCAGCTCCTTGCGGGCTTTCTCATTGGCCGCTTTCCTGAATATCCCTTCGGTTGAAGGGCCTTTAAGGCACAGAATAGTGAGAATGTCCTAAAGGAAACGGGGATAGGAAAAGGAAAGGTTTACTCTTGGTCCGAAGACACACCCTGCGCTGCTGCTAATGGATGAATATCTATGCCTAGGTTGCAGACAGAATTAAAATAATACATGAACAGTCTCCAACTTTACTTGTCATGAAATGTCCTCTCCCTAAAAGTTAGTTATCTTCTCTAGTATACTAAGATAGTCTTAACAGGAATATTAATGTCAGATTTTGCTTTCAGTCCTGTTGCTATCAATGACCTTCCTCAACCCTGCAATTTTTCTAAGAGGTGGCAAATTGTGAAAACTCTAATTTTGCACTTTCTAAAATCACTTTGGACTTCTCTCCTTTAAAATACTTCTATGTGAACACTGGATTTTGGGTCACAAAGTCTATACTCTATCTCCCCCTTTTGGCTTTTCAGAAGCTACAAATCTTCAGCATCCTTCACTTTGTGAAGGCAGAGAAATGGAGGGACCATCGCTCTGAGCTCATTGGTAAATACAGCTGATTTCTGTAACGGAAGCAGTCAGATATTCTTCTGACTGCGTGCGTATGTGGGAGCGCCATGTCCAAGAGGGGAAAATATGGCAGATCAGTCCCTACAAACTCAGTAGGAGAATGATATTCAGATTTCCTAAGTATTTTGCATGTCCAATTGAAGACTGAAGTAGGTTTATGAGATAATGCACACCTACCTGGATGGGCCTGGGGAGTGTGTCACTGTCACCACAAATAATTGACAAGGGCTGATCAAATAGCGATGCTTTCAAGTCGGTTTCCAAAGCCCCAGAAAAGTCAGATGCAGGGGAGAGCCTTCTCATGAGAAAGGGCCAGGAGAGCACCTTCTTTCTCTTCTTAACTTCTACAGCCAAGAAAACAAGGCAATGAGAAAAATTAGATTACAATATTAATATGTAAAGATCCAGGTAAGAAAATGGGTATCGCTGGCCTCATAATGTGGTCTAGAGTATGCCATGTGAGAAAAATAATTTTGAAAACTTGAGAAAGAAAAGGGCATGAATCTTAAACTAGAAAACCAACCGATAAACAACCACACTGTTACCAGGGCAACCAGACCCTAAACATCAACACCAGGGTTCCTCAAAGCCTCCACCTTTCCTGTTTTCACCCGTTCCAGCTGTTTGCAGCAGAAAATTAGCAAAACCTAACTGTGCAGATCATAAACAACCATCTTAAACTACTGGCTGGAATAACTACAGAGGCCATTTCTGATATGAAATAGATTATTTTAATTTCCTCCTTTAATTGGTGAGGAAAACGAAACTTAAAAGGCAAGGAAGTGACTTGCTCAACATCTTTTCGAAGGCGCTTAGCAGGGCTAGCCCCAACCCTCTGCAGCCACGCACGAAACAGCCACTAGAGGGAACTAACACCATTCGTTCATCCAGGTGACTGGTCACCTGGGTTTTCCAGGTTGCTGCTTTAGGACAGAGGCAAATACAAATCGCTGTGGGAAGCCTTGAACCTATACCTGGCAACTGGGAATTATCAGCAAAACGTTTTCAAGATATTCTGTCCTTCCAAAATCCACAAGATGTATGTGCAATGGATATCACATCTCAAAAATTTCCTCTTTTCCTTCCTTCTCCGTTTTTACTAATTATAAAGGCTGTGTTTTTCTAAATGCGTTGGCATATGTTCCTGTACATTTTAGATTGGCAAGTGGAAGCTCGATAAGAAAGAAGTGGCCAGTCTTTACGGTTCAGGAGAACTGGGTCAGGGTTACATGATAATAAAAGGCATTCTGAAAAAAATTGAGAGGAATGGCGGGTCCTTTGGGGTTTGAGATCAGCAGCAGTTGCTTCAGAGGCTCTTAGATGCATTCTCCGTAAGAGAAGGAAGAAAACAGAAAAGACACTGTGCGTTTTTCAAACGTCTGCATGCTTTAATTGTCAAAACGTACATGACCAGGAGATTGAACCGCAGGAAAAATCCTTGGCAGAACCGGGGGATTCTCTATGGAGAAGCTCTTTGCTCTCCCAGCACTTGCTGCTCTAGTGAGTTGGAGCATACACGCAATTTAAGGGTTAATGTTCTGCGGTCTTTAACAGAACACTTGTACAAAAAAATTCCTAGTAGAGTAAAAGCGCTGTGGTTTTGCAAACCAAGAACACTGGTTGTTAGCACTTACATAAAACATTGGTATGTTTTCAAAACTCACCAATTAGCTGGCAAATACTGTCTTCACTCTCAGATGACGCCAACAGGGGATGTTCCTTGATATCACCCTAAAATATATTGATTTCTGTTAAAAATAGTGACTGAAGAAACCTCTCCAGTCTTTCCCCATAAAACACACATACAACGTTTTATTCATATTAAAAGTTAAGTCAGTAGATTGCATTGATGTTTTTTCTAGCTTCTAGAAGCAATATTAAAGTCTTGATTGTCATCATATAAGATTCTAATTAATGTGTTTAATTTACTACATATATGATGTTGATTTACTACTCTGATGGTTAATATTCAACCCAAATAATATTCAATTAAAACAGAAAGTTTTTCACTTTCTCACAGTACAGATAAAAAGTTTTAAAAATTACGTCCTTACCTCTGATTGACATTCGATTAGTGTCTCCATATTATTGGCATTTAGTGTTTTTGGCTAAAAGAGAGAAAATAAAATTTGGTAAACATCTTTTGGCTCTTGCCTCTAGGAAATGTGAATGAATAAATGTGAGAGGGTCACTCACAGCATCGTGGCTGCTTCTCAACTTCATCAGCGTTGGGGCGGATGGTCCAGGGGTGAATTTCACTCCCATGCGACTTTGACTGTGTCTGCAATGAATCGTGTGGAAAGGGGTCAGGAGCGACACTCGTAGTAGGTTGGCCACTTTCAGTGCCACTTTGCCAAAGCACAGAGTTTGAAACTACACATTTATTTTCTATTTTTTCAATTGCCTTTACTTTGGAATAAATCTATTACGTAGACAAGTTTTCATTTCAAGTCAGCTCTATGTTACCAGATGTCTTAGGCTGTTAAGAACAGCATCTGAATACAATTATTTCAAAATTATTTAAGCCAACTATCTTCACCATTTTAAACGTTGTTATTCATTTATTCCATTCCTTTCAAGAGATAATCTGGATATCAGTTACATTAACATTTTAAATTAATGTTAATAGTTTTTTGGGAGTGCTCACTGTACGCCAGCAATAGTAATAGGTGCTTTGCATGGATTTTCTCAGCTAATCCAAAAAGGAAAAAAACGTATCCCTGGGACGCTACAATAGTAAACATGAAACGAAGATAACATTTACAGAATCCCTACACCAAAGAGGTGCAGCCTTCACATTGAAGCAAAGCTTTCCGTGTCCTGAGACTTTATAAAGTGAGAGCACATTCCACGGTATAGCTGTTTTCTGTTGCCTATGATCTGAGTGACCTGTGACTTGTCGGGCAGCTTGTAATTTCTAGGCGTGTTAATTTATAGTACTTACCCTTGGAGGGTCTCTAGCCAGAGTTCTTTTACAACCGGTGAGCTGTGGAGAATGGGAGAAACAGCATGACACTCTGCTCCTTCTAGTCCACTGGGAGGGAGAAAGACTGAGCTGGTCTCTCTACACATGCTCTGCATTATAAGCGAGGGGGCGGGCAGGTGGAAATTCAGAATATTACCGAGACCGGAAAGAACATCATGGGCTGTCACACGGACGGAGCCAGCCAGACACTGGAGAGCTCTCACTTCCTCATTCCTTTTAGGGCAGCTCTGTCTTTTTTTTTTCCCTCTTCCATTTCAAAGTAAAAAAATCTGTAAACTAGTAGGAGTGGAAAAGATGACATTCAGCCCACAGGTGAAGGCTGTGATTAATATCACAGGTGGGATGTGTGAACAAGAAATTGTGTTATTCTGGGCATAAACATCACTTTATTTTCTAAAGTGGTAATTTCAAGTGCCTTTATTTACATCCTGTTTGGATGCTGTTTCCCCTCCCATGTGTCATCTGCTCTGTCCACTAGCACCACACATTGATTAGCACTCCTGGATGTGGGACACTGTTACAGAACCAAGAAAGAAACCCGAGACAGTCCCTCCCTTGAGGAACGATCACCATCCAAAGCCAGGTTAGTTTCCTTTGGAAGTAGGAAGAAAGCTCCCTCAAGTCAGCTGTCAGTTTCTCCTTTCTGTAACTCCTGGTCAAAAAATTAACACTTTACAGTCAGAGCAGCTGTAGTTCTGACACGGAAGGAAAACAAACAAAAAATTCCTTTGATCAGACCAATTTGAAATAGGAAGGAGATGGTGAATTTCATGTGTGGATCTCTCCTTCTGTATAAGAGAATTTCTGATCTTTTCTATAGATCAAAGGCTATATATGAAACCACTCAAATGCCTCAGCACGAGAATGGATGCATAAATGTTGGTCCACTCACATAGGAGATGAATGCTATATAGCACTGAGAATGAGCAGCCTGTGACTATATCAGCAATATGGTTGAATCTCACAATATGATGTTGAGGAAAAGAAGCCAGACATGAAAGTGTATATCCTGCCAGTTCCCATTAATGCAAAGCACAAAACCAGCAAAAGTAGCCTGTGCTGTTGGAAGCAAGAGTAGCAGTTTCCCAGAGGGGATGATAGGGACTTCCAGCGGCCAGGGGTGGGCTGGCTTGGTAGTGGTCCATTCTTGATCTGGGTGGTGCTAGGTATGTGCACATTTCCCTATGTGTGTTGTTTTTCAGTAAAAGTTTTAAAATAACTTGGCTTCATTTATGATCAGCATCTTTAATTTTAAGACTTTTCCATATTGTTAATTCTGTTGTCATTTTACTAAAAGGAGGTGATTATGGGGCAGACTTTGGGAAGTGGAAGCACAAAGAGGTAGAAATTTGCTTTGTAACCCAGCTGCTCAGTGGGGACATAGGGACAGATCCTGGTTTTCAGGCTTCCAGCTGGGCGCTCCCTCTCTTAAAGCCACCACAGTGCCAGAGTTCACCCAGAGTTCCCAAGGCAGCTGTAGAGGCCACCATGCTTTCAGCATCTCTCTCCTGCCTGTATAAACCTCCAAAGTGAACTCACTGATTTCGTTAATTGAAAAAAGGCATTTATGCTGTGCCCAGCCTAGTGCCAGGCATATAGTAGGTACTAAGTAAATAATTTCTGAATATATATATTTCCTTATAAAATAGTCAACATAGAATGTTACTATAATATTCTATATATTGTAGAATGTATACTGTGATGTATAGTCATTGTTAGTATATATTTTCTAAACTTTTTTTTTCCTGACAAATTGACTTTTGAAATTTTTGTAAGAAACTTAATGTGCTTACTGTTCTTTCTTTCTTTCTTTTTTTTTTTTTTTGAGATGGTCTCACACTGTCACCTAGACTGGAGTGCAATGGTGCGATCTCAGCTCACTGCAACCTCCACCTCCTGGGTTCAAGTGATTTTCCTGCCTCCAGAGTAGCTGGGATTACAGGTGGCCCAACACTGCACCCAGCTAATTTTTGTATTTTTTAGTAGAGACGGGGTTTTGCTATCTTGGTCAGGCTGGTCTCAAACTCCTGACCTCGTGATCCACCTGCCGTGGCTTCCCAAAGTGCTGGGATTACAGAAGTGAGCCATTGCTCACTACAATCTCTGCCTCTCAAGTTCATGCAATTCTCCTGCCTCAGCCTCCTGAGTAGCTGGGATTACAAGCATGTGCCACCCTGCCCGGCTAATTTTTGTATTTTCAGTATAGACAGGGTTTTACCATGTTGGCCAGGCTGGTCTCGAACTGCTGACCTTATACAATCCACTTGCCTTGGCCTACCAAAGTGCTGGGATCGCAGGTGTGAGCCACCGCATCCAGCCTCAGCATCTTTTAAAAATACATAACATTAATGGTTTGATGACCGGCAGAAATGGTTATATCGACAGACTTTGCTTTTTCTTCTGGGACCTACCATGCCTAGTTAAGCAATCAGGGAAGGTACTGAGCTATCTAGGATGAAAAGTTAGTAGCAAATATGGCAAAAGAAAAAAGTCAGGGCCCCTATATTTTTTAAAGTGGAAACACGTTTTGGCTCTTCTTATTGACCCAACTGATGGTGGGAAAGCCCAGAGGGAGGTGCCATCCTTTGGGATCCCTGGGAGATTTTGACAGTCAACATCTAATGAACAGGCACATTTTGTGATGGAAGGAAAGCCACCATTGTTGGCTGCTGGTGGGAGGCTGAGGAGACCTTCTCCTTCAGGACGGTGGCCCCACCTCCCTACGGTCCCTACTGTGGAAAGAGTTGTGAAGGGCAGGTGCTGCACCCCAACTCTGAAAAATCTCACAGGAATTTTGATCGTAGTTTTCTGAACAATAGGAGAAACATTTGCAAATACAGTGTGAAATTTGGAAGCAGTCACGTCAAAAGTTAGAAAAAAAAGATGGAAATATCAGTTTCACTTTTCCATATTCTTGTCACCCACACATCTCTTTGAAAAGCAAGCTCGCTTTTCTCCGCATGGTGAGAGTCTTCAAAACATGGGAAGGACCATCACTGGCTTTTGCTGGGTTGGGCTGAAGGGAACCCTGGTGAAATCCACACCTGAAAAGCTGTTTCTCACACTGGGGCTTTTATCACTTGGGTCCTGGTCACAATCAATTTTCCCCAAAGAATTGACTTTGCTTTTCTTGTGGTGAGTCTCTAAGGACAGTGAGTTCTGTTCTGGGGACTGTGGCGTCTGTGCTGTGAACATGTGTGCTTTGTAAGGTTACTGGAAGCACCATAGTTCCTTCCCCCACTTCCAGGCTCAGTGACCACTTCAGTCTGGACTGTTGTGAACCAGAATTTGGAAGTCATTTACCCCACATTGTTTACTCAGCTTGCCTGGGAAACACCAACTGGAGAATCAGAGTCCAGCTCTTTGTCCTGAATTCACTTTCCCTTTCTTTTCCTGGGACCACCCAGTGATTCAGAGCCCTGCATTCTTTAATGAGATTAATGTCAACAGTTTCCTGCATTGAAGATTATTTTCCCAAAGAATTCACGATTTCCTTTAGGACTTCTCCATCACCTCAGTGTCTGGCTACTAATGATTGATCAACAGGTTGATCTACAAAGCTCAAGTTACAATTTCTTTAAAAAAAAGGTAATCCAGCCTTTTCTCTGATTAACTCTTCTCCCGGTCTCCCACTTGTCATATGTTTTAGCCACACAGGCTGTTGTCATCCCCCAAAAGTGTGCTTCTGAGTCTCCAGGCCTTTGATAAATTGTTCCCTCCTCCTGCAACGCCGTTTACCCCATCTGCCTTTTGGAATTCTGCCCTTCCCTCGAAATCTAGCCCAAGTCCCATCTCCGCTGAGAAGGGACTTTTCTAGATTGAATTAAACTCCCTTCCCAAGCCCTGCCTAGCAGCCTCACCCACTAGACTGAGTCTCCAGAAAGCAGGAACACATTTTCATCTTTTATTTTTACGAGTGCCTGGCCTCATAATTTGCACACAGTAGGCATTTGCTATACTTTAATTACTACTAAAATTGTGTGATAAAATAAAACATTTAAATGTCACCATACGTTTGCTGATATTGCAATTTGTTCCTCAGACTTTTTGTCACTTAGTCTCTTGGTTTTGTTTCATGAAGAAAGACTACCTCTTTGTCACACTGTAACAGTGACTTGTTGCAGAATTTGATTGAGATGGAGATATCCTCTCCCTGCCCACACCTCGGGCTTACGCTAATACCAATGTGGACTCGCTAGCTCTGTAGTGAGTGAGGAGGCCCCGCCTTCGGTGGACTTGAGTGGCAGCTTCTGTCCGTGAATCCGTCAGGAGGGCTCGACCACACCTGTCCTGCCTCTCACCTCCCACCCTCCAGGGACCAAAGTCTTACCATTGTTCTCACCTTAGATTTCCTAGTTCTGTCTGCCCTGGGAGGTTTGGATGTCCCCCAAGCCACGTTCCTGTCTAGAGACAGAGGAGGACTTACATTAAAGGACTCAGGGGGCTGAGGAGTCGGTGCTCATTTTAAATGACGGTCGTGGATTCAGTAATCTGCAAAGTACCCAGCGTGCTAAGTCTTTTATTCGGTGACTTTGGTTGTAGCAAATTAGCAATAAAACTCTTTGCCTGCCTGTCCTCTAAGAAACTTCTAGGAAAGTCTGTGGGTGGGGAAGATGTGCCTGGAAGAGACATTCTCACCTCTCCCCAGGCCCTGGGCTCATAGATGCAGGCAAGGACTCAGTCCTGGGCTCACAGATGCAGGCAAGGACTCAGTCCTGGGCTCACAGATGCAGGCAAGGACTCAGTCCTGGGCTCACAGATGCAGGCAAGGACTCAGTCTCAGCTACAGTAAATCCAGGGTCATTTTTTTTTTTCCTGGCAGGAAAAGCGCTGACTTTCCAAGGAGCTTGTCAGAGGTTTGCTGAGACCCTGTCATCCCTGAAATAATGCCAAGCATCATCACACCTTGCAAAATAATTTGCTGTCTCCACAAATGCCTGCATTTCTGCAGCGGTGGAAGCAGACATTTCAAATCTGCCCCTCAGATCTTTGTGATTATTAATTTACCTTCGTGTTAGAATACAAAATAGGCTCAGCATAAAATAATATTTGAAGAACTCTGTGTTTTCAAAAGCTGGATCAAAAAATAAGAAAGACTAGAACAAAATGTTCTTTTTAAACTGCCTTCTCCACTTATTGAGATCAAGATGAAGAATTAAAAATAAGACATCCTGAGATGAGGTGATTAGAAGCTGTATGGCTGATGAGACAAATACCGCGGGACCCGACAGCGCTTCAGCTTAGTTGCGTTTATCGCTTTAAGAACTAAAGAATCTTTTCTTTCTGTTGATATTTTGGCCTGAAAAATTGCACAAAGAAAACATGAGGTCAAAAAAGGCGTGTCAGCAACCCTGAACATCAGTTAACTACAGTATGATTTGGTAGATTATTTCTTTGAAGAAACAATGAGGAAACTATGAAAGCTGAGGTTCTTTGTTAGCGGTCTACAAAATTCATGTGCAGCATTTGTAAAAATCTGAACCAAAAAAGTAGAAATGGGGAAAAATGCTTAGTTGGCCCCATGGTGTTAAAGTGCCTTTTAAAGATATATTTACTGTAGTTGACTTTAGTTCTTTTACTGAGCACTCTTTTCACTTGTCATATGAAAAAAATTATCCGGGGCTTTTACCTCCCTCTGTAAATTTTAAAAAAGAAAAGTATTTGTTATTTTGAATGTGTGTGGTCCCTTTCTCAAATACTGTGCCTTATTTGGTGTCTCTTAAGAAAATCTTTTAGTGATGGCCTCCCAAGGTGGCCCCTGCTCCTGGAGGCTGGGGAGTGTAACCACTAGGCATGCAGCTCCTGCCGGGGAAGCAGTGAGAGGGTCTTTAGCCTGAAGACAAACTCTCAGCTGGCGGGAGGGAGCCAGCTTGTCAGGGCTCAGGGCATGGTGCTCACTGGCGGCTTTTCATCTTATTCTCGCCTTTTCACCCAGGTTCAGCTACCAACCATTTAGCAAGTTCTTAGCCCTGTCTGGTCGGATCTGTCGAGTGCTTTCTTTTCCTGGCAGTCGTTGCCTTCCTGAGGCACTACTCCAGACTGGTTCTGATTTAGACTCTAAGACCAGTCCCAGGGAAGGGTTTAAAGCTAGTGTCATCTTCTACGTGAAAAGACTTTGGGCAGAGGGACAAGGGAAACCACGTGATTTTTGCAAGCCTGATGCAGCCTCCTGGGCTCTTCCTACAGAAAAAAGAATCACAAGATTTCTCCTTCTGCTTTTGGGCCATAGAACATTATATGAGACACTAGAAAGCATGATACTTTTTTTTTTTCTTAAGACAGTCTTGCTCTGTCGCCAGGCGCCAGGCTGGGGTGCAGTGGCGCACTCTCAGCTCATTACAACCTCCACTTCCTGGATTCAAGCATTTGCCTGCCTCAGCCTCCCGAGTAGCTGGGACTACAGGTGTGTGCCACCAGGCCTAGCTAATTTTTTTTGTATTTTAGTAGAGATGGGGTTTCACCATGTTGGCCAGGATGGTCTCGATCTCTTGACCTCGTGATTCTCCTTCCTTGGCCTCCCAAAGTGCTGGGATTACAGGCGTGAGCCACTGCGCCCAGCCCATGATACATATTTTTGAAAATTCCCGTATCTTTCCTAAGTTCACATATGTCGACTGGAACACTGGGCCCAGAGGCCCTTTCTGTGAGTTGTCTCCTCTGTGAAATCTTCTGGAAATCTCAATGACAGCCATTTCTCAAATGTGCAGTGTGGTGCTGCTCCAACCTGGTCGTGTATCAGAATCACCTGGAGGTTCATTCAAACCCAGACCATGGCCTCCACCCTGGAGCTTCTGATTCAGCAGGTCTGGGGAGAGGCCTGAAAATGTGCATTTCTAATGAGTACCCAGTGGTGCTGATGCAGCTGGTCTGAGGGCCACACTTTGAATCATGACTGTGGAAGGACAGTAAGACCTCATTTAACGTCATCTATAGGTTCTTGGAAACCGTGACTCTACGAGAATCAATGTGGCTCTAAGAGAATCAACACATAACGAAAACAGCTTTCCCACAGGCTAATCGATAATGTAAACAAGGGTAAAAGTTCAAGCGATTCTCCTGCTTCAGCCTCCCAAATAGGTGGGATTACAGGCACCTGCCATCACATCCGGCTAATTTTTTTTTGTAAATTTTGTAGAGATGGGGTTTCACCATGTTGGCCAGGATGGTCTCAATCTCTTGACCTCATGATTCGCCCGCCTCGGCCTCCCAACGTGCTGGGGTTACAGGTGTGAGTCGCTGCACCCGGCCCTGAACTTCTAAATAAAGACCCAGAACACTTTGAATATTAGACATTGAAATAAGTGTGAGCTATACATACATTTAGGAAAAATGAATAAAAACAAGAAAAATATATTTACCTGCTCATTCCAGGTCAGGGTCTGGGGTGACAAGAGGCTGTCCTGGCAGCTCACTTGCCACCCCGTCACAGGGCACACTCACACATACACCCATGCTCACTCACCTTGGGAACATGTAGACACGCCAATTCACCTAATGGCACAGCTTTGCGACGTGGGAGGAAACCAGAGGACCCAGAGGAGATCCATGTGGACACTGGGGGAGCATGCAAGTTCCACACTGAGAGTGGCCCCAGCTGCGAAGAAATTGTTCTTCATCAATGTTGTAACGAAATGACATTGAACAAAACTATGTTATTTGAGGACCTGCTGCATCATGAAAAAGTAAAAAGTAAAATGCATTTTATATATTCCTGCTTCCTGACTTTGGGGTAGTTTATTTAATGGCATTTTAATAATCACTAGGTTATTTGATGATTCTTTGCTAGCTTTTACATTTTATATTTTACATTTCAATCCTGTCCATTGAAATTAGACTGTAGGTGTTTAAATTGGGGACATTCATTCTTACACCCTGAGACAAGCACAGGGGGCATAGTATGAGGTACACAAATGTCCACTTTTAAGAATGAGTAAAACAGGCACTCCGCCTGAAGCTGTCCTTCTGCTTTTTTGACATTTGGACACATTTCTGCTTCTGATTGCTGTGCTCAAGCCTGTTTTCCCAGACAAAAGCTGAGGGCTACTCCACGGGAATCCTTCACACTTTTTTCTTGAGAATAAGCCCAAGACCTTTTATTAGGTGGCTAAACAGAAGAGATAAGGTGTCAACTGCTTGACTCACTTAGAGCCCCGAGACCTAACTCAGCAGAGGCTTTGCTAATTTTACTTAATCTTTTCAAATAAATGTGGTATTCCCCTATTGGTGACTCACTTCCAGTGGCCTGGGTTAAGGAAGCCAAATAGACCACCAGGTGCACAACCCTGTCTTGAACCTAAAAGCCAGCTGTATGTCCACAGGGCATCTGCTTTTTGCGGGAGAGCTCAGCTCTTCACAAATGCCCTTTGGAAAATCCCTAAACACTTGACGGTGAGCTTCCTTGACCACTACCTACAAGAACACTGTGTGTGTATGTGTGCGTGTGTGTTTGTGTGGTGTGTGTAATATTATCCTTTCGCGATGCACGTTTACCACACATACATGACCAGGTCAACAGAGTAAATAAGGCATTAGTGGAATCTCTCTGCCAGTTGAGAAAAGGCAGTTTAAAGTTTAAATATCAGTCCTTCTCAAACTTAGCTGCACGTGATAATCTGCTAGGGAGCTTTTTAAGAATAATCAATGCCCACGCCTAATCTTTTACCAATAAAATGGAAATTTCTGAAGATAGGACTTCAGGATTTAAAAACATTCTCCAGAGAATTCCAACATGCAGCTGAACCAGTGATCTCAGCCACAGTTTTCGGGGTCAATGGATCTATCAGTGTTACAATGGGATCCTTTTCCACTGTAACTATAGGCACTGGGCAATCTTACAAGCAGCAGGTACGTTCTCTGCCTGGGTGGGAAGCTGGGGCTCAGTGTCCTTCCATTGAGGAGCACCATCTCAGGAGCACTACTTCCCCAACTTACCCCTTCTCACTCACAAAGTGAGAGAGCTGAGGTGACTTAGAATCTGCTGCAATCGGCAGGGCGCAGTGGCTCAAGCCTGTAATCCCAGCACTTTGGGAGGCCGAGGTTGGTGGATCACGAGGTCAAGAGATCGAGACCACCCTGGTCAGCATGGTGAAGCCCCGTCTGTGCTAAAAATACAAAAAAATTAGCTGAGCATGGTGGTGCCTGTAATCCCAGTTACTCAGGAGACTGAGGCAGGAGAATTGCCTGAACCCAGGAGGCGAAGGTTGCGGTGAGCCGAGATCGCACCATTGCACTCCAGCCTGGGTAACAAGAGCAAAACTCTGTCTCAAAAAAGGAAAAAAAAAGAATCTGCTGCAATCTTGTGGTTAATGAAATGTGGCCATAGCCTGCAGCAGAGTCTACTTCCCCACTTTGTGTGGGGCTGCCCTCAGGACTTGTAGAATGTAGAAAAAGGGATGTTGTGCTCCAATGGCCTTGAAGCTTCCACCTTTGCCCATTTGACTGCAGCCCTGAGACAGCCATGTGAGGAAGCCAGACTAGCTTCCTGGAGGATGAGAGGCCACGTGGAGGAGAGACAAGGTGCCCAGCCCACCGCCAACACCAACTCTCAGACATGTGTGTAAGGCTGTCTTGGGTGATCCTGAATGTTGTCATCTGAGTGAGCCCAGGTGAAACCCGACAGTGGAACTGCCCAGCCAACCCACAGAATCTGCTACATCAGAAACTGATGGTGTTTTAGGAGACTGAGTTTTGGGGTGATTATTCAGCCATAGATGCCTGAAACACATAGTGACCCCATAAACTGTTACCATGACTTTTTCACATGTTCCCCCAGGATAACATTGCTATGCATTGCAAATGCAACTTTAAAAAGCACTGATTTGGGTCGGGCGCGGTGGCTCATACCTGTAATCCCAGCATTTTGGGAGGTCGAGGTGAGCGGATCACGAGGTCAAGAGATCGAGACCATCCTGGCCAACATGGTGAAACCCCATCTCTACTAAAAATACAAAAAAATTAGCTGGGCGTGGTGGCGCGTGCCTGTAGTCCCAGCTGCTCGGGAGGCTGAGGCAGGAGAATTGCTTGAACCTGGGAGGTGGAAGTTGCAGTGAGCTGAGGTTGCGCCACTGCACTCCAGCCTGGCGCCTGGAGACAGAATGAGATTGTCTCAAAAAAAAAAAAAAAAAGCACTAATTTGGTTGGGTGCGGCTGCCTGTAATCCCAGCACTTTGGGAGGCTGACGTGAGTGGATTACAAGGTCAGGAGTTCGAGACCAGCTTGGCCAATATGGTGAAACTCCTTCTCTACTAAAAACACAAAAAACTAGCCAGGCATGGTGGTGCGTGCCTGTAGTCCCAGCTACCCAGTAGGCTGAGGCAGGAGAATTGCTTGAACCTAGGAGGCAGAAGTTGCAGTGAGCTGAGATTGTGCCACTGCACTCCAGCCTGGGCAACAGAGGGAGATTCTGTCTAAAAAAAAAAAAACTGCAGTTCCTCATATTACACACACACACAAATGAGTTAGTCTCATTCTCAGTGGAAGCCACGCAGCTTTATTTTAAAGCATCTTAGTGAGCTACTGATAATAGTATTTCTCACAGTGATCCCGTGATGCGTTTTTTTAGTGTGTCTAAGATAATAAAGTTTAAAATAGACTAGAGAGATGTAAAACAAAAATCAGTCAGTGGTGGATGCTAAAATAGTCAGTGCTTATGGATACAAATGACATATAAGGGAATTTTGAGGATGTAAAAATAAAGGGTGGAGTATCCAGAACTTTGCGTAGAACTTTCACAAATTCCAAAAACGACTGACATTCTGTGGGTACTCAAGGAGCTGAACTGAGATACTTCTGAAAATTTAATTGTATTATTATTTGTACTCAGTCAATAAATATTTTTGAGTGCCCACAAGGTGCATGGAGCTTTACTGGGTATGAGGTGAGTTGGAAAATGGACATGGTCCCCGTCCTTTCCACTTTCCAGTTATTAGCTGCTATCAACAGGCATATCTGAATCCTAAGAGTTGGGATTCACATTAACTCTTCTGGAAATGTTCATGGTTCTTCAGTGCGAAGGAGCGAGCCAAGGTTCCCGGGAGGATGCTGTGGAGTGTGTGTTGGGCTGTGACCAGGAAGAGCCCTGTTACACTGTTCTGAACAGAGTCGGGAGGGGTGAGACGTTTCATTCGACAGTGTAGACAAGGGGCTTCTATCAGAAATTTAGAATTAATTCATGGTGGAGGCTTTGCCTTGTGACTAACCACTCCAACTTTTATCAGTTCCTCATATTACACACACACACACACACATCAGGTGGGGCTGCCATAATAAAAACACCACAGACCAGATGGCTTAAAGAACAAAAATGTGTTCCTTCCAGTCCTGGAGTCTAGGAGTGACCAAGGCGTGGGCAGAGTTGGTTTCTCTGAGGACATACTCCTAGGCTTGCAGGCGGCCATCTTCTCACTGTGTCCTGCCTTAATCTTCCCTCCCTGTGCACGTTCCTGGGTCTCTCCGTGACCACATTCCCTCTCATAGGGGCACCAGTCGTACTGGAGTAGAACCCACTCTAACCGCCTCACTTTAACTTCACGACCTCTCTGAGAGCCTCCCTCCAGACAGTCACATTTGGAGGTGCTAAGGGCTAGGACTTCCATAGAGGAATTTAGGGGAGACACAATTTAGCTTATAAATATACATATTTATATAGGAATACATATCCATGTACACACACACACACACACACACACACACACACATAATCAGAGGGAAGAGGCAGCCAGGTCGTTTGAAAGCAGTAGACACTCAAGTCAGAATCACTGAAGGCAGAGACTAGGAAAGCTCCGGAAAGTTTGGAGCTGGCAGTTGACACAGAAACTCAAATCTTTCCATCCAGGGACCACACAAAGCTGCGGGCCAGCCACACAGCATCAGGAGGGCGTCGGTTTGCATACTTCTGATCCACTCAAGTGGGACAAAACCCTCACCTTCTCGAGTGTGATTGCTCAAGTTCCTATTCAGAAATAATTGTCAGAGAGGAAATTACATTTTTTTTTGGCGGCTGTTTTCCTTCTTCTCATTTTTAAACTCTCTAGAATGTGATAGGCAGATAGGAGTTTTGCTTCCTTAAATGAAAGTCACTTAGTTCCTGCTTTCTATCATTGGAGGCATTTCAAATAAAAAGCCGGGTTATCAGATAGACATAAAAAACCTACTTCCTAACCGAAGGGGAATTCTGCAGATAACTAGGACATCTGAGAACAGGGATTGAGGATGTTTGCATTAAGTCCAAAAACATGGATTAATTTACAAACTCAACAGATTGTGTTCTAGAATCTACTTACTACTCATGTCCGAGGAGCCTTTTTCCAAGTGAGTCTGACAAAGACCTTTGCTCAGCTTTTATGGGAGAAGCTTTTGAAGCCAGCCAGAAGGGAGACTTCCCACAGCCTTTTCCAAGAAGCGCTGGAGCCATCCCGGCAGGAGATGGAGCCCTCCTCCTGGCCATGGATGAGAGAAGACAGGGTTTTAAAAAGGAAGTATGTAAAGCCTAACCTGGGAACAAACAGTGAGACAGCGTTAACAATGCAGCCCTCCAAGTGGAGTTGTCAACAAAGATGGCCAGATGCAAACATCAAATCCCAGAGACGCTGCACCCCATGGGCAGAAGTCAACATGAGGAGACTGGTGGGATGCTGCCTAGGTCCCCACAAGAGTCCCGAGTGGACATCTTCCTGCAGGTTTTCAGCCCTGTAGTTAGTCTGCCTTCCTGCACACTATTGTTTGTTTGTTGTGTTTTGGTCGTGATAGGATTAAAAGCTTTAAAGAGGGCAGATTCCAAGAACTTGCACACATTTTGGCAATGGTCCCCAGATGCAAAGATTTAATCATTTTACTCAGAGCTTATTAAATTAGTAAAATACATAAATATTTCCTGTGCTGCTTTTTCTCAACTGGGAAATCACTTTTTCCCCTGAAAAAGGAGCCATGTCTGAGACACACAATCACACAGAAGCCTGAGTTTCTTCTGCGGCAATCAAGGGACCTGCTTGGCGTAAGTGTGACTGTCTAAGACCAGAGGATCCTCAGACATCTTCCTGGGAGCCCTGCCTGGTATTCCTCAGCTCATCAGCAGTGTTCTGGTGTGAAACACAAGAATGGCAGTGTCTTCCTAATTCACAGAGCAATTTAACTTGAGAGACGAAACTTGCTTAGTTTTACGTTTTCTCCTCATATTTACAATAAATTTCCAACTAACATTTGTCTATG
The DNA here is from genome assembly GCF_049354715.1 of Callithrix jacchus. NCBI lineage: Eukaryota > Metazoa > Chordata > Mammalia > Primates > Cebidae > Callithrix > Callithrix jacchus. The sequence goes on from NC_133505.1 coordinate 165,873,592, forward strand.
TTGGAATCTGCTCCATGGTACTATTTGCTTTGGTATAAAATTGCCAAATTATACCGTGTTAAACTTTCATAGTGATCAAAAAACTTTCCTGTGACTTTCAGACACTCAGGTCCTTGAACAAGGGAGGGGGCGAAGCCCAGGGGTGTCCCCTGCGGTGGTCTGCTTGACTGTCTTCCCATGAGGGCAGGGCTGTGTCCTGTTAATGTTGATCTCCTCTCCACAGGGCCTTGCGTGTAGTTGGCATTCAGTAAAGGCTCATGGACTGGATGAATTCTGGTAGGGCCCATCCGGGAGCATGAAGCATGCTTGGCTACAGCTCTGCAGCTGACAGTGACGGAATGTCATCAAATGGCAGGAGATCCATCAGCCCTAAGAATCAGAAGTGTGGAGGAGGCAGAGTCACCTTCTGGTTTCTGGGACTTTATGTACCAGGCTCTACCCAGCTGGGAAGGGAGGATATACTTCCTCTGTGGTAGTGAGGATGGTTTTCTCTGTGGTCCATTTTGGAATTCTATCCTAGCTGCCCTTGGTAGAGGAATTTCCTTGTAAAAACTTTTACAAAAGCTCAGGAAAAGATCCCGAATGATGGGAAAACGTGGCCACAGAACCAGAACAATGGCTGTTTCCCCAGAGTTTCTCTCTTTTTCTCTGATGGCCACAAGAATATAGAGAAACGCTTTGTCCAAAGCCGGGCAGGAAGTTTGTTGCTACGAGAGATAGTGAAGAGCGAACGTCTCCCTAAGGAACAGAAAGAATCAGTATTTTAAAAAGTTTGTTAAGGGGTTCCAAAGTGAAGACAATACTGAGAACCACTACCTGGAGTCCAGTATAGACCTCAAATGCAAAGGTTTTGATTTTTAAAAAATGTTCAAAGGTTTCTTTTACTTGGAAAAAGTGTATTTTAAAAAATATTCTCATAACTTAAAAGTTACCAAAGGGATTTTTTTCCCCTTAAACTTTCCATTAATTAAAAACAAAGCAAACTTACACTGAAAACAATTATGAGAAAATTCAGCCTGAAGTAGAAATTTCCAGAAAGTTATGGGCAAGTGAAAAATAAAAAGGTAAAAACGATCACTGATTTTAAAAAAAAGGCTTTTTACAGGAATTCCATTTCAAATTCATTTGCAATGAATGTCTCATTTCAAAGATGGATAAACAGCATTTGCCAAAAGTCCCACCTCCGCTGTTGCTAAGAAGCTCTGTGTTGAGCAGTGGAAATGCCCACGACAGAGTTAACAGTCTGACTCAATGTGGGTTTTAAAAAAGAAATTAACAAATTTTAACAGTCAGAGCATAAGTGGGTGACAAAATGACTAGCAACCAAATGACTGGTTGAAAGGGATGATCTTGCCAGCCAGGATGGATGGCTCACTTTGCAAACAGACTTTTCTAAAGACCACGCCAGCCTTATCTTTTGGTGGCAAAAGAAATGTGTGTCTCCAATTAGTTAGATAATAACATGACATTCTGCAAAGCTCTGGACTACTTTGCAAAGAGCAGGAAAACTGGCATGTGATATATGAGTTATTGACATGCCCAAATGCACCAAGTAATTGTTAACTCTTTGCATCTTATTAATCTGGCACAAGACATCGACTTCACTGAGTTTTGGGGCATCAGCTTCCCATTAGCTTCAGAAAAAGTAGAAATTTCATAGGCTGCTGTTTAAGCTCTTTCATGAGGAGGCCACACTGTGCCTTTCCACCCTGTACCCCTGTGGTAACTTTTTTGGACTAGTCTTCCTAAAACCTTTCTAGTGAAGGGACACAATGACAAATGAGAGTGTAAGAGTCTCCGAGGCCCTCTGTTTTCCCCTCTCTACCATTACTGGGGCCTTCCCATAGGTCAGACTCTCTGTTGCACATTTTACAAATTTATCTTCCTTATACCTTACCATAAACCTTAGAAGTTGGGATTATTATCCCTTTCTTACACAATCCCATGCCATTGCTGAAGTCTCCTTCTTACTATACCAGGGTTTGTCTTCATAATAGAGTACTTTTTTTTTGAGACAGAGTTTCGCTGTTGTTACCCAGGCTGGAGTGCAATGGCACGATCTTGGCTCACCGCAACCTCCGCCTTCTGGGTTCAAGCAATTCTCCTGTATCAGCCTCCTGAGTAGCTGGGACTACAGGCACACACCACCATGTCCAGCTAATTTTTGTATTTTTAGTAGAGACGGGGTTTCACCATGTTGACCAGGATGGTCTTGATCTCTTGACCTTGTGATCCACCTGTCTCGGCCTCCAAAAGTGCTCGGGTTATAGGCGTGAGCCACCGCGCCCGGCCTAATAGAGTACTTTTTTACTCTCAAAGCACCAAAGTTGAGATGCAAGGAGATGCTTATTCCTGGGTTGTGCTAATGTCTTGGATGCTTTTGACTCAGCACACATGTTTGTATGGGGATTGGAGTGACATAACTCAGGACTAGGCCAAGCTGGACTTGCTCTGCAGGAATGGAGGGGATGGGCATTCTCGTTCAGCATTTCTGTTGTTATTTAACTCAGTGTCAATCACTGCGGATGATGGGAGTAGTTTACAGAGCAGAGAGGAAGGGACGGGCCAATGAGAAATCCAGTTCAGCCCTTCCTCTGCTATGGCTGCTGTCTTCCATGGGTAAAGGGTGCTTTGTGCCTCTGGGCATTCACCCCTCTTGTCCCTCTACTGAAAAGTCTTTTCCACTCTTATCCGAAGGCCCAATCCTGCCTCTCCCTACAAGGGCCAACTCAGAATGCTCCCTGCCCCTTATCCCCAAATTCTCCCCTTTCTCTCAATGAGGTTAATTGCCTATAGGGCTCAAACCATGTCCCTTAGAAAGGTATGTCTAAGTCCTAACCCACAGTGCTTCTGCAGGTGATCTCATCTGGAAATAGTGTTTGCAGACATAATTAAGGTAAGAACTTTGAGATGAGGTCATCCTGGCTCAAATTCAGTGATGGGTGTCCTTAAAATAACAAAGGAGAAGACTCTCAGAGGAGAGGGCATGTGAGGCCAGAGACAGAGCCTGAACCAATGCATCTACAAGCCAAGGAGCATGGGGGATGCCAGGAGCCACTGGAAGCCAGGAGAAGGCCTGGACATGCTCTCCCTCAGAGCCTCCCAGGGGAACCCAGCCAGTGGATCCCTTGACTTTGGACTTCTAGACCCACAGCTGTTTGTGGTAATACGTTACTGCGCCCCCGAAATGAATATGCTGCCTTTTCCTGAGCCCTTCTATTATTCCATCTGATTTTCTCTTGAGACACATTGGGTCTGACTCCACGATTTTTTTTTCACACACACATATGCCCCACTGGATTGTAACCCCCAGAGGGCAGGATCCAGCTTGACGGCAGTAATGCCACCTCTCTTGATTCCTGAAAGGTTGGTACTCTGGCAACGTCTGCATGAGGGAGCTGGAGCACCTCCTGGGCTTCCACGGAGGCTCCTCTACTCCATGGCTGGGTCAGGCCAATTCTGGCCCAGCCCTGAGGCTTCTTTGTTGCTTCAAGTCATAGGATGTCCTTACCCCACCTCCCTGGTAGATTTCAGGCAACACTGGGCGAGGGGCTCATCCTCTGTGTGCCACTGTTGTCCTCATCAGCACTTAAAGCCCTTGAGGACTTGGTCCCCAGCCAGCTTACAGGCTGTTTGTCTTGCCTGTTTGCTCGGCCAGCTGCCGAGCCCGCCGTCCCTGCAGCAAACCCTCTGACTACAGTGCAGTGACACCATCCCCTTGGCAGTGGGTGGATTTACATGCCCACCGATCTCCAACCTTAGGTACTTTTGGAGTCTCCAGTACCTGAGATTGTGGCCTTACTTGGAGATAGGATCGTTACAGAAGGAATCGGGTTAAAGGGAGGTTGTTAGAGTGGGCCCTAATCCAGGGTGGCTGGTGTTCTTAACAAAAACTAGACATTTGAGCACAATGATGCATAAAGGGAAGAGGATGTGAAGACGCAGGGAGAAGCCAGCTATCTACCAGCCGAGGAGAGAGTCCTGGAACAGAGCCTTCTCTCACAGCTGCAGAAGGAACCAAGCCTGCCGACACCTTGATCTTGGACTTCCAGCCTCCAGAACTGGGAGATGTACATTTCTGCCATTTAAGCCTCCTGGTCTGTGGCTCACTGTTATGGCGGCCCTCACAGGCGAGCACTCTAGTAGTTCTCAAACCATCCAACCCCTTCCCCCGGGCAGGCACCATGCTCAGAGCTTTACATGCATTGTCTCATTTAATTCTCTTAAAAGCACAGTATCTGAAGTTCCTTTTTATGAAAAGAAGTGTTGCCTATGCTGGTTGGCCTGTGCTGACATTGTAAACAGAACCCATTCGGATGAGCCAAAAACAGCAATCACATGATTGCATGACACCCTAGAGATCACAGGGAGAGGGACGGTTCAAAGGGCATGGGCATGCTCTGGCCAGCATGAATGGAGATGCCAGGGCTCTCTTGGTCATCTGATATTGGAGAGGGGGGAACTTCCCACATTAGTAAGAAAAGAATTGTCTTCTAACTTGGAGGAAGCCAGTCTGCAAGGAGAAAATCCATTTGTGATGTCCAGGTTGAAAGACTCTTATCTCACATGTCACTAGGGCATCTGTGTCAGAAAGGAAGTGGGTGACGTATTGTATATCAAGTGCTCACTACAGTGGCGGGCACGTGGTGTGTTCTGGGTAACTGTGGACCATTATTATTAGTAGTATTCTAAAGTTTCTCTGTCAAGAAAGAGTGTCACAAACATTAATTATGACTCCTACCTTGTACACTATGAGCTGATCCCATGAAGTTTATAGGACCACAGTTATCTACAGCAAGGATAAAACATAAGCCATTTTTCTAGAATATTTCAGAAAGTAAAAGAAGGTGACACAACCCTAACCATTTCCTGCCAGAGCCCTACATCTGTGGCTACAAACTTTGAGGAGCAGTTTTTTTTTTTTTTGAGACCGAGTTTCGCTCTTGTTACCCAGGCTGGAGTGCAATGGCGTGATCTCGGCTCACTGCAACCTCCGCCTCCTGGGTTCAGGCAATTCTCCTGCCTCAGCCTCCTGAGTAGCTGGGATTACAGGCACGCGCCACCATGCCCAGCTAATTTTTTGTATTTTCAGTAGAGACGGGGTTTCACCATGTTGACCAGGATGATCTCGATATGTTGACCTCGTGATCCACCCGCCTCAGCCTCCCAAAGTGCTGGGATTACAGGCGTGAGCCACCGCTCCTGGCTAGAGGAGCTGGTTTTTTATTGTGATGCTTGGTGAACCTCTCAGTTCATATGCGGGGCTGCAAGCTTCTCTGCTATAAATTGAACCTCTTTAAGGCTGCAGAGTGAACCTTCTTCATGGCCCCTCCCTTTGCAGGTGTTTATATCCCTACACTTTACCATCTTTCGCCAGATCAATTTGAAGCAAATAGGGAGGTTGCAGGAGATTTCCCAAGTCACCCCTCAGAGATGGACTGATCAGAAGCTTAGCGATCCTAACCTTATCAGTCATCTTGGCTGTGAAGGCCATCTTCACTGGCTTGGATCTTCCCTCATCCAACCAAAAAAAAAAAAAAAACAGCAACCCCCCTCAAAAAAAACCAGTTAGCAACCAGCACTGCTAACTGCGAGAAATTCTGTATCAGTAATTCCTATTTAAACTGCTTCATTCTTAGTTCTCTAAACTATGTGTGACAGCAGCTCATTTATTTTTCCTCAAAATTCTATAATGCAGATAAAGTTATTCCTTAACGGATGAGGAAACTGAGTGGAATTTGCCCAGGGAAGATACTCAGGAAAAGACTGATTTAGTATTGCAATGTTGGTCTTCTTGGCTTCAGGTTCTAGGCTATTTCTAAATTCCCTGGAGTGTCTCAGTTTGGGAGTGCCTGAGTCAGGAAGAATATTTAGGCTGGAAAGTACACAGTTCATGAAATACACTGAGAAGGTTCCATATATGAGGTCTCTCCAGAGGTGTCTGGAATTCCTCAGTCAAAATCTCTGTTTTTGGGTGAGATGTGTTACAAAGGAGCAGCAGAGGCTCTCAGTACTGACCTGGGGGGCACACAGCCCCCCTGTCCCCGTGGGTCTCTAGATCAGAGGGCACCACCAGCCAGCAGAGGGCACAGGTGAATATGGATGGCAAGGGGAGATGAAGAGGCTTCAGGAAGAGGCTGGAAGAGCAGGAAGGGTCAGTGCAACAGGTATTGTGGGTGCCACTGTGTGCTGGGCTCTGGGCTGACTACAGGTTGGGGGCTGGAGGGACCTGGTCTGCGAGGGAGGCAGGTGGAGCACGTCTAGAGCAGCGTGTGGTTCACATGCATCAACGGGAAAGAACATTGAAGGCGATGTTCCTATGACCTTCATGTCCCATATTGAAGGAACACACGCTGAACTTTTGGAAGTTTTGTCCCTTTGACACAGGGGACACGAGCAACCTTTCCCAAAGCAAAAAAGAAGTCACCCTCATAACGCTGTGTATATCTCATCATCCCAGCAGCCCTTTCCCACAGAAAAACACTATGGTCTGTGAAGGCGAGGCAGGGTATGTAATGGATAAATAAACACCCCATTTCAACTCTGTTCTTGGTGGGAGCCTAGGGTTGCTCTGAACCCCATTCTTCAAATGGGGACAGGAGCAGCCCTCTTTCCTGTGTGCAATTTCCTACATGATAAATGGACTCACTGGGTTATGTGATCACAAATGTGCTTTAAGGAAAAGAAATGCCATTGTTTGTGTAATTAAATCCTGTTAGGGAAACAAAACTAACAGCTCAAGTCCGGGAATTGGTAGTGAATTACAAAAATCCAACTGTTTCTCTTCTCTTCATATCTTTGCACACAACCCAATTCTTTCTTTAAAAGCCAACTAATCTGTATGAAATGCAGAAAAAAAAAAAGCAAAAATAGGCTATGAGGCTGTCTTGTAACAATAATGGAAGAAAATGGAAATCTAAACCCTTCTGCCAAAACATCTTTTTGTGAGAGCTGGAGTCCGTCAAGGACCCAGACCTTGCCAGGATGACTGTCTTCAAAGCCTTCTCCCTGGCACACTCCTATTTTCAAGGGTGCTGTGCTTTGGCACAATGTATTTTTTGGAAGTGACACTTCTTGGCCTAGTCTCTAGAAGACATTGTCATGTTCTGTTTGTTGAAATAGTCATGAGTTTGTGAAAGGACCAGCCGCTTCCTGAAGATCTTAGCTTTGTAAACCTGTAATTAAAACTGCTGGCACTCATGGAAACGCGGCGACACAAGGGTCAGAGGCCAGCATGAAGACGAGAGAATTTCCTCGACTGATTGTGAGGGCCTGGTCTTTGTCCCCGTCCTGCCTTGCCTCTGTCACAGGTGACAACCTGCACGTCGGACAGATGCAGCATCTGTTCGAATCTGTAGCTCTTGGAAGACCTGGAAAAAAAGAAAATGAGAATTTCCCTGACTTTTGGATTGATTGTGAACCACAATGGAAGTGCTCCAAGGTAACCCAGGCACCAGCGAGACCCGGGGCAGCCCCAAACTAGATGCTTGGTCCTTGTGTCTCCCGTTCTATCCAGACCTGTTCTTGATTAGCCTTCCCTTCAGTTTCCAGACAGTATCTGGAGACAAAGAACACCACAAACACACCTGGATCTGCAGGTGTGGCGCGCTTGTGAAGGAACCATCAGGTGGCCTTGGTGTGACAAAGCGTTCCCTGGCACACATGACCTCAGCTTTCTACCAGTCCTGTCTCCAAGGGGAGAAGGAACCAGTGTTGAGATATGGCCCAGCTCAGTGACACGACCCCCTTAACAGAGCTGATGTCTCAGCACTGCCCCGACCCAGCCTCCGTCACTGGCAAGAGCCAAGTCATGGCCAAGTGTTTTGATAATAAAAGCAGTAATAATAAATGATGGCCATTATTTTCCCCATGATTTTGTTTTGAAAGCATCAAAAGCCAGCTGCTCCCTCTACCTTCTCAGCTTTGTTGTAGGTATAAATAAAAAGTGTAATTTAACAGATCAAAAAGAAAAGCAGAAGGCCAGGCAGATCATAGGCACTTAATAATAAAAATAAAAATTTACCAAAAGCTCAGAATGTATCAGAGTTGGAAGGCTGAATAAAAATTCATGGGTATGCAGGGAGTTGAGATATTCCTTTTTAACAAGGACAAACTTGTAAGTTTCCCTTCCAGTCTTAGCAGCCACTGCAAGGTACCATAACAGAATTATTTTCAGTCAGGGAAAAGACAAATTCCAAACGTGCAGGAAGAAGAGAAGCCCTAGCAGGAGTGTCTTTCTTGACTTCTGGACTGTTCTCCAGCTCTTTTTCCTAGGAACCTCCTAGCTTCAATCCAACATGAGGATTGTGGGCAGAAAACAACTGTGGCTTTGGCAGGGATGAAGAAGTTGAGTGGGGGTGGCCCTCACTGTCCCTTGATTTAGGAGGGGAAGGCAGCTTTATCTTGATGAGCAGATCTGAGCTGAATAAGAGGAATGGAGCAAACAGAAAGGGCAAAACAAGAGACCCATAAATATCATTTAGCGTCTGCGTGTTTTCAAAACATCTCAGCCCTCCGGGAAGCACATGGTGATGCTAGTGCATGACAGTGAACTTGGGCGACCAGGGCCTCAGGAGGCCTTCTGGTTGTTGGTGGTTGGGGGGATGCCAGGGGAGTAGTGGAGGGGAGAGGAAGAGTTGGGGCAGGGCATTGTAGCCATTCTTCCCTTCTCCAAAGACCAGCAGAAGGGATTCTGATGGCTGTCTTGAAAAAGCCTAGTTACTCTGTAGGGCAGGCTGACCCGTCAATCCTAAATATCTATATTTCTAACAACAATTTTCTGCTTGAAATAATAAGAAATGAGGTTGCATTTTGTTTTTCTCTCTCATATCACCACCAGGGCACCCCAGGTTCTTTAGACTGCCAAGATTAAGGGCAAATGGCCAGTGGTGTCACCTACTTAGGCACCAATGAGGAAGATTCCATGCATTTTTTAAATGGATCATACCGCAGTGTCAATTCATTCTCTTCTAAGATGTCACCCGCACTGTGCAATCACAGACTGATCTTTGGAAGTAAATAGAAACCTAATACTTCCTGCAAAACTTCTTTTTGTGAGAGCTGGAGTTCATCTGCTAGGATGACTGTCTTCAGAGCACATTTCTGTTTCTAAGGGTGCTGTGTTTTGGTGCAATGTACAGATGTGTTTTTGGTGCAATGTTTTTAAGTCAGACATCTCTCCCTCACCGTATGTGCTTGTCAAAAAGCAATAGTGAGGCTGGGTATTCTTTAACTCAAACTCCACAGATGGCTCCATCCTTCTAAATTTGAAAATTTAAAAGTGTTCTCTTGATGCTCAATACTTGTTCCCTCTTTGCCCTTCTCCAGCCCCTCACTCGCCGCCATACCCTCCCCCTGTGTTTTATGATCTTCACGAAGGACTTTTACCTTCTCAAGGGCTGCAGTCGGCTGGGTTGTTGCATAGTCATTTGTTATTTTCTTTGTGTTACTGTTAATTAAACGGGTTGTGTCACTTATTTTGGGTGGCTATGTAGACTACAAGCCAAATACAGAATTTTCGCCTTTTCTATGAACCCAGTAGACAGCAGGACAAAAGGACACTTTGACCCAGTAAGATGCCATAGTTTTTTTTGTCCACATGAATAAAAATGAAAATCAAGAAATGGTTAATGTTTTCTCTTTCAGGAGATAGGATGAAGTGTCACCAAGACAGAAGACAAGAACATGAAGTGCGAAATACGATTATAGAGTAGTGACATGAGTGCCAGAAACCACGGAGGAAACTATTTCCTTGTTCTGGATCCACACTTCAGATGTGGTCCTTGAAATGTGGCATCAAATGGGAGGAACCTGATGGGCCAGGTCAGGGGAAGGGCACGAAGCAGGGCTTTTCCTGGGAGATGGCTCCGCGTGACACGTTTCATGCTGAAGCACGTGGGCCCTCAGCGCTGATATCTTGCTTCACTTGGGGATGGTGATGAAATGATGCGGAGCTGACTCAATATGATGTGTGGGATCTTCCATGAAGCAGCGGCAGGTCTTCCTCTGCTTATGGAAAGCACCACTTTGCTCTGCTGGGAACATGCTCTTTTACTCCAAGGAGTAGTGATGTGCAACTGGGCTATCCTGCCTGCAGAGATGTGTAGGACTGGTTGCTGAGAACAGATGGCCACTGTCTGGCTCTGATGCCTCAGAAGAGGTGAATGCATTCAGAGAGGCCTCAGCTGAGAGCCCCTCAAACTGGGGAGTTATTATTTTAAAAGTTGGCTTTTTAGCAAGCTTTTACTAGGTGAGACGGACTAAATGATGGTGTGTGAGGATGTGGGGTGGGGGAATGCCTCTGTAGCTGAGGACAAAAACAAGAGTGAGTTGAAGTCAACTTCTCTAGTTGATGGATGTGATCTCGTAAGTTCATTGGGTTTCAACATACGGTGCTGTGTCTCCTTTACTCAGTGTTCATGGGTCAGAAATCTCACTGTTCCACCTAGTAACATACTTCTAGAATGTTTGGCTTCTGGTGTCCTGAATTTAAGCTCTTCTAGGACATCTGTTTTGCAGTGGAGGAATACTTCCAGCTGGGTACTAACGGTGGTTCCACTGGTTGCAAGTTGAGACTTCTATCTGACGATTCGGGGCTCCACACACCATCCAGGGCTCCTCACTTCTTTTCTCTGACCCACACAGAAAAGAAGGGCATTACCCTACTGGCTGGAGTGGACATGCAATCACCAAAAGGAAATGTGGTTGTTGCCATGAAGTGGGGCAATGGAGGAATCTCTGGAGCCCCGGGGACTCTCTGGGCTGCCCCTTAGCTCTTCCATGTCTAGTAATAAACGTCGAAGGAAAACTATAGCAACAACAAAAACGCAGGGCCACTGACCCCTTAGGAATGAAGGTTCCAGTCACTGTGTAGAGAACCCCCAAGCTGAAGTCATGGCCAAGGACAAAGGAAACAGAATGGCCAGTGCAGAAAGAAGCCGTACACATCAATGACAGCCTCACAACCTGTTACAGAAAGGGGGACCAAAGCCACTCCCTGTACTCTCTCGCATTCCTCACAAGTGTGTGTGTGAGTGTGTTTACAGATGAACGTATTTTGTCTTCTCCCTTCTCCCTCTCTTTATTCCTTTGAGCAGCTATTGCTGGAGATTAATTTATAGTTTTGTCTTTAGGTAACACGTTATTTGAATGGGCTGTGACTGAATGTGAGGAACAACAAGCCCACCACAGAGTTGGACGGTGACTTGTTTTCAGGAGATGGCAGCACCGACGGCCAAGGTGTTGTGTCTCCTCATTCGAGGGAGAGAATGGGAATGCCTCCATTTCTTATGAAAGAGGCCCCCGCCTTGGTAAGTTAAAACATGGAGGTCTTGGGAGTTCCAATGCTCACGGAGGGGAGTGTGTGGAAGCAAAGTCCAGGACGGGCTGGAGCTTTGGTTTCTCAGTCCCAAACCTGCTGTCCTCTACCCTGAGATGCCGGGCTGGGACCCTGTAAATCAATGCCTGCCCTGCTGTCTGGCTCCCTGCGAGGCTCTGCTGATTGGGCCGCTGCAGGCTGGAGGAGGAGGAAGGGACTTGTTCCTTCCTGGTTCCTTCCTAGTTCTGCTTTCTTTCATTCTGATTCCTGTCAAACACCTGTTAGTGTCTTCATGTTGGCAGTGGCAGTCCCATCCAGTAGCAGGAATTGAGATCAGTTTTCAGTTTTTTCAGGATTCTCAGAACTGGCCTCATCAAACTCTCTTATGGCCAGGAGCACCTGTTGCCCAGCGTCCCTCCCCTCTTCAGAGGCCAGAGACTCAGCCTCACAGGGACCTCACTCTGATTTCTGGGACTTCAACCTGGCTGAGCATTACCTGATTCTCACAGGTTTTGCTTTGCAAGGCTGTCCCCAAACTGTTACGAATTCCAACTTCTTCCCTTTGTTCTCCGAGCTGGGGTGTCGGCTGCTTCCTGCCACGATCCCTCACTGTTTCCATTTTGCCTTTTCGTTTCTCCAGCTAGTTAGTGATTCTGTGTATTACATTCTCTTTGCCAGACTGACCAGTTTGGTTTCTGCCTCTTGTCTGCATTTTTTAGCTTTGCTTCTTTTTTATCTCCCTTCATCACTCGTGTGGAATTGGTCAGATCTTTTACCTGCTTTCAGAATTTTCTTTCGCCTCCTTTTGGAAGGTAAACACATACCTCTACAGTGACTATTTTGGAAATCCATCCACTAATTTCTACTTTTTAATGCTTACTTGACCTTACATTTTCTCTAACAAAATCTCGAGGTGATTAATATTTCCACTCTGTTCTTGAGCAAGTCAGGACTGGTTTACTTTCTTCTGAACTCTTCTCTTCCATCTTTTATGATATCATCATCTGTTATGAGTTCCACTATCCCGAATTTTTTTTTTTTTTTTGAGACAGGGTCTCACCCAGGCTGGAATGCTGTGGCATGATCACTTCTTGGTGCCACTGTGACCTCCTGGGCTCAAGTGATTCTCCCACCTCAGCCTCTTGAGTAGCTGGGACTACAGATGTATGCTACCATGCCTGGCCAATTTTTCTATTTTTTGTAGAGACAGGGTTTTGCCATGCTGCCAGGGCTGATCTTGAACTCCTGGGCCCAAGCAATCCATCCACCTCAGTCTCCCAAAATTCTGGGATTACAGGTGTGAGCCTCTGCATCTGGCCTTCTTCCTGATTTTTAAAAATTATTTATTTGTTTATTTTTTAAAGACGGGGTTTCATCATGTTGGTCAGGCTGGTCTTGAACCCCCGACCTCAGGTGGCCTGCCCACCTTGGTCTCCAAAGTCCTTGGATTACAGGCGTGAGTCACCACGCCCGACCCATCCTGATTTTTAAGCAATCTCCGACTAGCTGTAAATATGATCTGTGCCAGTCAACAGTGTAGACTGATCGTGCATTTGATTGATTTCTTTGGTTGCCATTGTCTTTTTGGATCCTCATTTTTTCTTTTAGATTCAATTTCCTTCTTGCCAAAGTATAAAATAATAACCTTTTTTTTTTTGCCAAGAGTCTGTGGGCACTCAACGCTCAACTTTTGTTGCCAGAAATTGTCTTTATTTAGCTTTTAACTTAGAATAATAATTTAGCTGGAATTTAGATTTCTCTGATGACAACTGTTTTTCCCTGAGTGTTTAAAAGATACTATTCATGGCTCCTGGCATCTGTTATTGTGTCTTGGAAATCTGCTGTCAGGTCAGTTACTATTCATTTTCGCTCTCTGTCTTGTTTTCTTGTTAGATAACATCCAGGTTTTTTCTCTTTACTTTTGATATTCTGCAGGTTTCCTACCATGCACCTTGGAGCTTCTGTTTATACTGTCCTGAATTCGGTCTATTTATACAATTTGAAAATGTTTTTCCTCTCTTCTGGAAAAATTTTCAGCCATTAACATTTGAATATTGCCTCTCCAACTTTCTATTTTATCCGCTTATTCTAGAACTCTAATTAGACACATGTTGACTTTTCTCACTCTATCCTTGTAACGTTCTTTCTGTTTTTGAGATGGATTCTTACTCTGTGGCCCAGGCTGGAGTGCACTGGTGTGATCTTGGCTCACTGCAACCTCTGCCTCCTGGATTCAAGCGATTCTTCCACCTCAGCCTCCCAAGTAGCTGGGACTACAGGCATGTGCCACCACACCCAGGTATTTTTTTTTAATTTTTTTTTATTTTTAGTAGAGATGCGGTTTTACCATATTGGCCAGGCTGGTCTCGAACTCCTGACCTTGTGATCCACCTGCCTTGGCCTTCCAAAGTGCTGGGATTACAAGCATGAGCTACCGAGTATGGTCACCATTGTGACATTTTATCTTTCTGAACTACATTCTAGATGACTTTCTTAGTTTTCTATGCTAATTCATTGTTCTCTTCAACTATTAAACCCACCTATTGAGGCGTTATTTTTTTTGTATGTGTGTATATATATATATGGGGGGGGAACGTTAATCTCATTTTTTCTCTCCCATGCTCTTTCTTTAGGCTATGTATGTCCTTATCATTAAATACTTTAGATATATTTAGAATAGTTTCAGATTGTTTTATTCTTATTTTATGTTTTGAGACAGAGTCTGCTCTGGTTCCTGGGCTGGAGTAGTGGCAAAATCATGGCTTACTGCAGCCTCCACCTCCCGGACTGTAATCCTTCTGGGATTACAGGTGTGAGCCACCATGCCTGGCCAGATTATTTTATTTTTAGTTCTTGAAGTGCAAACACTCCCATTTATTGTTTGCTATTTTACCCTGTTGGTAGTCTGTTTCCTAATGTGATTTAGAGTCTGAATTCTTTTTTTTTTTTTTTTTTTGAGATGGAGTCTCACTCTGTTGCCAGGCTGGAGTGCAGTGGCACAATCTCCACTCATTGCAACCTCTGCCCCGACCCCCCTGGTTCTGCCAGCAATTCTCCTGCCTCAGTTTCCCAAGTAGCTGGGACTACAGATGCGTGCCACCACACCAGGCTAATTATTTGCATTTTTAGTAGAGACGGGGTTTCACTGTGTTAGTCAGGATGGTCTCCATCTCCTGACTTCATGATCCGCCCGCTTCGGCATCCCAAAGTGCTGGGATTACAGGCGTGAGCCACTGCACCAGGCCTGAATTCATTTTTTAAAAGGGCTATTTTCTATGGGAGTCTCCTGTACTATTGTACAGAGCTCTGTTTCCACAGAGCTGTTTATATTTCCCAGAAACCGCCAGGAAACCTTTCCTGGCATCTCATTGGCCAGAGTGGAGTCACGTGTTTTTCCCAGGCCAAATTGATTGAAAGGGGGAGGAAATTATCCTTAGATCAATCAAGTCCACCCTAATCAAGCTGAGGGTGTTTCAAGCTTCCCCTCAGAAACAAAGGCTGAGGGAAAGGGTGGTCACCTGAACCAGATCAAGGTTCTGTGAAGGAGAAATGTACATTTGACACTGCAGCACTCCTAGAGATGTTCCAATTTGCAAGGAAATACTGGTTCACTATCCAGTAGACAAAATCTTCAAGGGGTATGGAAGGGGAAGGGAGAGACAGAAAGTAAAATGGAAACAGATACAGCAAGGGCAGTTGTTGATGAGACATATTTTGGTAGAGTAGCATTTATGTGCTCTCCAGAAGTCACTCACATGTTTGTGAAAGGCGACTCTGGTTTTTGTTGTTGGGTGTGGAGTAGCACTATACATACCACTGTGTTTTTCTGTTGTCTATTTTTCCCTTCTATTTACAGGAAAATAAAAACAAAACCAAATCAATGAAGAAAATGTAAATAAAATGATCTCTACATTTCAGATCTGGCAAAACAAAAATCTAGTACTAAGAACAGTTTGAATTAATCTGTGAGTACACTGCGATCCTTTGGTGGGTTCACAGTAATTGGAAGAAAGTTACATTTTCAGTATCGATGCAGAGCTATGCTTTGCTCTGCTTACACAACATAGTAGTTAAGTAACATGATAGGGAACACAGTGTCTGACTCTGGGTCTACGTGGGTTTAACTGTCACCAGCCACACAATTTTGGCCACATCTCTTCTGTGATTTGAAAAGCAAAGCTCCTATAGCAGTAACAGCAGCCTCAGGGGTGCCGCCAGTGCTCTATGAAGTTTTGTTAAGACTGGTCCACTTTCCTTTGTTCTGTCAATATTTGATGAGCATCCACTATGTGTCAGGCACTGTGCTGTGTAACACGTGACAAGGAATCAGCAAAGCCTCTGCCTTCATTGGAGCTTATTGAGAAACAAATCTCTGAGGAGATGAGAACATTGTATCAAACTTTAAACATATTGAAATCTATGGACATTTCAATTCTTCACTATTTATGGGCTTATTTGACACCTCGTTGAAAAGTAAAAGCATTATTGAGCCTAGTGATAGGTGCTAAAATACCCAACATTCAGCATTCTAGATATATCTAGCTTCTCCATTTGCCTGTGCGACTTCTTCCTGCCACACTCCTTAATTTTCTCAAGAGATGTTAGATGTTAGATGATGGCACAAAGACTTCTCAGCAAAGGTGACAATTAGGCTGAAACCTAAAGACTCGGGGGAGGAATCATGGTGTTGGTGGCAGTGAGGGTAGAGGCAAGAAGAATGTTTCCAGAGAAAGGAAAAAAGTAGCACATGTAAAGAATCCGAGCTGGGAAAGAGCTTATGAGGTTGAGGAACCACTATTCCCTTCTCGCATTCAAGCCATCGGCTACCCCAGCCCCTATGCCCCTTACTCCCTCTGGCATTCCCATCTTAGACCTGGAAACAGGGGCTTTCTCCTGTCTCCTTTTATTGCTGTTTCCCCTTGCATCCTTTCTTGTGTTGTCCTCACCTCATGCCTTTTCTGTCTTCTCATCATCTCATCCTTGAACTTTAAGTCTGCTTGGCATTTGGTTGTTTTCTGGTCATAGTGTTACCATGTAAACTTTGAAATCTTTTGAGTCTATGAACATGTTTTGAATCTTGCTGGCTTTTCTGTAGAGCAACTTTCAAACACCGTAATGTAAACTTGGAAAAATTTCATATAGAGCCCTGTGAAAGAATCCCCATTTGTCCATCATGTTTGCAAGGTGGGTTTTACACATGTCTCATTTAATCACAGCCCCAATCTGTCAAGGAGGTGTTCTCATAAAGAAACCAAGGCTGCAAGAAGGACTTCGTTAAAATCTAAAAACTGAAAAACACAGAGTTCAGACAGACCCAGGCCTTCAGACTCCAAATCTAGTGTTCTTCCCAAATCACTTCTTTGCCTTTTTCACAAATGATATCATTGCCCTAGAGACTGCAGATTTAACTTAAATAACTACAGGGCATCTTACACACAGCTTATGCTGAGTAGGATTCAGAGGCTCACTTGATTTTTGGAGATTGGAACTCATCGAGATCAATTACCCTTTTAGATGGCACGGACAGAATGGATTATACAACTCAGTTTTATCCCCCACCCCCAGTCCACCCCGTAGAACTAGTATTATTTGTATTTGCTCACACAGCTTTTCGTTCAGTTGATTCCCTGAATTTTCTAAATCAGGAGTTGACAAAACTTTTTCTGTAAAGGATCACATAGTAACTATTTTGGATTTTGCACAATCACTCAACTCTGCCATTGTAGCACAAAAGTAGCCACAGACAGCGTGTAAACAAATTTAAAAAAAACACACAGCTGGTGGGATTCATCCCATGGGCTGTAGTTTGCTGACCTTTGTTTAAGATAAATGATCTAGATAAGTATAAATATTGTCTTATCTTTATTCCTCCTATCAGTTAGGATTTGTTTCAACTGTGAATAACAGATCCTCCAGATAACAGTGGCCTAAACAGGAGAAGTTTATCATAAAATGCCCAGAGATGGGCCGTCTCAGGCTGGGGTGGCAACTCTGTTCTGGGAAGTGCTCAAAGGCCATGCAGCTCACCACTCTCCCATCCAGAGTGTGGCTCATCTTAGATCTGAGATGGCAGTATCCAGTTCCAGGCAGCAGGATGGAAGAAGAGCCAAGAAGCTTTTCTTCCATTGAATGAATTGACCCTCCTGGTAAGGCCCAGAAGCTGTCACATGACACGTCCTTTTCATCCTGTTGGTCAGACTCAGTCACATGGCTACTGGCCTAACTGCAGGAGACTCTGGGAAATGTGGTTCTTATTCCAGGTGGTCATTTGCCTGGCTCAGAGCTCTGTTACTGTGAAAGAAAGGAAAATGGATATTGAGAGGATCCTGACACACACGCTTCTTAATTCATTCATTAACTGCATTTCAGTAGAAAATTCAGTAACTAAATTTTATTTTTGTTATTGCTAATATGATATTAACTAATGAGCACTCTGTTCTTGTTTAATAGAAATGATGCTGATGTTTCACTTTTAAGTGTGATTATAGATTTCTGTCATAGATTCTTTACCAATTTAAGGAAGTTCTCTTCTATTTTTGGCTTGTTAACTACTTTTTTATCAGAAGAGAATAAGCCATAAAATCTTCTGATAAGGCAGGCCTGGCTATCCCACCTCTTCACAGCTCACAAGAATAACCTTAAGACTATGTGAGTGGAAACGCATGGGATTCCCGCATAGGTGAGGGCTCCTCCACTCTCCAGGGCCATCTGGTCATGCTGTCAGTGAATTAATATCAGGGATGCTGATGTGTGCCCTGGGGGAAGACAAAGCTGGCTTCATATAGAATCACTTCTTTGGCTTTCTGCAAACAGAGACCCTGCCCTGTCAGACTATTTGGGGTAGGTGTATCATGATGATTTTCTATCTTCCTTTGCAATAAACATGTAAGCTATAAAATGTCCGCCTGGGGCACAGAGCGTTCACATTGGTCGCATGCTCTCGGTTTGTATCGGCCTGTCTCAATAGCTGTTGGGAGAGTTTATTGCTTGCTATGGGCATAAAATCACACCCCTCCTTGTTGAAACTGGAGTCTTCTAGCCCCTGCAGACACACACCCAAATGTTCTTATCTGCCATGCCTAAGGACTCCCCACACCCAGGTAGAGAACCTTTTGGAAACCTCCTATGAAACAGCAGCTTCCTGTCTGACTTAGTCAACTTTCTGTGCCTCTGGATTTGAACTGGATCCGTTTCACCTGCCTTCTCCCGTCTACTGGGAAGGGGTATAGATTTTCTTTTTGTTCTGTTTTGTTTCTGACCCACAGCACCTACTTGCCACTTCCTAAAGGAATGGCTGCTCTAGGTCTGGGCTTGTTGCCAGGTTCTTCCTGTGTGATGGGCTCCTGTTCTATAGTCCCAGCTCCGTCCTGTGGGGCTGCTCAGGTGCAGTATTCCCTCAGCTATGTGGCTGCCATAAGGCACATATCTCCTGCAATTCAAGCTTTAAGAGCCCAGGAATGTTTCACCAGGCCTCTTCTCCCTTCACACAGTGAACAGCCGTATTTGCAGCAGAGCCTGTTCCATCAGCCGGAGGCCTGGGATGAAGGTAACGTGGAGCAGTCTCAGCTGACCCATGAAGTGTTAGCGTGAGAGAAATACACTTTTGTGGTCCGAAGCCACTGAGGCTTTTGAGTTGTTTGTTACAGCATGACCTATCCTATCCTGACGGCTGCCCAAAATTCAGCAATTTCTGTATGGCAGGATTTCCCAGACCCTCTGAAAGGCTGCTGTACTGTGTGAATCTTTAAAATGGGAATGAGGTATACAGCCTTCCCCATCTTAACACCTGAGACTTTCTTAATGAAACTATCTACTGGGACTTGAACTGCCTTTCCAAAGGAGGGAATGGGACAAACGGCTGTGTGTTCTGTGCATGAGTCATCTGCCAGGGAGACTGAAAGCCCCTCAGTAGAGTTGCATAGTATCCGACACAGTGTTCAATTCAACAAACTTGTCGATAAAAAGCATTCATCCCTTCCTGCCACCTCCATGCCAACCCCATGCTGAAAGATTTATTTGCAATACCTGTTTCTTGCTTTGTGAACCAAGTTAAGCAGTCAGTAAGGTCTGCTCATGTCACATGAGGCCCTGTCTGGCCCATGGAACTACCACTGACTTCTTTTTATTTTTTTGAGATGGAGTCTCACTCTGTTGCCCAGGCTGGAACACAGTGGTATGATCTTGGCTCACTGCAAACTCCACCTCCTGGGTTCAAGTGGTCCTCGCACCTCAGCCTTCCAAGTAGCTGGGACTACAGGTGTGTGCCAGCACACCTCGCTAATTTTTTTTGTATTTTTAGTAGAGACATGGTTTCACCATGTTGGCCAGCTGGTCTTGAACTTTCGACCTCAAGTGATCCACCTGCCTCGGTCTCCCAAAGTTCTGGGATTACAGGCTTGAGCCACCATGGTGGGCCACTGCTACTGACTTCTACAAGTGCCCTCTTCTGGGCAGCACTTGGGAGGCAAAGAGCCATGTGAGCAGCTTATTTCCAGAAGAGGTGATGAAGGTAAATCAGTAAGATTCTGATGCCGTAAACTGGCCAGCTGTCACTGTGCAGTAGACATGGAGTATTGAAGCCTTTGCTAAAAAGAAACCGTTACCACGTCTGCAGCTATTAGAAAACCCTTTGAACGTCTTCAAAGTAGGAGAGCGACAACAGTTTCTTAAAAGGTGTGGTTGTCTGGGGGGAAAAGAGAGGCTGTCATGAAGTCCTTTTCTTTTCAAAAGTAATTGCAGGAGAGATCCCTGTTCAGAACAGAAGTGAGCAGCGTGGATGGGAGTGCTTCAGTCTGCAGCTGGTGCTAATCAGGGGCTTTCTCAGAAGCTGCAGCGCCTGTGATTTCCCCGGTTTAGAGCGCTGCGAGCAAGGCGGCTTGTGAGTAATAGCAGTGCGGCCCACTCTGCAGCACGTGGGAGGACGGGAAAGGTCAAACCACAGAGTGGGCTTCAGCTGCCAGCGCACTGACCACTGTCCTTTCACTGCGAGGAGGTTCGGGAGGCCCGGGGAGGAAAGCGAAGACTGGGTGTTAACATGAGGTCCTGTCACGGTTTCCGTGGTAAACCATGGGTTTTCCAGGTCTTCAGATCCCAGGCCCAGCGCACTGTGTTGCCATCTGCCAGCCCCTCCAGACTGGATCAAGTGAAGTCTCTCTCCCAGTGCCCTTCCAGCGAGGAAGCAGACGGACATCTGGCTCCTTTTTGTTGAAGAGACAAAGCACTTATGAAATTGGATTCTGATTTGCGAGAGATTCAGGAACGAAAGAATAATAGAACTAGAGATCAGTGCATCCATGCGCTTTCTAAAAAAGGTTGGCATTCTGGGGCACTTTCATTGTGCCTGGTACTGTGATAAACATTTTTCAATAACTGGTTTTTTTTTTGAGACGAAGTCTCACTCTGTCTCCCAGGCTGGAGTGTAGTAGTGCAACCACAGCTCACTGCAGCCTCGAACTCCTGGGCTCAAGCAATCCTCCTGCCTCAGCTTCCTGAGTAGCTGGGACTAGAGGCATGAGCCACCATGCCTGGATAATATATTTTTTTCTTTTGTAGATAATACTTTTTTTCTTTTGTGAACTCCTGGGCTCAAGCAATCCTCCTGCCTCGACCTCCCAAAGTGCAGAGATTATAGGTTTGAACCACCACGCCCAGCCTAATAACCATCTTTTCTAATCTTCCTGTCACCACTATGCTGTGGTACTGATACTACCCATATTTACAGAGGAAGAAACTGACATCTAGGAGTTTAAGACCCCCATAGACAGCTGGGACTGAATTCAAGTTCAGCTAAATCACCTGATAGGGCTTTTTTCTCATGGTGCTGCCCTGTGTGGACATTTTGGAAATTTCTGGCTAAAATAGCTGCTTGATAGAAATCAACTGCTACTGTTAGTTCAGCATTTCTTCATTTATCCAGTGAACTTCTGCTGAGACCCCGCTGGTGAAAGCACAAGGTGGATAAGGTTTGCCCTGTCTGGGAGGCGCCTGAGTGGGCACAATTACGGGGAGGCAATGCCAAAGGCAGTGGAACAACTCACTCTACCCGCGGCAGCTGGAGTGGACTCCCATGACATGGTGACATTTATGCTAGAATGAGGTATCCCAAAGAGGAGAAAAAGGGGCAAGGGCCTTGGAGAGGACTTGGCAAGGTGACCGAGGAACGGGAGGTGTGACGAGTTTGGGAAAGTGCGAGTATCCCCTGCGCAATGGGCAGAGAGGGAGGAAGGAGGAGAGAGTAAACCTTCTTAATGCCATGCTTGATGGGCTTCATAAGAAGCACGTGATGTTACTGACGTCTCATTGAGCTGATGTTTGCCCTTGAGGATTGGAAGAGATGGGAGTGAGGTGAGGTGGTGCTAGATGGGATCCGTGTTGGAGCCAGTGCTCCTCTGTGGGGGCCTGAAGGATGAAACGGGCCGAGCAGGTAGGGAGACAAGCGCAGTAGTCAAATGTGACATGATGAAGGCCTGGGATGAGGCAGAGAGGATTGGTTAGAATAACATGGTCTTGGTCATGAATGGATCTGGGGGAAAGAAGAGAAGAACATTTTGGCTTCTGCCTCACCCCACTGTCTTAGTCCATGCTAAAGGGGACCCTCCGTCTTGACTTAGTGACTGTATACTTAAAAATGTAATGGAGTTTCAGGCTGGGCATGGTGGCTCATGCCTGTAATCCCAGCACTTTGGGAGGCCAAGGCAGGAAGATCACTTGAGGTCAGGCGTTCAAGACCAGCCTGGCCAACATGGCGAAACCCCGTCTCTACTAAAAATACTGGGTGTGGTGTGGGTGCCTGCAATCCCAGCTATTCAGAAGGCTGAGGCTGCAGAATCATTTGAACCCTGGAGGTGGAGGTTGCGGTGAGCCAAGATCGCGCCACCGTACTCCAGCCTGGGTGACAAGAGTGAGACTCTGTCTCAAGAAAGAAAAAAAAGGGAAAAACAGGGTGGCCATTATCTAAGTAAAGGGGGATGGGTTATCGAGTTCCTCTATTTCATCTGTTCACTTCTATTATTTGTGTCCCTAGTGTGAATCTGCAAGCAGAACCAGCCCCAGTGGAAATCGTGGTGGAGGAAGTTGGAGGCAGCAGGGGGAGGTGGTGATTCCACTGGCAAAGCTGCCGTCTGTTTTGCCTCCCAGCTGCTCCCAGCCTTGCGCTGGGTCTCTCCCTGGTTACAGAGTACAGCATTCCGAGGAAGGACTGTTTGACAGAAAATAAAAACATTTGGCATGTAGTAAGAATAAACAGAGACCTGCAGTGAGGAAATCTTAACTCTGAACAATTCATGGAGAAAGTATCTTCTGGGATATTTGAACCACCAAGAGTTAAATAATTTTATAGAACATATGAGCTATAAAATGGAGTCAAATTTTAATACTTTCTTTAATTAGAATATCTTGGTGAAATTGGGTTATAACCTCCTGGGACCAATTGTTTTATAACTTTTCCTTAAATGTTATTTTGCAATTTTTTCACTACATCGAGAAAGCCTAGACCAAATAAACTACTGAAACATCAGGGCTCAGACCTATGAGGCTCCCACATAGCTGTTTAAAGCATAAGCAAATCCAGGTTCAAATCCCAACTTTACTGCATACTCGTGCTGTAATTTTAGGCACGGTGATAACCCAAGCAGCGGCGTTTTAGTCCTCAAGCTGAGAATAAAAACACCAAGGATAGGTTGCTATGAGGACCCAATTATAGAAATCATATGAAAATGACAGTCTCCTGCCTAGTCCACAGACATCACACAATAAAATGTTAGCTCTTTACTGTATCACTTAATCCAGAAAGGCTGAAGTCAGGTGTCGTGGCATTTGGGCATACCAGCAGGCACACAGAAAGTCTCATGGCCCAGTAGAATTGCCTTACTTGGCTTCTCTCTAGTGATGAGGTGTGGGACAGTGTTCATTGTGTTAATGAAACAGAGGCTGGCCAAGTCTACGACAGTGCAGGCCTTCCAGTTGGAACTGGACCCCTGGTAGGGTCTGTGCTAGCTTAGGTGTTAACAGTGCAACGCAAGAGATACTAAGCCTTTAAGAAACTTGAAATATGCTGGGTGCAGTGGCTCATGCCTGTAATCCCAGTACTTTGGGAGGCCAAGACGGGTGGATCATGAGGTCAGGAGTTTGAGACCAGCCTGGCTAACATGGTGAAACCTGCCTCTACTAAAAATACAAAAAACTAGCCAGGCATGGTAGTACGTGCCTTTAATTACAGCTACTCTGGAGGCTGAGGCAGGAGAATCACTTGAACCCCGGAGGCCGAGGTTTTGGTGAGTGGAGATCATGCCACTGCACTCCAACCTGGGTGACAGAAGGAGACTCAGTCTCAAAAAAAAAAAAAAGAGTTGAAATAGCCTATAACCTTCCTCACATCCTCCACCCCTACTAAGCTCTGGGGCTGTCCCACCTTTGTGCACAGGCTAGAGGGTGTCCTTTGTTGACACTGGGCTAATGTAACTGGCAAGGTGGCCTGGCAGAGGAATGGTCTCAGGGGCTTCCCCTTCTGCAGAAAGGACTGTGGAGCTCACGCCCTGAGTTTAGAGAAATGACTAGCCCTTTTCTTTCCCTCTTTTCTTGCTCTCTGGGTTGGTTTCCCTCTCTTCTTGCTCTCTGGGTTGGTTTCCCTCTCTTCTTGCTCTCTGGGTTGGTCTAACAATGCCCGTTGAAGGGAAGAAAGAGCCACAGGATCTTTTTGTTTTGTTTTTAGCAGAATCCTCATTCCTGCCTGGTCTCCCCGTTCCTCACCTCAGTCCCACACTCTGTGGGGAGGCAGTCCTGCTAATCTGCCTTAGGGACAACTTTCATCATCCTTACAGTGAGGAGTTACTATAAAAAATAGACCTGGAACAAGGGATTATACATCCTAAAAACAAACAAACCAAAAAACTTACAGAAATTTAGAAGTAATTAACATCCTCACACTATCCTAAAACTTCAGTCCATTTCAGATTTTAAATCAACATTTAAGGAAAATAACTAATATTTCTTGAGCATCAACGACTTGATCATTAACATTAAATCTTTACTAATGCTCTGTAAGTGAGCTCTGTTTTCCTTATTTCATAGGTGGGGGAATGTGTGGCCAAGCTGAACAGAGTTCCAAGATTAAAAGACAGGGATTTGAAACTGCATCCAAAGCTCACACTCATTCCCAAACTCTGCCCTGCTCATCACTAAACCGAACAGGCTCAACTAAGTGAGATAATCCAGTACCCCTTGGGCAGAAGTTTCATCTCCCAAGAAAAAGCAGATACAGCAAATTGCTTTTTAAAAAAAATTTCCATAGGTTTTTGGGGAACAGGAGATGCTGGGTTCCATGTGTAAGTTCTTTAGAGGTGATTTGTGAGATTTTGGCACACCCATCACCACAGCAGTGTACACTGTACCCAATGGGTGGTCTTTTATCCCTCACCCCGCTCCAACCCATTTCCCCAATCCCCAAAGTCCACTGTATCATTCTTATGCCTTTGCATCCTCATAGCTTAGCTCCCACTTGAGTGAGAACATATGACGTTTGGTTTTCCATTCCCGAGTTACTTCATTTAGAATAATGGGCTCTAATTCCATCCAGGTTGGATGGAAACAACGATAAATAGGTGGGATTTAATTAAACTGAAAAGTTTCTGCAGAGCAAAAGAAACAATCAGCAGAGTAAGCAGACAAGCGGCCGAGTGGGAGAAAATTCCTCACAATCTATACATCCGACAGAGGACTAATATCCAGAACCTATGACAAACTCAGACAAAGTAGCAAGAAAACCCCCAAACAATCCTATCAAAAAAGGACGTGAATAGACAATTCCAAAAGAACATGTACAAATGGCCAACAAACATATGACAAAATGCCCAACATCACTAATGATTAGGGAAATGCAAATCAAAACCACAATGTGATACCACCTTACTCATGCAAGAACGGCCAGCATCAAAAATCAAAACCAGTGGCTATCGGTGGGGATGCAGTGAAAAGAGAACCCTTTTACACTGCCGGGGAGAGATAAAGCAGGACAATCACTATGGAAAACTGTGGAGATTCCATGAAGAGATAAAAGTGGAACTACCATTTGGTCCAGCAATCTCACTACTGGATATCTGCCCACAGGAAAATAAGCCATTAAGCAAATGACTTTTAATAATGAGCTAATCTCCTAGAGCAGGGCTGGAAATGCAGGGCCTTTCTGCAGATTCCACCGCAGAATCACACTGGAAAATGATAGAGAACAACATATAGTACTTGTACTTAACTAGTCATATGGTTTATAAAAAAGAATTTTTGAAATTATAATGAATATTAAACAATAAATTTGGGCCAGGTGTGGTGGCTCATGCCTGTAATCCCAGCACTTTGGGTGGCCAAGGTGGGTACATCACCTGAGGTCAGGAGTTTGAGACCAGCCTGACCAACATAGTGAAATCCCATCTCTACTAAATACAAAGAATTAGCCAGCTGTGGTGGCACACACCTGTAATCCCAGCTACCTGGGAGGCTGAGGCAGGAGAATTGCTTGAACGCAGGAGACAGAGGTTGCAGTGAGCCGAGAATGCACCATTGCACTCCAGCCTGGGCAACAAGAGCAAAACTCTCCCTCAAAATAAATAAATAAATAAAATAAAATTGAAAAAGACGTAAGATTTTTAGTAAAGCAAATTTCATTTAGATTTATTAAAACTAATATAAATATAACATTTGATTTCTGTGACAGTAATAAAGTTGGAATCTACCAATAGACTGATGGAAAATGTACATACGTTTCTATATCTGGAAATACAATCCGTGATGATGCAAACCACTGCTAGGTCAGTCAGTGACTAGCTAGAGGATTATATATTCAGCTCACTGAGCCATATAATGTGGACCAGTTATGGGCTCTGCCTTCTTGCTGATTTTCCTAAGTGCTGTTTAAGAAACACTTGAGGTTTTTAAAACTTCTTCTCCTTATTCTTGCAATAGCTAGGTACATATTTGTTATATATGTTTTCTTTTGAGGAGGTGGGTAATTTTTTAAAATACGGAAAGACTGCAAATAACAGAAGAGCAATCGTTCATAAAGCCACTACCAAAGGCATCTGTTTTAATGTCTATAGCTTTATGTTTTGTTTTGGTAAATGATAGAGTCTGTCTTCTTTCTTTGTTTATCTTCAAAGAGTTGCTTTCGTTTTTTGGCACATTTAAGAATTTGATAATCAGTTATGTTTTTAAAAATCCATGATGATTTTGATTGGTATAGCAGTTTACATTAATTTGAGAAGAAATTGAGTCTTGCCATCCATGAATGTGGGATAGCTCTTCACTATTCAAGTCTTCCCTCGTTTCATATTTAATCATGAACTTTATCTATGAAGGTCTTGATGATTTTTCTTAGATTTATTCCTTTTTTAAATTTTTTGCAATTGCAAACTAGATATTTTTATTTTTACATTTTAAAAATTTTGTTATTTCCGATTTTTAAATTAAAAAAATTTCTATTTGGATATATTTAAATTCTGCTTTTCTATATTTTTTAATGTAGTGATTGATTTATGTATTAATCTCTCTTGTTTTGTAACAATTGCATATAAAGGGTATACTATTTTATAACATGGGCTAGTTTTGAAGTTTTATAATTAATAGCAAAACAAGGGATTCCATCTTAAATAATAAATTTATTTTAATAACATGATTAAAAGTTTTGCCATAATTATACTTAAAGGTTTTGAAAGCCAAGATAAAGTGTGTACATGCAAGGATCTGTGGCTGAAAAGTTAAGGTTTTACAAAGCAGGGTGGTATGTGTCACTTGCGCAATGACATCAGTACATGAGAATCTTTTTTGTTTTGATGAAAGTACTGGTGTTGCCTCATCTGCTTATTAAGTAATTGTTCTTTTTTTCTTCAATCTATTTTTGAGTTAAAACAAGATTGCCATCTCTCCTTTGATGCTTTTTCTCCTTGAATTACTGTTTCATCATCCTTTAGCCTATTATAAATTTGATTTGGAACAAGCAGCTGATCAGTAGAAGAAGACAGGGGCTTATATTTCACCGAGGTTTTAAGAAATATTGCCCACATTGGTATCATTTTGCTGTAATAGAAAATTAAAATGTTAAAAGTTTAAACTTTAAAACACTCTTCTCATCAATCTTAATTATACTTTTGTTATAAATGATTAATGTATATACTAAAAATTTAAAGTCAATTTAAATTGATTTTAGTACCTTTTTATCCATTGCATATAAAATTTGTTACAATACTTGGAAAACAGTTTTTGCGGTAACTGAAATTTATTCCTATCTTACACAGGTCAATGGAGTAGATTTTTAGATTCAGATAAAAATTCCGAAGACTTAGACTCAATATTTTTAAAGGGAAAAATCTTTGGAACGCCATGAATTTAAAAAATCTTGAAAGTATATCTAAACATATTCAATATACAACAGAAAAATTCCATGAACCAATTCTCAAACCATTTTTTTATTTATAAAAGTTATACTTTGGCTTAATATAGAGAACTTGAAAATACAAAAAAAGAAAAAAAGCATACTTTTGGGTCACTCATGAGAATTTTGAAAAGATTTTGAGGTTAACTTCTCTGTTTCTGGGTATAAACTTGAAAATTTATGATTCCACCCCGGCCTAGAATGTGAGGTCCAGCATGGGCCAGATTCCTCTTAGGCTGAGCCTAGCCTGCTCCTTCCTCTGGTCTCTTTCTCATCCCTGTCTGACCCTAATGTGTCTTTCATGGCCTACATGAGTTTTTGCCTGGTCCCTGTCGAGCTGCCATGCATAAGAGCTTGGGCTCTGGGGCCAGTCTACTGGGGTTGACTGTCAGTTTCTCCACTTAACCTTAATGGGACATTGGACAATTCTTCTAACTGGTATCCTCATCTGGAAGATGATTGTAAGAATAGCAGTGTGCTATATTTAACTCGCCATTTGACGAGTCTGGGCAATAGGATGTTAGTGCACATGAGGCAAGCAAAGGCCTGACGCATCCTTGTGAGGCTAGGTTTTCCCTCTTGCACTTCAGTTGTCATTAGAAACACATGCTCTGAGTATCCATCCTGCTGGTCCTAGACGAATAAGAGACATGAGAGAAAGCCTGTGTTGGGCACCCAAGCCCACTGAATCCAGCTTAGATCAGTGGAATGCTAGAGAACCTGGAGATTCCTCAACAGCCATAAATGCTTGTTTTCATGAACTTCTACATTTTGAGATGGTTTGTTCTGTGTCATTTTTGTGACACTTTCCAATTAAAATGGCGCCTGCTGCATAGAGATATTATAAAGGTAATTAGGCACTGTGTGTAAAGTAATCACACAGTGATTTATCACAGAGTTTATCACAAAGTCACAGCTCAGTG
Organism: Callithrix jacchus; assembly: GCF_049354715.1. Classification (NCBI taxonomy): domain Eukaryota; kingdom Metazoa; phylum Chordata; class Mammalia; order Primates; family Cebidae; genus Callithrix; species Callithrix jacchus. The sequence continues at coordinate 165,902,249 of NC_133505.1, forward strand.
AGTGTTGGGTTTTTTTATCTCAGTTTCCAATCCTTTGTGTCATGTCCTGCCTCCCTGTTTCCTCCCAGTTGGCTGATTTTCCCAGCTTGGGACTCTCTTGTGAAAGGCACCCAATGCAGCTATGGTGGCAATGCATGGCCTGATTCCTGGGACCAGCCTCTCCTCACACACAGCCCTAGAGTCAGAGAGCAGATGCCTGAAGATGAGATTCTCTCTGGATACAATCATTTCATAGTTTCAGATAGTTAAAGTGAGACTGCTACTCATATCAGAAACACTTAGAAAAATTCTAGAAATAATTTTCATTTCTACCATTTTTCCCTTGCCAATATTCACCTGACCAGTGAAGATAATCTCTGCTTTCTAGAGAACTCAGAAATAAGCCACACGTTTACAACTAACTAATCTTCAACAAAACTGACAAGAACTTTCACTGGAGAAAGGATACCCTTTTCAATAAATGGTGCTGGGAGAATTGGATATCCCCAAGCCAAAGAATGAAATTGGGCCTGTATCTCTCACAATATAAAAAATCAACTCAAAATGGATCAAAACCCACCTAAGACCCAAAACTGTAAAAATATTGGAGGAAAACTTAGGGAAAGCTCTCCTGGACATTGGTCTAGGAGAATAATTTATGACTAAGACCTCAAAAGCACAGGCAACAAAAACAAATATAGACACATGGGACTTAATTAAACTAAAAAGCTTCTACACAGCAAAAAAAAAAAAAAAAAAAAAAAATAGTCAACAGAGTAAAGAGACAATCTGTGGAATGAGAAAAAATATTTGCAAACTATTCTTTTTACAGGGGACTAATATCAAGAATATATAAGAAACTCAAACAACTTGACAGAAAAAATCAAATAATCCCATTAAAAAGTGGGCAGGCCGGGTGCAGTGGCTCATGCTTGCAATTTCAGCACTTTGGGAGGATCACGAGGTTAGAAGATCGAGACCAGCCTAGCTAACACGGTGAAAGCCCGTCTCTACTAAAAATACAAAAAATTAGCCGGGTGTGGTGGCACATGCCTGTAGTCCCAGCTACTTGGGAGGCTGAGGCAGGAGAATCCCTTGAACCGTGGAGAAGGAGGTTGTAGTGAGCTGAGATCATGCCACTGCACTCGTCTCAAAAAAAAAAGAGTGGGCAAAGGACATTATAGATATTTCTTGAAAGAAGGTATACAAATAGCCAAAGATATATGAAAAAATGCTTAACATCGCTAGTCATCAGAGAAACGCAAGTCAAAACAACAAGGAGATATCATTTTACCCTAGTTAGAATGGCTGTTATTAAAAAGGATGTGGAGAAAAGGAAACTCTTCTACACTGTTGGTGGGAATGTAAACTAGTACAGCCATTACGGAACACAGGATGGACATTTCTCAAAAAACTGAAAATAGAATTACCATTCTATCTGACAATTCCACACCTGGGTTTTTACCCAAAGGAAAAGAAATCAGTCTCTAAAGGGATGCTTGTACTCCTATGTTTGTTGCAGCACTATTTACAAGACAATGATATGGAATCAAGCTAAGTGCCCCTCGACAGAAGGATGGATAAAGAAAATGTGGCATATATACAGAGTGGAACCCTATTCAGCCATTAAGAAGAATGCAATCAAGTCATTTGCAGTAATGTAGCTGGAACTGGAGGTCATGATTACAAGTGAAATAAGCGAAGCACAAAAAGACAAATACCACATGTTCTCCTACTTAGATGTGGGAGCTGAAACGTTTGACCACATGGTGGTAGAAAGCGGAAAGACAGAGACTGGGAAGGGTGACTGGGGCAAAAGGGTGAGGATGACAAGAACAGGGTTAAAGACACACGCACAGAATTAGAGAGAAGAAATTAATTCAATTAAAAAAATTTAAACAAATAGAGACAGGGTCACACTGTGTGGCCTAGGCCGGTCTGAAACTCCTGGGTGAAAGCAATCCTCCCATCTTGGCCCCCCAGAATGCTGGGATTATAGGTGTGAACCACTGCACTGGACCTAAATTCATTGCTTGATGGCAGAGCAGCGTGATTATGGGTCACAAAAATGTATCGCACATGGATGAGGACACCCTAAATACTTGATCACTACGCATTCTATACATGGAACACAATTTCACACACATCCCATACATCTGTACAAATAAGAAAAAAAATACTTAAAAATATAATCTACTGTTCCTGTGGATGGAGGTTACTTTTTCCATGAAGCCAACAATCTCAAGAAAAAAATTGTTAAATAATATGTAAAATGAAAGTTAACGTCAACTTTCTACTCCCTTAAAGTGTCAAAAATAAGCCAGAATATTTTAAACAAAGGTTAATCATTTCATCTAAGTAAACTGTCACATGACAAAGGGCAATACACCGTGAGGCAGTATCATAACCCTGTGACTTGGACAAGCATGCATGGTGCGATGGAGGAGTGATACCAACTTCACAGAGCTGTCGTTGGCTACTAAATACATCAAGACAGGTGAAGTGATGAGGCTGGTGCCTGGGCCATAGGAATGATGGACCTTGGTATTAAAATTTGGTGTAGGCTAAGTGGAGGTGGGTGGTATTGAGGTCATCTGTCTGTTCACGAGTGTCCAGCGGGGAAGATAAGAGTCGGGACAGCCGTGGGCATTTGGAGGGATGTGACACCAGGGAACAAGCCATGACTGGAGCTTTTATGCATTTTATCACATGTAAGGCATTTCATGAATAATTAGGAATAAATATGAATCTTGTATGTCTGTTTCTATTTTATCTACTTGGATATATACTAAAGATGTTCTTTTTGCTGGTTTGCTAAGTTATTTTGTTTGAAAACAATTTTATAGCATTACAATTGTGGCAATTTTTTTCAAAACAGGTAATTCACAAAATGAATTTATTTATTTATTTTTGAGACAAAGTCTCACTCTGTTGCCCTGGCTGGAGTGCAGTGGCATGATCTCAGCTCACTATAACCTCTGCCTCACAGGTTCAAACCATTCTCCTACCTCAGCCTCCTAAGTAGTTGGGATTACAGGCGTGTGCCACATGCCTGGCTAATTTTCATATTTTTCAGGAGAGACAGGGTTTCACCATGTTGGCCAGGCTGGTCTTGAACTCCTGACCTCAAGTGATCTGCCCACCTCGGCCTACCAAATTGCTGGGATTACAGGTGAGCCACCACACTCAGCCCCATAAAATGAAGATAGATGAAATCTGTACTCAAACTTACACATCATCTGTGATTACATTAAACAGTGATTGAGAAGAGTTAAAATTTAGTGAACGAATTGAGCTTGTGTTTTTAAAATCTTTAATTAGATATGTTATTTTATGTTATACTTATGCTAATATTAGCTAATTGTTTACTTAGCTCTGTAATAGCTTTTAGTAGAAAAAGTATTTAGAATGCAAAGGTATGCTGATGTATGTCCCACAATAAGACACAATTAGACAATGATCCCTCATTATCACCAGTGACCTCCATGATGCATGATCCAATCCCCAAATCTCAGTGCTCACATTACTTTACTTGGGTATAGGATGTCCATAAGATTTTTGTCAAATCTGGCTCCTTTTGAGAGTGAAAGGGAGCATGATTAGTAGTAACAGTAGGACGAAAGCAGATGTGAGCTGGGAACCTTCCTGGGCAAGTCAGTATACATGATTACCCTATCCCACAGCAGCTTTTGCTGAAGTTGCTCACTCTTTCTTCCTTGATGCACTTTCCTTACTTGGTTCCAAAATGCCAGTCTCACGATTGTCCTCCCACTTTCGAGCCTCTCATTCTTGGCCACCTTTGATGGTTCTTCCTCTTTTCCCTAACCTTTTAATGTTGAAGCATCCAAGATATGGTCCTTGATCCCCTTTTCATTTTTCATCACACTCAGGGCTTTAAATATAATCTGTTTGTCAATGAGATGGTTTTAAAAAATACGTCCACCAATGCTTGGTGACTGGTTCTAGTGAGTAGATTATGGCAAAAATGATGGGTTGTCATTTCCAAGATGAAATTATAAAAATATTGTGGTTTTCATGATAGGTACTCCCTCATTCTCTTTTGGCTCACTCATTCCGGGGTAAGCCAAGGGCTGTGTGAAGCTCACAAGATGAGGACCTGAGGCTTATTAACAGCCACACAAGTGGGCGTGGAAGCGGATCTTCCAAGGCCTGTACCAGCTTTGTGAGTGACCTTGAAAGCTGATCCTTCCTCAAACTAGCCTTCAAATGAGACTGCAGCCCTGTCTAACACCTTGACTATAGCCTCCCACCATTTTCCTACAGACGTCTAACAGCATCTCTAGCTCACACATCCAACATGGAATTGCTGATCTCCCAGCTCCAGAACCTGCTCCACTCCGGCCTTTCTCACCACAGTGGAAGGCAACGTCATCCTTTGTTATATTGTAACTCTGTGACTTGGGGAAGCAGTGAGATGTGATGAAGAAGTGATACCAACTTTGCAGAGTGGCTGTTGGCTACTCAATACATTAAGACATGAATTTCAGGCCAGGGAATTTCAGTCCTCTTTGATTTCTCCCAAAAAGGAGAGAAAGCTCCACCTCCAATTTGGCAGGTTGGTTTCACCTTCAAAGCGTACTTGGAATCCAGTCACGTCTTACCACCTCAACTGCAGTTTCTCCAGTGTGAGCCACCATCATTCCATGCCTGGATTTTCTGCAGTCATCTTCAAACACTCCCCCTTCTTCCTACCCTCTGGCATCTCCCTGAGCCCCATGCTATTTTCAGCAAAGCAGCCAGACCGAATCTTTTAATACAAAAGCGAGATTGTATTATTACTCTGCTATCAGGTTTGAATGGCTCTCTATCTCACTCAGCAGGAAAGACAAGCCAAAGTCCCTCCAAGGGCCCATGAAGCCCTGTTTGGTCTGGCACCTGCCACCTGCTGACCTCCTCCTCTGTCCTCCAGCTTTCACTCCCTTCCCTCTGTCCCTGCAGGCCTCCTGCTATCCCCCAATGTGCTTGGCATGCTCCACGCTCTGGGCCTCTGCTCTTGCTGTTTCCTGTGCCATGAATGCAGTGATCTTCCTCTGGGTATCTGCTTGGCCAACTCCGTATTTTTGCTTAAAACTCCCTTTTGCAATGAGGCCCACGGAGGCCACTCTAATGCTGCAACTATTCACTCTCTTGCTGTGAGTTGCCAATTCCCCTCAACCAACTCTACTTCCCCCCCATGGCACGTACCACTTTCTAATATATTAGATCATTTACTATGTTTCTCATCTATTTTCTACCTCCCCTACTAGAATGTAAGTTCCGTAAGAGAAGGACGCTTTTTCTGTTTTATTGCAAGTGCCTAGAAGAGCGCCTGACACATAGAGCTGCTCAGCAAATATTTGCTGAACAAATGCATGAATGGTTACATGACTGGCACCGTTATTTGGTGGCTTGAACGTTGACGCCATTTATTTCAAGAAGAAATAAAATGTTTCATGGATTCTACACACCAGACCAAATGGCAAACCTCAGGGGACTCACCTCCATTCATCTGCTGATTTGCTGAACTCAGATCACCAGGATATTGGGAGGTCACCTAACTTTAGTGCTTCCGTTGCCTTCCTAAAATACAGAAATAACCTTGGGGTGTGGAAGCAGCCTACGTCTCAGTCTTAGGCCTCCTCTTCTTTCCTCTTCACTCTCACTCCTTTGATGATCTTAGTAAATCCCATGGCTTTAAATGTAACCCATATGTCAGTATGATGGTTTTAAAATGTGCCCACAAATTATTTGGTATTTTTTTCCCTCAAGAGGTAAAGCTTCCCTCTTGAGTGTGGGCCAAACTTGCTGACTTGCTCCTTGGGTCAGACTGTGGCAGAAGTGACAGGATCGAATTTTGTACCCGATGGAAGATTTTGTGAGAATTAAATGAATCGCTGCAAGTAAAGGACTTAGAACAGTGCCTGGCACAAAGTAAGAGCACGTTCTGTTTGCAGCCTTCATCAGACTTGCTCTCTGAGAGAACCCTACGATTTATCTTTCCAAATGACTGCTTTGGATAAATCTTAGTGAGGAAATTTTCTCAAGGTATGGGAAATAAATAGGTATCTGTTATTTTAGTCAGATGGAACAGGAAGTCTAAATTCTTCAGAAGCGACTTAATCTGCGCTATAGTCCAAATGGATTAATAGATATTCTCTAAACGTCTCATCCAAGAGCTGCAGAATACACATTCCTTTCCTCAGCACAGGGCTCGTTCTCAAGGATAGACCATACGTTAGGTCACGAAACAAGTCTTAATTGAAAGAATATCAAGTATCTTCCTTGACTACAGTGGAATAAAACTAGAAATTAGTAACCAGAGGATTTTCAGAAACTATACAAATACATGGAAATTGAACAATATGCTCCTGAATAACCAGTGGGTCAACGAAGACATTAAGAAGGAAATTGAAAAATCTCTTGGAACAAATGATAATGGAAACATGTCTAGCAAAACCCGTGGAACACAGCAAAGGCGGTACTAAGAGGGAAGCTTACAGCTGAGTGCTACCTCGAAAGGAGAAAAATCTTTGATACATCTAATGATACATCTTAAAGAACTAAAAAAGCAACGGCAAACAAACCCAAAATTAGTACAAAAAATAATAAAGCTTATAAAAAAGAAATGAAATTGAAATTAAAAAAAAGATCAATGAAACCAAAAGTTGGTTTTTTGAAAAGTTAAACAAAATTGAAAAAACTTTAGCCAGACTAAGAAAAAAAGAGAGAAGATCCAAATAAATAAAATTGGAAATGAAAAAGGAGACATTCAATGGATACTGCAGAAATTCAAAGGATTATAAGTGGTTACCATGAGCAACTACATGCTAAAGAACTGGAAAATCTAGAAGAAATGGACAAATTCCTAGACACACACAACCTACCAATATTGAACCAGGAAGAAATCCAAAACCTGAACAGACCAATAACAAGTAATGAGATGGAAGCCATAAGAAGAAGTCTCCCAGTAAAGAAAAGCCCAGGACTTGATGGTTTCACTGCCGAATTCTACGAAACATTTAAAGAAGAACTAATACCGTTCCTACTCAAACTATTCCAAAAAATAGAGGAGGAAGGAATACTTTCAGACTTATTCCATAAGGCCAGTATTACCCTAAATTCTTCAAAATTCAGTTTGTTTGATAGTTTAGCCTTTGCGAAAGGCAGGTTATATCAACGTGAATGACAGCACGGCATGAAATTCACACTGAATTCACACTTACAGCCTAAAACAAATAAAACGATTTATTCAAATTCACAGAAGATGTGGGAGATGTATTTATGTAACTTGTATTTAAAAAATAATGTTGAAGTTGTGTCTATTTTATTCTAAAACATGATTTTTGGCAAAGAAACAAGACCTTTTGTGGAGCGAAGCGAAGGCTGTTAAATATCGGTAAATGTTGGTAAATATATCCAGTAACGGCCTTATGCTTGGATGTTCCTTAAAACTTGTTTGATGGTTTAAAATATATTAAATCCATCGGAGGGGGCAGCCAGGGCCAGCTTCATGAACAGATGACCGGTGCAGTCCCTGGGTCCCCAGGCTTCGAGGTCCCGGTACTTGGTGTATTGTTCTGCTCCTGCTTTCTTAAGTTGCTATTACTTTTTGAAAGAAATGGCACTGTCTTGTGGATTGTGTAGTCAGTCCTGGGGTGGTTATCATCAACTGTGAATGGCTATTGCCTCAAGAGCAAAAGAATATTTCAAAACCATTTGGGCAAGTTATGAAATATGCCTTTGCAGGTTATACTGTTTATAGTAAAACGCAACTGAAAACACCTCCCTTCACCTGCAGAGTCGCCGGCTGTGCTATTCTTGTCAATGGATTGCTGAGGCTTTCCTGGACTTTATTCACTGATCCTAATCTCGCAGATCAGAAAACAACCACGTGATCGTAATTCACAAGGCTTTAAAAATCAGATATCTAGTCCACAAAAAACAGTAAAACTTCTTTAAGAGAGTGCCTCATTATACATATTGGAATATGCTACCAAGTATATCTTGAAAACTTACAGTCGAAGATTATTCTACACTAAAATTAGATAAATTAAATAAATTTGCCAAACACACAGGAGTCTCACCCTTTGAAATCAACAAAACCAAAACACCACACAAAGAGTCAATCATGATTCCTTCCCTTTGTTCATGGAGGCTGGCATATTTTATTTTAATTAATTAATTAATTAATTATTTTTTTGAGACAGAGTCTTGCTCTGTCACTGAGGCTGGAGTGCAATGGCTTGATCTCAGCTCACTGCAACCTCCACTTCCTGGATTCAAGCGATTCTCCTGCCTCAGCCTCCTGAGTAGCTGGGATTACAGGCGCATGCCACCCCGCCAGGCTAATTTTTGTATTTTTAGTAGAGACAGGGTTTCACCACATTGGCCAGGCTGGTCTTGAACTTCTGACTGTGATCCACCCACCTTGACCTCCCAAAGTGTTGGGATTACAGGCATGATCCAGTGCTCCCAGCCAAGGCTGGCAGATTTTAAACCTTTTTGCTGAATTATAAACTCTTTTAGAGCTTGGACTCTGACTCCAGAGTACGGCAAAATGGCTTGAGTGACGCAGACCCTTCACATGCCAGGAGCCATGAGCTGATAAGTGATTGACAATTTGTTTCAGGCTGGTGGAGGAGGCTGAGATCTCTTCTCGCTCTTCTCTTTTTCTGTGAGCGAGTTGGGGCCTCAACCCTTCCTGGAAAGCACATCAGAAAGTGAGTCCACTTCATAGGAAACACTGCACTCACGTGCCAGCTGGTTCTAAGCTCTGATCTTGCAGTTATTCTTTCAATCCCCACCCCAATCCATCCTGTAAGGAAGATGCTATTTTTATCTCCATTTTACAAGTGAGAAGATGGAGACACATATAGAGCTTAGTCATAGTTGGCAAATGGCAGAGGGGAGATTCAACCCAGCACTGGGTTCCAGAGTCTGCGCTTTGATCTAGTTCACTGGGGCCGTGGCCCCAGCATGGGGAAGAACTGGCCACAGGAGGAGGGAGCGTAGCCTCCCAGGTGGCTGGAGCAGTGCGGGTGTAGGCACAGAGGCAAAAAGGAGCTGGTCCCTGTGAGGGTGACGGCGGATCGTAGGATGTGTGCACATCTAATAGGGCTCCTTCCAGAGTGCTGCCACCCTCATTCTCTAGGGAGTGGCAGGGGAGGGTTTCTGGGATCCTCATCCTTCCTGAGCACCCCAGTGAGTGTTAATTCAGTTCCCGGCCACTGCGAGTGCCCTGTGCCAGTGGGAAGCCTGGGGAGGTCTCCGGGTGCAGTGGCCCGTGTGTGCCTCTAGCCAGGCTGCCGGGGCCAGGGCTTGCTGGTGTGTTCGATGCTAACCGTCCATGTCAACCCTGCGTGCTTCCCTCACACCCCGCACTGCCCTTTCCCTGTCCTCCTGGCTGCTGGGGAGCACGCTGAGCCTATTTACAAGGGGGACTCAGGGAGTTCCTGAATACTAAGTGAGGGTGGTTCAGGCCACACACCTGCGAGTGCCCTGGGTACCAGCCCACAGCCCAGAGCCAGGTTCAGGAGCTCAGCTGAGCGCTCTCCGAGCGGGTGACAAGGGTGTGTTCTGAGCCGTGGCAGGATTTCCCCAGCTGCTGTTTGTGTCTCCCTGGGGCTTTCTCAGGTCTCTGAAAACAATACATCCCGGGCTGGGATCCGGGGGAAGAATGCCAGGTGGGTTTTGAATTCTTTGAAATCTCTAAGCACCTAAAAAAATAATCATGGTGGGTAGGTGTGAGAAGCTCTTTAAAACGTGGCCCATTTCCCCCCAAAGCTTAAAATAGAGCTTTTCAAGGGAAATTAAATGAAAGTATAAAAATATGTAAATGCTCTTCCTTCCTACAAAACAGAAATAATGTTACAGGCATCTCTCCCGCCCCACGCCCCTCTGTAGTCAGTACCAGCCTGGCCCAATATTGTCCTTTCCCCCATGGCTCTGGGCTTCTCCCTATTTGCCTCTGACCAGGGACATCAGCACTTCCCCCAGGGACCCCACTATTCCTCTGCTGCATTCTATGTGCCTAAAGTCTGTGTTTATCTCCCTGGTTTTTTGTTTTTGTTTTTACACTAGTGTGGAATTTTTAGAAGGCTGTCACATGTTCCTTGAGCTTGTAGGTTTCATTGTGAAAAATACACCACATCCTGGGGGACGTGGCTCCAGTCCAGAGGCTCCTCTAATACGCCACTGAAGAAGCGTTCATTGCAGAGCTTCCCAAAGCGAAAAATGATGCAGGTCAAGTTGACTCAGTGATCGAGTTTCTACATTTCTGATTTCAAATGTATTGCTATAAACGCATGATACACTTTTAATCAAACAAAAAAAGTCAAGTTTGCATAGGGCTTTAAAAAAAAAAATGATGGATTTTCTCTACTTTTCTTGTCCTACCCACTACCTGTGTGATGTTGTCTTGGGAATTCAGCCTCTGGGGGCTTCGCTTGTCTATGACGGGGGAGGAAGAACTGAGTCACCTAAGCCTTTGCAGCCTGGAAGCGCTGGGAACATGGGCCAGGCTGGGTCCCAAACTCTGGGGCCCCTTGAAGTGCTGTTGGGTGTTGCTAGGGTCTTGGAAAGAAATCGAGTTTTAGGAGAGAGGAAGGGGGTGACTGTCACCAATTCACCTCTGCTTGGCAATCACCAGCCAGTCCCTGAAGAGGAAGAGGTGCCTCCTGGTGGTCTTGGGACCCTGGGTTAGCACCACAGGGCTGTGAAGGATGGGCTCAGCGTGACTGAGGGGCAGGCCCAGCTGCAGGGACAGCTGCTCACGGGCCTGCCGCTGCGGAAGCCAGGCTCTTCCTGAGGGTGGGGGAGAGTGGGATCAGTCCCGAGGGAAGTGTGTCCCTCAGGGAGCTGGCGTGCAATGCTGTGATATCTCCAAACACCAAGGCACCATCAGTGTGGCTTAACCAGAGTGGAAATCAGCGGGAGAAAGGTGCACGTATGTTTTTCTTAAACAAAAGAACTCAAAATCTGAACTTAAACAAAATGGATTTACAATAAAGCACAGCAAATTGAGCCAAAGCGTTGGACCCGATTCAGGTTATAGCTAATCACTGCCAGTGCCGCATTTTAACTGAAGGCGATACTTTCCAAATATTTTCATGCCACAGTGCACACAGCAAATAACATTTATATCACACTCTGAGGGATACTGAGGCAGCCTAAGGCCTGCTGGCCCACCTAGGTCAGGGTCGATACTGTGGCTTTGCCATAACTTATTTGTGGCACGTGGCTTGGGACACTCTGACTTATTACTTTGATTAGCTGAAGTTTTCCCTGAAGGTTGAAAAGATCAGGGATTTCCTGCTGCTAAATCTAAACAAACACCTCTAAATTCATGGTTTTCTTCCATAGAGTGATTTAGCAGCAGAGCAGATTAAACATTATCTGTGAGACTCAAGCCGTCATCATTCATTCGCCTGGACTCCAGTATCTTTTCCTTCCTTCCATGCTGGAATCGCCCAGCTCCTGTTTCCCTTGAAACATGTTCTCTTCCTGATCCTCTACCCTGTGTCTGGGGTGGATGGTGAGTTCAGGCCGTGAGAGGTCTAATCACATGGTCGTCACATTTGAATGGAACAGCAGATTCCTGCTTTTCCAGTTGCTTTACATCCGCCGCTTTCCATTCTGAACACAGCAGGATTAGCTCTTGCAGGCACATCTTTTACCCAGGGCATCTGCTGTTCCGTTCAAATGTGATGTTTGAATAAAGCTGAGTTGGGACTCATTTCTGTTATTTAAAAGGCAAAAATTAAAAATTTTGATAGCTGGCTGCATGCAGTGGCTCACACCTGTAATCCCAGCACTTTGGGAGGCCAAGGTGGGTGGATCACTTGAGGCCAGGAGTTTGAGACCAGCCTGGGCAATATGGGAAGACCCCTCTCTACAACCCCCCCCCCACACACATTGGCTAGGTGGCACGTGCCTATAGTCTCAGCTACTGAGGAGGCTGAGGTGAGAGGATGGCTTTAGCCCAGGGGGTTGAGGCTGCAGTGAGTAGAGGCTGCACCACAGCAATCCAGCCTGCATGTGTGACCCTGTCAAAAAACAAACACACAAACAAAGCACTTCAGACGCAATACTCAGCATTTTCCAAAACTCAGTAAAGAGGCATGAGTCTTGGATTTCGTGCCCTGAAGATGATTTCCCGCCCTGAAGTGGGACTCTGCCCTCTGGCCTTTCCCTGTAGACACCTCCCACGGCCTGGTGAATAAGTCAGAGCCTTCCCTCCACCAAGCGGGGGTGGGCGTCCATAAATGCTACAGCCCAAAGGAAGGCCTGGGTGGCTCTGAGCCGCGGCGTTTCAAGTCTTGCTGGTGGTTAGTTTGCTATTTAGAGAACATGACAGAGAAAAATTGGGTCTTAAACCGTAATGTATGGGAGCTAGAACTTTCTGCTCTGTTTTGAAATGTCTTCTGCTTTCCTTTGAATTTGTTTGGAAAAACGCTTGGTTATTTGCATATATGTGAGGGATAAATAACTCCCTAGCATGGAGCGGACATTGTCTCTCTGATTGCCCCCCATCAGAGCCTGCCTCACTGCCTAGCCCAGAGGTCACCCTCAAATGCCTGCTGGGAAAGCGAATGGGTGAAGTGAGGGCTTGGCAGCAGTGGGACTGTGGAAAACTGTAGAAGACGTGCTCTGTCCAAAGGCACAGCCCATTAGGGCCACATAGGAACAGGGGCCCAGTGTTACTGCCAGTGATTTAAAACACCAGTAAGTTGACATTCTATTAAATGTCCACTCATTCTAATCATTTCTTTTTTTTTTGAGACGGAGTCTTGCTCTGTCACCCAGGTTGAGTGCAGTGGTGCGATCTTGGCTCACTGCAACCTCTGCCTCCCAGGTTCAAGTGATTCTCCTGCCTCACCTCCCAAGTAGCTGGGACCACAGGTGTGTGCAACCATTTCCGACTAATTTTTTGTATTTTTAATAGAGATGGGGTTTCTCTGTGTTAGCCAGGATGGTCTCAATCTCCTCATCTCATGATCCACCCACCTCGACCTCCCAAAGTGCTGGGATTACAGGCATGAGCCACTGCACCCGGCTTCTAAACATATCTTTAAACACAATGTGGGGGGCCGAGCTCTGACCTCTTCCCCCAGCCATCCCAGCCATCTGCAGATTTAGAGCACATGAAACATGTGGACTATATATACAGAGCCTCTGGCAATGTGGGTGAACTATTTGAATATTGAAAATAAGATGTTATGAACCAAATTGAGAGGAACAGATCTGTATTTATCAGGTAATTATTTGTTTTTGAGACGGAGTCTCGCTCTGTTGCCCAGGCTGGAGTGCAGTGGCATGATATCGGCTCACTGAAACCTCTGCCTCCCGGGTTTAAGTGGTTCTCCTGCCTCAGACTCTCGAGTAGCTGGGATTACAGGTGTGTGCAACCACGGCTGGCTAACTTCTTATATTTTTAGTAAAGACAGGGTTTCACTGTGTTGGTCAGGCTGGTCTTGATCTTCTGAACTCAAGTGATCCACCTGCCTCAGCCTCCCAAAGTGCTGGGATTACAGGCATGAGCCACCATGGCCAGCCTCATTTGAGCTTTAAAAAGTATACATGCGTGGATAATCCATGTCGTCAAGGGAAGTAGGTCAAGTTTCTTTCTTGAGTGTTCTGCTTGCCGGGCACCTGTCCACACGTCAGTCTTGGTCTGCCCACGATTTTAATTTTCTTTCCCCTCTCCTTTCACCCCTGTTCCTCCTAAAGCTCCCCAGCCAGTCCCCACCCTCCGGCCCTGTTCTGCATTTCTTTGTGATGCCAGAAGAATTGTATACTTGCCGGGGTTAATTTTTCTGCCACACACAGACCTAATTTGAGTGATGTCATTTTAAAAAAAGCACTCGTGTTAACCATATTTCACAACAAAGGCGCCTCAGCGCTGTCACTGGGGAAATTTTTTAAAGGCACTGAAATAGGAAACAAGTGACGTGGCGAATACCTGGTGAACGGAAACAACTTTGCCCTTTGCCTTTCCATGCCCTGATGAATTTCCAGTGGAGTGGGGCCTGCCGGTGGTTTCACACAGTGAAAGTGCCCTTGGCCCTGCTCCATGGAGACCTGACCTTCTCTCCCCAGACCTTCACATGAGAAACGATCTAGTAAACTGGGGCTCTGCTGAGTTCAGCATCAGCTCCCGGTCTGAATAGACTTCAAGAGCCTGCTGGAAGCAGGAGGAGGAAGGGTGGTCATGGGTGCACCTGGGAGTGGGTGGCTGGGCCTCTTAGGTCAGTTTGCCCACGTGCGCTCCTCTGATCTGAACTCCCATCATTTGACTGTGGATTTGGCATAAAAGGATGGAGAGTGGGTCAGTATTTGGGGGCTCTGTGAATTACTGGTGACTTTGCAAAAGAAAAAAGTGCAGTTAAAGGGATTTCAGCCATAAGAAGCCCGAGCTGGAAACCGTCATTTCCTGGGCATCTAGGGTTTCGAGGTAACATAGCTGTGGGTCCCACAGCTGTGGGTCAAGTGCACGTGCACTGGAGGCCCTCCGCACCAAGTCCTGGTGCATATGGCTCTCCAAAGTCACGCCGTGTGAATGCAGTGTCCCCGAGTATATGTGCAAGCCTGTCATTCAGTGCTAAGCACCCACAGCATCTCATCTTGGCTCGTTCCTTTTTTCTTAATATTTATTTTCAAGCCAGGCATGGTGACTCACACCTGTAATCCCAGCACTTTGGGAGGCCAAGGTGGGAGGATCACTTGAGGCCAGGAGTTTGAGACCAGCCTGGGCAATGAAGTGAGACCCTATCTCCAAAAAAAATACATAAAAATTTTTTTAAAAAAATGCTTAAATCAGCTGGGCCATAGCCTGTAGTCCTAACTGCTTGGTGGACTGAGGAGAGAGGACTGCTTTAGCTCAGGAGTTTGAGGATTCAGTGAGCTATGGGTGACAGAGTCAGACTCTGTCTCAAAAAAAATAAATAAAAATAATTCAAGCTTGGCCCCCAACATATGGCATGAGTTGCCATTTCCTTCAACGGGGCTAACATCGACTGCCCGCCATGTGCCAGGTTAATCTCTTTCCCCTCATTCTTTCTCAATCCTTATGACACTCCTACACAATTAGAGCCATTTTATAGATGAAGTGACTGAGGCTCAGTGGTGTTTGGCAATTTGCAGATCACTTGGCTAGCAAGTGGCCGGGTTGTGAGTTGGAGTCAGGTCTGTCTGGCTCCAGGGACTTTCCCTTCTCCACATGATCAAATGCTGCCTTTTAGAAATTGTTCATTTACTTCTTTTTCATCCACTGAAGTTCCACATTCCTGTGGCATGTTACCTGCATTACTTCACTAGTTTCTGGTATTTTCCTTGCATCAGATCTTAATTCTCTCAACTCTCTGTCCCCTTCCATCTTTCTGTAACTGCCTGAGGAATTCTCTCAAATGCGTATGCCTAAAGCACTCCCAGGCATCAGAGCTCACGGGACTCCCTGACCGCTTTGATCTCACGGGGCTCTGTGTGCTCAGCCCTGGCCCCTCTCTGCTGCTTGCTGAGATACCCCCTCTGCATTTCCACCCAGGGGCCACTTGCAGCCTGGAGTGGGTGTCTCTCTGCAAACCTGTGCCACCTACTTGTCCTGCTCATTTGCCTGTCTTGTCATTGTAATGCACATGGTCTCTTTCATCTTCACGGCCCCAGCATAGACCTGGAAGTGGAACATGCACAGTAAATGAATGGAGCCTTCACAGATCTGTTGAACGACATTTGATCTCTTATGTGGCTGGCTTGATGCGCTTTCCACTGAGGTCATGTGCATTTCTCTCATCCTATCCCGGCTCTCACCACCCATAGCCAGTCTGAAGTCAGGTGGAAAAGTTGTGGAGTGTTGGAAAAAGCAGTGGGTGGTGGAGCAAGTGGGGGTTGGGGGGACGGTGGGGGACACGACTCCGCCTTGAAGGCCCTGCCAGCTGTTCCATAGCGGCCTGGCTGGCCCCTTCCTAGGCAGCCTCTTTGTC
Organism: Callithrix jacchus; assembly: GCF_049354715.1. Lineage (NCBI taxonomy): Eukaryota > Metazoa > Chordata > Mammalia > Primates > Cebidae > Callithrix > Callithrix jacchus. The sequence continues at coordinate 165,918,205 of NC_133505.1, forward strand.
CTCACAGCATCTTTCCAAGGTCAGCACGCTCTTTCTCGATGAAAGGGGACATGGCTGAGCCCTGACTGTGTGCCCACCTGTGTTCCAGAAGAACCTGCACTTGATGTAACAAAGCAGAAAGTTCTTGGGTCCTTTTCTTTCCTTTTCCTTTCTAAAATTGTATAATAAACACATAAAAGTAAAAAAGATTTACAATACCTTACAACAAATGACAGACATTATGTATTCCCTCGCTACTGGCTGGCTGTTTTGGTTTTTCTATTGACACGTTGCTCTTGAGTGGTAGGAAAACACCATTTTCCCTGTGAGTCTGTCGTTAGTTCCCCACTGTTTCCTTTAGTAATAATACACTGTATTTTAGAAGATTGAGAGTTCAGAGCACTTTCCCCCTCATCATCTCACCTGGTTTTAATTCTCATCTACCTCATGAATAGGGCAGGGATCACCCCGTTTACAGAAGAGGAACCAGAAGCTCCAGAAAGAAGCGGCAATCAGAAGGAATCAGCGGCAGCAGGAGGACGTCCATCTGAATTTCCCCGTTGTGGACATCAACAAATCTCATCCTTTCAGTTACATTTGTTGATTTGGTTGATCTCATCAGAGACCATCATCTAAAGAGTCAGTTGCATTTAGGTTATGGCAGAATGTTCTGTTTGTGGACACAGTAAGCTGAGGGGGTGCCTCTGGGCTCAAGGGAAATGCCGCTAGAGGGCAGGAGGCAGGCTCATGCTGCCCACGCCTTAGCTTGTCTGCAGGGGCAGGCATGTGGCAGGCGCCAGTCCCCGAGCATGGGCGCTGGGAAATTTCACTTCCTAACACATCTCTTGCGAAAAAGGAGTTGGGTGGTTCTGAAGGGAAACCAGGCAGTGGAGGCAGAAGCAGGGAAATAGAGCCCAAGTGCATCTGTGAGTGTAGCTATGGGTGCGGTGTGCAGCTGGCTTTGAAGCGCTTAATAGTCTACACCAGGATTTCTTAAACGGGAGTCAGAGGATTGCTTCAAGTGGGAGAGGGACAGAGATAACAAAAAAACAAAAAAACAAAAAAAACCCCACACCAGATTCTCAAAGGGCTCCATTCACGTCCTCCAAAATACTGAGAATTCACTCTTTAGTAGGAATTCCACGAATAAAGGGATAACGTATGACATTTGAAGTGAGGCTGTCCCTTATCATCCTGTTTGTTTTCAAGGTAGCCTCACAAAATCACATGGCGTCCCCTGCCACCCTTCAAATCCACCCTGGCATTCAGGACGCTGCTATTCTCTGCTTGGAAGGGTCCTCGCCTGGCACCGAAAACTCCCATTGTTTACCAGAATCTGACTCAAACCTCACCTCTGTGTGGTGCCTTCTTAGACTCCTGGGAAGACCTGGGCGCCCTCCTCTAAGCCTGCCCAGCACCCACTCTGCCTCGAACACTTGTGTGTCCCGTGGTGACTTGCTTACCTGTCACTGTGTTGGAACACCTTGCTGGATTCATTTCCCCATCCCCAGCACTGATCTCTGTGCCAGGTTCACAGATGTCCGTAGATTGCTGTGTGATTGACAGTCTGGAAGCTGGGCTATTAAGGGCAGTTGTCCAGCCAAATCTGAGTGGAACTGGGTCAGGATTTAAAGATGTGGTTAGTCTGATTCACACAGACTCTGTAAATGTCATTGATGATTATCACTGGCATTTGGATGGGGTGGTCCCTGTGACCACAGGGCAGAATATTCAATTATTCAGCACTTCCTGTATGCAAAGCACTCTACCGGATCCCATGGGTAGGGGGAAGTCTCACAGAGGATGAAGACATTGCCCCTTCTTCCAGGAGATGTTTAAATTCTATTGATTGGGTTAAGTTCATACAAAATTCAAAGTTTTTAGCCTTGGTCTCATGATCAGACCAGCCAGCTTGGGTCAGAAGTGTTTTGTGCTTAGATACTCTCACAGGTATGCTTTGTATTCTCAAACTGAACATCTGGTAACACAGCTCAATTGGCAAGATAATCAGGTTTCTTTTCTTAGGTCTTTGGAAGGAGAACAATTGGATACTATGCGTGGGATCTTTGGCCAATTACAGATAGTAGCCCTTGAAAGCACTGGAGAGACCTGGGCCCTAACATGGGGGAAAAGGTTGGAAATTCATCGATGGGAGTGGAGGTTAGACATATTTTAATTTCATGTGCTGTCTTGAATACTGTGTACCCCGGCGGCTTCTTTACTCAAGATTTACAATCATTTGATTCTTCTATTAACTAGATTCCCATTCAAGATTTTCTGATTCTCCTCTACTGTGGATATTAGCTTAGAAGAGATCATTAGAGTCCATATATAATTTTTGAAATCTTTATTTGAAGTTTTAACTGCTAAAAATGATTATTAAAATCATAGTGTGTAGATTCAGATATGTGGTTCCCAGATAGAAAATTTAAGCCATCTCGAACCACACATCTTCCCCCCTGCCCCCCGAGATGGAGTCTCACTGTGTCGCCCAGGCTGGAGTAAAGTGGCATGATCCCAGCTCACTGCAGCTTCTGCCTCCTGGGTTTAAGCAATTCTCCCTGCCTCAGCCTCCTGAGTAGCTGGGATTACAGGTGCTGGCCATCATGCCTGGCTAATTTTTGTATTTTTTAGTAGAGATGGGGTTTTGCCATGTTGGCCAGGCTGGTCTTGAACTCCCGGCCTCAGGTGATCAGCCTCCCAAATGCTGGGATCTTGGGAAGTGAGCCACTGCGCCGGGCCTCTAACCACACATCTTAAAGGGCTTCTGTGGGCACCTCCACCTCCTTGTGAGACACGGGAGTCTCTTCACGAGAGCAGTGGCTTCCCCAGGTAACAAATACAGCCTGAGGGCACCGTGGTCCGGCCCAGACACACTGGCCTTCCTTGAGGCCTCGGGCATTGCTTAGACCTTCAGCCAAGTCTCTCTCCGTTTGGAGAGCTTGGGAAAGTGGTTTTTATCTCCTAATAAAGAAAATAAGTTCCTATAACTGCCTCAGAGATTCCATTATCTCCTTTCATCATCATCAGCCTCCTCGACGCCCCCAGGCCGGCTGACCGCAGTTAGGTCCCAGATGAGGAGGCTTCAAGCAAGGCCCCAAGCGCACAGCGCTGCAGGCTCCGCCCTCTCTGCGCTCCTCTTCCTTCCCCTCCTTCTTTCCTCTCTTCTGGATCTGGATCCCCCACAGCTGCTCAGTTACCCAGAGCAACTGCCGCGTGTCAGCTCCCCCACTCCGGGGTGACGGTGCCTGCAGAGGACGAGGCTGTGTCTGCAAATGTCCCCCCCCCCCGCCCCCAGGCCTTTCTCCCTCTCCCACCGCTCCCCGATTCCTTCACAAAAGTCACATCACAGCCTGTAACACAAAGGCTGATCGGATGTGTGGACAACAGCTCTATAACCTTAATTCTCGAACGATGCGAGGCAGCCAGGGAAGACCGTGTCAGCCATCCACTGCTGTGGCTCTGCGGAAATGCTTCCAGCAGAAACAACCTGTCCACACTGCGGAGCCTTCCTCGGGAGGGAGGTCCCAGCGCGGCTAGTTTTTGCGCCTCCGAAGGGGGCAGTGCGCCCTCTGCAGGGAGCCTGTGGCTCTGCCGCAGCCGGCGAGCCTCCAGGGTGAGTCAGTGACCCTCCTGCGCATGCCTCGGTGGATGAGCGCTCTCTTGTCCTCGGCAGCCTGGAAAGGGGACTTTGTGCCCAGGGAGTGGGGACTGGGGCAAGGGAGAGGCTGCAGTGTTATGACAGGGATGTCCTCCTTTCCTGGAGGTCACTTTGGGTTTGACCGTGTGCTATCGGCTGCCTGGCATGGTTTCTGATTTGCTCCTCCCTGAGGAGCCTTGGTTGTGCTGTTTCAAGCTTATCTAACCCTAACTCATGCAAAGACCCGAAGCCCTGGCATCCTACAGGGGATCCCAGTCTTTCTCATTATCTGTGCTACCCACTTCCAGAGTCTCCCTGGGATAATCGCTCATCCACTTCCTAAGATGGGTTTGATGAATGATGCAGTGTGGCCATGGTGAGGGCGTCTGGCCTGCGGCAAGTGTCTAGTCGCTGGCTCAAGCTTTCGTTCGGCCCAGTGCTGTCTGAGTGAGAGCCTTAGGGAGAGATGTTAGTGCTTATCCAGTTTGGGCCAGTTCAGCAAAGAAAACTTTAAACTTAAACAATCCTCTTAGATGACTACCTTTTGCTTTTGTGAATGCCCCCACCCCCACCCCCCGCCCGCCGCCCCACCCCCCAGCTCTGTGGTTGTTTTGGAGTACACCCACATGATGCCAAAAATACCCTGGTGATTCAGTGAAGAACCTGATGCTCTGTCCCTGGGCTGCCACGTGTCTGAGGACAAGCTGGGTGCTCCTCACGCCTGCACAGCTCCTCTGGGCAGCAGGCTTATACGCTGCTGCTGTGATGTAAAATGCCCTAGAGACGAGGTCAGCCAGGTAGGCTGAGGTTAGGCCTCTGCTCATGGAGATGCTCAGTGCCCTAGTGGGCTCCCTGGCAGCGGTTCACCGGGGTGGGTTTTCACCTACTTCATATGTGGCTGCGCCTTCCCTAAAATCTTGTCCAGTCCAGCAGCTGGCACTGAGGAGCAGCTCTGAGCCAGGTTCCTGAGCTGTGGGAACAAACGAAGCAGGACTGATCGTTGTCTTGCTTGGTGGGAAACAGTGGCTGCACTTAGGGCACTCACGTAAAAAGCGTGTCCCTAACGGAACTGAGAAACCCAAATTGTCTCCTTGTCATCCTCTGCTCTGCTGCACTGCCTGGAAGGGAGTGGCTCGTAAACTCGGAATAAATATATTTATCAATGAGGTCCCAACGCTCGGACCAACAGTGAATGGCTAGGGACGCCTGGTTGGATGATAACAAGACAGTTCCAGCAGAAGGGGGCGGGCTGTGGACCCTTCTGAAGCTTCAGTGGTTGAACTATGATTCAACTGAAAACATCAGTCCATTTTTGCACTAAGCGAAAGCAGTAGTTGTGCAAATCATTGTACTCACACTGGCCAAGGAACCACCAAGGGGCCGAAAAGGACAGGGCGGAAAAGCTCCGTCCCCAGCTCCCTCCCCTTCTCTTGGCCTGCTTGGTGTGATTGGGACACTTGATTTCTGGGCCTCCCATGTAGCGACCCTAACTCTGAACACTGGCTGTGTTTACAGCCCTTCATGTGTGGTGATTTGACAAACCAGTGAGCAACGCTGTGACTTCATTTCTGGAAAGTGAATATCACCAGTGATTTCTCAACAGTGTCCAGCTGTGTTTACTTTAACACACCTTGTTTTCCGTTTTTATTGACAACGGCTACAGAACTCTGCCATTTGCTCTGAGTTAATGAGAGGGCATCTGTTGCATCCCATTGTGCTTGGTCAACATCTCACACACTGTTTACTCCGACTCTATGGGCAATACGGAATCTCCAACAGATAATGGAAGAGTTGCTTCTTTCCAGACTGGAGTTGGTTTCGTGCAGAAGTGGAGAAGTGAGCATCTTCCCTGGCACCTGTGAATCAGGTCTTCCTGGCTTGGGTTATTGGAATTTAGTCACATGTTAAAAGGACCCAATTCCTGCTAGGTGTGACATGAGATTTTGCTGCAAGTAGAAATCCCTAAACATCAAACCTGCTGATAATCAAATGAAAAAAACTCATTCCAAGGTCAAATAGAAATATATTCATTGTCAAAAATCACATGGACCTTGCAGGATAAGAAAGAACAAGGAAGATGGTCAGGTTTCTACCATCAGATGATCTTACGGGCAGATGAGGAGTCAGAATACATATGAATACGAAGAGATGAACTTCAAAATTGGGCTGCAAATGGCCAAGCTGTGGTGAATCAAGCAGACCAGAAAGGTCCCCTGAGGAAGCTGTGCTGGTGGACTGGGCCAGGACTCCCTCCAGCACAGTGCGCCCGGACCAGGTTCAGGACCAAGCTGGGTGATTGAACTCGGAAAAAAAAAAAAAAAAGGACAACCAGGTATGGCTTTTTGAGTGAAGAGTAAGTCTCTTCTGTCAAAGATGCCCCATCTGTGTCCTAGCTAATGCCTAACACCACCCTTACGAGGCAGGAGAATAGGGAATTAGGGTAACCACGTGTCAAAACATAAGCAAAGGAACAGCATGTGCAGCCATTTCCAGGCAAGATTAGGCAGCATTCAGGCCACATCCTCACTCCTGTGATAACAATGCCGGTTTCCACTTCAGCCTCTGATTGGTCAGGGGCCAATCCATCATAGGGGTAACCAATTGGAGGCCTCTAAAGGGCACCTAGGGGTATTACTAAACTATTTCAGCTTAAAAACTGCAAAGAACATTGTAATTGGGGCCGTCCAGCTGCCTGCCCGATCGAGCCCACTCTCACTCTAGAGAGTGTACTTTCGCTTCAATAAATTTGCACTTTCGTTGCTTCGTTCTTTTGTTGCTTCGTGCATTTTGTTAAGTTCTTTGTTCAACGTGCCAAGAACCTGGACAACTCACAGTCGTGACTTCCCATCCGGTAACACTCATAGAGGCATTCCTTTGCAAAAGGTTTCTTGATCCCTGTTCAAAGGCAAGTGCCATGTTAAGGTACTCTTATTCATGTGAATAATTTCCCTTCTTAAAATCAGGTTTCTATGGGAGAGGAAGAAGTGGGGAGTATGAAGACCCCAGGAAAAGAGTTTGCAAAGAGGAGAAGATCCAATTTCACACCTTTGAGTAGTCCAGCTCTGGAATCCAGTGGGGGATTTTAGAAGATTCACCAAGGTCCATCTGTCCTTTTCCTGCTGTTCTTTCCAAATAGGCAAAGGAGTAGCTGAGGGAAACGCAGCTTTGTGAGGGAAGCCTGGAGCATCAGAAATGTGCTCACACAGAGGCTGTGACAGGAGACCTGTGATGTGGCAGGCTCATTGGTGCACACACGGCTGTGTCGGCCATGGCCCTGTCAGGTGGTTCGGGAAGGAAAGGCCCCCAAATTCATCCTTCTGAGTCATCAGTCAGATAGATATCTCATTGTTTTTTCTCCACTCCCACAGCGACCCTGAAGCTTCACATTGACTTCCTGGCTCAGACCGCCTGTATGGCACCTAGCAGGCTGTGCTTGCAGAACAGCAGGCTGGCTCTGTGCACCTGCTCAGTGGGGCTGGGCCTTCACAACCTGCACGGAGGCTGCTCGTCCTCAGCCTTTCTCTACCTGGCTTCATGAAAGTTAATCCTGCTGGGACCCCACAAGGCAGCACAGAGCCCACTATGCCCATGACTGGTGCCCTGGGCTGGCACACAGGGTTAAATGGAGGAGACCGGGAGAGAGGGATGCCTGAGAAGCAGGAGATATGGGCTGGAGCAGAGCCACCTCCTATAACTCACCCGTGATCCCAGCCAACCTGCTCAGCCCTCCTCACAGAGCCTCAGTCTCCTCATCTGTAAAATGGGTATGCTTTGTTTTCTCCTGTGTTTCCTTGCTCCCATCAGGAATATGGCAGCAGTTGAAGTCAGCTTTCTAAGCCTTGTCTTTTATGAAATGCAATGCTTTATTTTCTCTTGAAAAGAAATGAAACTATCAGAGACCAGGCGGGAGAGTTTTTGGGGCGGTAGAGTGAAGGATTGCTCTTCTTTTCCTTGTCCTCAAAATATTCCTACAATCTTGCTCTTTTTTTTTTTTTTTTGAAAGTTTTTAGTTTATTAATCTTCTCGTGAAAAATCCACAACGGTCACAGATAACATCATCGCAGCTCCTTTACTCTGTCCGCTTTTTGCCAGCCCAACATTGGCCTTTGCAGTCCCCTGGACTTTCTTCCTCCTGTTCCTGTGTTAATTCCATTGCTTTCTGGAGGTCTTGTTCTCACACAGGCCATGTCTTGCAAGTCTATGTTTGCGTGCCTTTTTCTTTGCATAATCCAGAGAATCATCAGTCATGCCAAAGCCGGTTGTTTTGCCACCACCAAAATGAGTTCTGAATCCAAATATGAAGATGACATCTGCTGTGGGCTCGTACATTTTGGCTAGTTGTCCCCGAATTTCTGTCTCAGGCACTGCGGCCTTCCTGGGTGAAGGACATCAGTGACCATTTGTTTCCTCTGAAGTAGTCGGTTGGTCATGAGCTTTCTAGTTGGATGGTTACTGTGTCGTTCACGATGGTGGCCTATCCTCAGACAGACAGGGAGGAAAAGAGACAACTTCGCTCTTTAATGGAAAGTATTTTTGTTTCGGACATAGTATTAGAGTGATTCTATATATCTAACATCTTCATGAAACCCTCTGAGGAACTGGGAACTTGGTGACTCGTGCCTGGTTTAGCTGTCTCCTCCAATGGATAACGTGTGCCCTAAGCACAAGGGACCACACCCTCTTACTCAGTTTTCTATACCCAGAGCTCACCTAGTACAGGGCTGGGTGCTTTGTAAGAGTGTGCGAAGTTTCTACTGAATGAACAAATTAGATGAGGTCATGTCCCAGGAAGGTGGGAGCTGCACCTGCTCTGCTCTCCCTTTCTCTCCTGGCGCATGGCTGACTGGAGTGTGTGGCTAATAATGTGACTTCTAACGAGTTCATTCACCAAATAGTAAATAAACAAAATCAGAAGGGATTTTCTTATTTTGAGACAGGGTCTTGTTCTGTTTTCCAGGCTGGAGTGCAGTGGCACAGTCAAGGCTCACTGCAGCCTCGACCTCCCTGGCTCAAGTGATCCTCCTGCCTCAGCCTCTGGAGTAGCTGGGACTATAGGCATGTGCTACCATGCCAGGCTATTTTTTGTAGGTTTTTTTTTTCTGCATAAATGGGGTTTTGCCATGTTTCCTAAGCTGATCTTGAACTCGTAGGCTCAAGCAATCTGCCCACTTGGGCCTCCCTAAGTGCTAGGATTACCAGTGTGAGCCACTGTGCCTGACCCACAAGTGAAAAATTTAAAGTATATTTTGTTAGAGAGAGAGGAGGGGACCGGAGGCCTGGATAACATGCAAGGTCTTCATAAGACTTCATGGCAACAGTGTTCCCTGGTCATATTTTGATGATCAAGTTGGAGAAAATAGCTCTTAAACTCAAACCCAGGGGCAAGGTAACTTGTTTCTAGTAGGATTTTTTTTCTCTGTCTATAGTGGAGATTTCAACAGTTTCCATTCACCCTTGCACACCTACGAGTTACCTGGCCCTTCTCAGTCATTCCACAGTCAGCACCTCCCAGGCTCCATGCAGAGCCCTCTGCCGACTCCTGAGGAGGTGTGAACAAGGAGTGTCCCTGTCCTCATGGTGCTACATGGAAAGGCAAGTGACCCAACAGGCAGCACTGGAGAAAGGGCCTAACTGGGGAAAGGCCAGTGGGCGAGGCTTGGTGGAGGAGGAGCTTGCTGGACTAAAGAGGTCAGGGAAGGCTTGGAGGAGATGCGGTATGAGCTGGAACTGGAAATACCAGCAAGACCAGGACAGGCTTGAGAATGGGCCAGGCATGCTCAGGCCCCAGGGCATAGACTAACAATCTGGCTGGAGGAAGGAATGGAGGAACAAGCTGATAGGAGGGTGACCTCATGTGGACTGGACCCTACGTTCAGGAGGTGACCACACAAGCCAGGATGGGTGGATCTACTTAGCTAATCCTGGAAGAAATCATGGGATCAAATTAAATATATGCATTGGCAACTACAGATCCAGGTCCACCTGCCTGGGTCTCTGTGGGGGTGCATCCCACACCTCCCTGGGGGCCATCCCACACCTTGGGGGCCATTCCACACCTCCCTGGGGGCCATCCCACATCTTGGGGGCCATCCCACACCTCCCTGGGGGCCATCCCACACCTTGGGGACCGTCCCACACCTCCTTGCCACTGCCACAACCTTTGCCCTTTCTAAGCAGGTGCTGTGTAGAGAAAGTCCTCCCCGTGCAACCTCTTGCAAAGGGCCATGTGCGACTTTCAGACTCCAAGATTTTCTTGATATTTATAAAACACCTTTGCCTCCATTCCCAAACGGAATTCTCCATCCCTGGGCTCCATCTTGAAGGGAAATGATCACAACTGTGGCCATTGGGTGTCTCCTACTGGTGCGAGTTGGTAACTACAGCATCTAAATGGCTGTTTTCCAGACCTCTACAGGGTAAGAGCCAGTGGGGAGGTGGTCTTGAGGTGGAATTCCAGCTAATATTTACTGGGTGTTTCCTCCATGCCAGGCACTTTCCTACAGAAAACTAGGAAAATGCTAACTCATTTTCTCCTCACAGCAATCCTGTGAGGTCAGTACTGTTGTTATCCTTTTATAATCCATGAGGAAACTGAAACGCAGAGAGGCTAAAAATGTACCTAAGAGTCCCAGGAAGAGAGAAGGCAAGACACACCTTTGTCGTTGCAAACAAAAGTTCAGCAGGACCGGCTTCGGGGAAAGGCAGAGCGTGCCTGCTGTCACAATACTGGCTTTCAGCAGGCTGCCTGTCTAGATTCAAGAGTTGTAGTTCTTACTGATATAAATCATACCATGGTGATCCTGGTTATTTAGAGTTAATGTTAAAACTCAGTTTTTTTGAAGGGTGCAAATCATTCGACTCAACCAAATTTAAATACTTAACTATCTGAAGTCCCTGGCAGGATACTACAAAAATGAAGGCAGTGGGTACAAATAACAAAGTTAAAATAACTCACAGCGTGATGTCAGTGAGAAGGCATGTACAGAAATAATCATAATGCAAGAGAGAATGTTCTAGAAGAATGCTATTAATGCTATGGGAACACAAGGCAGAGTCAGCAGTGCAAATCTTACAGGACTTCCTGGAAGGGCGACTTCTGAGCTGGGTTGATGGTGGAGATGGTTGGGAGGGGCAAGGGAAGGTGTGTTTTGGTGGAGGACATAGTGCTGGCAGAGGCAGTGAGGCAGGAAACAGTGTGCTTTGGAGGCCACTGGAAGAGTGAGGCTGCTTGCACCTTACAGGAGGGCAATTAGGGGAGACTAAACCTAAGGATGGGCCAGACCACAAAGGAGTTAGGAATTTTTAATTATATTACATACAGTGAAAGTTTTGGATCAGAAACGAGGGTCCAGAAGGCAATAGATACATTTGTTGGTGCAAACAAACTTGTGAGCAGGACCAGTTTTAGGAAGGGCAATGTACCTACATATCGGGTAAGATTTGCAAAGACTCTTAAAGAGTGCTGTAAATAGAACATCCGCACACCTGCTGGTGCCTGCCCAGTGCCGAACAGCCCACCTGTCTCCAAGCCTCCTTCTACCCACCTGCCACCAGGGCTGGTATTTCAGCATTAAACGCCAGGTGAGGCAAGGGCTTGGATAGGAACTACATTGAATGTAAAGCCATACATCACTTAAAAACAGGGATACATTCTGAGAAATGTGTCGTTAGGTGATTTTTCGTCCGGTTTGGGATGGAGATTTGCTATACTCTATCTCCCTTAACAGGTGAGGGCTCAACCTACTTCAGACTAAAGTCTCCCCTACTTACCCTGTGCTTTCGAGCCGGGACACCACAGCTTTCCCCCTTGGGTGCTCTGGGAGGCCGGGGACCAGGCATGGTGGTGCCAGTCCCAGAGGGCCAGGAGCTGAGCTTAGAGTCTCAGGATCACAGTGGACCAGAACAGTCAACACACGCTGGCCTCTCCAGACAGAGGTGCTCCGAGAAGGGTATCCCACGCAGAAGACACATGCGCCCGCGCTCACTCATTCGCGTGCTCTCTCTCCGCCAACTAACTAGAAAGTAGCAAGTTCTCTTTCCTCCTCTCTCTCTCATCCTAAACTTGGACTGATCTGCCGAGTTCGTAGGAAATTCATGTCACAAGGGTCTATTTTCAGCAAACGTGACTTGCAGGGTTATCCTTGCACAGAACAGTTCAGCCAAGCACCCACCTGTCTTTGCGGAGGCTTTGGTCATGTGCTGGACGCTTACCCAGAGGCACAGTGTGGAGCAAGTGATTGGAAAGCTGGGCTCTCGTCCCCCACGTGGAGCGCAGTGGCTCCGGGAGCGATGGCTTTTTATAGCCTGCACAGGTGGCTGTGCTGCCAGCCCCTCCCTGGAAGGCGGAGTGCTCTGCTCCTCACCCCCTGCTAGGAGAAACCTTTTCAGAGAGAAGAGAAGCTCAAATAAATGACTTGCCTTCTCCTGAGAACTTAAAGCACTTTGATGCTTTCAAGGTTTTTCTTAATGGAGATCAGATATTGGACTGAATCCATCTGAATGGGTACTCAAGAGAAAATATGTGATTGGAGCTCTCCTTGAATCCGCAGAGAGGGACATGGATGAATCTGGAGAACATCATCCTCAGCAAACTGACACAAGAACAGAAAATGAAACACCGCATATTCTCACTCATAGGCGGGTGATGAAAAATGAGAATACATGGACACAGAAAGGGGAGTACTAAACACTGGGGTCTGTTGGGGGGAAAAGGGGAGGGCCAGTGGGAGGGGGAGGTGGGGAGGGATAACCTGGGGAGAAATGCCAAATGTGGGTGAAGGGGAGAAGCAAAGCAAAGCACACTGCCATGTGCGTACCTACGCAACTGTCTTGCACGTTCTGCTCATGTACCTCAAAACCTAAAATCCAATAAAAAATTTAAAAAAAAAGAGAAACTATGTACTTTTTAAGAATTTTCTATCAGTAACAGTGTTAGTCTTTGAAAAGAACCTTCCGAATTTTAGACTTAGTTGCAAATTGAAAATGAATCTGGCTCATACTGCTCCTTTCCTAGAGAAACAAAGACAAAATCAATAATTTCCTCCAGGCCTGGAAGTAGCCAGATTTTGTGGGGGCTCTTACAGTTTGCCAGCACGTTAAAATATAAAAAATATAATCGTTGCAACCGCATTCCATACCAAGACGCATGTTCTATTAATAGATGCCTTTAGTCTGTCTGGATGCCACACATGTGCAGCAGACATCTAGTGGGAGCAGAAGGGCTTTCTCTATTGACCTTTATACAGCTTAGGCTCATAAGAGTGGTTCCCAAATACAGAAGCATCTGTTAAAAATTCAAAACCGAAGCTCCTTTCTTAAGGTTGCCTGTTAAGGAAACCGGACCTTCATAACTTTATTATCTTTTTTATTTTTATTTTTTGAGATGGAGTCTTGCTCTGTCACCTAGGCTGGAGTGCAGTGACATGATCTTGGCTCACTGCAACCTCTGTCTCCCAGGTTCAAGTGATTCTCCTGCCTCAGCCTCCTGAGTAGCTGGGATTACAGGTGTGTGCCACCATGCCTGCCTAATTTTTGTATTTTTAGTAGAGACAGGGTTTCACCATTTTGGCCAGGCTGGTTTTGAACTCCTGATCTCAGGTGATCCACCTGCCTCGGCCTCCCAAAGTGCTGGGATTACAGGAGTGGGCCACCATGCCTGGCCTCTAACTCTCTTTAAATAATGTGGAAGGAGAAGAATGATTTCAGTGCAGGAAAAGAGAAGCTGAAGTTAGTTTGGCACTGATTCGCATTTCTGCAAGTTAAATTGCCTCTATTTCAGACTTTTCTGCACTGAGGTATTTACATGTTTATTAATTGAAAGGTAAGGGAATTGGAAATAAAGGCAGCCTCTGCTCTGTTTCAGTGTCTGCACTGCTTTCTCAGGCCCATCCTCATGGTTGTGGGGAACTGTGTTAGGATGTGGTGCTGCCTCTGGCCACGACTGTTTGGTTTAGAGGTGGATGAGTGGCTTTTGCTGGGCCAGGGATGTCTCCACGCTGCTCTTGGCCACAGTAAGTCCTTGGTTAAGGAATAACCACCAGACCCAAATTAGGATAGAGCTGTGTTTTTTGGGAATTTTGCAAGTGGAATGAAGAGAAGAGACCATCTCTTGGGTGTTAGGATTGTGAGACGAAAAGTTGGGGAATCTTTAGGGGACCATCTGCCTCCCAGGTGTTCTTGGGGGAGGGGAGAGCAGTCTGCAAGGAAAGGAGCAGAGCAGGAGGGGATGGAGGGACCCCCTTGGCAGTGCTGCCTCCTGGGAGTCCAGGTGTTTTCTATCTGGGTCTTGTGACTCCCTCCAGAATCTTCTTGTCAAATGTACATCTTCAACTCCTAAAAAAATCAATCCATTGTACAGGAAACCGTTAGGGCTGTGTACTAGTGTGTTTTCATGCTGCCGATAAAGACATACCCAAGACCGGACAACTTACAAAAGAAAGAGGTTTAATGGACTCACAGTTCCACGTGGCTGGGGAGGCCTTACAATCATGGCGGAAGGTGAAAGGCATGTCTCACATGGCAGCAGGCAAGAGAAGAGAAACTCCATTTATAAAAGCATCAGATCTTGTGAGACTTATTCACTATCACGAGAATAACACAGAAAAGACCCTGCCATGATTTAGTTATGTGGGAATTTGTGGGAGCTACAATTCAAGATGAGATCTGGGTGGGAACACAGCGAAACCGTATCAGGCTGATTTCTACAAAATTTGACCAAAAACTTTCTAATATATGTAGCTCATATAATTAATTTTCTGCTAAAGAAGATCTAGAAGACAAAACAAAATACAAAATTTTCCTTGTACATTTAAACAGAAAATGCCATAACCTTCAGATGGCATTTACTAAGAGGGCAATTAATCATTTTTTTACAAACATGCAGAGTTTGATAGTCACAGCAAGGAAATATTTTCTCCTCAGCCTACTTCCCAATATGCGGGATAGTCACAATTATGTTAAAATTAAGTTTTTGAAGATATTTCTTCCATTTCATGTTTCCTGAAGGAGTAGTCTTATCTGTTGTATTATTTCTATTTTTAACTCTAAAATTAGTCTGTAGTATTATCACTTTGAGCAGACACTCTTATAAAAAGTAATCAGATACCTATATAATCAAACGTATAATATGTGGCATAATTTATTTATATTCAAATAGCATGTTTATATTTACATTATAAAAATTAAATATGATTAGTAAAGAAAATTTGAAAAATGTAGAAAAATAGAGGCAGATAGATACATGCTGGTCATATTTTGGTATATTTCTTGTCTGATCCTTTTCAATGCATTTTTATGTAGTTCTGATTCTTTTAAAGACACAGTTTTGTTTTTTGTTTCTTTATCACTTAAGATTATAGTGTGACAGGTAAAAGCCCCATAAAACTACATATCTCAACCATACCTCGGCTTTCTGTTGAAACTGCTCTCTATAACCCAAATGTGAATAAGTAATTAAGGACTGTAATTTCCACCCTACCCAGACAATGTGTAAACAAATACTAATCTTGACTTTTGTGAACCTCTTAAGTAACAATCAGAATGTCAAAAGTCCCCTGGCCCTCGGGAGAGTCAGGAGCCCCTCACCCTCATCTCTGCCCAGGAGGTGATTTACAGAATCCACTAGTCCTCAGAACCTCTGAAGCCCCTCACCCCCACCCCTGCCCCTCACCCTCACTCCCAAGGTAGTTTTACAGGTATAAAGAGTCTTGACACCCTCCTTTCAGGGCCAGGGGTTGGAGAGATGTGAGTCCTCCCTGGCTGCCGGCAATAAAGACCCTGCAATTTGGCATATTTTGTCTTGGTGTTGACTTCCTATGCTCCGGCCAGTACAACAATAGTACACACATTTCCATGTTAGTTACAAGTTTTTTATGGTTTTTGTGATTGTGTGTTATTTAATGTTATAGATGCATTGTAATTTAATCTGTCTTCCTATTTTTAAGGAATTAGATGGCTTCAAATTTTTAACTATTATTAACTATTTTTAACTAAATAATGCTATAATAAATGTTTGTATGCACTTTTATAATACTTAGGATTATTAGCTTAGAACAAATTCCTAGAACTGTATTTCTGTACTGAAGCTTCTGATGAGTTTAAGCCTATTTATGCACGTTACATTCCACCACAGAAGGACCGCACCAAAGCATTCTCTATCTAGTGTTAAGTGTGCTCACTTCGTCTGTGCTCACCAGCAGAGGGCGTGCTCATATTTAAAAATCTTCATTAATTTAATAGGGGAAAAATTTTTATCTTATAACTTGCTTCTGTAAACATTATTGTAAGATTAAACATCATGCAAATGTTTGCTAACCTGATGTATTTCTTCTTTAATGATTTTTCCATTCATGGTTCTATCGCAGACATTTAAATGAAGGACTGTTGAGGTGAATGGCAGGAAAGTGGCACCTGACAGTCAACTTGTCATGGTCTTCCCTTGGTGCCATGGAAATACTCATGGTGACACAGAAAGTTATGAAAATTAATGGCACCGCCAAAAATTTGTATTAAGAGGGAAACTATTGCCAAACAAGGAAGAACATTCCAGAGCACAAGTGTGCCTTTTATTTTGTTCCAAAAAATTTGTTAAACAATATATCCATAACCATATCATGATTCAAAAATACAGAGAACATCTGTACATTATTTAATTAAAAAGACTTGCAATATGGTCTTTCCTTTACAAAGAGCGCACAGGTAATAATTCCTTGGAAATAAAATGTAACATTCATATGAAGCTGCATCAGTTCTCTGGCTGAAATGTGGTTAAAAGTGAACACCACAAAATACACAGGAAGAAAGAAACATCAATGAAACTCTTTCCTGGATGGGACTATTTTCTTACACTTCTCCTGCTTTGAAATTCCTCTTGGCACAGATAATGAAGGCTGTTAACTAAAATTTAGGAAATTAAGGAAAACCTTAAGCCTTCAATGCCCATAATGTGCCTCATTGTTTTATTCTAAACCATGATGACCTAACCTAGGACAGGGCAGACGCTGGTTCTGTGGTCATGTGGGAAGCTGCTCTGGGTTAGTGTTATTGTTTAGAGCAGACCCTGCCAGGGATCCTGATGACAGGTGAGGAGGCCAAGTGCAGTGGGGATGCTGAACAGGGGACAAGCTGTCTGCTGTCCCCATCCATCCCAGCAAGCCCTCTCACTGTTGCTGGTCTGTACAGCTGCTTTTTGCTGTCCCAGGCAGACTGGAAGACACCCAGCCCCATGGCCCTGGCCAATAAATACTGGCCTCATGTCCACTTGCCCAGGGGCCCTGCCCAGCACGAGATGGACAGTCAGCTGCTGTTCAGACGGCCACGAGGCTCCCTGCTCAGCATCTGTGTCCCAGGCAGCAGCACCACAAGCATATCACAGATGATGGGGCTCCGTTTAACCAACTCTGTTTTTTTCAATGCAGCGTGCTTCCTCCTATAGGAAAATTGGAGGATTTCCTCAAATGGCTGACTGATAATATAGCACTGAGACCAGGAAAAATGATTTTGCTTCTCCTCTGGGTAAAACGCTGCTGACCTTGGAGGTAAATCACACAGCCACGGAGGGACCCACATCTTTGGCTCATATGAAGCTGCCAGAGTGACCCACTGGGTCAAGCCCAGACACCCCCAATCCAAGAGCTGTGTCTGGAGCTGGGCAGGTGTGTGTGTGGGCGTCTGGTACCAGACTAAATCCCTGAAATCATGCCTAAGAAGAGAGCAGCCGGCCTTCAGAGCAAGGTTTGGATGACGCAAGCAGTGTGGCTCCTGTGTCCTTGCAGGGCTGGGGCCAGGCCAGGCGGCATGACCTTCTTTTCCAACTGAACGGCCACTCCTGAGTGTCTCTCCCACTGGCAGGCAGCCTTAACCACAGGGAAAGGCATTCGGTTAGGGTCCAAACTGTGTCCCAGGGAATTGTCTTATTCTGCTTACGTTTTCTGTTTTTTGGCAGACCTATATTTGTATTATTTTAGTCATATTATTGCAACTGGTAAAAGTAAACACTAAAAAGTGATAAGCACAGAAACTTAAAAAAGGCCAAAGTTCAATACATGGAATGGTGTACAGTCGCAGGCAGGAGGGCATCACTGCATGTTAACAACAGCCTCCCACCCTGAGCCAGTCACCTGTCCTGGAAAGGCAGTGAGACGTCAGGGAGCCAGGCGATGATCAAACCTTAACCAGCCACCAGAACGTGCATCAGTAACACCAGGTTGGGGGAATTCACTCAGGTTGGTGGTAAAAATATTTAGGGGAAGATAGTCGAGAACGTTATAGAATATAGTCTCAAACCCTTTTGGAAGGCCTAAGGATTTTTTCATAGTTTCAGTAGAAGTTTTGGCTGAAGGCAGCCTAAATCCCCTTACATTTAGTTAATAAGTAAAGCAAATAGCAGGGTATGTGGGGGAGTTTACCTAACTAACTTGTTTACTCACGCGGTCTTAAAACTAACCTTTGAGCCAGATGGCCCCCTTGCGGGTAGGCTGCAGAAATATTATCCTCTAATGGTGTTTGCTTCAGGCATTGCAACTTGTGTTTTAATCTCTTCACTCTAGCGGTGTTGACTCAGGCCTTTATCAATTAAGTTTTACTAAATAAATGCAAGTCTCACTGGGTGCCCGTGGCCGGCGGCTGCTATCTTTTTACAGCACTCTCCAGGGTGCCGGCAAGCAACCAAGACCCTCAGCCAAACTAGCAAAGCATCTATCTGTGTGTTGGTGTCCTGTAATCATCTGTGGTTCAGTCAGAGTCTGCAGGACAGACCCACACAGGTGGTGACCCGACAGTGGAATCCAACATGGGGTGACCCCACCACCAGGTCTTTCTGGTGACAGCAATGGGAGCAAATGTCAAAGGTGGAAGCCTTGAGTATCTCTTTGAGAAGGTGGAGTGCAAACATCAGATTCACTTTTTTTTTTTTAGATGGAGTCTTGCTCTTTCACCCAGGCTGGAGTGCAGTGGCTCGATCCTGGCTCACTGCCACCTCCGCCTCCCAGGTTCAGGCAATTCTCCTGCTTCTGCCTCCCGAGTAGCTGGGAAGGCAGGTGTCCACCACCATACTCAGCTAATTTTTGTATTTTTAGTAGAGACGGGGTTTCGCCACGTTGGTCATGCTGGTCTCTGATTCCTGACCTCAGGTGATCCGCCCACCTTGGCCTCCCACAGTGTTGGGATTACAGGTGTGAGCCACCGCGCCCAGACATCTGAAGAACTGCCAGGTGCTGTCTTATCCCAAACTCCCTGCGCTTACCTATTTCTCTCCACAAAAAATGGTAAAAGAGTGAAGAAAATGTTTCCCCCCACAATTTATTCTCCGTAATTTTTAAACATCTGTGTTAACAAAAAGCTGTCATTAAATGAAAACACATCTTTAGTTTCACGGCTGTGGCTGAGACCGGTGTGTGGAGTGCTGTGGCTGGCTCTCTCTGGGGCCGGCCTGACCCTTTTTCTTGTGAGCTGCAGGGAGGCACCGGCTCTGAGGGTGCACCTTCCAGCCTGGGACCCCTGGGGTGAGGTGCAGGAGCGCTGACCACCCACCTGCACCTGCCTGGCACCTGCCATCTGGAAGGGTCTGCTTGTGCCTACTGACCATACCCACGGGCATCCGAGAGCATGCCCTGCTCCCTCAGCTGGCTCCTGGGAAGCACAGGCAGTCCAGAAACATCCCTGCTGGTCCAGGAACCACAGGGTCATGGGTGTGGAGACAGCGCTGTTAGATGTTCACTCCCTGTGAACCTCCTGTGGTGAGGGACCCATCTGAGAGACAGAGCCTCACAAGTTCCTTTCTGCTTTATTTCCTGTCTCAGTGAAACATTAGAAAACGGGAGGAACAGATATTATAGATGCAGCCATCAGACGGAAGCGAGGTTATCATTCCAAACGACCCTCCTCATGAAGAAAATCAGACTTAAACTGGGAATTGCATGTCTCAGATGTCTTGTAGGTTTCTTTCTCCGGTGTGAGGACAGAAAAGGGCTCCCTGCCTTCCCTAGGAATCCTCTCCCTCCTCTAAAGGCCTGAGAGCATTCCTGAGAGCTTGCAGGGCTCCTGGGAGCCACACTCAGCACCATCACAAACGTATCCCAACAGACCACATGCTCACTTTCCTCCCCAGCTAGTACCAAAAAGAATTCCAAATCGGTTTGGTGAATGGTGAGTAAACCCAGAGTGCAGTCTAGTTTCCAGCGTCATTCCAGCCATTTTGCAGCACGGAGTCTTGGGACGTGAGCTGTGGGGCCGGCAACGTGCAACACGAGCAGGGCAGGGCAGGGCATTCATGGTTCATCAGCTCCTGGTAGCTGAACTCTTCACAGACACACAGACCCGCGATCTTCATGCTGTTATGATCATTTCTTCTTCACAGTAAAAGCATCAGGAATTCCCAGAGAGACAAGACATCAGCCCAGTTGTTCTGCTGTCTCTTGTCGCTGCTGGTCACAGAACCAGGAGACCTTTGGAAATGAAGAGCCCGTTACTCCAGAGGTGAATCCTCCGAGGGAGGACTGAATTTCCAGCCAAAAGGCAGTGCACAGTGACGCAGAGGCCGCTCCCACTGGGGAAGAGCCCCTGGCCTCTGCAGGCCCGTCAGAGGCCTCCCTGACAGGCGTGTTTGGTGGCGGGAACTGGCATGGAGCTGAGTGCGAGGGGACACGGGCCACAGCCACACTGGCCCTGCACGCGTGTCTCAGTGGCAGTTGTGCTCCTGTGGCGCTGGGACGCATGGAGCCAGTGCTGTACGAAACAGTCCTAGAAAACTACAAACAGCCAGGCGTGGTGGCTCACACCTATAATCCCAGCACTTTGGGAGGCCGAGGCAGGTGGATCACGAGGTCAAGAGATCGAGATCATCCTGGTCAACATGGTGAAACCCCGTCTCTACTAAAAATACAAAAATTAGCTGGGCATGGTGGTGCGCGCCTGTAGTCCCAGCTACTCGGGAGGCTGAGGCAGGAGAATTGCTTGAACCCAGAAGGCGGAGCTTTCAGTGAGCCGAGATCGTGCCATTGCACTGCAGTCTGGGTAACAACAGTCAAACTCCGTCTCAAAAAAAAAGAAAAAAAGAAAAGAAAGAACAAGCTACGTGAAGATGAGACCTCGAGCTGCAAAGTGGTGGCTGCGGACCGGGTTAAACGGTCTCCACCCCGCCTGTGCGCTTGGCTTGGCAGCCTGAGTTCCATGCCCTCGGTGACTGCTGTGCACATACAGGATCATCCTGTAAAAAGTTACAGTGAAGTCACGGAGGCGAGTCCCTGCAAGATGGCCCCTCTGTGCCAACGCAGCTTGGTGGTTTCTTGTTTTAGGAAACATCCAGAATTACAGCTGGCCATGGAGTTATTAACACATCAGTTGAACAAGGCATCTTTAAATGAAAGAAAATCTTGCAACAGGAATACAGGAGTAGATGAACTCACTTTTGGATCTGGCTACAGCTTTCCCTTACTTCCTCCTTTCCTGGATGCACCGTGCATTTTCCTTTGGATTTCATGCAAGGTAACTGTGGCCTCTGGAGGAAGGCAGAGGTGGGTCTTACTCCGGTTACAGCGCGTTATTTACCAAACTCTAGTTACACTGCCTTTTTCTCCTCTAAAAAAGGTTGTCAAACCCTTTTATCTTGGAGCATTTTGGGACCTGGATTTCACTGCATGATTTGGGGAAATGCTTGTCTAAGGAGCTTTAAGGCTCTGTGTGAAGAACTGTAGATCCAGCCATGGTGCTTTCATGAGTAAAGACATTAGAAAGACTTTTTCATATATCAAAGGGTTCGGAAATATTCTCCTAGGCAGCCCATTCTATTAATTTTGGGTCCTGGGGCAGGAGAGAACAAATAATAATCTACATACCTCTATTTAAGTGGTATTGAGAAATTACACATCAAGGTAATAAACTCTTAAGTAAAATATATCCTCTCATCTTTCATGATTACTTGAAGGCCCTGGTGGGAGCTCTGCTCCAGAGCAGGAGGACACCAGCCACCTGTGGCACCATCTCAAGGTGGCACCACCTTGAGCTGGGCCCTGCTCTTACTGCCGCCTGACAGCAGTGCCCAGCCTGGCCCCATGCCTCACCCGCCCCTGCCCCACCAGCAGCCCTTGTTAACAGAATGGCAGCGTTGTTCCGGTGTTTGTCCCTTCCCAAGCCACTGTGTGTGTCTTCAAGGAAACTGCCCTTTCCATTGTGGGAGGTCCAGCCCTGATCAGTCCTCGGAGACAGTTCTGACAGGAGGCCCACACAGACTCTGAGAGCAGATGTGGGCCTCTGTGGCCAGGAATTCTGGGTGCTGGGTATCAAGAGGGGACCAGAGGGGGTCATGGTCTGTGGTGGGTACATCTCTTTGGCCTTCTGGATTCTTTGGCCAGTGGGAAGAAGTGAAGCCAGAGAGAGACCAAACATCACCCTCCAAAGTGGAGGCTGGAGGCGGAGGCTAACGCTGGGCTGTGGGGTGGGGCTGTCCTCAGCACGCCTCCTGAAAATCTTGCCTGAGGATGTACGGCAAGCATGTGAAAGATGGTCGGGAAAATTGTGATAGAACAGGGCGTGGGAATTCCCTCAAGCCAGGGGTGCTCCAGGTGTGGCCTCTGGACTCCAGGTCAGCATCACTGGGACCCAGTGAAGAATGCACCCTGGCAGCCCTCACCCCAGACCTTGGAATCTTACACAAGGGGCGGCCCAGCTGTCTGTGTTTCCACACGCCCCAAGAGTTTCTGATGTAGCCACTGAGCCGACCCTGCTCATTGCAGGAGTCCTGAGGATACTCGATTTCCTGAAGCCTGGTGGTTCCTGTCAGCCTGGGGGCATCTGCCCTGTGCACTGGGGAGGAGCCACCTTCTTGTCTGGGAACAACGCAGCCTCATTGACAGCTGAGGGTTCTTGTGGATTGTTCTTTCTGGAACTGAAAGTGCATTTGGAATTCCTTGCCGTAGCCTGTGCCTTGCTGAGGTCTGAGGTTCACAGGGCAGCTGCTGCTGTCTGGGCCTTCCCAGCTGGGGAGTGAATTCCCTCATCCTCACCGGTACTGTCTTGCTCTCCCCAAGGGAGGCACGTGCTTACTAGCAAGAGGGCCTGTCATGGTGGCCATCTGCCATGGGCTGAATTGTCCCCATCCCCTGCAATTGAGAGGCTCATGCAGTCCTCACCCCTCATACCTTAGGATGTGGTTGTACTTGCAGGAAGGGTCTTTAAACAGGTGATGAGGTCAATGTGAGGCCTTTAGGGCCCTAATCCAATATGACGGGAGTCCTCGTAAGAAAGGAGAACAGACACATGCAGAGGGAAGACGCAGGGAGGAGGGCCGTCTGCAGGGCAAGGAGAGCGGTGGTCGGAAGACAGCAGCCCTGCC
The DNA here is from genome assembly GCF_049354715.1 of Callithrix jacchus. Lineage (NCBI taxonomy): Eukaryota > Metazoa > Chordata > Mammalia > Primates > Cebidae > Callithrix > Callithrix jacchus. Next base: position 165,941,151 of record NC_133505.1, read on the forward strand.
ACACCTTGATTTTGGATTTCTAGCTTCCAAAAACGAAAGGAAATGATTTTTTGTCGTTGTTGCTCAAGCCCCCAAGTCCGTGGCAGTTTGTCACGGCCGCCCCAGCTGACCGAGACGCTGCCCCTCTGGCCTGCTCCCTGGCCTGTCATTCCATCTGGGTGTCTGGGTGTCGTGCTTTGCAACCCCCAGATCTATTCCTGACCTCCGTCTTCTTTGGTGTTTATAGTGGCTACTCCCTGGCATGCTTTGCCATTTTGATAAGTGTGACTTTGTCCCTTTCTCTAAATACTAAAGTTGCGTCAGGTTGAAGAAGCTTCCTTTCCTCAGTCACGGCTGGGGCGTCCTCGGCCACCGCGTTCCGTTATTAACAGCTCATGCTGCGTGTGGTCCCCTGGTCTCTGGTTGGTCTTTGGATGTTTTCTTATCGAATCCACAGGGTGGTAGCTCGGCCTCTAGCGGCCCCCTAGCTGTCTTTAATCTTGTGTATGAAATTAAAATATCCAGGACCATGGAAACTGAGGCTGAGGGGCTCTAATTGTGGTCTATTTTACACACACACACGCACCCATGAAGACTTTTGGTTGAATTATGATTGTTGTGGATGTACCTGCCTCCAGTATACAACATGCTGAGTTTTTCCAGGCCAGGCTGTTATTTTTCTCTCTATAGTTGCAGACCTAGGAGGATGCCTGGTATTTTGTGGATGTGTAATCGTTTTTTTTTTTTGAAAGAATGGATGTTTATGAGGGAATGGAAACTCCAAGTTTATAGAAACAAAACCATAATTTCCCATAATTTAAGCTTTACCAAACTTTCCTACCCAAAGGGCAGGACTTATCTCTTGACACTAAACTTTGGAGGTGGACCAGAGCCCTTGTGGTCATTGCTGGAGCAGCGTCTCTCTATGCACCTGACTTTCGAATGCAACATTGATTTGGATTCTTCACCCTCCTCTCCTTGTACTTTGGCCTCTTTCAGGACACAAACCGCTGTCAAGGTCAGATTTATGAGCAGGATCCGGGAACAGCCATTTCCCACCCTGGGCCACACAGAAGAACAAGATACATTTTGATTTCTGGTGCACACCGGAGATGAGGCTTTATCTTGTGGCGGGAAGAGAGAGGGGTCTTGGGCAGGGAAGCTGGCAGAGATGGGTCGAGGCAGAGGACAGGAAGGCTCTGGCGCCCTTTCCAGAGAGAGCACTGGTGGGGGGAAGCTGGAGGAGTCGTGAGGGGCTGGGCTTTGTGAGGCCTGGAGCCCAGGCAATCCTGCTTTGGGGGCAGAGATGGCTCAGTGCCCAGAGAATGGAGAGGAGGCCCTGCCCTCCACCCCTGTGCCTGCAGGATTAGCAGGGAGTCTGTGGCACCGGGTGCACAGAAGGGGTGGCAGGTGGTTGTGGACACACAGGAGGGGTTTGGCCACAGTCCGCACTGGACACTCCTGGGGTTCCAGCCACACAGGGAAGGCTGCGAGGTGGGGCGGAGGGGGGCTCCTGCAACATGGTGTTGTTGCTGACCAGCCCTGGTTCTTGCCTCAGCCACCTCCCTGCCACAAAGGCTATGACATTTTCCCCCAGGAAAGTCAATGTGGCTGTAGGGACGTTTCTTATAAAGCTGCGTCACACCCCTGGCAATGGCTGTGTTACAGATACTAGGATCCCCACTGCTCCTTTCCAGCACAGCTTCCCCAGCTCCCTTCACTGGTCATTCACATGGTGTCCTGCGCGTCCTCCCGGCTCCTTATGCCTTCTTTTCCCCAGAACCTGCTTCGTATTGATTTGTCTCATGTTTTCACGTATTGGTTTTCTTTGCTGAGCCAGATGATGGGAGCTCTGTGAGGATGGGGAGTTAGTTTTACACAGCCTTCTTTTCTTTTCTCTCTCTTTTTTTTTTTGAGTGACAGAGTCTTTCTCTGTGGCCCAGGCTGGAGTGCAGTGGTGTGATCTCGGCTCACTGCAACCTCTCTCTCCTGGGTTCAAGCAATTCTCTACCTCAGCCTCCCAGGTAGCTGGGATTACAGGTGCCTGCCACCATGCCTGGCTAAGATTTTATGTTTTTAAAAATTTTTTTATTTTTAGTAGAGACAGGGTTTCACTATATTGGCCAGGCTGGTCTTGAACTCCTGATCTCATGATACACCTGCCTTGGCCTTCCAAAGTGCTGGGATATAGGTGTGAGCCCTGCACCCGGCCCACACGTTCTTATTTTATTTACCCAAAAAGCGACCACACTGCCACATTGAGAACACACAGCTGCTGCTCAGGAATTTCTTGGTAATTAAATGAATGACTTAGAAAGCAGAGTATTTTTTTTTTTTTTGAGACAGAGTCTCGCTCAGTCGCCAGGTGCCAGGCTGGAGTACAGTGGCACGATCTCGGCTCACTGCAACCTCCGCCTCCCGGGTTCAAGCAATTCTCCCGAGTAGCTGGGATTACAGGCATGTGCCATCACACCCGGCTAATTTTTGTATTTTTAGTAGAGATGGGGTTTCACCATGTTGGCCAGGCTGGTCCCGACCTCTTGACCTCATGATCCGCCCATCTCGGCATCCCAAGGTGCTGGGATTACAGGTGTAAGCCACTGTGCGTGGCCCACACATTCTTATTTTATTTACCCAAATACCTACCACACTACCAGATTGCAAACACACAGCTGCTGCTCAGGAATTTCTTGGTAGTTAAATGAATGACTTAGAAAGCAGAGTATTTTCTTTCCTTCTTTTCCTCTTTCTTTCTTTCTTTCTTTCTTTCTTTCTTCTTTTTCTTTCTTTTCACTTCCATTTTAGGTTCAGGGGTACATGTGCAGGTTTGTTATTTAGGTAAACTTGGGTCATGGAGGTCTGTTGCACAGATGATTTCATCACCCAGGTACTAAGCCTAGTACCCATTGGCCACTTTTCCTGATCTATCCCTCCTCCCACCCTCCACCCTCCGAGAAGCCCAGTGTCTGTTGTTCCCCTTGGTGTGTTAATCATTTAGCTCCCACTCCTAAGTGAGAACATGTGGCGTTTGGTTCTCTGTTCCCGCACTAGTTTGCTAAGGATAGTGGCTTCCCGTTCCATTCATGTCCCTGCAAAGGACATGGTCTCGTTCCTTTTACAGCTACCCAGTATTCCATGGTGTCGCATGGGAGGAGGCTATTGCCATTGCCACTTCCTCTTACCACGATGGCTCTCTGTGTCCCCCTGGTGGCAGATCCATGCCCTGCATTGGCTATTTCTAGCACTCCCACAACGTTCAATGTGAACAGAATGGATTGTTAAATCTTGAAGGTCCTAAGTCTGTGATTGTAGAATTCTTCCGGCTAGATTATTGTGATACAATCTAGAAAGCCTCTGAATTCCCTACAAGATTAAACATTTGTTTAAATTTTGATGAAGTTGAAAACATAACCATCTTCTGGGTGATGTGTATGATTGCTTTCCAGTGACATCCTGCACTGCTGTTCTGTTTTCACATTTGTGTTTCAAACTGCAAAACTTCTATCAGGGCGGGGAGCCCCCGCAAAGCCAGCTCCCCGTACCGGTAAAAGTCTTGCAGTTTGAAAACCACACTCTGGAATAAGCAAGCCCCGCGTAAAAGGCTTGTGCCGTCAGTCCACGTTGAGTGGAGAGCAGCAGTGCAGTTTCAGAAAAGCCACATCCTCTCTTACATTCGTTTTGCCAGTTGAACTCTAGTGATTTTGGTGTTGTTATTAATTACTTTAAAAATGTGCTTTGGTGATACTTGAGAACTATATGCCCAGCTTACACCTCATTTGATAATTGTGTATTTGCATGAGTTATTACAGTAAAAATGAAGTAATTCAAATGTGGAGGTCTGCAGGTTTCCCTTTTTTTTTTTGAGACGGAGTTTCGCTCTTGTTACCCAGGCTGGAGTGCAATGGCACAATCTCGGCTCACCGCAGCCTCCGCCTCCTGGGTTCAGGCAATTCCCCTGCCTCAGCCTCCCGAGTAGCTGGGATTACAGGCACGCGCCACCATGCCCAGCTAATTTTTTGTATTTTTAGTAGAGACGGGGTTTCACCGTATTGACCAGGATGGTCTCGATCTCTTGACCTCGTGATCCACCTGCCTCAGCCTCCCAAAGTGCTGGGATTACAGGCGTGAGCAGGTTTTCCCTTTAACAGTGGGTCAAGTGTTGAGCTGTGTGAACAACAAATGATGCCGCTGAGGCCCAGATGAATACGTCAGTGTACCAGCAACATGTATTTAGTTGGGGGCAGACCCAGAAATGCACACGTAGAGCAGGAGTTCAAACCCCCAGTCCTGCCTTCTCACCACCAGGCCACCCAAATTGTCTGGATTCAAGAAAATGTACTTTGATATTGACAAAGTCCACTCTGCTTCTTTTTGCCTCTGGAGACCTGATCTATAATCGCTTAAAAATAATCGACACTGAGGCTAGTTACTTCTTTTCATGTTGATTCAAGTCACAATGTATTTTGCGTTGCCCATAGCACTTTGTTTAGCAATGTTAAAGGTATGATATTCTTGCCCAAGAACAGCTTATAATTACATGCGTTGGGGAGGAGAGACGTGGAAATGCAAGTGATTAATGGATAGTGTGGCAAGGTAAAGCTGGCACTGCTTGTCACTGTTTTCATTCTTTGTATCCCTGCAGTAACCTTTCTGAAAGTCTCCTAGGCAATCAAGAAGGCAGCCCCAGTCCTCCTTGACTCAGGTGTATCTGTCTGGGGGTCATGGCTCATTTCTGTGTGGGAGAATCTGGCAGATGAGCCACAGGAGGAGGGTGGTTGAAAGACACACTGCTTATGAGGTCTTACTGTGTACGAGGGCTCAGCAGGAAGAATCAAACCTTCCCAAGGCTGGGGTTTCCTTCTCTCAGAGCTGGAGAGCAATTTCTCTGCCACCAGCACTGACAATGTGCCTTGGCTTGGAAAGCAGCAAGCTCTTATCGTGGCTGGCCAGGGGCCCCTTTTGCCAACAGGGCTGCACGTGCCAAAGCACTGCTGCCCTGAAGTGTCTGCCTGCATGTGCACAGCATGTGCACACATCAGTGTGTACACGTGCATATATGCAGGCATGTTCCCATGCCTGGTTGCACACATCAGTGTGTGCACGTGCATGTATGCAGGCATGCTCCCGTGCCTGGGTGCACACATCAGTGTGTGCACGTGCATGTATGCAGGCATGTTCCCGTGCCTGGGTGCACACATCAGTGTGTGCACACGCATGTATGCAGGCATGCTCCCGTGCCTGGGTGCACACATCAGTGTGTGCACGCGCATGTATGCAGGCATGTTCCCGTGCCTGGGTGCACACATCAGTGTGTGCACGTGCATGTATGCAGGTATACTCCTGTGCCTGGGTGCACACACATATGTGCATGTGTGCTGGAGGTGAGGCCAGCTTCCTCATGTGCAGGACATGCAGCAGCTCTGGGTAGAATCTGTTTTTCAGGCAGCGAGTGATCCTTCAGCTGGGGGTCCTGCAAGTTGGGACTGGAGCATTCCTGGGTCCTTTTGGCCTCTCAGACCTTACGTGACTCCAATGTGAACCCCCAAACACGGGCCTTAGCTGCCTTCAAGTTCCAGGATAATTCGCTGTGAATGTGCTGAGTGTTTTGGAAATTGTGGCCCTCTATCTCTAGGACTGACAGGGTCCTCTATCTACAGTGTCAGGAAGTGTGTGTGGAAAGATGACAGAGCATGTGCAAACTAATATGGTCCCTCTCCTGTCATATACATTATGCACTCACCCCCAAACAAGGGTGTGTGCTCATTTCTCACTCCTCAGTGGGCAGGTTGGGCCAGGTGTTCTAGGATGGATCCTTCCTGTGTCCTGTGGTTGGTGATGGCAGCTAGGGCAACGTGTGGCTCATCCTCCAGCTGGCTGGCTGGCCTGGGCTCCTTCACGCGTTGCTGGGGCAAGGCTCCTTCACCTGTCACCTTGTGGATGTCCCACTGGCCAAGCCTAGCTTCAAGGGGGTGAGAGCATACTCCACCTCTTGACAGGCGTGTCCACCAAGTCTTGTGGCAGATGGGTGGAGAGAGATGTCATTGAAGACTTGTTAGGAATTTCCCCCGCTTTGCAGCTGAGCAGCAAAGATGAAGACACGAACCCCACCCTCATGGGATTCAGAGTCTGGGATGGGTGTCAGGTTGAGGAGTGGGTGGGGACTATACGGGCCCCATGACCCAGCATCAGACTTGACTAAAGGCCAATAGGGCTCTCAGTGGGCCCCGCAGGGTGACATAGAAGATGCTGGAGCGGGCTGCACAGAGAAGGGGCTGTCTAACCTGCCTATCAGTGGAGGGCACAGCATGCACCATGTCAGGGGCATGGTGGGGAGGGGTTGAGGGAGGGCTGGTGGGGGGGAAAGGAGGCAAATGAGGCCACCAAACTGCAGCTAATTTGCCCTTATTACAGGAAGGATGGTATGATATTGTCATTGCTTTTAATCAGTTTCACATTCTTGCCCAGGTAACTCTTAAACTTTTACTTACAGTAGCCCTAGCAAACTTACCGAAAGGTTCTGTTTCTCTCTTTCTCCCTCTCTGGCATTTATTGGTGCAACTGACAGAATAGAATGAAAAATATGTGCGTGAGTTTATACCCCAAGCCAAGGATGATTTATGCAACCCTTTTCCATTTCAGATGCATCCTGATGTTTCTGTGGGTGTTACCTTTATTATCCCAATTATATGGTGAAAGGAAAAACACATTTATACATTCCTAGCTGAGGGGGTTGCAACTTCAGCTTTTCTGATTAAAAGCTGTTTGGCACGCGGTTTGTGGCGACACTGGAAGCTGAAATTGCTGGAGATATTATTTATTGTGGCCTGCAGCCACTGTAGCAGAAATGGAATTTTACTTGAGATCGTAAAGAAAGAAAAGGCCTGGGGATTTGGGGATGTACAATTGCATGGATGGCTCTGTAATGTGGCATGGAATGTGGTTGACACTCCCGCTGGGGAGGGGTGGAAGCTGCGGCTTTATTTTGATCTCTGCAAGAATCCCCCCACGTTCCACCTCCCTGTCATTCTCTTCTCCTTCCACTCTCTTTGATTCCCCTCTCCACTCCTTTGCCTCTTTTTTCTTGCCTTACCCTGAAAGAGGAAGTAGGCATTTGTGCACCTGTGTACGTTGCGCTCATAGATCCTGAATGGAATAGACACAAGATCTGCCTCGGGGCTCAGCCAGGAAAGGACCGTTCTCTGGCAACTTTCCCACAGGGGCAGACAGAATTTTTCCTCAGGAGAAGAAGAGAAACTACGGGAAGACAGATCAGAAACTAGAGTTAAAAAATACGATCATTTTCATCTTTGGGTTCTATTCCATCCAGGGTTTGGCATAGAGGAAAGAGGGAGGAGAGGGGATTTTCTCATTCTTAAAGCTTCTCTTTGAGAGACAGAGAGAGAATAGAAAGAAGAAAGGGAAGAGAGGAGAGGAAAGAAGAAAAGCAAGGAGAAATTGGGGGAGAGGAGAAGATGCTGGGATGGGAGTAGGCAGTTCTGGCGTTTTGTGCTCTGGCGTGCTGCCCCACAGGTGGGACTGGGACCATGTGATTCCGGGGGAGGTTTGCAAAATGCCTGCCCAACTAAGCGTACAAGGGTGTCAGGGCAAGGGTGTCATGGTAGCGCTGTTTATAACCGTGAAATGTTGGAACACATTTAGTAAGAAGGCAGTAGTTCAAAGTATGTTTTTTTCCCAATGGAATACTATGCAGACATGAAAATTATGTAGTAGATCTCTACTTATTTGTAGGAAAAGACATTTCATGATGCATGTTTTTAAACTAAGAAAAGCAGTTTACAAAACTTTACAAAACAACATGTCTTATAGGATCCTCTTTTTGTAAAAACATATATGTATAACTATATGAAAGTGCATATAGAAAAATCCAGAATGATATATGCTGAAATGTTAACTGATTTTTTTCTGGGTAGTAGGATTTGAGGGTGCTTCTTACATTCTTCTTTATATATTCCTTTCTTTGTTTTGTGGGTTTTTAAAAATGGGCTTAATGTTTTGAAGCTGCGTTAGGTTCACAGCAAAACTGAGCTGAAGGTACAGAGAATGCAAGCATCTCTCCTGCCCTCACCCACAAGCACAGCCTCCCCTGCTATCGCCTTCCCACAGCAGAGTGGTTCATTTGTACCCCAGCGGACCCTCATGGACACATCACCATCACCCAGGCAACAGAGTTTACATCAGGGTTCACTCCTGGTGTTGTAAATGTTGTGGGTTTTCATAAATGCGTAGTGGCCTGTGTCTGTCATGACCATATCATAGAGTACTTACCTGCCCTAAAAATCCTCTGTGTTCTGCCTATTGACACATCTCCCCAACCTCTGGCACCCATTTTCCTTTTTACCATCTCCATAATTCTGTCTTTTCCAGAATGTCATAGCCGTTTTAGATCAGCTTTGCTTACTTAGTAATACGCATTTAAGGTTTTTCTGTGTCTTTTCATGGCTTGATAGCTCACTTCTTTTAGTGCTACTAATGGTCCGTTGTTCGGATATACTACGGTTATTTACCCACTTACCCACTGAAGGATATCTTGGATGTTTCCAAGTTTTGACAATTATGAATCGAGCTGCTATAAAGATCTGTGCACAGATTTTTATGTGGATGTAAGTTTTCAACTCATGTGGATGGACACCAAGAAGCTCAACGGCTTGACTGTGTGGTGAGGGGTAAGTTTGCATTTTTAGGAAACTGTGAAACGGTTTTCCAAGGTGGCTGCACCATTCTGATTCCCACCAGCAGTGAATGAGAGCTCCCGCTGCTCCACATCCTCGCCAGCATTTGGTGTTATCAGTGTTTTGGACTTTTGCCATTCTAATAATTGCTTGGCATTTAAAGATAAACACATCATTTTTCTGGAGTCAACAAATCATTAGAGGTATTGTCCTTTTGAAAATAAAATCCATCTTATGTACAGCCTCAATGAGATTATCAGAAAAACTCTAAATTCAAAGTTGGTAGTCAGAGATCTTCCTGTGGATTCCACCTTCCACATTGTAAACTTTAACTCATTTGCTTGATTTTCTAAATCAGTGGTTCTCCAAGCTGTACATTGGAATCACCAGGAGAGCTTGTAAAAATGCAGGGCTGTACCCCCAGAGTTTCTGATGCAGTTGGTCTGGGGTGAGGCCGGACAACTTGCATTTCTAACCAGTTCCCAGATGAGGTCGCTGCTGCTGCTGTGGAGCCCCGCTTGTCACACCTTGAGGCATGCTGTTCTAGATCAGGAAAAGGTGCCTCATAAACTTAGAAGGAATAATCTCCTTTCTAACATTTCCAAATTTTCTAGAACAAATGCTCCTTTAAAAATATCATGTTTAGAATATTTTAAGAGCATTCCTGAATTTTTATGAGACTATTCTTTTCTGAAAATAGCACATCTATATGAATAAATATAAAAGACATTGTGGGCCCTCAAATACCTATAAATTGAATTTCAGGCAAAGTCAGCTTTCCATGGTACGTCCTGCCTCAGGTTAGGTGTTATTGACTATATGCATGCGTGACATTCTTGTAGTCTGTCTATTTGATACATTTTACACTTAAAGCCATTGCTCAAAAAGTCATTTGACATTCCATGGTAAAGAATCTCAATGAACCCGAGGAGTGCACACCCTTGTTTAAAGTTTTTTAAAAAGCACTTTCTTCTCACTCTGTTGGTCTTGTGTGCACAGCCACTGAGTCACTGACACCCTTCCCTTTCACACCTGCCTTCAGAACTCCTTGCATCCCCTGTGCAGTCAGTTGGAGGATGCTGGATTTTCTGGTCAATGCTCAGGCTTTTCTCAGGTTTCCTGAGCCCCCCTCACCAGTTCCTTGCACTCCCCTACCCTTTCTAAAGGACTACCCTTGGGCTGGGGGAGCAGCTGGGAGCCCAGCTTTTTGGAGCCCAGCTCCTGCCTCCTGTGGGGCCACCCTGGGCTTTACACCACAGGTCTCCTCTACAGGGTCGGCTGAAGCTGCCCTCTGTGGGGTCTTTGCTTGGCCTCCTCCTCCTCCCCATCCTGCCTTTCTCACTTCCTTCCTCTTCTGCCCTGGGATTGCTGGCATCATAATCAACGAATCACCTACATGGAAATTGTATTAGTCCATCTCATGCTGCTATAAAGAACTGCCCAAGACTAGGTAATTTATGAAGGAAAAAGGTTTACCTGACTCACAGTTCTGTAGGGCAGGGGAGACCTTAGGAAACTTACAATAATGGTGGAAGGGGGAAGCAAACATGTTCTTCTTCACATAGTGGCAGGAAGGAGAAGTGCTGAGCAAAAGCGGGGAAAGTCCCTTATAAAACCATCAGAGAGGCCAGGCACAGTGGCTCACGCCTGTAATCCCAGTCCTTTAGGAGGCTGAGGCAGGCAGATCATGAGGTCAGGAGATTGAGACCATCCTGGCTAACATGGTGAAACCCTGTCTCTACTAAAAATACAAAAATTAGCTGGGCATGGTGGAGCATGCCTGTAATCCCAGCTACTCGGGAGGCTGAGGTAGGAGAATTGATTGAACCCAGGAAGCAGGGGTTGAAGTGAGCCAAGGTCACACCAGTGTACTCCAGCCTGGAAACAGAGCAAGAAGCTGTCAAAAAGAAAGAAAAGAACAACCCATCAGAGCTCGTGAGAACGTGTACACTGTCATGAGAAGAGAAACCTGGGGTAACTGTCACCATGCTTCAGTGACCTCCCATTGGGTTCCTCCCATGACACGTGGGGATCATAGGAACTTCAGTTCAAGGTGAGATTTAGGAGGGGACACAGCCAAACCATATCACAAATCGTCATCTTAGGGTCTACTTCTGGGAAATCTAACTTCGGATATGGGCCCTTTGTATGGTATGAACCCTAAGACATGCCTCAATAAAGGTCATCCACACAGTATTATTAACAACAGAGAAAGTGTCCAGGTGGGAACTCTGCTAGGAGCAAGGGCATGTAGGGACATAAGGCCCAGGTGAGGTCCTGGAAGGAATCCAACTCTTGCCCAAACCTGCAGAGCATATAGATGACAAAGTTTAATCATGTGTAGGGCAGGAAATTAGTTGGGATGTATTAGCCTACATGTCGTCTTCAGGTCCTCCTTGCTACTCGACCTCTCCCATTCACCATTCAAGTAGCAGAATAGGATGGGGACAGGCTGTGTGCTGGGTCTGGCCTCTCTGGGCCTCTCTGAGCCAGGTGCTCCATGGGCTGCTGGAGCTGCCAAAAGGTCCCTGTGTCCTTATGTGTGGCATGGAAGTCATGAGGACAGCTGCTGGGTACAAAGGACGATGTAGTCAAGAACATGAGGAGCTTGAGTGGACAGAGGAAATGAGGGCCTAGTGGTACCATCCCCAAAGCCTCTGCACACTCTAGGTGTCCTAGAACTTAGACACAGCTCCTGGGAAAGGAGAAGGGAGACCTTGAGTTGACGGAAATTGTTCCTCCTCTTCCTGGTAGGATTGGGTATCAAAATAGAAATCCAGCTGAGGTACAGAAAATAAAGTTCTGTTTTCTGCCTCCGTGCATCTGAGCACCGCATTCCATGCCCACTATAAGTATGGGGGCACCCACCACATCCACGGTGTAGAATGCAGCCCGGTGGTATTTGGCATATTAAACTTTAATGGGTTCAGGTGGTTTCTGCAACGCATGTGTATTCTTGTGTAAGGTCCCAAATATCTTAGACCCTCAGGAAAGTAAAGGAGTTGGTTAAACCAATGCATCACAACAAACAAACAAACAAAAACCCGAGCAAAATTCACGCCCACGTTTTATGCTTTGCTTTGACTTGCTTCACTTTTAAGCTTGCCCTGAAGCCAAGTAATCCCTGATTCAAGCCTTGTTAGAACTAATCAGGAGAGTTTTGTTTAACAAAGCAAAGAGAAGTCAGCTCTTCAAAGCAAAACGTTCAAGGGATTTCAGTTTTATGAACACAAATGTATCATATTTATGGAGTCCTTAATCTGGCCCAGACACTGAGGTGGCCCCTCGGTCTCTGATAAAGATAAACAAGGGTAGGGGACCAGTTTGTCCTCCAGGTTCTCTTTTTGCCTTTCCTCCACAGTTAAGTCTTGCAAGATGGGTGCGTCAAACCATTGTTCCTTAGGGACTGCTGCTTCAGTCACTGGACTGGAACTGCTACTGCAAAGAAGATTGAGCAAGTGTTTTTATCTGCCTGACTTCCATTCTCTCTCTTTCTGATAATAGCGTCTCCATTTTCTTTGGGGGGAAATGGAGACGTAATAAGAAAATGTCTCTGATTTCTGATTTCTGTCTTCTGCTTTTCTGTTAAAACAAATCCACGTGGTTTGTGCTTGTTCGGCGTCCAGCGAACTCCGTATGCCGCCCTCTTGTGGAGAAAAGAGGTCATGCCACCCAAACTAAGCCAATCAGATGCTTCCTCCTGGGAACTTGAAGTTTTAAGAAATGCAAAAATGGAAAATGATTGGAAATGATTTGTCCAGAAAGAGGAGCCTTAGAGAAATTGGCAACTGTTTCTGCCCTAGAGCTTTTCTGATCCTGTTTTTCCTGAGACCTTGTTATTCAGTCTTTTCTGATCCTGTTTTTCCCGAGACCTTGTTATTCAGTCTTTTCTTTAATCCAGCGAGATCTTCCATATTTTTCAAATACTGTGCATTTTTTGTTTGTTTTTTACTTAATTTAGCGGGAGTGTTTCTCTATTGTTTGCCAGGGATATAAAGGATATGTTTTTTACTTAATTTAGCGGGAGTGTTTCTCTATTGTTTGCCAGGGATATAAAGGATATGTTCGTTTAACACTTTGACAAAAACCTCTAATTGTCCTCCAGTCGGAGGTAGCATTTGTATTTCTACCCACGGTTGGAAGCATCTGGGCTTCATTTTCATTTGGATTTGCTTTAAACATTTCTGTGGTGTTATGAACAGAGAGTCTCCTTTTATTCAATTTTCCTAATACAATACCACTTTAATTTCCCGATAGAGTGATGCTGCTTATTTCCAAATGAGGGAAATGCTGTTTGCTATAGTGGGTTGGCCAACAAATAACCTATTTATTATTGCCAAAAAACAACTGGTTGATATTGACTTGAAGTGACCTAGTGTCAAATTAATTTCGTCTATAAGTGGAGTGATTCACAAGGATGTGAGCCACAAACTTGGACACTAAGTATTCCAAAACCAAGCATTCTTACATGATCACCTTAGCACCTGTAAATAATGACATCACCAGCAAATACCAGAAGCAGAATAGTCCGGCATGATATGAAACGTTCCTTTAATTAACATCATGTTTGCCAATTACTTTATTCTTAGGAAAACCATCTGTAGAAGTAGCATAATTTGTGATTTGAATTGAAGGCATATAAAAAAGAATTCAGATTCTTTAACTGGGCAGGTAACATTACTGAAATGATGTCCTATTTGCACAGAGAGTTCCTTGCGCTCTGTGGAAAAAGAATGTCTAGGTGATTTTTGGAAAGTCTGAATAAAGATGAACATAAGTAAAAGTGAATCACAGTGAGTACACAATCACCAAGAATTGTGTGTACTGGAGACAGCGTGAAGAAATGAAGCCATGCCCACACCCAACTTCTTGAAACATTTCCTGTAAAATGAATAAAGGAAAACATTTATACATTTGATTTTTGTCTCCTCATTTCACCTACTTTTGTTGAGATTTAAAAAATTGGAAATTGTCCAGAGGAGAGAGATGTATAGTACTGGAACGAAGACTTTCAAGTTTTTACATAAGAACAAGTGTGTTACTCAAAATCTTTGACAGCCAGTAAATAATGGTAATGTAATATAAATAAATATAGAGCAAAATCAAATCAATAACCACCATATGGTTATAGGGTGTTTTATAGGATCTCAGAAAGGAAGATTACTTAAGTAAATAAAGTTGTGTTGTTTTGTTACTAAGATACGTGGAAAAGATTGCCTTTCATGTGCCAAGCAATGCAAAGGACAGCAGGAAACCCCGCCAAGGGCCTGAAATAGATAGACTCCTTGTCAAGGCCTCCAGTGTGGAATAGACCCCGGGGTAGTGGACATCCATGCTTCTCATATTTCACAATTAAGACTGATGTTTGCTGTAGGTTCTTTGTGGATACTATTCATCAGTTTGTGAAATCTCTCTTGTGTTTTCAGTTTAAGAATTTTTTTTAAGATGTTGAATTTTACCAAATATTTTTTGTGAGTCAGATGCGAAGACCATATGGTTTTTCTCCATTAATCTGTTAAAATGTGGTAAATTACGTTTATTCTAATGTTAAACCTCTTCTGAATTCCTGGGATAGAGCAAATTTGGACAAGATTAGACTTGGCTGGATTTGGTTTGTTAAAGCTGTTTAGGCATTTTGCATCAATGTTTATCGGTTAATTGTAATTTTCCTTCATCATATCATCGTGCTCTGGCTTTGGCATCAAGGCTGCGTTAACCTCATAAGAATGCTGCTAGAGGATTGTCTCATTTTTCTAAATGAAATGTTCCCATCTTTCCAGATGATTGGAACAATTTTTATTGAAAGGTTTTTAGAATTTGTCCGTTAAGTTTCCTGGGCCTGCTGTTTTCTTTATAGGAAGATTTTTAACCACTCATTGCATTTCTTTAATAATTCCAGTATCAATTGGTCATTCCCTTTGTTTTTAAGTCAAATTTTGTAAGTAACAATTCCAGGAATTAATTTTTTACATGTATTTTCAAGTTTATTTACATAACATTTGATAAGCAGATTAAGTAATTATGGTAGGTAGACAAAACAAGTATGATTATCCATAACAATCTTCTTTCTTTCTTTTTCCTTTTTGAGATGGAGTCTCACTCTTTTTACCCAGGCTGGAGTGCAGTGGTGTGATCTCAGCTCACTGCAACCTCCACTTCCCAGGTTCAAGTGATTCTCCTGCCTCAGCCTCCCAAGTAGCTGGGATTACAGGCATGTGCCTCCGCGCCTGGCTAATTTATGTATTTTTAGTAGAGATGGGGTTTCACCATTTGGCTAAGCTGGTCTCTGACCAAACTCCTGACCTCAGGTGATCCGCCCACCTCAGCCTCCCAAAGTGTTGGGGTTATAAGCTAAGCCACCATGCCGGGCCTTCTTTTCTTTTTAATATCTACTGCCTGTGTAGTTGTGACTCCCTTAAATCTTACTGCTCTTTGTTTGTGCATTCTACCTTTTTTAAAAAATAAATCTCACTAGGCCGGGCGCGGTGGCTCAAGCCTGTAATCCCAGCACTTTGGGAGGCCGAGGCGGGTGGATCACGAGGTCAAGAGATCGAGACCATCCTGGTCAACATGGTGAAATCCCGTCTCTACTAAAAATACAAAAAATTAGCTGGGCATGGTGGCGCGTGCCTGTAATCCCAGCTACTCAGGAGGCTGAGGCAGGAGAATTGCCTGAACCCAGGAGGTGGAGATTGCGGTGAGCCGAGATTGCGCCATTGCACTCCAGCCTGGGTAACAAGAGCGAAACTCTGTCTCAAAATAAATAAATAAATAAATAAATAAATCTCACTAAATATATGGTGATGACATTAGTCTTAGCTAAGAATCATTTTTGTTGCATTTACCCTCCATTGTATCTTTGTATTCCTTTTCTTTAATGTCTGCTAATATCTTAATTATCTCCTTTCTTTTATTAAAAAAAGAATTTGTTAATTTATCCTAACTTTTTAGTGGGGTATTCAGCTTATTTTCATTTCTATATTTTTAAATACCAGCTGTATTTAAGGATAATATAGCTTTATATTTAAGGCTATATATTTCCCTCATATAGAAATATTAAGGTGATATATTTTCTACTTTTGCAATATACTGTCAGTTATGATATATACAAGATTTATTATTGTTCAGTTCTGAGTTTTTGAAAGTTTATATTATGATTTTGTCTATGTTCGATTTCTGAAAACATATTTTAAATTTTGATTTTTATGTCTGACTTCATTGCACTACAGTCAGAGAACATAGTCTGCATATTATTTTTTGAAATTTGACATGGCTTATTTATAGCCAAATTCATAACCAACTTTTATAAATGTTCCATGTGTGCTTGAGAATAGTGTGTATTCTATATACAACCATCAAACCAAGCTTCGGAATTGTTTGGTTCAAATTTTCTTTACTACTCTGTCTGGATTATCTACCAATGATTGAAGAAGGAATGTTGAAATCCTCTTCTTTTCTTTATTTAGAAGTTAGACACAAAATTTGGTAGCTGTTACTCTTAAAATTTTGCCATACTTAATGAAAAAAATTATAAAGTTTACTTTCCATTTTCCCTCCTGAACAACAGAAATTTATTTGAACATGCTTCACAGTGCATACCTAACTGGATTTCACTCTTTTTCACTCACATCTTTTGTGTATTGTTTTTAGCTGGGCACAATGGCTCATGCTGGCAATCCCAGCAGTTTGGGAAGCCAAGGTGGGTGGATCATTTGAGGTGAGGAGTTTGAGACCAGCCTGGCTAATGTGGTGAAACCCCATCTCTACAAAAATTAGCCAGGCTCGGTGGCTCTCTTGAATTATTCAACTCTATCTTGAAGAATTTTTTGACATAAATATGAAATGCACTTATAAGATCCTAAGTATTTTGAAAGGAGCACAGTGGAGAAGTGCCTGAGGTGGTCACAGCTACACAATTCCACCCAGCCCCTGCCAGCAGACTTTGCATTGGCAGGTGGGACTGGAGGTGGATATACTCAGCGGATGATTTCAGGGGACTTCAGTCTGAAGAGCTAAAAGGCTAAAAAGACTCCTTTCTGATCTGAGTTTCAGTAAAGATGAAAACAAACCCAAATAAGCCAGAGACATGATCTTGAACGAATGATAGGCAGCTCAGGGTTCAGGACATCAGAGCAAAGCAGGGACAGGTAATATGGGGAGTGGGTCCTTCAGTCCCTCGGATGGGAGGCCATGCTTGCCATGTAGATTCTCCTTCCTAGTTTGAGAATCCTGGTGAGTTTTGATGAATCCTCTCATCTTGGAGGAACCTGTAATAATAATCTGATATGGTGGCTCAGCATTTTCATATTTCCTTGTGATATTTGATACTTGGCATATTTTATTTTTTGCCAACAGTTAGAACAAGACATCTTGCTGTTTAAAACACACTTCCGTGACATTTTTGTGCTAGGCTATAAACCAAGCTAATAACTGCATGGAAAGGATTTTCAGCTTGATTAATTAGTCTTGTTAAGGAGTTTGCTAGCTCTTGCAATATGCAAAGTGTATTAGTTTGTTCTTGTACTGCCGTAAAAAACTCTGAGAGTGAGTGATTTATTTTTTTAAAAAGAAGCTTAATTAGCTCACAGTTTTGTAGGCTGTATGGGAAGTATGGCTGGGAAGGCCTCAGGAAACTTACAATCACAGTGGAAGGTGAAGGGAAAGCAGGCATGTCCTCACGTGGGCAGAGCAGGAGGAGAGAGAGAAGAGGGAGGTGCTACACGTTTTCAAACCAGCCGATCTTGTGAAAACTCTATTGTGGGAATAGCAAGGGGGAAATCCACCCCCATGATTCAATCACCTCCCACCAGGCCTCTCTTGCAACACTGGGGATCACAGTTTGACATGAGATTTGGGTGGGGACACAGAGCCAAACTATCTCACAAAGCAACAAGATTGCTATATTTAAACCTCTTTTTGATAATAAATCTATTAATCCATGCAGATAAGTCACATTTTAAATTGAATAACACATGATTGGGCCTTGTGCTTTGTTGATACCAAAATATTATTTATCTAAAAAATAATTTCAGACACTCTTTCTTTCTCATCTGCCTTCAGTATTTATCACAGTGTTCAATGTATAGTACACATCCCATGAGTGTTTGTTGGGAAATTCAATGAAGATATTTTAAAATTCTTTGCTAAGACCCAGTGTGTTCTCTGCTTTCTTAGTAGTTCTGTGGGTATCAAATAGGCATGGGAATTTGCAATGAAGTCAAGAGAAAGGACATGTGGTTATAAATTATGCAAAATAGCATAAGATTTGAATAAATATGGCTAGGTGCGGTGGCTCATGCCTGTAATTCCAGCACTTTGGGAGGCCAAGGCAGGCAGATCACCTGAGGTCAGGAGTTCAAGACCAGCCTGGCCAACATGGAGAAACACTGTCTCTACAAAAAATTAGCCAGACATGGTTGGCATGTGCCTATAATCCCAGCTACTAGACGAGGAGCTGGGAATTACAATTTGACATGAGATTTGGGTGGGGACACGGAGCCAAACCATCTCACGCAGCAACCACATTGATAAATACTGTGATAAATACTGATAAGCACTGTGATAAATACTGAAGACACATGAGGAAGAAACAGTGCCTGGAATTATTTTTTAGATGAATGGTATTTTGGCATCAACAAAGCACAAGGCCGAATCATGCATTATGAAGCAAGAGGATTGCTTGAACCTGGGAGACGGAGGTTGCAATCAGCCCAGATCATGCCACTGCACTGCAGCCTGGGCAACAGGGTGAGAGTCCATCTCAAAAAAAAGAATTAAAAAAAAGATTTGAATAAATGTTGTAAAAGAGTTGTTGCAGTAAACTGATTAAGTGAGGGAAAAATGAGCGGGGGCTTCCAGGCCAAGGGAAGTACATGAGAGTGTGCAGAGGAGAAGCGATCTATCAGAGCAGTAAAGTGGGCAACCCTGCATTGTTTCCATCTGCAAACAGCTGCACTGTGGGCCCCGTTAAATCAAATGAGGCTGCAAATGGAGTCTGTTCTGGATGGGCCGCTGTGTAGGATTTATGAGCCACAACGTATGTCATATATCATGAACACAGAAGGATACTTGCTGTACAATCAGATAAGGCTATAATCTAGTCTAACGTATTTATTTATTGAGACAGGGTCTCACTCTGTCATCCAAGTTGGAGTGCAGTGGTGCAATCACTGCTCACTGCAGCCTTGACCTCCTAGGCCCAAGTGATCCTCCTGCCTCCACCTCCTGAGTACCTGAGACTATGGGTTTGTGCCAACATGCCTGGCTATGCTCTAGTTTTAAAATATTCTTGGGGACACAGAACAGTGGGACACACTGAGGGGCACCACAGGCCAGGGTGTAAATAAGAGGGAAAAGGCCTAGAGCAGCAGAAAATCGTGTCCTGTGGCCCATGTGGAGCAGGCTTGAGAGGGCTGAACGTGCATGCGCCTTCCCCAGTAGGAAGCCTCAGCTGGAACAAATGTAAGTGAGCCCAGAGTAGAGTCAAAGGAAAACAGATCATTGGTTCAGTGAGCCTGAAAATACACAAGAAAGCAGGGATCTTGTTGCAGTATCAGCCTATGGCAGTGAGACTCCATGTTTGTCCTCTGTGATCCACAAAGGTCTTCATGCCCCCTGTATGGTCCACTCCCCTGTTGAGTCAAGGTTGGTCTGTGTCACTAACAGAATATGGTGGTAGTGACAGTGGGTGACTTCTGAGGGTGGTCTGAAAAGGCATTGCCACTTCTGCCTTGGACTCCTGCATTACTTGCTCCAGGGAAAGCCAACTGCCATGCTCTGAAGATATTCAAACAGCTTTGTGGAGAGGCACTGAGGCCCCATCTCAAAGCCAGCACTAATTTGTCAGCCCAAGTGAGTTAGCCAGGAAGTGGATCCCCCAGCCCCAGTCAAGCCTTCAGATGATGGCAGCCCAAGCCCACACAACTCAGGAGGGACCCCCAAGCCAGACCTACCCAACCAGGCTGCTTCCAACTTCCCAACACACTGAGAAAGCTAATGGACAATTATTGCTCTTAGTCACAAGATTTTGGAGTAGCTAGAACACACATTTTCTGAACACAGACAAAAAGACAAAACCTGTCACATAATCGGGTAATTGTTCAAGCATGAACTAGAAGAGAAGGAGATGGTATGGTAAGTCTCCCTCAGTCAGTGCGTTTCTAATATTACCTGTTGGCCAAAGCGACTGATGACATTATGTGAGTTTAGAGAGTTTTCCCTGGCAGCAATGATTAATATTGCATTTGCCAAACCAGCTGCACGATCTGATTAGAGAAGTTATGATGTCGGGGAATTGCAAGGCGTTCAATATCTAACTGTTGAATGAATGAAAGAAACAAGAAACAGGGCAAGTGTCACTAATTAATAAAAACTTGAATTTGCTATAAAATTACTTGCACTTATCCTTCTTCACCTTAGAAACAATACATAAATATCTTTTACAATTTGCCAGTCTCACCGTACCAGTAGAGAAATCTAACTGTATTTTAAGATGTGTTTAAAAATTTTTAGACTGTGTTTGCTAGAGTGTCTAGGCCTGAGGACATCTGTCCACTGAGTTGCTGCTTATGCATGGTGGGTGTTGCACACAGCCAGGGTCTGGGTGTGAGTGGGCTGCAGCAGGGAATAGGTCCAAGCTTACACTGACTTCTTGCAGAGGGCAACTGTATTAATCCATTCTTGTACTGCTATCAAGAAATATCTGAAACTGGGTACTTTTTTTTTTTTTTGAGATGAAGTTTCGCCCTTGTTGCTCAGGCTGGAGTACAATGGCACATTCCCGGCTCACCACAACCTCCGCCTCCTGGGTTCAAACGATTCTCCTGTCTCAGCCTCCCAAGTAGCTGGGATTACAGGCATGTGCCACCATGCCCAGCTAATTTTTTTTTGTATTTAGTAGAGACAGGGTTTCACCATGTTGGCCAGGATGATCTCGATCTCTTGACCTCGTGATCCACCTGCCTCAGCCTCCCAAAGTGCTGGGATTACAGGCGTGAGCCACTGCGCCTGGCTGAAACTGGGTACTTTATAAAGAAAAGAGGTTTAATTAACTCACAGGTTCACAGGCTGTACAGGAAGCATGGCTGGGAGGCCTTAGGAAACTTACAATCATGGTGGAAGGCAAAGGGGAAGCAAGCACGTCTACATGGCAGGAGCAGGAGGAAGAGAGTAAAGGGTAGGAAGTGGGGTGCTATGCACTTTTAAACAACCAGGTATGTTTCATCAAAACTGTCCCATGAAACAGCCCTGGGGGGATGGTGCTAAATCATTAGACATCACCCCATGTTCCAATCACCTCCTACCAGGCCCCACCTCCAACACAGGGGATTACAATTCAGCACGAGATTTGAGTAGGGACACAGAGCCAAACCATATCACCAATTCTACCAAGCTTGTGCTACTGGATAAAGAACTTCCTTCACGTATGCATGCAGGCACAGGTGAACTCGCAATTGATTATTGTGTTTCTGCTATGAGTCAGGTCCTGTAACAGGCTGTAGGGATACAAGGTGAGCAAAAGCAGACGTGATCCCAGTCCTCATGGAGCTTGCAGTCAAGCTGAATGATGGATTGACAGATGAGTAGCCATGGAGATAAGCATGAAAATTCAGCCATGGGAGGGACCACAAAGGCAAATTCTATGGTGCTGTGAGTGAACAGAAAGAGGAGATTTTACCTGGTCAAAGGGTTCTGGGGAAACTCTAATAAAAGCTGAGCTTTGAAGGATAGGTGGAAAGGCAGAAGGGAACAGGGGACAAGATTAGCTGGTGCAAAAACCCTATGAAGAGGCGGCAAGATGACCCCGAGACTGAAGGGCAGGGTGGCTGGGGGATTGTGGATGGGATCTTCTATGGAGAGAGGCGAATGAAAAGGGCTCAGTGCTGCAGAGGAGATGGAGGAACAGAGGCAGGAGAAGCAGAAGACAGGCCAGGGCAGGCTCAAGTGTCAGAAGTCAGGGAAAGATGCTTCCAGAATGAGGAAGAGGCCTGTAGGCTGAATGCTGCTGAGGGCTCACAAAATCATGATTGAATCTAGACAGAGAGTAAGGTCCCTTCCCAGAGTGAAGGTGACCTAGAAAACAGCCAAGCCTGCCTTTTCATTTCAGGAGCATCATATGAGTAACAGCTAGGTATGACCTGTGAGCTGTGTTAGGGAAGCACATTGATTTGGATGCTACAGAATCACAGAATATTTTTTCCTGGATATTTTTGTACAGACTCTAAAGAATGTATGGAAAATTGACTTTGCTTCTCAAGTGTGGCCAGAGAGCAATGGTTATAATGTGGATTCACGAGATGGTGCTTTTTTCTAAAGTTAGGAAAATTTAACTGTAAATAAAAGAGGTCCTCATCCTAAATGCCTTCCTGTCAACATTTTGTTACTAATTCCACACTGGAGAACGCTTCTTTCGATGGCCTGTAGTGGAAAGAGCAATGTGTTTGCAGGTGGAGTGTCAGGATTTGCCTCCTGGCTATGCTATCCCCTAACTGTATGAACACTGGCTGGACACAGAACCTTGGTTTCTGCCTCTGTAAAATGGGCATAATAATGTGTCTCCCTTGGCGATGGTTTGCGTGGATGAATGAGGGCACACTTTGTGAGATGCAGAGCACCACATCCCTATGGAGAAAACCACAAAGCCTTATCAGTCACTTATTTACATCCCAGTTAGAAGGAGGTGATTGGATCCTTGAAGGAAGGCTTGATGGGTGGTGAGAAGGTGCAATATGAAAGGGCGTGATGTGCCTGGGTAGGTGCCTGAGAGGGAGATGTCACTCAGGAGGGAAAGAGCTGGGGTTACCTCCGGCCAACTGTCTACTTCATCACTTCCTCCAGCCACTCACATTGCACAGATGGCAAAGCCCTCACCAGCTGTCAGCTGGTGCAGATGTCATTTCATAGGTGACCACAGGTCTGTGCTCCAGTTATGGACCAGGTACACAGGTGGGGGTCATTATGAGTCTACTGAACAAATAATGAATGTCCCCATTTCCAGAGTGAATGCCTATCTGTCCTCATGCTACCTGAGGCACGAGGGGCTTGAGTGGCATGCCCTATACACACCAGCATGGGCTCAGGTGGGCAGCTCTGCAGTGCTCACGGACTAGCAGTTGTGTTCTGCTCCTGACAAGAGGCTGGGAGTCAGAAAAATGCATCCTGGGAAGGTGGCCAGACACATGTTTTTCTAGCTTAATGCCAGGCCAACTTTTAAAACTGCCAACTGCAACTTGAAGATGATAGTTTGAGCTCTTGTTCCACTTGGATTTTCTAATGTCTCCTCCCCAAACTGTGCTCTTTTGAATTCCACAGGATTAGCGCGCTTAGAATGAACGTATCCCGATGTCTGCGTATGGGAAGCACACATATGGTTAAAAGTTTCCTTGGTGGAAAAATAAGTAAAGTAAAGGAAGTGTTGGGCAATATTCACAAAAATTCCATTAAGTTCCATGGCCTGAAGATCACAGCACCTGTCACACTGGATTGTGATTGTTTTCATTTTTTTGTGTGTGTGTGTGCATATGTTGCATTTGATTGTGAGCTCTCTGAAGCATGGCTATGCAAATGCATAGCCACATTTGCACCCTCAGATTCTACCACATGGTCTGGAACAAAATGGGGGTTCAACAAAGGATGTATA
This sequence comes from Callithrix jacchus, assembly GCF_049354715.1. Taxonomy (NCBI): domain Eukaryota; kingdom Metazoa; phylum Chordata; class Mammalia; order Primates; family Cebidae; genus Callithrix; species Callithrix jacchus. The sequence continues at coordinate 165,964,458 of NC_133505.1, forward strand.
AAGGAATAGATGAACGATTTCTCTTGTCCCCACTGACAAGAGGTAGTTGGCAGAATTGGAATACCTTTTTCCACATGTGGAATGTGAGAAGGATTGACCTAGGCTATTGGAAAGAAACTTAGAACACAAATCTGTGTGGTTTTTTATTTAATCATGCCAGCCATCCATATGTGAGGCTGGTGTCTGACATCTTAATCCTTTATGTTTCACTAATTGCTAGTAGATTTGTACAACAGAAGAGAATTGCCTTGGCGCTGGCTTGCAGTGGAAACATGTTAGAAGTTCTGCGCAGAGGAAGTGTGTCTCGGGCAATGATGGATTCACAGCAGGGTTTTTTAAGAAGCACCATTTCTTTCCTGCATCCCTGAAACCCTACGAACATGAATGATGTAACATTGAGGTCTCATGTAGTTGTTTGCTAAGAGAGATTGATTCCCTACCTGGATGCTAAGGAAGTGTCTCTGATAAATCTGCACTGGACATGGGGCATGCAAAACAGACCTTTATTTGTCCTCTCTCCCTTGATCCTCGTATTTTAATGAACATGGGAGAGAGGGAGAGGACCTTCTGAGTGTTGTGTGGTGGAGAGAGATGTGCCCTTGAGGTCAGAGGCTCGGACTGGATTCCCAGGCTCACCAGTTAAAGGGCTAAGCACTTGCCACGCAATCTCTTGGAGCCTTGGTTTCCTCCTGCAAAGTCAGAATAGTGCCTCTAAAGTTGTTGTGAGAATCAGAACAGAATGAATACTGTTCAAAAAAAGTAGTAAAGCATTATTTTATTATTTTATTTTATTCCCAATGAGAAGCTGTTTCTATCACCTTCTCCCAGGGCAAGGTGAAATTGAGACGGCAGTGTCTAAGTGCCTGCCTCTAGTTTCTTTTCCCTTTTCCCTCTGTTCGTAGACTTCTGGGGACTGATGTGTTCCTCCAGATCTGCTCTGTCTGGTGTATTGAGCTCCCCACAATCACCACGAGCGTGTAGGTACACTGTCTTTTGTTCTCCTATGGAGTCTCCTGAAAGTACATCACTATTGTGTAATGGGTATTGTGTCATGTCCTGCTGCAGTCAAAATATGCAGAGCTATTCAAATGCAGTGCTTAAAAAGCAATTAAAGAACCACGTGAGCCAAACTGAAGACTGAACGAAATTTGATGTCAGATGAATAATATGAGAAACCCACTTTCAAAACTCGACTTGAGTCTGTACTGAAAGGTCATTTGAATTTGCTTTCCATTTATCCATATGAAACACAAGAATAGCATTTTAATTTGCCCTGTCACACAGGAATGTCATAACAATGTGTATAAAGAGTGCTGAACTCCTTGGATGTACGATTACTTTAAAAATAACAAGAACCAGAAATAGTGTATATGAACATAGGCTGACCTGTAAAACCAGAAGAGAAAAAACCCACAGAACTAAGGCAGGCTAATAAGGCATCGATTTTAATGACTGGTCATGTAGCATCAGAGCAACCTCTGCTCTGTTTGGTTTTGATGAACTTTTATTCTATTTTTAGAAGCAACAATCAGGAGATCAGGAAATTAGGCGAAAAAATAGTAAAATCTTAAAATCTCTCACAGGACAACAGTATTGACAGAGTGGACTCAAAACTGACAAGAAGGAAGAAAACTTGAGTGTGCTTCTGTTTTTGAGATGACCATGTTCAGGACAGATGCCTGACTCCTAGTTCGGTTTTCTTAAGCTCTTTTAAACCTAAAGGTAATGATACCTTAAAAGTCTCTTTTATGACATTGTTGATTAAACACACACTCTCGAATTTGTAATGAAATCAGAATCAGGACTGGTAAGTGTTAGTGATTTCATTTAATATCAAACAGCCCATGGTTGAGGGTTCTGAAACCCTAAAATCGGAAGTAATTTTATGTGGTGCTTCACTCTGGAATGTACCTCTAAGAAAGTTGCTCTGGTAAGTGTCATTCTGGGGAGGAAGGTAAGCGCATATGCATTTCATGAGGATGCAGGGATGGAAACTGATATCTGATGAGCTTTCACTGTGTGCCTCTACAGATTATGGCATGCGATTAGTTCATTAAAACAAAATTAACGAGTGACATCCTGAAATTACAGAAGTCCCAGTGGAGAGTTAATGAGCAGCGTGAGAATAGTGTGACTTGGTATATTGCAAATCCTCTTTTTCTCCGCATCCAATGAGTCGGAAAATTACCTGAGCTGTATCTTTAAGATGCATCCAGAACCTCGTTGGTTCTCATGCCCCACTGCTATCCGTCATGTCCAAGTACTGTCTTGCCCCAATGGGATTGTAAGAGCCTGTTTACCTGTGTCTCCTCTGATCAGAATTCTCCAGTGTCACCCTTCATCTCTTGGAGAGAAAGCCTAAATCCTTCCTGCAGCCTGTAAGGTCCTCTCTGCTGCCTCCTTCCTCCTCTTGTAACTCACTCTTGCTATTCATCTGTTTTTCATCACTGCTAATCCTTGGAGCCTAGAGCAGTGTTGGGCATAGAGTAGATCACAATAAGTATTTGCTGAATGAATGAATGAATGGCAATTAACCTCAGCATTTCCTGGATGTTACTCTGTGTTTGGTTCTGTGATGGCCTCTTTTGGGTGACAGATTAGCAATAAAGATAAATCTTGTCCTCTTAAGAATAGGGGGGAGTGCACTAGCCGAGACTCATTGCTTGTAGAAAATAGACATCTCATTCCAAGTTAGCAAAAGGGAATGTGCTGTCCCCAGAACCAGCATTCAGAAGTGCAGGGGTGAAGCTGGAGCCCACGACTCTGACAACTGCCTGGTGCTTTTCTTCCTGTTGGCCGCTCGCTATGCATGGCTTCCTTCTCTCTGGCTGGTGTCCCTCAAGGCTGGAGGTAGAGCCACAGGCCTGTCCTGGCTACTGCACTGGTGTCCCGGTGCTGCCGTAACAAGTAATTACAAACAGGGTGGGTGGCTTCAACGGCAGAAATTTGCTCTCTCACAGTCTTGGAGACCAGAATTCTGAAATCATTTCCACTGGACCTGAAGTCAAAAACGGGCACTGGAGGAGCCTCTTCCAGTCTCTGATGGCTGCCAGCATCCCTGGGCTATGGGTGCATCGCCCCCATGGCTGCCCCCATCCTCACCTGGATTTCTATTGTGTGTGTCAAATCTCCCTCTTCTCTGTTTTATAACTTACATACATGACTGCATTAGGGCCCACCCTGATAATCCACGATAATCTCTCCATCTCAGAATCCTTAATCGCTTTTTAATAAACCATGTAAAGTGATATTCACAGGGCCAGGGACTAGGACAAGAATACCTTTTGGGGGGGCTGTGTTTCAGCCTGCCACGGATACCATTCTTCCAAATCCATGAATGATGGGAAAAAAAGACCTTTCCACCAGTCTCTGTTAGAAGAGTCCTGCCACTGAGTGACGCTGTCTAGGCCACTGCAGAGCCCTGAGCCAGAGGGGAAGTGGGGCTTTGGGAAGGAGTGGGAGTAAGGAAGGGTCCTGTCACTTGGTTATGGTTGGGCAGGGAGCCACTATTCCCCCATAATAGGCAGAGCTGGGTGGCTGCTGGTGAGGCAGAAACCACACAGCTCCATGTGGGGAAACATGACAACATAAGGGAGTAATGCGGGAAAGCATGTGTTTAGGCTGGGCGCCGTGGCTCACCCCTGTAATTCCAGCACTTTGGGAAGCTGAGGTGGGCGGATCACTTGAGCTCAGGAGTTCGAGACCAGCCTGGGCAATATGAGAAAACCCTGTCTCTACAAAAATACAAAAAATGAGCTGGGCATGATGGCTGGAACCTGTATTTCCAGCTACGTAGGAGGCCGAGGCAGGAGAATCACTTGAGCCCAGGATGTGGAGGTTGCAGTGAGCCGAGATCGCACCACTGCACCATTCCAGCCGGAGCTGCAGAGGCAGAGGGAGACCCCGTCTCAAAAAACAAACAAACAAACAAACAAACAAACAGTATGTCTTTAAACAGTAAAATGCTTGCAAACTTTAAGAGCCATAGAACTCACCGAGCTGCAAAGATTAATAAAGAAGAACCATCTCTGGGCAGCGGGAGAGTTTTCTGGAAAGGAAGGCTGTAGGTTTATGGCTTTTCTGGATGCTCAAATTCAAAGAGATATTGTATCTCTAGTTTTCATCTATTTACAATTAATTCAGCGCTCTCTCTCTCTCTCTCTCTCTCTCTCCCCCACCCCCTTTTCACCTTTGCAGAACACACAAATCCTGTCAAGTTCTGGGTTGTCCCGAGGGACAGCTGACACAGCACTGGGTGGCGAGTTCAGCCGGGTCAGCTCTGCAAGGACACCGGTCCGCGGACAGCAGCACACGGAGCCCAGGACCCGGCCTTCCTAGCGCTCCGGTCGCTGTCGCCTGCAGGGGCGCTCCGAGCCTGCCTGGAGGACGGCGATGCTTCCAGACGGGAAGGAGGAATAGAGAGACCTGGGGCAGCGTTAAAATTACAGAAGCGCGAAAGGCGAGGTCAGCTGAGTCCGTGGCCTGGGCAACAAAGTGCACCGAAAACGGTTCCTTTTCAACCAGCATCGCGCACGCCCCAGAAATGACAGCCAGACGCAGCAGGGTCTCAGGACGCTGAAAACCCGACTTGGGCGCACCGGGTGCGGGGAGGGACGTGGAAGGACCGGACTGGCCACAGGACGACAGCGCTGCGGGCGGGGTGAGGGGTCCTGGCCCGGGTCCCCACAAAGGGCATCCCTGGGCGCGATGGGCGACTTCCCAGCCAGAAAATGAGAGGGTTAGATGAGGGGAGGAACTTCCCCAGCCACTTGGCCCGGCACAGCGACCGCCGAAAGTTCAGAACCGCTCAGTCAGCCCGGGGCGCCCCGGCCCCTCCGCCCCGCGCCCCGCCCGCCTCCGGCCCTGGCCTCGCCGCCCCCATCGCCGGGGTCGCCCCCGCCGGCCCCTCCGGCCCCGGCCCCGCCCGCCGGCAGGGGGCGCCCGAGCGCGGCTAAAAGGCGCGGCGGGAGGTCGGCGGCCTCAGTGGTGGAGGGCGGCTGTCGGTGCGCGGCCGGGAGCGATCGCCGCGGGGCCGGGGCGCGGCAGGCACAGCGCACAGCGCGCAGAACAGACGGACAGCGGCGCCTTTGCGCTCCCCAGACTCCGGCCAGCGCCCCCAGGCGAGCCGCGAGCACCCAGCCCCGGCCCAGCCCGGGCTCCCGATGGCCCCCGAGGCTGGGGCGCCCCTGCGCGCGCCGCGCCAGCTGCCCTGGGCGGCGCTGCTGCTGCTCGTGGCTGCCCTGCTCCCCGTCGCCTCCTCGGCAGGGGCCCCAGGTACGCGCGGCGCCCGGCAGGCCCCCGGCGCTCCTCCGCTCCCCGTGACCCCGCCTGCGCTGGGGCCCCGCCGTCCCGCTCCGCGCTGGCTGCTCATCGTGTCACTAACCTGTGCGTCCTCGTCACTCGCGCGGGTCGGGGCACTTGGCGCCCTGCGTGGGAGGCGGGAGCGGGGACGCCTCGGTGCCTGGGGAGCGCAGCGCGCCGGCGTTTAACTTTGCCGTCGCCCGCCATGGGGTCGGGAGGCTCCAGCCGTCTAAGTGTCCTGGGAGATTCAGGCACAGGGACGGGGCGGGGGGGTGGGTGGGTGTGAAGGGCAGAGGGACTTTCGACGTGCGGGCTGGGGGAATGCCTTTTTTGCCCAAAATTTCCCGGGAGCGTAGATTCTTTCCCCGCGTTCCCCTCTCCCGAGGCCGGATGACAGGCGCACTCCGGAGACCGACATAGCAGGGCTGTTCTAGAAGGGCGCGGGGAAAGGCTGAGAGCTGCCGCGGGCTGTAGGGTGCCTCTGCGCTCCGGAGGAGCGGCGCTCCCATGCCAGCCCCGCTCCAGGCAGCAGAGGCCCGCGCGCCCGGGGGAACGTTCAAGCTGGGAGAAAATATTTGTCTTGAGAGTAGGGAGAGGGAAATGAGAAAGTCGAGTCCAGAGAAGCTCGCCCTTCCCCGACGGCTGAGGTACAGCCAGGATGGATGCTTGCTTTGGGAGCAGTGCTTTTCAGAAAATGCTAGCGAGCTCTTGTCAGATTTCTTGCTAGTTTCCTGCAGAGAGAGACAAGTTTGTGGCGGGGTTTTCATTCCTAAGCGTTTGGCAGCCCTTGTTCCCACCTCCCGTGCAGGCATTTTTAAACTTGAAACTGTGGTTTTTAGGTCATTGGTTTGTAGAACTTCAAGAAGCAGATAATGATTGTCAGATACTATTCCAGTGAGGGTACTTGCTTTAGGGTGCTATTTAGTGTCTATATTGTTCTCTTAAGGGGTAAAGGGAGGAAAGTGGGGGTCACATTGCTTTGTGACTTTATGGTAGACACATCATCCCAGTGCTTGGTTCAGGTTTCTACCAGGTATTCTGATGCCAATGCCACTTTTTCATAAAAGGCAGAGGCTGCCGTAGGGTCTTTTCCTTCCCATTAGTGATCTCTAAGAAAGTATTCACTGACTATTTTGCACAGTACTTGAGAGGAATAAAACTATTTTAAAGTCTTCCAACTTCCCCACCTACAACTCCTGGCTTTTGTTTTTGTAAGTTAAAATTTTCCGAGTGCTGGAAGAGTTTTTGTTTCTGAAAATGGTCTGAAACTGGAACCAGTGCTGCCCTGGCTTTGTGGCGATTCCAGCCTTCTGCCTTTCCGATTCCTCTGCCACCTGCCCGTGGGTTGCACGCGAGTGGGTTCCGAGTAGGGCTGTTTGAGAGAGCTCCCGGAAACCCACCGCGATCTGCACTGTTGCTTCTTTCGCCTTCTGCTCTGTGGATCACTCAGCCGAGGAATGCTGGAGCTGGACCGCTTCCCAGCCCTTCTCTGTACAGTGTTGACGTGGGAGCTGCAGTAAAATGATGAGCAGACTAGAAGTGGGCAAAGGAGGACAAGCACATTTCAGAATGACATCTACCACATTTAAATCAAGTAATAGAAGGATAGAAACAGACACAGCAGCCTGTTGATAGCTCCCCATGCTGTGGATGAAATAATGGGGTACGTCATTTCTTTCATGGACTCTTTTTGACAGCAACACCATGGGCAGACTGCTCCCTCTCTCTGGCTGAATTAATGCATGTATCAAGCGAGTTGCTTGTGTCGAGTCCCACCCCCCCTGCCCCCACCTTTTTGGGGCCAGAATCTCTGTAAGGAAATTACCCAGGGCCACATAATAGTGACAGACATGATAGCTCCAGAGGGACTTTGTTTAAAGCAGGGCACACTGAAGAGCTGAATAAACACTTCAGCATAGGGTCAATTAAACGTAAAACAAAATAAGCAAGCAGCGCCCCCTCTCCCACACGCGTCCATCCCTGCAATAGGGTACTATGCAAACATTAAAACTGTGATGGGCTTGCTAGTCTGGGATGATCCATTTTTCCAAACACTTGTGGATGAACTCACACATGCATTACTGTGGATATCTGAGGGTGGTTACGGATGATTTTTATTTTCTTCTTCAAAAAAGCTTTTGGGGAATTCTCCATGTCAAAACTATTTTCAAAGTAATATTAAGATTACTAAGATGCTATTTTCCTTTTTCACAGTTGACATTTGCACTGAGGGTGTAAAAGCGTGATGGGTAAACGGCAGGTGCCTTACTGTGAATCAAGGCAGAGACATCACCAGGCACTAGCAGTCACTGAATTTTGGGGGAGACTTTGCAGTTAAAAAAGTATTTGCGAGTTTCATTAAGAATGCCCATGATGCCACACTAAAATTATTAATTTTACCAAATCCCTGTATCTTTGAACGTGTGTCTTTATTTATTTCTTTTTTTTTGAGACGGAGTTTCGCTCTTGTTACCCAGGCTGGGAGTGCAATGGTGCGATCTCGGCTCACCGCAACTTCCGCCTCCTGGGTTCAGGCAATTCTCCTGCCTCAGCCTCCTGAGTAGCTGGGATTACAGGCACGCACCACCGTGCCCAGCTAATTTTTTGTATTTTTAGTAGAGACGGGGTTTCACCATGTTGACCAGGATGGTCTCGATCTCTTGACCCTGTGATCCACCCGCCTCGGCCTCCCAAAGTGCTGGGATTACAGGCGTGATCCACCGCACCTGGCCCAAATGTGTGTCTTTTTAATATTGTAAACAAATGGGAAGGACACATAAGGTACTACTGCTGATGACCAAGTTCAGTGGCAACCTGAAGGGAAGCACTGATGTGATCACTCGAGTTGTGCATTAAGCTAGCTGATTTTTTAAAAAACGGAATGCGATATTTACCACAAAGAATGACCACAGACAAACTAGAGTTATTCTGACTTGGGTATTTGGCAGATGTTTTCTCAAAAATGAACAAAGGGAGCCTGCTAATTCTAGTAAAATAACTGCTATTATTTCTTACCAGTGATAAAATTTGAGCTTTGAAGTGAAAATTAGAATTTGCCAACTTATTTCCATCACTATAAGCTTGAAATTGTCCCAATATTAACTTTTTTAAAGTGAGATCAATGGTGATATAAATGAATGTGATTTGTAAATGTCATATTACAAAATGTGTCAACATTTGGCTGATCTGCATAACCAAATAAACCAACAGATCCGAATGACCACTGTGTAGCCTTACAACAATCTTGCATGGGTAAAAGATCTATTCAAAGAGCATGATCACATGATGGATTTTTAATGTAACAAAATATGAAACATTCTTCACATGGTTTCAGATTCTAAGAAATGGCCACTTGATGAGTTTTGGTGTAATATCAAAGATTTTTCAAAATCGTCCAAAAAGGCTATTGAAATAGTTTTTCAGCTACACATATGTGTGAGGCTGGATCTCTCCAACCACAACAACATAGTGCAATATGTTGAATACATAAGGAGATCGGAGATATTCTATTAAAAAGATCTGCAGAAATGTAGAAACAATGCCACTCTTCTCACTCATTTCTCTTTGTTTTGGAAAACAGTTATGTTTCATGAAAATATATTTTTATGTCAACAGGTAATGGTTTATTATTGTTATTTTAAAATAAGTAAGTACATATTTTAGCTTTTCTTAGTTTTAATTCCCAGTAGTCAGTAAGGACAGATAAAACCCACAGACACATAGCCTCCATGGCATCCTCATAAATTTAAGAATAGAAGATAATTCAGGCACCAAAACATTTGAGACACACTGGTGTATACGGAAGGAAGTAGGTTAAAAATCAGGAGCCTGGGCATGAGTGGCAGTGCTGTCCTGCATCCCGGAGCCTTGGGCTAGTCTCTGCTCTGGAATAGACTGATTGAAGGAGACTCCTTCCATCTCTGGAAACCTTTAGAAGCTTCCCTGTGGCTCAACCTGGGTGAGGCTTTTGGGGTTTCCCTCTTATGTCAGTCCTCCTTGAGAGAATGTGGTGAGACCCTCCCACCTTTTATCTTGTATATTGGAGCCTGCCAATGGCAGATGGAAGACCTGTTTGTTCTTGAGCTGATCATGAAATTTGTTCCTGTGGAATCAGAGGTTATAATAGGATTGCGGAGTGACAACTCACATCCCTGGAAAGTTGTCACCAGACACTTCCAGAGCATGATCAGTATGTCCTACCAAGATCGTTCATGTCATATTTAAGTTCTAAAGACCCATTCCCTGAAAACAGGAGGGGAAGGGGAGTGCATTCATCTCCTTTTGCTGTAACAAACTGCCACACACTTAATGACCTGAAACAGTAGAAATTTATTAGCTTTATTGTAGTGCTAGAGATCAGAAGTCCAAAATGGGCCCCACTGGGCTAAAATCAAGGTCTGCTTTGGAACTTTAAGGGAGGATCTGTTGCCTTGCTTGCCCTTTCCACCTTCCAGAGGTGCCCACATCCTTGGTTCTGGGGACTAGGACAAGGACATCTTTTGGGGACCATTTGCCTACCTCAAGGGATAAGGGTGGGGCAGGGAGTCTGGAAGCAAACATTTCGGGAGAGGACTCATCAACTTTGGCTGACTGAGAAGCAGACCTCTTTTCATTGTCCCCCGTTGGAACTTGGGGAGTTTTTGAGTTATAATTAAACGGTTATCTGGAGTTTTTCGTTCAGTTAAAAATAGAGGTATTCAAAGGTATAAAACTGATGGAGAGAAGAGAATACGTATGTGTATGTATCTACTTGTGAGTGCATAGGGTGTGTCTGTTAGAACACCCATGAAACTGCAAACTTTGGTGACTTTGGGGAGAACTGGGTCGCTGGGGACAGTGGTGGATACTGTTTCATCCATCTCTTTTACCAACTTTCGTAGATGTATGTTAGAGCATTTGGAATCTGGGAGGCATTGGTTATCACATTCGTGAGCACCCTCTTTTCCTCCTAAATGGTATCCTTGTCTATGAAAAAACCTGCATTTTCCCTCGGCCTGGCGGGGGCAGCACTTGCGCTCTGAGACCCTTAGAGGGCGCTCCTGGCTTTCTGGAGGCGAAGTCACCGCCCGCGGGCCCTCGGTGCGGCCCTGGTTGGAGAGGAGCACTTAGTTGTAGCTGTGGCTTTATAGAGATTAGCAAATTAGGGCAAACATCCGTCTATCTGCCTTGCTTCTCCCTTAGTGCTTGCCTTCTGGCAATTTTTCTGCTCGTTGGCGCTTCCTTCAGATATTACATTGGAAAGGACAGAGCACTCATTAAGAGTCGAAATGGCTGCGTGTTAGCAAATTCAAGTAAGGACTGGTGAGAAAGGAAACTGCCTAGACCTCCAGCTGGGGTCAGGAGCCCAGTGGCTGTTGGGGTGCGCTGGTGCCTCTGCAGGCCGCCACCAAAGCTGCAGCAGCTGAAAGATGGGGTGAGCCTAAGGGATGTCACAAGGGTGCCAGACTCAGTAACTGCCTCCTCTGCCCTGATGGGTCCCCTCTCAGACTCTCCTCTCCACCCTCAGGGTTGATTTTTGTATCAGGGGAGGGTAATATTACAATTATAATGTCTAATTATTGTAGTATTCTAATTATTATAATAATGCTACCCTTATAAATGTACAAAATAACTTGAGAGGTGTTTGTGTTAATTACAAAGTAGATGCCACTCACATTTTTTTACTGTGGTCTCCTATCTGCAGAGGAAATGATTTAATGATGGCATCCTCATGCTCTGTATAGTACAATCTACATAATTCTGTTTTCAGTTTTATGAGGAGTTCTTAAGTGTACATTTTCACTTCCTTTTAATAGTAACTGGAAGTTTAAAGTGTTATGGAGTTTACCATTTCTCTCTGTTATTTCATTTAATTTTCACAGTGTCCTTGGGAAGTCAGTAACATCCTCATCTTGCTACTGGGGGAACTGAGGTCAGAGAGGTTAACTGGTTTTCCCAAAGTCTGTAATCTAATACCCAGTCTTTGGGACCCAGGTCCCACACTCTCCCTGCAGACACCCCTGTTCTTGTTGGTTTGAACATTTACTGTATCCTCTTGTTTTCGTCTCTAGGCTGGGTGTGAGGGTCAGCACTCACGATTTTGATCTGTTCACAATGCCTTCCTGAGTTTACCTTTGTAACATTGCTGTTGGCTGTTGAGAAATGATTCCGCCAGGCACTGAAATGTGTGGAACTGCAGTAGGGCTTAACTTAAGACAGAGTGGCAGTGAATCTAGCCTCTGTCACAAGATAGCTTTGGCCTGGGAATATGAGCAGGGTCCTCACTGTGGAAAGCCCCCTTTCCTTGGTGGTTCTGTTAAAGCTCGCCCGTCAGCTCCTCGAAGCCAGTGCTGGGTGTCTAACCTTGCCCAACTCTTCACCACTTAACGTCAGGTGCTGTCTGGGAATGCTTGATCTTTACCATGGAAATCACAACTTTGAACCTTTGAGACTGTATTTAACCAGAAGGCTCCCGGAAGTGCCACACCCTGTGCTAAGACACTCAGGTTTGTTTACTGGACCAAGGAACAGTGCTAAGAAACATTAGTGGCTAATGTACACGGTTGACAACTCCGTGTCTCACAGAGGTGAGTGAGTCTGATGCTCATAGTGTTAAAATGTCTTGAACTTCTCAGGACAAACGTGCTATTTAAGTGCTGGGCTTGGTTTTATTTAGGGACTGTTTCATGGTGCCATGTCCCTTCAACTGGCTTATTAGGTCCTGGCTGAGCCACTGATTTGGCTCTGTGACCTTGGGTGGATCATAACTCTTCAGACCTCAGTTTTCTCATCTGCAGAATGAGGGGATTGACCTAGATATTGTGAAGGGCCCTCCAGCTCTAACTTTGTGGGAGTCTCCATTTGAAGGATGTCCATTCATTCATTCATTCATTCAGCAAGGGTTACCAGGAGTCAGACAAAGACACAAAGTTAGATGAACATAGTCCCTGCTGTCAGAGGACACACAGGCAGGGAGGGCTGGATTAGGATAAGGCAGACAGGTGATATGTGCTAGGACAGAGGTGCCACAGGTGTCTTGGGGGTGAATTGACTGGGAGGTCAAGGCCAGCTATATTTGAGCTGGGTTTTGAGAAGGGCATAGGCATTAGTTGGAGATAGACGCTGAGGAAGAACGTCTCAGGTGGAGGGACAGGCCACGCTGCACGTGTGAAGGCACATGTGAGGAACCAGGAACGTTCTGAATGGCTCGTGCTAAATGCTGCACTGGGGCAATGGTGGCATTCAAGGTTGGAGGCGTAGGAGGCAGCCAGCTCAGGAAGGTCCTGGAGTTTGACCTGAATCCATAGTGTTGGTGGCCACTGAGGGAGTGCCATAAGGTGACATGTCTCTGGGTCAGTGGGAGGTCATGTAGAGCCAATCCCAGTACTGCATGGGGCTCTGGTTGGAAGGGGCCATTGAGGCTTTTGTTCATTGTTTGGGGCTTCTTTTTAATTTGCTTACTTGTTTGGGGCTTTCTTTATTACAATATAGACCAAATACTTATATTGTGTCACCTGTCTCATCTCATTTGAAGAATCATCTTGGTTCCGTGTTTTCTGAAATGGCTCATATGTTTTAGATCAGTCCCATTTTGGAAAGGGCTCCAGGGTAGCATGAGTCTTAAGTATTCACATGTGGGCAGTCTGGTAGGACTGATTTATAGTGCAGGTCTTGAATAGTTGAGTATAGTGGCTTTGGGGTAGGGGTGGGTCTCTGGCAGAATTCAGTGTGGTTCCCAAGGAAAGACCTTGTGTAATTTTAGTTCATGGGTGGGGACTGGTAAGTAACTTGGCTTAAAGAGGAAATGAATGGGCCAGGTGCAGTGGTGCATGCCTGTAATCCCAGCACTTTGGGAGACCGAGGTGGGCAGATCTCGAGGTCAGGAGTTCAAGACCAGCCTGGCCAACATGGTGACACCCGTCTCTACTAAAAATACAAAAATTAGGGGTGTGGTGGTGCATGCCTTTAATCCCAGCTGCTGAGGAGGCTGAGGCAGAAGAATCGCTTGAACCTGGGAGTTGGAGGTTGCAGTGAGCCGAGATCATGCCACTGCATTTCAGCCTGGGCAACAGAGCAAGACTCCATCTAAAAAGAGAAAAGAGGAAATGAATGGACATAATTTATTGAAACTTCTGCTAAATCTGCAGACAGAGTGGAGATGAGCACTCGCTGCCCTTGAAGAAATGTGGATAGTGGGTCCTTTAAGCCCTAGTGCTGTGGCTGGAGTTAGCCAGCATTTTAGTAAAGTATCCGAGAAGGGTGTGCAGTGATGTCTCCTCATTTATCTTGACCCCACATTTATCTGGTGATAAAGCCTCATCCAAAGTCACTTATGGCAGAACTCAAGGAGTTGGACGGGGTGTGACAGGTGTGGACAGGTGTGGTGTCCTAGGAGCTCGGGAGAAGCCACTCTAGCCAGACAGAGGAGGGCAGGACCCGGGGCAGGCAGGCTCACGGTGAGCCCATTCTGAAGAATCAGGAGGAGAAGCTTCTTTTGACAAAAGCGCCATGAAATTTGAGGTGCTCTGGCGGAGAGTGGGGAAAGCCGCCACGGTGGCACAGACTTACATATAAAATAAAACTCTGCGCAGAGAAGGCTCGCCCTCCAGTGATGGATGTGTGCTGGCGATGATGTGTCAGTCACACTTAGAGGACAGAAAGCTTAGGTGTGCCCTTCACAGAGAAGCCAGCGTGCTGTGTTTACTTCGGTGCATGTCATGGAAAGCTTTCAGTGATGATTTCTGATGGCCGATTCTGGTGTGCCCATTCCCACCCCCAGACATAAGGGTTGGGGTTTTGGACTTCACTATAGGCTTAAATGCTATTTTTCAAAAAATGTTTTAAAAAAGTTTTAATTTTGAGATAGTCATAGATTCCTGTGCAATGATAAGAAGCATGAACGTTGTCAGGATCAAAATGGAGTCACTTGTGCTAAAAACCCTGACAAACAGAGCCAGGAAAGGCCAGGAAGGGAGGGTTCTCATGCATGAATGCCTGGTTCCAAGAACTCTCGCCAAAGACTGAAAAATTGCAAGCTTGCGAAAGGCCACGACAACCTGACATCTCCCCAGCAACTTCCTGTCCATCCTCAGACTGGAGCCACCCTCTTCACTGATCCTTGTATTCAAGGATAATGATCTCAAGACAATCACTGTCTTCCTTATTTTCCCTTTAAAAGCCTTGGTCTTCCTTTAACTTCCTGAATATGCATATGGTTCACCGTGGCATACAAATTCCCATTGCAATACATACTCCTAAATCAACATCATTTTCTCTTGGAGTCTCCCTCTCTGTTGTTTCGGCTGACAGAAGTAAGGTGGACGTACCATGCACCCTCCACCGGCTTCCCCTAAGGTGGTGATTGTGTAACTGGAATGTGGCGACCCAGCCAGGACAGTGAAGACGCAGGACCTGTGAGGAGGCCCTGGAGCTACCTGATGTAGCCACATTTACCTCCCTTCCTCCCATCTGCGCCAGACACAAATCTGTTCTCCCATTTTATAATTTTGTCATTTCAAGAATGTCCTATAAATGCAGTTTGGCACTGTCACCTTTTCGGATTGGCCAAAGCTTATTTTTAAAAAGTATTTTGCCCATTCTTGTGATCACTGCAGTTAGCTGGCAAGTGGTTTTTTTGTAAATGGAGAAGTCCTGGCATGCAACTTGGCATCTCAGAGAAGTGTGGCCACCACCCTGGTCCAAGCCATATTACCTGGATTTTTGCAGTGACCTCTCCATAGTCTCACCACCCCTGTCCCCTCCCAGAGCACTCCAGTCTCGGGATAGGTGTTGCAGTGAGTCTAATGATGCACAATGTCACAGAACCTTCCAGCAGCTCCCCACCTCCCTCAGATACAAACCAGGATCCCAACAACTTTTCCAGACTATGCATCATCTTTTCCACACCACATCCTTCCTCGCCATCTGCCATTTGCTTTGCACCCCCCCACTGCCCCGGCCTCCTGGCTGGTCCTCTGATGTACGAGGCCCCTTCCTGCCTCAGGGCTTTTGCACTGGCTGTTCCCTTTGCCTGAATAACCTTCCATAAACATCCAAGGGTTGATGGCTGGGCACAGTGGCTCATGACTGTAATCTCATGAGGCCAAGGTGGGCAGATCACCGGAGGTCAGGATTTAAGACCAGCCTGGCCAACATGGTGAAACCCCGTCTCTACTAAAAATACAAAAATTAGCCAGGCATGGTGGCAGATGCCTGTTGTCCCAGCTACTCAGGAGGCTGAGGCAGGAGAATCACTGGAACCTGGGGGGTGGAGGCTGCAGTGAGCCAAGATTGCGCCATTATACTCCATCTCCAACCAAAACAAAAAGCATCCATGGGTTGATGGCTCACCTCTTCAGGTTCTTTGTGCAGCCTCTTTGCGAGGCCTCTGGACTTCTCCCTGCCTTTGACAGGGCAATCTCATCCTTACCCCCAGCACATCTTGTCACTGCCTTGTTTTGCTCCACACCCTCATCAACACCCGTCATTTCATGATTTTACTGGCTTATTTCACACTTGGCTGTCTTCCTTTGCTGGAATGTAAGCTCCATGAGGACAGGACATTTCGTTGGTTTTATTCCCTGCTGTAGCCTCCGTGTCTAGAATGCTGCCCGTAAATAGCAGAGGCTCAGTGACTGCTTACTAAATGACTGGATGTGCTTTCTTTGGTATTAACTACATATGATATATCTAAATATATTCATGTATGTTGACCAGCCTCCAGCAAAATACGGAGTGGTGACGAGTGTGTGACCGTGTTCTGCTTCACTCCCACCCTAACTGCGTGGTGTCAGCCTATGCGTTAGTGAGAGAGGTGCTTTGCGTTGGAAGTCCATCTTCAGCTGGAGAGAAGAATGGTATTTACACAATGTGTTAGTGTCCTAGGGCTGTTGTAATAAAGTTCCACAAACGGAGTGGCTTCAAACAAAAGAAATGTATTATCTTGCAGCTCTGGAGCTGGAAGTCTGGAATCTGTAGGGCCGGTCATGCTCTCTGGGAGAGAACCTTTCCTTGCTTTTTCCTAGCTTCTTGTGGTTTCCTTGGCTTTTAGACACATCAGTCCAATCTCTGCCTCCATGTCATATGGCCTTCTCCCTGTGTTATAAAGACACTGGTCATATGGATTAGGTTTGACCGTCTTAACTCTGTAAGACCGTATTTCCAAAATTTCCAAATAAGGTCACATTCACAAAACCAGGGGTTAGAACTTCAGTACATTTTTGGAAGGGATACAGTTTAACTCATAACATATGGTTGCTTACCAACATGATTTCTTTTCTTTTTTTAATTTTTAATTTTAAGTTCCAGGGTACATGTGCAGGATGTGCAGGTTTGTTACACCGGTAAATGTGTGCCATGGTGGTTTGTGGCACCTATCAACCCATCACCCAGGTATTAAGCCTGGCATGGATTAGTTGTGTTCCCAGCGATCTCTCTGTACTGTTGCTGCTCCTGTCCTCTCCTCCAGTACTCCACTCAATGAGGCAGTGAAAACGCAAGTGTCCATGCGTCCTCGTTGTTCAGCTCCCACTTATAAGTGAGAAACATGCGGTGTTTGGTTTTCTGTTCCTGCATTAGTTTGCTGAGGATAATGGCTTCCAGCTTCATCCATGTCCCTGCAAAGGACATGATCTCAGTCTTTCTTATGACTGCATAGTGTTCCATGGTGTATATGTACCACATTTAAAAAATCCAGTCTATCATTGATGGGCATTTGGGTTGATTTAATGTCTGCCATTGTGAGTAGTTCTGTATTAAATGTATGTGTGCATGTATCTTTATAATAGAATTATTTATATTCCTTTGGGTATATACCCAGTAATGGGGTTGCTGTGTCAAATGATATTTACAGCTCTAAATCTATGAAGAATCACCATACTACCTTCCACAATGGTTGAACTAATTTACATCAACAGTGTAAAGGCATTCCTGTTTCTCCACAACTTCGACAGCAGCTGTTGTTTCTCGACTTCTTAATAATTGCCATTCTGACTGGTGTGAGATGGTATCTCATTGTGGTTCTGATTTGCATTTCTCTAATGATCAATGACGATTCCTTTTCAATACGCAAAACAGTTCATCAGCTTCCAGCACTGGGTCATAGCTGAGACGAGGAAGGTAAAGCTGCGTTGTGTGCTGAACTGTCCGCCTGGAGTTCCAAAGACCTATGGACATTCAGGTGTCTTAATTGTTTGATCAAGCGTGGCTAGGTCCTTTACTGATAGATTAAATAGTAAGTAATTAACTTATATCTTCTGTAGGCAAGGCACTGTGTGAGGCTCTGGGGTTACAAAGATTTAGTAATGAAGTTGGGTTGCTGTGCCCATAAATGCCAGACAAATGTGACAAATGTAGCCATATGGGATCATCTGACTTTCTAATCAACTTCTACTTGCCAGGGGTAGTGTTTTTGCCCTGAAGCACAGAGAATTGTGAGATCAGGAAGAGGAACCACCAACTTGTCTGACTTGTCTGAGGACTTTGCCTGGCGGGCACACTTTGGTTTGACTCAATCTGAAACTCAAAAAATCAACACATTTTTTTCCTATTCTGTAAAATTTGGGAGGTGTCTTTCTCTTTTCTCTGTCTAGATTGTATTCTCTGGCTGAGACTTCCAGGTCATGAGATGACGGTAGCCTTCCTCTGCCACAGAATGTCCATGGTCCACAGATCTGACAGCCTTTGGCCTCCTTGATGCTGTGGAATACCACCATGTTCTCTTTTTCTGTAACATGTGCCCAGCTCCAGTCTGTTTTTTAATACCATTTTCCACCCCACCCAACAATTTTCTTCTACTGCTTTCTGATAGACTGGGAGAATTGAAGCATCTTGTTTTGGCTAATAATTCTCAGAATCCACACATGTACTACTCGTATACAAACAGACCACACCCAGAGGATGTCAGGCTTTGGGCTGATTTTCGCAGCTGCATCGTGACTGCACTTTCCTTGCTGGCACCTGGGGAGGATAAGGTTCAGGGTACAAACACTAGATATCATCTGAGCAGATTGTGTGTCCTTCTTACCAAGCATGCAGAATCTGACTTGGGGTCCTTGGGATGAGTTCCGTGGGGTCCACTGCCACTCTGAGAATGTAATGTAGTTTCATTACAGGAAATAATTCTCAGCATTTTGAGGGGTTGAGGATAGGTTGGCTCACAGCCACAGAGAGGGACTGACTACATGTTTTCTTGGAATTCCAGCCCTAGAAAGCAGTGGCCCAGGGCTCCCACACATGGGGGAAATTTCTAGTAAAGCACCCCTTGAGTTCCGTTAATGCCATACTCTGTTCTCTGATTATCCTAGCTTTGGAAGGACTTCCTTTCCTCTGGGCCCTGATAATGTTTCTTGTTAGTGGCACTCAGCTGATAGCAAATGTCTGATACCCCCCCTCTTTCATGTGCCAATGTAGTGCTTCCTTCAGTAGACCGAAACCCATTGCCTTTCTTATATGTCTCCAAATTAATTCACTTATGTTCCCAGGGGAGTGCTTTGCTTAGTAACTCTACATCATCCAATTGAATAGCATATTCAAAGATGTTCATCTTTGAAGGTAGGGAAATGTATTGGAATTTGACTGGGTCTTCCAGTCATGGAAAGCATTGAAAACTATTTTGGACTTACAATCAATAGGCAGATGGAAGAGGAGAAGTTGAATCAGATTATCTAAGTTTCCTTTCAACCGTCAAGATTTTAAAATTCCAATTAAAAGTATATTTTCCCAGATGGAAGGAAATGAGGACCCAGCAAGAGCTCTGCTCTGTGCAGAGGGAGAATTGGCCAAGAGCTGAGGTGCTGGGAATCAGGCTGGGTCATTTTGTATTGGGTTGTGATTGGTGGTATCAGGTGAGGTGCTGGGAATCAGGCTGGGTCATTTTGTATTGGGTTGTGATTGGTGGTATCAGATGAGGTGCCTGGAATCAGGCTGGGTCATTTTGTATTGGGTTGTAATTGGTGGTATCAGATGAGGTGCTGGGAATCAGGCTGGGTCATTTTGTATTGGGTTGTGATTGGTGGTATCAGATGAGGTGCTGGGAATCAGGCTGGGTCATTTTGTATTGGGTTGTGATTGGTGATATCAGGTGAGGAGCTGGGAATCAGGCTGGGTCATTTTGTATTGGGTTGTGATTGGTGATTTCAGGTGAGGGGCTGGGAATCAGGCTGGGTCATTTTGTATTGCATTGTGATTGGTGGTATCAGGTGAGGTGCTGGGAATCAGGCTGGGTCATTTTGTATTGGGTTGTGATTGGTGATATCAGGTGAGGTGCTGGGAATCAGGCTGGGTCATTTTGTATTGGGTTGTGATTGGTGATATCAGGTGAGGTGCTGGGAATCAGGCTGGGTCATTTTGTATTGGGTTGTGATTGGTGGTATCAGGTGAGGTGCCTGGAATCAGGCTGGGTCATTTTGTATTGGGTTGTGATTGGTGGTATCAGGTGAGGTGCTGGGAATCAGGCTGGGTCATTTTGTATTGGGTTGTGATTGGTGGTATCAGATGGGGTGCCTGGAATCAGGCTGGGTCATTTTGTATTGGGTTGTGATTGGTGGTATCAGATGAGGTGCTGGGAATCAGGCTGGGTCATTTTGTATTGGGTTGTGATTGGTGATTTCAGGTGAGGTGCTGGGAATCAGGCTGGGTCATTTTGTATTGGGTTGTGATTGGTGATATCAGGTGAGGTGCTGGGAATCAGGCTGGGTCATTTTGTATTGGGTTGTGATTGGTGATTTCAGGTGAGGGGCTGGGAATCAGGCTGGGTCATTTTGTATTGCATTGTGATTGGTGGTATCAGGTGTTCTGTGGCATTTATTCCTCATGTTGATATTATCTCGCATGTGTTGAGGGTTTTATGATTTTCTTTCATATTTTACTCTTGCATCAATCTATGAGGTAGGTAGGATTAGCTCCATTCATAGAAAATTGACTGAGTTTGATATTTGTAGAGAGAAACTTCAGTGGCATATTTGCTTTGTTTGGGGGCCTTGAATGGTGGTGGGAACTCTCCTTCAAGAGGACAAAAATGGGCTCTTTTCAGCCTTGACTTGACATTGATGGACATTCCCTTCTTCCTGAAAATCTCTCTTGCTTCCGTGATGCAACTTTTTCTGGTTCTTCTACCACTAAAATTTCAGATTTAAACTGTCATCCCTCAGACCTCTGTGTTCTTTGGGTGGAAATGTTGAGTAGACAGTTGGGCACACTGGAGGTCACAGGAGAAGCCAGGGCTGGAGTTGGGGATTCAGGAGTCTTCCATATATGGATGGTCTTTGCAGTCATAGCAGCAGGTGTGCTACATGAGTAGAGGAGGAGGCAGGAGTGCAGTAGAGAAGAGGGAAAGCCAGAGCTGGGCTCTGCAGGGCTCTACCATTTGGTGTTCTGGCAGAGGAGGAGGAGCTGGCAAAGGAGACCAAGAGGGAGTAGCCAACGATGTGGGAGAGAACCAGGGAGTGTGGTGTCCTGGAAGCTAGTCTAATGGTCAGGTGTTTCCAGGAGGAGATGCTCACTGTTGCTGAACATAGAGTAAGTTGAGGAGCAAGAGGTGGAGATTTGGCAGCATGGAATCTTGACATGCACGAGATCTCATTCAGGACAGGAGCTCATGTATCCCCATGAATTCAGCTGCTGCCATTGGCTTTCAGTTTTATATCTTTGGTTCTGATTTCTCTCCAGGTTTATTTTTATTGCCTTTAATTATAATTATAGCTGAGAGGGAACAAAGTATAGTAGAAAGAGCATGGTCTATAGTTTCAGATGGGTCTGAGCTTGGCTGGCACTTACTAGCTGTGTGCCCTTGGGCAAATCACGTAACTCTCTGAGACTCAGTTTCCTCGTTTATAAAACTGTGAATACCAAAGTGCAGTGCACAAGTTTGAAATGGGGATCAAAGAGAGGATAGTCATGATAATACAGAGCTCATTTTAAATCACTTCTGTATTGCCAGTTCCTCACTTAGGATCTGACACACAGCAGGCACTCAGTAAGTATCTGTTCCATCAATGAATGAAATGGCTGGCACTAAGTAGGTGGTAAGCAAATGTTCCTTTCCTTTCTTCTTTATTTCCTTAAATATTTTTTCTATATCACAAAAGGATCCAAAACTTAAACTCTTAGTTTGTTAGGCCTGCTATATATTTCTCCCTCTTTATTGATAATTTACCTATGCCCATTCATAATCATTAAATGAATTATTATTGTTTGAAGTGTTTTTAAAATGGCTCATTAGCAAGTGGGGTAGTCCCTGGGTATATGTGGTCATTGGTTCCTGGTTGTGTCCGTCTCATTCATTCTGTTTCAGACCTACCTCTTCAGAATCTTTGCTTGTCTTCTCTTCTAAGGCTGTTTTTCAGGGAGCTTTCTGAATAATACGAGTGGTGATTTTGGATACAGCAATGCCCAAGTGTTCAGCATAGTTAGACAATGACTTTCACATTTTGGGAAAAGGAATACATTTTCAGGGAGTGTTTTTGGTCTGGTATGCCAAGCAGTTTAGAGTAGGCTGAGACCAGCCGGACTAGCAAACAATGGTCATTCTTTAAGAAACTATTTCTTGGTCACAAATTGAATTTGAAGAATGTACAAAAAATTCCACAAAAACCTGGAAAGTGCTGGCTTCTAGTTGGATCCCTGGTGCTTGTCAACGGAAGGCATGAGTCCTTCCCAAGTATAGGCATTTGCTCTTTAGTGCCTGTTTTCTTTTATGATTGTTATAAATAAATATATCTATGGAATTCCTCCAGGTCCATTTCCCTAAACCATTCTGGAAAGCTGGTGGTTTAGACGGAGTGTGGGCGGAATCTTGTTTTTTCTCTGAAACAGTAGTTTTTGCTTACACTGGTTTCTAAACAAAATGGCCAACAACTTTAAAACCTCAAATGCTAATGACTGGATTCAGCCAGATCTGATGGTGAAGTTCAGTCTGATTTATGGCTGCGTCGCTTTCTGAGCAGATGTAATTACTCAAGTCAATGGCATAGTGTCAAATAAGCATTGAAATTGTCAAAATTAAATTCCCAGAGGGGATCCCTTAAGAATAACAAACAGAAAGCAATGAAAATTAAACCAAAGCAGCTCTCATTTAAAAATCCAAAAGATGATTTGATTTTACAAATCCAGACGTGATGTTAGGTGGCGGTGGATTGGGTGGCTAACAACATGGTATCTGAACAACAGTGGCTAAACAAGAGAATTGTTCATCTCATTCATCAGAAAACTTGGGAGCAGGGAGACCAGAACCGTCTCATGGTTTAACATGGTTATGGACACAGCCTTGCTCCATTTTCCACTTTACTGTCGTCATTCTCAAGATTGTCACTCCATCTTTTAAACTGGCAGCTGCATCTCTGGGTATCATCTTGACATCCCAGAGGGAAAAAAAGGAGAAAGGTACAAAGGGCCACAAGCCCATAACAGCCAAACCTAACTTCTTTAAAATGCTTTCTTAGAAATGGCAAGACTGACTTCTCTATGTCATTAGCTAGAGTTGATCATGTGGCCAGTTTAGCTGCAAGGGAAGCTGAAAAGTCATGACAATGTTTGGTATTCCAGCCTCTGTAGTAGAAGGCAAGGGAGAAAGAAGCTGGGAATAGCTTTTGGGTGGCCAATCCGTAGTGTCTACGATGGTGGTTTTTGAATTTAAGGCAAGCTGCTAGACTGTTAATATATGAGTTGAGAAACTAGACTTGAATGGGACTAATAAAAATTTAGCTTAAAATGTCTCAGAAACATCTTGAGGGATAAAGGAGATTTATTTTAAGAACGTCCTCTGGGAAAATTACAGTCAGTTTCTATTGGCTTGAGAGTTTGATTTTAGTTTTCCTACTTGAAGGTTATTTTGAAACAGAGTTTCTTCATGCTTCATTTTATTAGCCCATTTTTGTATTTTTCTGCTTTGTAGATCTTTTCCAAGTTGGTGGGTGGTGGGGAAGAAGGAAGTAAAGTAGGAAGATAATGAAAGGGAATAAGGAAAGATAAACTATATTAATGAATATTCTTTTTTTTTGAGACAGATTTTCGCTCTTGTTGCCCAGGCTGGAGTGCAATGGTGTGATCTCGGCTCATTGCAACCTCCGCCTCCTGGGTTCGGGCAATTCTCCTGCCTCAGCCTCCTGAGTAGCTGGGATTACAGGCACGCGCCATTGCATACCAAAACTACTTGGCATACCAGACCATGCCCAGCTAATTTTTTTGTATTTTTAGTAGAGATAGGGTTTCACCATGTTGACCAGGATGGTCTCGATCTCTCGTGATCCACCCGCCTCGGCCTCCCAAATTAATGAATATTCTTTCTCGTCGCTTCAACTTCTCCTGAGATGCAAATAAACAACCTAGAATCAAGCACATTCTAGGCAAACTTTGTCCATGAGGAGCCATTAACCCTTGAGGTAATGAGAGTGCTTCTGAATGAAAGGCTTACTTTGCCCGCATTGTGCAATGGTGCAGGCAACCTTGGCTGGAGGTTGGAAGCCTTAGATCCCTAATGGCAAATGTGGGCTGCCCAGGCACCCTGAAAGCTCTTTCCTGTGAGGCAGCATGTCTGGCAACCCCCTGCAGTCCCCAGGCAGAGCCCAGAGACACACCGGTCTCTGGTGCAGGATGCAGTCTACTGAAGCCTGGATGTGAGGATCACCCTGACACGTGGCCACTTGAAACTCACCAGAGGTGGAAAGCAATTGCACAGAAAAGGGTGCAGGTGGTGGTGGTGCTGACAGTCTGGAGGGGGTAGAAATGGATCTGACAAATGCCATTTAAAGATTGGCCAGTGGCTTTTCTTTGGAGATTTGGGTGGCTTCACCATTTGGCTTCTTTGAGATGATGAAGAAAAAATGTGATTCACAACCGTATTCAGTGATTATCCAGTGTACCCTTATAAGCACATTGGCATGCATGCATGAAAATTTGGCCCTTTAGTCTGAATAAAATGATGCTTTGCTGTTATCAAAATGCTGAAAGAATGGCCAGTGACAACCATGGGGAATTTAGCTGGGGCTGGGGTGGCTGCAGTGATGAGGCCAGGGTGCAGCTGGCTCCTCTGCTCAGGAGTGAGTGTTGGCTGCAGCCAGTGATGGGGACCTGCAGCCTAGGGCAGGGCTCCTCCCTCCATCTGTGTCCACCCTCCACAGGTGAACACAAAAGGATGCTTTTGGGCCTGGAGTAGACTCCAGTAAGTTAGAGTTTCATGGTGAAATTAACCAGGCAGTGAGGAATGTGAACCAGGGATGAAGTCCGTAGGGCACAGTCTGCTTCCAGGGCTGTCCGCATCTTCCATGGGACCTGGGACACCTGCTTGCATTGATGCTCCTCTCTGACCTGACACAGCACTGTGTGGCATCAGAGGTTTGGTTTGTGAAGCTCTTTCAGTTCCCTTGTGTGTTTTGTAGTAACTTCAGACTCTGAAGAGCTAGGGTTTGATTTTATTTTTTGTACAGTTATCCTTAAAGAACCAATGCCAACCATGGAAAATACTTTTATTGAACCCCATGCATATTGAGAAATGTCAGAAGGGGATGCAGGTGGTTATTTTCATACGCAGACTGTGTCTACCCAACAGCAGCTTCCTCAGGGAAGATCCAATCCAACAAATGCAAATTCTCTTAGTATTAATTTTTCACCACACAGCCACAAAACAACCTGGACTTTCAGGTTATTTTGAAATATATATAATTCCAATATTGATTTGAAAAAATATTAAAAATTTGGTTAGTCATTTCAGTGATTCTAGGGTTTTGTCCATGTGTTGTCAACCATCTGATGTTTCTGAATTTCTGAATATTTCTGTGCTGTCTGGTATCATATGAAAACAGCTGGATTTTTCCATTTTTCCTCTGAATCGTAGTCTCTATGTCATGTATTACATTGATTCCTACCTCTAAGCTATACTGCTATGGCAGTACATCCTAACCTTTTCTGGCTTATTATCTATTGACTTTTTGGCCCAAGATGTGTGGTTACACTGAGATCTGTGTTTTCTTCATTTCAGAGTCTGGGAAGTATTTGGTGGTTTCCAATGGAAAGTAAAACTTGAATTTCCAAAAAAGATGAAGTAGGGAGACTTACGTAAGCATGAAGGGTTTGTTGCTTTGAAGAGCAATCTTTGGTATACTTAAGAAATAATTTCAGCATTTTTGGGGTTTTACGGGACCAGTGTATTTCCAAAGCCCTTAACATTCCTTTGGGGGTTTATTTGTAACTTAGGCTGTCCTCACCGGCTCCTCGGCATTTGCTACAGGCTGGGTGGGCTGCCATGAATGCTCTGCTAGGAATGACGGTCATACCAGGTGGATCTGCCTCAATTTCTTTGGGTGCGTCCAAATACACTGGCTACAGGGGTAGCTTCAAAAACGTTACTTTTTTTTTTAAGTGTAATCTCATTCTGTCCACCAAGCTGGAGTGCAGTGGCGAAATCTTAGCTCACTGCAACCTCTGCCTCCCAGGTTCAAGCGATTCTTCTGATTCAGCCTCCTGAATAGCTGGGATTGCAGGCGCCCACCATTACACCTGCCTGGCTAATTTTTGTATTTTTAGTAGAAATGGGGTTTCACTATGTTGGCCAGGCTGGTCTTGAACTCTGACCTCAGGTGATTCACCCACCTCATCCTCCTCAAGTGCTGGGATTATAGGTGTTAGCTGCTGCACCCAGGCAATGTTTACCTTCATAGAAGATCTTGATTCATAATGACCACTATGGCACATGTACACCTATGTAACAAACTTTCACGTTTTGCACATGTATCCCAGAGCTTAAAGTATAATAATGATAATAATAATAATAATAATAATGTTCTAGCCCATCAGGGTCTGACTACAGATGGCAAAAATCCAACTTGAGTTCATTTAAATTCCAGAATTCATTGGTTCTTGGAGCATCACCGGGGGAAGGGCAGGGGTCCAGCTGGCCTTTGGGATGCCTAGAACGATGGCTGTAAGCATCATTGCAACTCTATCCTCACCTCTGGTCTCTTCTCCATGTGACGGCAAGAGCTGGTCACCTGCGACACCAGGATTCTTCCTCCACAGCCTCGTGAGCAGAAAGCACAGCCCACATCTCCTGTCCAGCTCCAGTTAAGACAATTCCTGGGAAGTTCCCTGGGCAATTTGGGGTCACAGGTCCATTACCAGAAGAATTAGGGGAGCTTTACTGGATAGACAGAAATAATGTGTATTCTTTCCATGATACAGTATGGATTGGCTTCCTTATAGAGATTTTGTGGTGGACTCTAAGAATTTAGGCAAGTGAGAGGCTTTGGATTCACTTATTCTTGCTTTAGGGAATCCTGAAGAAATGGCACCAATTTCAGTGAAAGATGGCAGGGGCCACAGTTGCTGAGGGAACTCTCACCCCTCTCGGGCATTGGAAAGAATCTTTTTTGACTGAGGCTGAATACTATAAGATGTAAAGGAGAAAAGCTATGTGGACTTTAATTTCTTTCGGTTTTAAGATGTAAGACAAAGAAGGTACTACTTTTGGACTTTAAATTTCCCCTGGGGTTTTTGTGATGGGAGGGATTTCTGTGAAAATCTGGGTGTTTTTGTATTGCTTGTATTGTGTTATGAGCAGATGGCCATGCCGTCATGTCATGTCTTTCTTGGGTCTATGCTGGGCTCTTTTGGACTATTGCATGAACTGGGCAAAATTTAGCATTGGAATAGGACAGGGCAGAGTAAATTTTTAGCCTGGAGGTCAGCTTGACTTTGGAGTTGGCTAAAGAATGAGTTCACTCATTCCACAGCCTTCTGGGGTCCTCATAGGGGTGGTATTCCCATATTTAATCCCAGGAAGATACATGGCAGGTCACTGATGAATCCAGGGCATCTCCTGAAGGTGGGGTGAAGTTGTCCTCATCCTCACTCTGAGGGGCAGCCACAGTCTGACCACAGGTTGACTGTCACACCCAGTGGGGTCAGGGACAACCAGCTGGGGATGTTCAGGGAGCTTCCATTCCCCTCTCTAAGGAGAGGAGCTCTGGTGTTGAGGAGCACAATAGAGGACGTACGTATCTGGCCTGTCCCCGTCCCACACCCCATGGTGCAGCCGAGGTCTACTGGGAGGAGTACTGCCTGGTCCGCCTTCTTTCTTTACCTGGTGGCGTGAATGGATTAGAAGCCACAGGCATGCGTGTCTCCTCTCAGGCCTTCCTTCCTATGGGAACGCTCCATTTGGAGTTCATGGGGTGAGGTCTAGGCCAGTTGCTCTCTGTCACACCTGGGAAGCTGCATGCTGAGCAGTCTGCCCTGCAGGCTCCTTCTGAGTTCTTCAATGGTCCAGAAGTGGAGCAGGGAGATGAGGAGGTAGAAAGCACAATGGTGGCCACACGTTAGAGTCTATACTCTTGGATTCAGCTTTGTCAGCGATAAACCCAATATTTTGCTTTCTGACTCTTATCTGTTTGTTCAATTTTGTTTTGAACTCAAATGTTCATCATGAGGCCTTTTGTGTGTCATGCTTCAAATTCAGCAACGGCTGCTCTATACATTTAGTCTGGGGAAATGAAACTGAGATGTAATTTGTTATTGATCAGCACACTACATATATATGGGCCCTTTTATTGCTTGCCCAAATGTATTACATTTGCTATTTGTATCAGTTCGTTCTCACACTGCTATAAAGAACTACCTGAGACTGGGTAACTTATGAAGAAAAGAGATTTAATTGACTCACAGTTCTGCAGATTGTACAGCAAGCGTGGGTGGGAGGCCTCAGGAAACTTACAATCTTGGCGGAAAGTGAAGGGGAAGCAAGTACATCTTTACCGTGGTGGAGCAGGGGAGAGAGAGTGAAGGAGGGGATGTGCCACACACTTTCAAATAACCAGATCTTGTGAGACTCAGTCATGAGACAGCATTAGGGGGATGGTGCTAAACCATTAGAAACCACTCCATGATCTAATCACCCCCCACCAGGCCCCACCTCCAGTACTCAGGATCACAATTCAACATGAGATTTGGGTGGGGACACAGAACTGAACCATATCACTTTAAGAGATGGGTCCTAGGAATCAATGAGCTGTGTAAGTACAGTGGGACCAGAAGTTATGAGATCCAAAGAGAACGCAAATCTATTTTTGAAGACTTGATTTTCATATCAAACCAAATGGATTTTTAGTTACTTGAATAATTTTCTCCAGGAAATACTCGGTAGAAAAATCAAAGAAGAAATAGCATTTGTTTTTCATGCAACTGTTCCATCACCCATTGTCTCAGAAAATATTTGGTTGCCTATTCAACATTTTATTAGTAAATTTTTCTACCTCATTTGTGGATTTTGGCTTCTTATCTACAATGATTATGTGAGTGGTAAGCACTGTTTCAGTGCAATCACAGAATTTAAAAATGTAAGCATGTTTATCAGCTGCTGTTTTGTTTGTAAATAGTAGACTGACTGTAAATCAAACTTTACGTATTAGTTCATTCACCTAATATTTATTGAAGGTGTTTCTAAATGGTAGGTTGACTGTAAATCAAACTTAAAGTATTCATTTATTCACCCAGTATTTACTGAATGCTGACTCCGAGCCAGCACTTTCAGTGCTGTGGCACATTTGGCTAAAATCAGTGAGTTTCAGAGTTAAAATGGAGCATATTCAAGGGACTTGTGCCTGATAGAAGATGTTTTTTTCTTTGTTTCTCCCTAGGTTAATTGTGCTCTTTTTTTTTTTTTTGACAGGGTGACAGAGTGAGACCCTGTCTGTCTCAGCCTAGGGTGTGGTAGTTCAATGATAAATCATAGCTCATTGCATCCTGCCCTCCCAGGCTCAAGCAATGCTCCCACCTCAGCCTCGCCTCAGTCCCTTAGCTGGGACTACAGGTGCACGACACCATGCCCAGTGAATTCTTTTTATTATAGAAATGGGGTTTCATCATGTTGCCCCAGACTGGTCTCAAACTCCTGGGCTCAGGCGATCCACCTGCTGCAGCCTCCCAAAGTGCTGGGATATCAGACATGAGCCACAATGCCCAGCCATGTCATGCTCTTATAACTGCCCCTGCCCCGCTCTGAAATCTACCATCCATTCATCTTTTTCCTTTTACCTTGAGAACTTAATGAAGTAACTGTATGTCATTAAAAAAAATGGAAACAAAACCAAGAGCAAAAGCAACCCTTTTAATCCAGAAAGTTTCAGTTACTATTTCATATCACCGTGTTCTCAGCATAATTTCTCTATGAATTGTGTTACTGTGGCATCGCTTTTACCACTGATTCACTTTATTAACTGACTCTGAACCTTCCTTCTCTGAATTCTGAGAAATGGCGCTTGATAGAGTTCCCTTAAGAGGAAGCATGTTTATTTTCATCCACCATGGATATGCCTGGACACCGAAGGATGACTCTGAACATCTAATTCAGGTGCTTGGACAGGTGGTGATGTCTGAACCAAGACTTTGAATAATTGGATGTTGAATTTCATTCTGAATATGTTCAGTTTGAAACTCATGTTGGACCATATAGACAGCAGGGGAATATTGGTCTGGAATGGTTAGGCCAGAATTAGACATGCAGAAGGGAACGGTTTAGCTGATAGTTGAAGCCTGTGTAGCATCCCACACTCCTCTCCCTGAAGGTTTCCTGGGATGTGTCTCCCTACTTCTTGGAGCCCAGGACAGCTTTTTCAGAGCCTTGCAGTCTCTCGAGGGAGGGAAGAAGATCTGGCGCTGTGATGTGATTTCTTGGACAGATCTGTACCTGATGCCTTTAGGGGCTGGGATCACTCTAGTTTCTCTCCAGACTTTAGCTTTCATCTTGATTTATAGACTTTCCTCATGAACCCAGATTCACAGAGTCTCTGAATTGAAATTGGACCTGAGGATGTTGTCTAGAACAGCAACTAAAGGATCGAAGTAGAGGTCTGGGGTCAAGGTAGAGGTCACTAACTGGCCGCCAATGGACTGAGTCTGGCCAGCTTGTGTGTATGTGTGTTCTTATACAGTGTGTGTGTTTTTTAATGGAGTTAATCACCAATTAATATACAATTGGGAGTTTTCACACAAAAATTAGAGTTTTTAGCTTCTTAGGAAAAAATCTCAGAATGTCTGACAATGTGAAGCCTGGACACTTTTTGTCCGAATTTCTTTTTGTCAGCAGGAACCTGAACTGAATTGTGCCTTAGATGGAGCATATACTTTCCATAGATGTCACTTGCTGGAGATTCATGGTCCTTGTAGGCATTTCATGGTCTTCATAACTTGTAGGTGTGGTCGTTGGAGACTCCTGGGTTGATCTCGATGGTCTGACATCTTTTCCTTTAACCCATAAACATTTAGGTGAACACCAAGTGTGTGGGCAGCACTGAGTGAGGAGGTGAGGAAGGGGCAGGTGAGATATGGTGCCCTGTTCACTCTGATGAACAGACCCTGCAGATGTTGGTCAGGTTGGCCCAGGGACCTACCTCTGGACTCAGGCTTAGTTCTGGACTCACTGTGTCAGCAGCCCTGGGGAAATCTCTGGAGGTCTGTCTGTGCAAGCCGAAGACCCTTCAAGGACAGACACTGCAGAGCCATTGGAATCTTGGAGGCCATCTATCTAAGAGCAGTCATGGATCCATACTTTGACCCTTGAACCAAACTGGCCTCGCTGGGCTCTTTTGGATAAGACCAGGAGTTGGTGCTAGACCAAAGTAAGAAATCTAGTTGCTGACCATGCCCTTACTTTTCATTCTCCAGCAAACCAGTAGAGGTCATATTCCCCATGGGAGCTAGGGTGCAGAGGTGTCTAGCCTGGCAATTGCTGGGTGTCTGAAAGACCACCAGAATATTATTTGGCCACTCAGTCCCCAGCAAAACATTCTCAAATCTGAATAAAGCTTACTGGTATGAACTTTGGAAATGATTTTGCTGTGTTATGAAATTTTTGGAGTCACAGCAGGCTCTTACTGGGTTTCTTCTTCTGTCTGGAGCATCTTACCATCTGTCTCCACTGAAACACAGCCTTGAATGAGGAAGGACACAGACAGGAAATTCTTTTTATTTAACCCAAGTCCCTTAGGCTGCAACTTAAGCTCATTTCCTCGTTTTGGATCCTGTGAAGATAAAAACCAGTTTGTCATGGCCCTACCTGTCATGCAGGGACTGTGAAGTTACCTCCCAGTGTTCCCCCTGTTGGACTAGATAGTTCCTGTTGAATTGATGTTTGGGTTTGTCCTTTTTCTTTAGAGGCACAGTGCATGGGATAAATAGCTTTAAAGAATGTATCCAATATCCTCCTTAGATGAGAACACTGTATATGATTACAAAGATTCTATGATTCATTTGTCTAGCAGAGAGGATGGTCTGTTTCAAGTTTCTAAGAATTCTTAAAAATAAATAAGGGCTCACTTTGTCATATTTCATCTTGGTGCTCTCAGAGTGCTGATTACACAACCCAGACCTCAGAATGCAACCAACAGAACCTGAAACCACATTCACATTCCTTATACCTTTATTTCACATTGAAGGATTGCACTCATGAGACCTTCAAAACAATGATCAGGAATAGAACAAACTGTCATGTTTCTAAGCCCTAGAGTAAGTTTTCTGTCAATCTGAGCTCATGCACATTGATTTGCGTTTGCTGAAATGATTGTTCCTTAGTTAGACGCTGGTTTAGTGACTTCACTCAGAGCTGAGGCACCGGGGGTGAGAGGCAGGGCTGGAATGACGGGCGGGATTGCTTTTTATCTGGGCCTCCTGTTTATCTTTTTGTCCAGGTCTCTCTGAGTTAGGCATGGACAAGGTAGGCATAAAGCACCATCAATGAATCAATTTTAATATCAAAGTCGATGGGAGTCCAGGAAATGAAAATATGTCCTCATCAGATTGAGTGTTTTGTTTAACTGGCCCAGTGTGTGTTGCGGTGGGTGGGAGGAAGAGTTCATGATATTTGGCCTAAGGCATTTCGAGAACCTTAAATTCAGGATCGATCTTTATAAGGAGATTGACCATAAGGTTGCCTGTAAGGTTTGGTTTCAGGGTCCCCAAAAGGCCTTTATGTTAAAAAAACAACCTTCATGAGGTAACTCTTTAAGGCTTAAATAGTCATTATTAGAAAGTCACTCCTGTGGTTTAAAGTTTTGTCATAAGAATGCAAATGTCCCTGAGAGTGAACATCACTCACTTATTCCATTCCTTCCGGAGAGAGGGGACGATGAGGACACGCAGCACAAGGTGAAGTTACTGTGTGAGTAGGGAGGAAGAGTGCCCCGAAGAGAGGAAGATGGTGGGGGAAGGTGGGGTGGAGGGTGGTGGGAGTGGTAAACAGCTCTGGAGCTCCTACAGTTTCTTTTAGGATTGTATGTTTCCGTGGATATGGTCATTGATCATTGATAAGAGACCAATTCCGAGGGCCCATGAGCTTCTGGCAGAGCTGGGCTTTGGAGTTGGATAAAGCTGTGTTTGTGATTGGCTCCATCCCTGGTACAGCTGTGTGACTCTGGGCAATTCACTCACCCTCTCTGTTCCAGGCCTTGATTTCCTCATCTGTAATCTAGAGGGAGAAAATATTTCCCGGGAGTGTGTGTTGTGGGTTCCTCTTGTAGTGTAAGTTCAGGTGCTTAGAACAGTGAGCACATGGTAGACTCTCCATGAGCCCATTTCCCATTCATTTCAGGTTCCCATTTTCATGTTTTAGGCTAAGTCTGCATCATGTGGCCCTTTTCTTAACATGCAAACGCTGGCCCAGGCAGTTATTGAGACACAGAGTTAGATGGTATTTGGTGTTTGGTGACAGGAGAACGGACGGTCGTGTGTGGACACACTTGGACATCTGATGGAGTGAGCAGATGAAATGGTATGCATGAGATTGTGGCAAGCAGAGGTAACTTCCCCCTTCCCTTCTTCACCCTGCTTATCTTATCAGAGCTTTTTGATGGGTTTGAATGGCTCTCCTTACGCTGGGCTGATGCATCCATTTGAAGTGTGGATTTTCAACGTGAGTTAGAAATTATTCTGTACTGTGTCCAAGGATAAACGAAGGTATTGCAGGGAAGAGCAATGAGCGGATTTACAAACTGCTCTTTTCACATGTCAGTAATAAAAGTAAATCACGTTCTGGCCTAAGTAGCTGTGTACTGAGTGAATCACAAGCGCCTGGTAGAAAATGTGACAGTATTTGGGTTTCACAGTTCTCACATTTTAGAATGTCTGTTCAAGATCTCACTTTTACTGAGGGATATTTGGAATTGAACTGTAAAGAACAATGCGATTTGTATATTCATTCATTCATTTTCTTGGGAGAAACACTCAACCATGAGCTTCCATTTGTAGTATTCGAATATCTTATTTTGCTTCTACACACTTTTTTGTCAGTGGGAGATGTTGGATTCCTGGGAAAGATTCCTGCTGAAGTCGCTTGTTGGTAAGGAAAGGTAAATAAAAATTAGAGAAGAGTAACCACGATTGCTAATTTTAAATGCCCAGAAAGTGATTGGTGTCTTCATAGTCTTTCCCAGCTCAAAATTTCCAGGAGAGCATGAGGCTACTTACCTGTGATTTCTCCCTCACAGGTCTACAGGAACTTCACCTCTAGAGTTGGGAGGGAATGCTTCATAGATGTTTGCCTGTGTCCCTAGCCTAATATCATGCGTTTGTCTCCAAAATAGACATTCTTTCTCTAATGCTTCAAAATCCTCAAATTCATACTCTTGTTTCATCCCTTGCATTTCTCTAATGAGTTCTTTCCCACGCTAATCTTCTTACTCCAGAGGCAATGGGCAATTTTGGAAAGAGTGATTTGTGTTAGAATTCTCTATGTTTATTCTGTTCAGAATTTTCACCCAATATTAAAATCACATACTAACGCACACATGTGTCATCACATAACACTCTTATTTTCTTTTTCTCTGAGACTTCAGGTGTGTTTTTCTTAATGTTGCTAAGTTTAAAGGTTGTTGGTTTTGTTTTTAGGTTCCTTTCTTCTTTCCTGCAGCATGCCTTGCTTTACTCAATAGTCAGTTTCAGTTCCAGGTTTGCCCCAGATTTGTTTGACTGTCGCCTGAATATTTTGCATACATTTATATTATATTGCATTACAATATCAGTTACATCATGAGCCGAGAGATTTTGTTGGACAAAATGTTATGTTTCATTTTAGTAATTTTGAAAATGAAGTGAATTTCTTTGGACCCTCATAACTCAAGATGAAAAAGTGGTTGTACTTTGTACTAACTTGTTTTTCTTCTGGAACAAAATATGGAAACAATTAAATTAGATATATGCAGATAGAACTGCAGTTTTACTGCACCTTTAAGCTGTTGATGATCTTGGTTTGTTTTCTTTGTGGAAATGAATGCTTTTGTTATCTCACTTAGAATACCACAGATATTCTTCTTAATCAGGACAGTTTTACGCTGTTTTCTCAGAGGTGTTTGAAAGATTGTCCAACTGTATCACACAACATACTAACGTGTTTACTATATAATACTACCAGAGAATATGGCAAATTATTAATTTGTTATTCTTGCACTAGCAAGACAACGTAATCAAGCCAGACAATGCCTAGAGTTTATTTTGATTCGCTTCCTTTCTGGTTTAAATTTACCACCCACAGTTATCCAAAATGCATGAAGCCTTGTGGGTTTGGTATATTGTTTTGTTGCCGTACTGTAATGATGTGCAAATACATGACTGTACCTAAAGTCTTTCGGATCATACTGATTAAACGTCATTTACTGTTTTCCTGACAATATCAAAGAAGATTAAAAAGATTCATTCTCCCAATCTGTTATTGCCATGAGTTGATAGTTGCGCTGTTTACATAGTTGACCACCCACTGAAGCCAAGGCACGTGAAACTGCTGTCCACTAAAATGGGCCTGAAAGTCACGTGGGACCCACCCAAAGATGCTACCAGTAGACCTGTGGAGCATTACAACATTGCCTATGGGAAGTCACTGAAAAGTCTTAAATACATCAAGGTGAATGCGGAGACATACTCCTTCCTTATTGAGGATGTGGGTAAGTGACACTCTGATCTTGTTCCCAGTCAGAATTAACTGTGCACCATTCTCAGCTGCATTCTCAGGATGACTGTGAGACAACCCATGGCTTGGCTCAAGGTCCCTTGCAGTTCTTTGGGAATAGAGAGCTGAGTTCTGAGACTCTCATGGGAGGCTGCTGATTGACAGCTGGCATTGGGCACTTGGGCTTCCCCATCCATGCATGTGAACTCAAGTATTTCTGTCTCCAAACTGATGCAGCAGATGATTTTTAGTTTCTGAATGTGCTCTTGGAAAGTAGATTGGTTATTTTTTACTTCATAGAAACTAGACTGCTAGACAAGCGGGCTGACCTAGGGACTTCTAACTTATATGCCATTTTATAAAGAGAGATTGGGCAAGCTGTATGTCCCTTTAAATGTGGAATATCTTATGCCTAGCCACGTCTGGTTAAAGATGTAACACTTTGCCCTATTTATAAATTTGATTTTAACTTGATTCTGAAGGTTTGGAATATTTGAGATCTTGCCTCAATATAGTTTGTCTTTCAAGTGCAGATGTAGTTGGTTTTGGACTTAGGCTTTGAGCTGCCTCTGAATCCTCTGTCTTCTACTTTTTGATTCCAGTCACCTAAAGCCCCATTGATTCATGCCCCATGTCATGGCCCAACGTTAAGATGGATCATAAGGAAAGAACAGAAGTTGGCATTTAGGAAACAGGTCTCCCCTTGCACCACCTTAGCATTTTGATCCTTTAGTGGATCATGATCAGCTGAGGGCCCCTCAGCTTTGTTCCCCTGACCACAGCTGACCACACTTACTCCTTCTCCACCTCCTGCACTTGACATCACACTCCCTGGGTAACAGAGCAGAAAGGGAGATGAAGGAAGACACATTCCCTTCCTCATGGCTTCAGCTAAATGTCCATTTCCCTGAGTCTCTTCCACATCACCCTGGCTCTCCAAGTCCAGCTGTGAGGTTAAATGGAGATTCTATCAGATCAAAGGCATGAGCAGATCATATTTGCTTGCTCAAACCTTGAGTTATTATGATGGCTGCAGAGAAGAAAAACATGTGAAAAGAGAGTCATAGAGCTCACTAGAAAACAAATTGTATCTCCCAGACAACTTTCTGATGAGTTAACTGAAGGGGAATCAAACACATGTGGAGTAAATGTCTTTGAAATACAAACCAGCTCAGAGTAAAGAGAAAGTGTCTGGTGAAGCATGATTTGCATTCTGCCTGACCCCAGGGCATTTCCCAATTAGACTGGCCTGTTGTGCCAAACCCTAAATGCCACCAGGCCCTGCCACAAGTGAGACAGAAGTCACACCAGTCTTGAACACAGCAGACGTCCCAGAGGGTATCAGCCAGGCTTCTGTTCCTGGGCCTCTGGCTGGAGAACTGAGTGAAATTTTGTTACAGCAATGCTCCCTACTTTGAGAAATGTCATTGTCATTATGACCTTTGACAGAACTAACTCTCACCTCTCCAAACCTCATCCCCTGAAATACCCACGAACTTTCATCTCTTCAAGGAATTGGCACCCCACTTACCTGTCACAAGAGAATGATTCATTTTCAGAAAACCCAGCACGTACAGAGTCTTACTTTGCAAAGCTGCACTTTCAGGGTGCACTCCCCTCATAACATGGGTCTTGGTTTCCTTTCCCATCTCACCACCTTTGGGAGCTCAGCCGAAGAGACCTCTGTTATTTGGCCTTGACCCCTAGATGAAAGTCAAGAAGTGAAGCCCAGTTATGTCAAGATTAGCATTTCCAAGACTCCAGGAAATATATATTTTTCTAGCTTTTTGTTGGAATGGTCAGAAACAACCTGAAGACATATTAAGGGGAACAATTTATTGTGAAAAAGAGGAAATTTTGTGAAGCTTTATGCACTGCGGTGAAGATTTCCCATATGCTGAATTTTATGAGTTTCATTGACATTTCATATTATTTTCTGGAGATTTTCATTTGGAGCCTCTAATGGGGAAAGATTATTAGTAGTGACTGACAGTGTATGTTCAAACAGCCATTTAGTGGACAGGGAGTTCCTGTTTCCTACGTGAATTTCACATTAAAGCCCTCAAAAGCTCTTTTTGTTGACTGTTTATGACTCCAGGTTTATTACACATAGCATGTGCTTTGTATAAAATAAAGTTTATGTTCTTTGGGTCATGTGGTTTTTAGTTGCATGAGAAGAATGTTAGTGATTTTAATTTTAAAAAGAGACATCTATCATTATGCTTGTCACTTAATTTGGAGTTTTGTATTTGGTTATAACTGGTACAAGGAAGATGGTTATTCATGGTTAGTGAGTGAAACTGTGTCATTCTTGGAGATCTGAATCGGTGGCTTGATATGAACCATATGTTTCAGAGCCGGGGGTAGTGTACTTTGTGCTGCTTACTGCAGAAAACCACAGTGGAGTGAGCCGTCCTGTTTACAGAGCTGAAAGCCCACCTGGTAAGTCTTACCTAGAATCAGAGGCTGTAGTGTTGTTACTTAGAATGGGAGAGACATCCCTTCCTGCTCCCCTTGCTTCTTCCAGTAAATATAGAGTTATTAAATAATTTCCTAACAAGAACTTTATAGACTTGTATAGCAAGCTGACAGATTGAAAAGTGGAAGAGACTTATCCTCTCTTTTAAAATAGTTTTAATGCAGATTATTAACATTTCCTCCAGATGTTTTAAATCAACCATGTGTAAAAGACCAAAAATATGTATTGTCCGTAAAGCTGAGGAGGCGGGTCACTAATATGGGCTGAGCAGATTCTTTTGAAGACTGTTGAAAAGATCATTTAATTATATATTATGGATGCACTGAAATGTGGAAATCCCAATGGTCCTCGTTTCTAACTGTCAAGTTGCATTTCCCTAATTTAGGAGGTGAATGGATCAAGATTGATGGTTTTCCCATTAAGGGTCCAGGACCATTTAATGAAACCGTCACAGGTACTCCTTGCTCCTTCATGTCAGATTCATGTCTCCACTGAAGCAACGTCTCGCGAGAGAGTTGTGCTTCCGTCACACACATGTGCTCACAAACCTTCATCGAGTTCCCATCGCTAAACTAACACACGCCACACAGTCTTGGTCTATCTGTTCTGCATCCGATGAACTAGACTGTAACCAGTGTTGCTTACCGTTCACCGTTCTTTCATGTTCTCGCGTGGGGAGGTGTCTGCGTCTACATCTGGGGATATTGTCGCCCTCTTCACAGGCAAATATGGTGGTTGAGATGGCAGTACTGACCAGATCAGGATATTTATAACTCTTCTACCTGTGAATCCATGAATGGGGCCCCCACAAAATAGTGGCTTTTATGGGCTAACATGTTGCTTCAAGTCTTGCTTTTTTCTTACAACCTTGGGATATTTTGTGATATGTTAGATGACCTACCTTCCATCTCTGCTCCATATTTGCGTATCTGTTTGTTTTCTCATTTGGATGTTGATGTTGTCTGGTCATATTGTTTAATTACTGAGAAAAGTGTTGACATTTCTTGTGTGTTTCTTGAATATATTTAATTGATGGTGAAAAAATAATGTAAATGAATGCAGCTATTTCAGAGTACGGTTGAGTAATAGTATCTCAAAGGCACTATGGTGAAGAGCTATGTTTTATTTTCATGTGTTATGTGTTTATATATGTCAATCTGGTGTTACTGTTGACAGGAAGGTGAGTATGATGAAACCAAGGACATTTATCTGCTTTTCAGACCAGAATTGATGGGTGTAGGCGGTTCTCAAAGGGTGCATGCTGTATGAAAAGGGGGTGGAAGAATAAAACAATCAGAAAGGAAAACTGGCTTTTGGGGAGAGGCTAAGTGTCCTTGTTTGAGTGACTATGAGGTGTTGCAATGGAAATGTCTTGCAGGTGATTTGAGAAGAGAGAATGGAAGTTGGAAGAGGGAAGTAAGAATGAGATATGGATTTAGGAGTCATGCTCTGGGGCAAGAGTTAAAGCAGAGAGCACATGAGTGGCTGAGGTTTAACAGAGAGAAGAGTGGGAGGCCGGGGATCAAACCATGGAAATACTCACAGTCAAATGGTCAACAAGTTACTACACCTAGCAAGTGTGCAAAAGAAGGAAAGTGTTTATTTTCAGAGGTTGTTTACCCCTGAAGACACACAGCTAAACAGACACACGTGAATCTTTTACCGATGGATGTTTGTGCCTTGCATTTGAATCTTATATTTTGTGTTTTAAATAAGCGTTTTATGTATGCATCCTTCCTGATAAAGCTTTTTGAATGACAGTAGCTTTAGAGCAAGTGATTTTCTTGCTTTTTCAGAAGTAATTAACTTCTTTTGCCCTCTTTAGTAGTGTATGTGCACATAAGTCTGTGACCTTTCTGAGTGAGCAAACAGAAGCCCTGGGGACCAGGGATCAGGCAGCCATGTTCCAGCTCATTACTGGTTGTGTGTACTGTGAGATTATTGAACTTCTCTATGCAGGAGGCTTTGTAGGCCCTGGCGAAAACACTCTGCTATAATACATGATGTTTCATTTGTCACACATGATGACTAAAAAAGATATCAGAAGAAATTGCTGGCTCAAACCACTTGAAGCATATAATATAAAGCAGAACTGAAAAAAATTAGGAATATCCAGAAAGCACATACCAGGTTATAGTATGCCACAAATTACATTTCGTTGTCAATAAAAATCAAAATTGTTGTGAAATTATCAGTGATCACGATGTACCTATACCTTTTGATGAGGCTTGGAAAATATGATCTGCTATTATTCTGAGAAATTGTTAAATATATGATAATCTTGCCACACAAAATAAGTATTCAGAATTCCCTGTCTTCATTCAAAGAAAGGAATTGGCCTTCCAAAATGCAGACATCAGCACTGGGACCCGGTGTAAGGCCCAGAGGGATTCACTTTAGTGCTTTGACTGATAGGGTCTCCTGTCTTTCCTGTGTTTTATTAGAAACCAGAGGAATATCCAATTTTTTATGCTGCTCAAAACAGTGTCTGCAGTTCTGATTCCAGAAGGCCCCCTTTTGCAGGCTTACTGCCATCTCAACTGAATTGTCTTTACCTAACAATCGGACTTTAATTATTTAATTCATTTATTCCAGGCGGAGTTCTAGGTGCTAGAGATACAAGATAGACAAGGTCTCACCTTAATGAAACTTATATTCTCATGAGAAAGAAAGATAAACAAATAGCACAAAAGGATGCATATAGTCTATAAGTTCGCTGGGGCTGCCATAACAAAATGCCACAGACTGGTTGCCTTAAACAACACAAACTTATTTGTCTTGATTATTGGGTCTAGAAGTTCAAGATCCTGGTGTTGGCAGGCTTGATTTCTCCTGAGGCCTCTCTCCCTGGCTTGTAGAGGGCCACCTTTTTGCTGCGTCCTCAGATGGCCTTTTCTCTGTGAGTACGCATCCTTGGTATCTGTGTGTCCAGATTTCCTTTTTATAAGGTCACTAAATTGGATGAGGCCCCACCCTAATGACCTCACATTAGCTCACCTCTTTGAAGACCCTATTTCTGAATGTGGTCAGATATTAGGACTTCAACATATGAATTTGGCAGAGGAGACACAATGAAGCCCATAACAAACTCATAAATTCTTTGAAAAATAAACGGCACTATAATATAGAGTAAGCAGATGGGAGTGAGGGTTTGGGAGGCTAGGAGACCCTGATAAGACGGTGGCACCAAGTTGAGACTGTGAGGGACTGTGAGGGTGAAGCCACATGGGGAGGAGGAGGAGGACCATGCCAGAGAGTCCTGGAGGTTGGGGAGGACTTAAGTAATTCTCAGACTGGTCACTCATCGAAATATGAAACCTCTCGGGACTCCGAAAATGACAGGACAGAATGCAGCGCGAGGGCAGCAGTTTCGGCCTCCTGCTGTGCTGCTCATCTCACATCTCCCCATCGGCAAACCTTGTTTGTTCTTGATGCAGAATCCCTCTTGCTGGGATGTAAATCTGTATCCTCCTGTTCTGTCCCCAGGGAAGAGATGGCACAACTCTGTTCATGCATTGGGATACTATTACGTAGCTTTCTGCAGACTTCGGCAAGTTGTTTTGACTTTTTTCTGTAACAGGATCTGGGTAACCTGGCAGTGCAGGGCCAGGCCCTGGGGGTCAGGACAGGGACACAGACACGTCCCCACTCTGCTACCTGCCAGCTTAGGGCCTCAGCCCAGCTAGTCAGTCAGCTTTTGTCAAGCTTCATCTGGGAAACAGTGTGAGATTCTGTTTAGTTCTGAATATGATGATATCTTTTTAATAATTTTTAAGGTTTTCTAAAAATCAAGTCCTCTGTGCTTTTCTCAAGGTTTGGAGCCTAAACTAGGCCTACTACTGAAATCAAAGTCTGATTTCTGCCTTGTTTCTCTTTACATTATATTTCAGTTTACGGTGCTTGCTTTTTTCTTTGGACAAATGATAGCTTGGACTCAAGTTCAGCACAGAGACCACAGTTACTCCTTGGGCATTTCCAGTGAGTGCTGCATGACCCTCACCTGTTGTCCAGCCATTCCCTTCCTTATCTTGGTCACCCACTGGCTTCCAGGTTGCTCCCTAAATCCAGCACCTTCAGGCACTTAGTGCATAGTGGGTCTCCATGCCAGGCATCCATGGCAGAGACCCATTTGATATTCTCACCTCCTGCCTCTAACTGCCATTCCCTTCATGGAGTTAGAGACAGGGTTTATCCTTTCAAAATCTAGAATCATGGAATTCACATCTGATCACCATCATCTCACTGCCTCAATGCTCTCGTGTCATTAGCTTAATTTCAGACCACAGCAGACTTTGGATCTGTAGACCCTTCCCAGCTGCAGGGTCCAGAAATTGCCACCGTCCTGTTTCTTCTTCACTTTATCCAGGTCCCATTGTTCCAACCACACTCCACAGGCAGGTCGCCCCGTCCTTTCAGCGGCTTCACTGCTGGAGCGCTGCCTCTGTCTGCCTCTGCCCGTGGCCCTGCCAGGACCCCCAGCTACCTGGCTTTCTCTGTCTGCCACGCTGAGGGCTGGGCTTTGTGAGACAGATGAAATGCTGATCTGATCTGAGTTGCTCCGGCTCATCTGAGTGGCTTTTCTCACTTCATCCAGGCTATGTGTAATAAACCTGGAGTCATAAACAATCAACAAAAAGAGCTTTTGAGGGCTTTAATGTGAAATCCATGCAGGAAACAGGAACTCCCTGTCCACTAAATGGCTGTTTGAACATACACTGTCAGTCACTACTAATAATCTTTCCCCATTAGAGGCTCCAAATGAAAATATCCAGAAAATAATAAGAAATGTCAATAAAACTCATAAAATTCAGCATATGGGAAATCTTCACCGCAGTGCATAAAGCTTCACAAAATTTTCTCTTTTTTGCAATAAAATGTTCCCTTTACTATGTCTACTTTTGACCATTCCAACAAAAAGCTAGAAAATATATATTTCCTGGAGTCTTGGAAATGCTAATCTTGACATAACTGGGCTTCACTTTTTGACTTTCATCTAGGGGTCAAGGCCAAATAATAGAGGTCTCTTAGGCTGAGCTCCTAAAGTTGGCAACTTGCTGTTTGTACTCACGCAGTTGCCTTTCTTTCTGCCACAGTGGCTAGTCCAAAATGTCACCACTTTGCTCCAGCCTGTTTCCTGGCCAGAGTTCCTTTCACTTCTAGCAGGTGACTTGCTTCCTGCTTCCCTGCGGGGGATGAAGGTTTCAGCTGACAGTGCTTTCCTCCTTTCTTCTCCCTCCTGAGCCCTCACTGCTGCCTTCCCTCCTGCTGGCTCTAAGGAAGGGCTACTGTCACCTTCTCTTTAAGGCTGACTTCATCTAATCAGTTTCTTGGAAAGCATGGTAGACCTGAGGGCAGCTCTGGGGTGGGATTTAGCCTTGGATCTCTCCCAGTGCTTGGCTCAGAAAGTTGATACTTACTGTTGAACTAATTATTTGACACCAAAACAATGAAACTATGAAAACACGAACACTGTAAAGATTTCTTATCTAGCACTCTTTTCATGGGCATATCTAGAGATTGATGGGAATTGTATACCCCAAACTTGTATTTTGGCCCTTTCTGTCAGTATTTCATCAAAATGAGCACCAATTTTCAGGCACATCATCTTGCCTGTTAATTTAAATATGACTGATGTGGCAGTTGAAAACTCCGAACCTAGAGTCTTGAGATAGCTCTCTTCCCAACCTACTGATTCAAGAGCATAATTAATCCACCAAATATCTCGACTCTGCTCACCTATGCACATCTGGCTCTGACCAGCCCTCAGCCATCAGCAACCCCTGTCTTCCCAATACCTCAAATTTCTTAGCTATGAAACGATGGGATTCAACAAGAAGCTTCTAGATTCCTTTCTAAGACCTTTCTGAGGCTCCAAAGTTCTTTGTAAGGTTCCAAGTTTCCCTTCAGCTTTGAAATGTCATGAGTCTATGATGCTGAGTGGACTGATTCCATTTTTAATGAATGATGCTAAGTTTGGTGAGCAGTAGAAAAGCATTTGTCATACTGAACAAATGGCTGTTTTCCTATTTCTTTACCCTACTTTGAATGTTTTAGGTCAGTGCATTCAAAAGTCACATTAGCGAAGGAAGAAATGCTGAATTGTAATTTCTGCTTTTTGAGAATGTACCTGAACACACCAAAGGTGCACAGAAGAAAGACTTGTTCCCAGTGATATGCTGGAAAGTGCCTCTCCAAGGGCCCTCTTGTTGGGTGCCCTCCCCTGTTTGCAATGGCAGAATTCTGCCAAATGAACCAGTGGAGCTGGCCCTGCCAACTTATTTAAACTGACATGTGTCATTGGCACTCAGTGAAAAAGGTGCTGGCACAGTAAACCAATAGGCAAAGCAAGGGCTTCACCAGATAATTCCACAACCAGGTAATGGAGCTGCTGTGAACCAGACTCATACTTAACATGTACCCCAATTCAAAATCATGGAATTAACTCCGGACCAAAGACTGCCTTCTTTCCACATACTAATTTCAATCAAAGTCTTTGGCCAATGGGGAATGAATAATGTCTGTGGCATTATTTTCGCAGTAGCTTTCTCACGCAATTATTAGTTTTATTTAGTGTGCAGTTGACTGGGCAAAAGTTTCTGGTTCATGGCCGGGATGGTGAGCTCCTCAAGGGCAGAGTGCTTGGATGTAATCATCTTCGTTTCTCCCTAGCCTGGGACAATTGCGGGTGCTCAGGAGACGTTTGTTCAGTGGAAATGCATTTGGAGGTTGCTTCTGCCCCATACCTGTGCTTGGTAGAGGGGTGAGCATTGACAAGAGTGTTGACTAAAGCTAGGGCTTGAATGTTGCAGAGGTGCCTGTGAGAAGATCGGGGTCACCTCTGCCTAGTTCAGTGTTGATTCGTGGGGGTTCTGGGCAAGCCAGTTTGTTGAACTCAGATTGGTGCTAACT
The DNA here is from genome assembly GCF_049354715.1 of Callithrix jacchus. Lineage (NCBI taxonomy): Eukaryota > Metazoa > Chordata > Mammalia > Primates > Cebidae > Callithrix > Callithrix jacchus. Next base: position 166,009,046 of record NC_133505.1, read on the forward strand.
TTAGTCAGAGGCTCTGTCTTTTTCCACTTTGAGGGCCTGGGCAAAAAAAAATAAAAAGTGTGCATATGTAGACTGGAATTATTTGGGCTGGCTGGTCTGTGAAGATGAGGTGTTTGCACAGCCAGACCCATGGGCTGTCAGGTTGCCTGTTCACTACTCTCTCCCAAGAAAGCACTGCCCTAGAATGAGCCCTTCCACCCCAAGGGCTCAGATCTCTTTATCCCCATGTTCATTTCAAAGCTGCCTCTCATGTTAAAATATAGCTAGACTTTGCTAAGTGTAGAGCCCATTCCTTAGGTAGTAAATACGTGGGAGACAGAGGTTTGCGTGTGGAGCTGTTTGACTCTATTTAGCCAGATGCCCTAGGGGAGGAGCAAAGGCCTCAGGAGTCCCTGCTGGCAACTCCAGCAGAAATGCCATGGAAGGGAGATAGAAAGGAGCTAACTGGTCAGAAAAGACAATGACTGGGAGCAGTCTTCTCCTACCTTTGAGCTGAAACCACAGGCATTTCATGTGAGGACGTAGCAGTGGGGGTAAGACCCTTTCTTAAGACACCAGGGTGTGTACTTACTTCAGAGGCTGATGAGTGGCAGGGGTGGAGGCTCTGGGAAGCTGGAAGATGGGTGGTCCCTGCCTGCATGGCCTTGCATGAAGTGCTTGCCTTCAAGTCCTGGAAGAACCTATGGTAGTTTAATAAAACCTAGTACTTCTGATGAGGCCAGCATCCTGGGGTTCAGATGCTGCTTTCTGATTGATAGCTCGGCTTTTATCCAATGTCTGCGAGAAAAAGAGGGCAGGTGTGGGTCTGTGATACCTTGAGGGGGAAAGCAGATCCTTGCAAATTCAGATATTAGTCCTGAAAGGAAGCACTTTCTTTTTAAAGTTATCAACCTACTCATATATTATAATTAGATCTTTCATTTGAAAGTGAAGCAAATGTGTGTGTGTGTGTGTGTGTGTGTGTGTGTTGGAGACCAGTTAAAAACTGAAGTAACCAATAGCCGTTCAACAAAACAAGGTCTTTGATTGCCAGAAAACAACTGTGTTACTCCCAAAGAAGACAAATACAGAAGTTTAACCGAAAACAAACAACTCCTGGCAAATCGAAACCCTTTGAACTGAGGTCTAGTTTTCTCTAGAATATTGAACACTCCTCTTAGCTTATAGGCTACGAGGCTGTCTCTGTGTTATACTGTAGGCGTCCAGAAACGTCAGATGTCTGCATTCCAGCCATTAAGATCAGAAAAGGATTAGTGCTTTCTTTGCTTTTTGTGGCCCTCATGAATCCTCTGTGGGAATGGCTGAAAACCAAAGCATACGCCCATACCAATAATGGAGGAAACTTTCAGAGCTGGTCTCCCAGAGAAGCTGCCTGATCTCTGGGCAACACACTGTGTTGATGGGGATCGGGCTGGGGATGGAGAGTGAGTGAGCCAGGCTCAGGGTAGGGCTGACCCCAAGCTGCTGTAGCAGATGGCACAGCAATGTCTACATCAGAACCATGAGATGGCTGAGGACAGCAACTGGTATTGGTCTTCTGGGCCTGGAGAGAAGCCACTGTCACAAATGGGTTATAGAGACCCTAGTCTTGCATACACAGTGGTAGGATAAGGGAAAGATTCTCCTCAAAAGGCTTATGATCTGTACAAATTGAGAGCCATGTCCATGCAAGAACTGTAGAATCTCCTAATTCTTGTGGTCATAGTAAAGGCTTCACGGCAATCCTGTGTAGAGCTCTGCAATGTCACTAATGAAGCAGATGATGACTGTCTCAGGGCCACCTGGCATTCTGGAGCGCAGCACAGCCTCAGCCTCGTTCCGTGAAACTGACGGCACCAAGTCATTTTTATTGACATTCATAGCACTCTACTAGGGTCAATATCAAAGTCAGCTACTGACTAACATTTCTGGGTGACAGCTGGAAGCCACTGTCATACCAGTGATTCTCAGGTCTTCTCAAACTGGGGTCCCCAGAACTTGGGAGAACATGACACTACCAAGATTCCATGAAGGCATAAAGTCAATGGGCCACATCCAACAGGAAGAATTTTCCCAATGGCCAGGTATTCAAAATGTTATTTTTAATTTTTAAACAAGCACTGAAATATTATGGAGTAGTCTATGAAATGTAAATGTAATTCTGAGATAAAAATGAAGATTAGGAATGAGTTTCCACGCTTTAGGCTTCCGGGGAGGGGTTCATTCTATCTGCTGTTAGATAAACTTTGGTGAGAAGTTGGAAGAAAGTTGAGTTGAGTGATAGAGTGATTCAGCACTTCTGTAAAACAGACAACACGTACTCTTTGAAACCCTTCGAAATGGAGTGGCCCCAGGATGGCTTGAAGAGTTTACTTTGCATCTGACGCAGTCCTGATGGATTTAGGGTACCACAAGTGGGGACACAGATGCCAGCAGCCTTGCACCAGCATCAGACAGCAACATCCCTTTCTTTGCTCGTATCAAGTGGCATTTCCTAGGGCTTCCTTATTTGATGACACCCAGGATGTCATTCAGGATCCTGGAAAGCAGGAAACCGGAGTCTCTGAACTATTTGACACTTGCTGTGGGCAGCAGAAATCTGGAACTGCAGGTGGCTATGTTGTCTGGTTGGTTTGGAAAGTTAGTGTAAACGCTTTATAATGCTCTTTGGGCTTCCACGATCCATGCCATTAGTAATTGGCATTCATTAGGTTAGGGGAGATCAAGGTCTTTCCTCTTTCTTTTTCTTTTCCCTTTTTCACCTTTTTTCCCCCCTGCTTTTAAGACCTCTTCTCTTCTCCCAATATGTGAAAATGCAGCAAGAGTTTACTGACTGCAGGCGTTGGCCATGGGGTGCTCCTCTGGCATCTCTGAAGGAAGCAGGTCCTTAGTGTGCTGGCTAGGTGCTTGACTCTTCATCAAGGGTCTTTCCCAGAGCACTAGGTACTTACATATTTAAGAGGAATAGTGCAACGAGCAGGTTTTGATGGGACAGATGGCACTGACATCCCCTGAAGGAGCAGTAAGGTCCTTGGGAACTGTGCCAGCTTCTCTGTAAGTGGGGCACATGCATGTCTTGCCAGGGCATCCTGGTGCTGCCCACCACATCCTTCACCAGTGGGGTTTGGAGGCACCAAGAGGACCTTCGCCCAGAGCAGGTGTGATGCTTGTGCCTCTCATGGCTACTGGTGACACCAGCTCTGCAACCACCATGAGCTTCTCAACAAGAGCTGCCATGGAGAGGGCTAGGGCTACAGATCCGACAGACAGGGGTGCCAACGCTGGCTTCAGCCTCCTGCCTTCTGGTTTTGAGATATTCCCTTAGCCTTTCTGAGCTTCAATTCTTTGATCGGTAAATGGGCTGCGATTGGGTGACTTCAAGGATGGCTGCCAAGTGCCCCTTCTTCTTATTGTTAACTAGCCAGGCCTATCCAGATATCACAGAAAACCAGTAAATAGTTACAAGTATTGAGGCTGTTTATGGGAGAGAAAATATGTCATTAAAGAGGGACTTTACCGTAAGTATTGCAAATATTGGGTATGTAGAAAGAAGAACTGGAAATCAACTCAAAGGCGTTTCAGGAGGGTTATGTGTTAGAACTTGCACAGGAAGAATGAGCCTGTGGCGGATGCAGGCTGGGGAGGCATTTGCTGGCACTGACCGACCTTGGAGATGCCAGGCAGCACTAGCCCTGGGCTTGAGCTGGGGTCAGGGAGTTCAGATGCAGAGTGTGGCCAGCAAAGCTGATGTCCTGCCCCCATCCGGCTGTCACTGCTCCTGGGTACACATTCCCTCCCTTTTCCCATTCCTGTCTTCTTCTTCCTCTCAGGCTTCTCATCTTTTCCTTATCAAGCTTCTTCATCAAGAGTGTGCAGAAGTCTTGGTCCTGATGGAGGTGGGAGGCCGGGGCATGTTTTCACCTGGTCAGGTGCTTCTGGTGCACATTGAACTTTGAGCACCTTGGCTCTGGCCTAAACGGCTGGACACCCCTTCACCCCCGCCTCCGCCTGCAGAGTGGTTTCCGAAGTTGTACTGGAGACTGCTGCTGGGATGGTGGGGAGCTGCCTGGGGTGAGGTGTGTATTTGAAGGCTTGTGAGCATCCAGGCCTGCTCTTTCAGGCCACGGGGAGAGGAATCAGGGCTATCTTTGTGAAGTTGGTGGTCAGTGCAGTGGGATGTTAGGTTGGTCAGTGACAAACCAGACAAACTGGCGAGTCCTGGGCCAAGAGAAAGTCACTACCAGACAGCTGTGGTCATGCATTATACACCAATGAAGAGTGGGACCTGGAGTCACCGATAATGGCTAGATGTTGATGAAGATGATGAATAATGCTCTTCGTCTGGCTATAGGCAATCTCATATTTGAAAAGATTTTCAATGTAAAGGGTCACTGGCAATAAGCCCTCTCTTTTGCTTACATTTGGTTCTTTGAAACACTTTTTTTTTAGTGCCCCCGTATGCAAGGCATGGTGGTAAGCTCATTTACAGCTCCCATTATGAAGGGGGCTACCCACTCAGATAGTGAATCTCACAAATTAGGGAATTCATTTTTGCTAGGGCCACAAAGACAACTAGTGTGCTTACTACAGCATATGCCAGGTATGGCACAGAATGCTTTGCATGGTTATATTACAAAGCCCATGTGCTGTGCACTATTTTACAGAAGGAACTGAAGTGCAGAGAGAAGGTAAGCCACATAGCCCACAGTAGATTCAATTCACTTTGACTTCACAGCCTGTGTAAGCCCACTCCAGAAGCTACCAAGTTTAACTAGTGTAGAATGGGTAAAACGTCATCTTGAATTTTTGTTTTTTTCTTCATCCAAAGAAGAGATGTTGATTCTGTACAACTTCAGAATGTTTGCCAATTGGCATAGCCGGTGGCACAGATCAGGAGAAATACTCAAATCCTGTCTGGTTTCTGAGGTCTACTGCAATCCGATGGTAATTGTTTCACCCAGGGGACCTGCCAAGTGGGTGACAGTCATTAGTTGCTGCAGGTCTTCTGGTATCAGCCGTCTAGGTTCTGAGTGCAAGTCACCTGATTCTGTTGTATCAAGAGCAGTTGAGGGAATGTGTCCCACCAGGTTTGAAGTACATTCAGAGCTGGTGGATGCGAGCTCCAGTACCCTTGGCAGTTGTGACTTCCTGTTTTCAAGATAAAAGACTTACAAAGATTTGTTAGAGAGTTTCAGAAGGCTTTGGCGTGGCTATCACATACAGCCCAGAGAAAATACTTCAGATATTTAATTTCAGATGAATTTGACTATATGGCCAGTTTTCTTAATGTGCACATCAGTTTAAAAGAGGATTACCAGATGATCTATAAAAGATGTTTGATGGTATATATAACCCAGAGTATTCAAGAAAGGACATTTTCAAAATACCTGAAAAAAAAGGGGTTGGTTTTTCTAAAACCAAAGATTTGGAAGAGAGACAACTGTGTTTAGAGGGAAGACATTCTCACTTCACTCTGGTTTTTGCACAGACAGTAAATGCCATGTTGTCTGGGGCACAATCCTCCCCGGGGGGCTTTGGTGACAGTCCATCTCTCGTCCATCTGCTACCTGCTGAGAATACTGTTTGGTTATATGTAATGCCTACAGGGCAAGGCGGTAGTTCGTTTATACCCTGAAGGGAGCTGGTTGGCTCAAAACCCTAGTTTCACACTCATTAGAAGAGGTTGGGAGATTGGTGGGATGGCCCATGGGGTGAGGGGAGCTTAAATGAAAGGAGCATCATGGAAAGGGAATGGAGCTGGGAGTCAGAATGGTTGAACTCAGGTCCCTGCCTTGCCCTAAACAACTATGTGACCGTCCGTCAGCTACTACCTCCCCTCTGTGAGCCACAGTTTTCTAACGGGGATGATGATATTTATCCTACTTACCTTGGAGCTGTTGTAGGGACCACTAGATAAACCATGTGAGAGCTTGCTGCAGACCGTAACATTCTGTAAAATAGGGGGATTGCAAGAGCCAGCCTCAGCCCTGTGCTCGAGGCTGTTCAGTGGGCCTGGTCTCATTCGAGGATGGACAGCAAGGCCAGCGCCTGGAAGGGGGAAGCACATGCAGTGAGCAGGAAGCTGCTGTCCCCGCTGTTGGGCTGTGTGACTTGTGTTTAGTGAACCTGGCATGGTTCAGGATAGAGCCGCCAGCAGTCACTGCAGGTAACAAGCTTGTGCCATCTGCAACCAGGCTTGGATCTTCACTCCTGACTCCTTAGGGAATCCTCCACCTCAGGAAATTTCAAAGACCTTTTAAAAATGTTTTATTGATGCTTATTACTGTGGAGTGTCAGGGATTGCGAGTCAGAATCAGTTTGTGCTGGAGCAGAGACCTGCTGCCTTCTTTAAGGCCCAGCAGGAACAGTGTGGTCCCCAGGAGCAGATTCCATCCCCAGATGCATGGCTAGGAAGGTCTTGGGACTGGAGCAGAGCTCAGGGCAGAGGATGCTCTCTCTGCTCAATGATTTATGTTTCAGCTGACTCACATAAGACCCATGTGTGTGTTCTCAGTAGCTCTGCTCATTTTACTGACTATATATTTGGAATAAAAACAAAAGAACTTTAAAACAATTACTACTTCGATTATTGGGGCAAGCATTTGTTGAACATGATGTGGTGTTCTCTTAGTGGCCTGTAGGAATGGGGTACCCGGTGATTGGTTGGGTATCTCCAGCTAATCTACAAGTGGATATTCCTTTGGGTTAGATTCAGGACATTGGAACCAGGTGTCTGCCATTTCAGCCTCTCCAAAGGTCATTATTTATGTGTTCCTGAAGCGCATGCTAGCTCGTGATATTAGATTTTGTTTTTATGTCTTAGTGTTGAAATGTTAGCCTAGCTGGGAATTTTTCAGTCTAATAAAAGCAGTCAGAATTGGTGATGGGGTTAGTGTAGATAGTGGAGGAGGAATGCTTGGGAAGTGACTGCCTTACACAATTAAAGAGGTGCTCCTTAGCCTAACTGGATCCCCAAAGGAGGGCTTAGAATGTGATCAGTCGCATATTCTAAGAGAGGGAAGGTGGTAATCACACGATCTATAATCCTTGTTTCCAAATATACCAGCTCTTATTTGATATAAAAGCACATTTCAAACGCTAAGTATTGAGCACCAGAATGCACTGCTTTGAGAAAGTTCACAGTGACAGCATTTTTTGAGATTAATTGGCTTAGCAAGAAGATTTCTCAAAATTGATTGATGTAGCAAGAAAAAAAAAAAAACAAAACAGACATTGAGGATAGCAGCGATGGTGTAGCATGACCAGGCTTTGTCTGGAGGAGCAAGACTTAGACATGGAAGAAAAATTAAGACCCAAAATAGAAATCAGTTAGCGATTCATTGTGAAGGCAAGGAAAGCCCATCTTTTCAACCTCACAGTGAAAAAGCTTTCTGGAGGAAACTTTAAAATAGCACATAGTGTCGCTCCGCTATATTTTTATACTGACCTTTAGCTCTTGCCAGGGAATATACAGTTTTGGCTTAAAGGGGACAAAAGGAAATAGATAAAAAGGGACATTGTAAAACATCCAAGATTTCTGGCGGGTGGTCTCACAACATGGAATTTTAAAATTTTGGTATGAAATGTGGGAGGAATAAGCAGATAGAGTGTTGCTACCCTTGGGGGGAAAATGTCCTTATTAGAAGTAGTTACCAAAAAATGTGCGTTTGAAGCCAGCAGCTCATTGTTGAGGCCCAGCATTTGGAGACCTCATGTGCGTGATGACAAAAGTGGGCTACTGTCTAACCACTTCTGTGTCTTGCCCCCTTTAAGAAAAGGAAGTGCCCAACAAGCCCTTGCGTGTGCGTGTCCGGTCCTCAGATGACAGGCTGTCCGTTGCATGGAAGGCGCCCCGCCTGTCTGGAGCCAAGAGTCCACGCAGATCACGAGGCTTTCTCCTGGGCTACGGGGAGAGTGGCCGGAAGATGAACTATGTTCCACTGACGAGAGATGAGCGGACACATGAAATTAAAAAGCTAGGTGAGTTTCATATGCATTGGTATTCAGTGTTCCTCTGGTCTTTGGGATCATTTCAGTATTTAGAAGCTCATTCATGAAGAGCAATGGGTTTTGGTTGGAACGTCCACTTGCCGGGTGTTACAATGATTTGAATCTGCACTGTTTATTCCATGCCCATCCTGGTCGCCATCATTTAACCTTTGTTAGTGCAGCCTAGAGCTGCCCAACTTCCTAGTGCCAGTCAGTGGCTTCCTGACCCAACAGCACAGATTCCTTGAGTCAGGCCATTTTTCTGGACTCAGAGCTAATCTTGTCATCCTGACTGTTTTTGTCATTTTGTTCTTTGAAGCTCTGTCTTAGAATTTAGGACACTGGGCCTTGGGTCCCATTAAGATGAGACATGGTAGCTGAGTGAAGCTGCAGGTTAGCCTGTAGTAGTCAGAGTTCTCTAGAGAATGAATGCAATAGACAGCACTAATGGAATAGATACAGTGTTTATAAAGTATTAACTCACATCATCACAAGGTCCCACAATAGGCCATCTGCAGGCTGAGGAGCAAGGAGAGCCAGTCCAGGTTCCAAAACTGAAGAACCTGGAGTCTGCTGTTTGAGGGCAGGAAGCATCCAGCACGGGAGACAAATGTAGGCTGGGTGGCTAGGCCAGTGTCTCTCTTCATATTTTTCTGCCTGCTTATATTCTAGCTGCACTGGCAGTTGATTAGATTGTTCCCACCCAGGGTAAGGGTGGGTCTGCCTTTCCAAGCCCACTGACTAAAATGTTAATCAATCTCTTTTGGCAACACCCTCACAGACATACCCAGGATCAATGCTTTGTATCTCTTTTTTTTTTTTTTTTTCCTAGACAGAGCCTCACTCTGTCGCCCTGGCTGGAGTGCTGTAGCATGATCTTGGCTCACTGCAACCTCTGCCTCCCAGATTCAAGAGATTCTCCTGCCTCCGCCTTCCGAGTAGCTGGGATTACAGGCATTGCCACCACTCCCAGCTGATTTTTGTATTTTTCTTAGAGATGGGATTGATTTCATCATGTTAGCCAGGCTGGTCTCAAACTCCTGACCTCAGGTGAATCACCCAGCTCAGCCTTCCAAAGTGCTGGGATTACAGGCATGAGCCATAGTGCCCGGCCAATACTTTGTATCCTTTAATTCAATCAAGTTGACACTCAGTCAACTTTACCCTTATTGGGTAAAGGAAGCACTGGCCAGAGGATGCTGATGGAAATCTTTGCTCGTTCTGGCCTGGAGGGAGTCCTGATCTTTGCAGGCCTTATTCATCCATAAGCTTGGGTAGCGGACATAGGCCTGGCTCTGAGGGGCACACTCATCCCTCAGGCCTCCTGCCTGAGGAGACAGTGCGAGAGCTGTCTCACCCCTGCTCCCTGGTTCTCTCACAGGTGAGTTGGAAGGAGCATGGGGTAAGCATGGCTGGGCCCATTCTTCTCTGCCCCTCGTGGGGAAGCTGGGCCGCAGGAGTGCACGCAGGGCCCAGGGCTGCTTGGGTGGAGAGCCTAATTCTGGGTTTCATGTAAAGTACACTTGCGCCATATTCTCCAACTTGCTTCTTACTGTCATAAGGCTTTCAGCCCCCACAATTGGCTGTGCTGGCATTTCCTATTCAGTTCAGTACTCAAGAAAGGAAAAGGATGTGATTTATTGGGCCCTCTGGAAGATTCCAGCAAGACCTGGGATCTCTTTCCTTACCTGTAGGGGTGTCTTTCTATATCTGTAGAAGTGTCTTTCCTTCCCTGGAGGGTTCTCTTCCCTTGCCTGGAGGGGTCTCTTCTCCTACTTGGAGGGGCTTTTTCCTTTGCCTGGAGGGGTCTCTTCCCTTGCAGGCAGGCTTCTCAGCTTCCTGCCCCGCTGTGTGGAGGCAGGAGGTGGGCGCGGTGGGGCAGGTGTGTGCCCTGTGGGGAGGTGCTGCTAAGACAGCAGCCTGGCACCCACTGCTTGGGATCTACTTAGTCTTAAAAGGTAAAATCCTCAGACAAGGAGAGGGATGAGCAGACAGTGAGACTGAGATGGGGAGGACAGACAAGGGAGTGGGAAAGGAGGAGAGAGTAGAGTTGCCTGGGAGGAGAGCTTCGGAGTGCACAGAGAGGAACACGGGGCGCAGAAAACAGCCCGAGGCAGGAATCTGCTGCCTGGAAACAGAGCACGGGCTTGGACAGAAGCCTGGCGAGCCCACACTCCTCAGTGCTCTGAGAGCGCCTTCCTCTGAAGAAGGCACAGCCATTCATTTCGGAGCAGTTCTGTGCTCTTCAGGACCTCTGAGGCCAGCTACCTGGGCACAGGTAAGCTGGCTCTACTTTGGTGATGCCAGTCAAATTCTACCCCACATATCAGCAGTTTGGATTTGATCTGGTGGAGACATTGGGTGGATGGTCACATCCAATCCTTTCCCTGATACAGCCCAGGGCATCCCTGTTCTGTTTGTTGCTGTTCAGCCACCTGCTGAAGACTGTCTTGGAGGAGCTCTGCTGCTTGGTGGGTGTTCCAGGCACAGGCTGGCCACATGGTGTTCTGTGTCTTTGCGTGGTCTCCACATGGTGGCATAGGCAGCTGAGAGCCAGGCACAGCATCAAAGCCAGCCCAGAGTATAGACTCCAGACCTATTTAAGCAAAAAGGCGACCAGCCACCCCTCTGCTGCAGTGGCACATGAAATGCCAAGGAAATGCGGGAAGCAAAAGGAGAAATTCAAGCTGGATGTGCTTTGTCAAGTATGACTGTAGTATTAGCAGCAAGACCTTGAATTAGAGACTCAAGCTCCTGACGCTGCAGACTAATCTGTATACCCTTCAGTCATTCCTTCCTGGGCCACCCATACATGGGTAAGTGGGCTCTACTTGGGTGATGCAGGCCGAATTCTACCCGGCACGCGTATCAGCATGAGAGTATTGTCCCTGGTTTTGCATTTCTGCTGCTGTAAGGGAGCTTTGTTTAAACGGACAGATTGCTTCGTTCTGAGCCTTTCAGGGACAGTGCACACTAAAGTGTCATTTAGCATGAAAGAATTTTTCAACTGGCTGGATCTGGTTTTTTTTTTTTTTAATTTTATTTCTTCAGTAGTGAACCGCTGACTCACTTGAACATAGTAGAAGGATGTTTTTTTGCTGCCTGTACTTGAGGAATTATTGGACCTGAGATAAGGGGTGGGCTCCGGTCCCCGCTTGGGTGGACGGGGCAGCCAGCCTCTTGGGCTTCTGGTAAAATTTGTTAGCTCTTAAATTTTCATACATAAAAAGCACTGGACTTGCTACTGTGAATGATTTAAGAGATGCCGCGCGAGGAGGGGAGGGCTCCTGGAAGCTTGCTTCATTGCAGGGAAAAGAGGGTGCAGGATGGGGATGAAGTGGATTCTCTGGGCAGTGTTGGAATGGAACTGGTGTGTCGTGGGAAGCCTGTCTACCCACTTATCCTGCATGGGATTTTCAAGCCGTTCATACCAGAGAGGCCACGGAACCCGTGGTACTACACAGAGTGGTCACATGCTAAGGAACTTGAGGGGTGGGCCTTGGGTCTTGCAGTGGAGCGCCGCTCTGTGAGCCACTCCCTGTCACTGAATATGTCTAACTAGGCATCTCACGCATCAGATGCGATCCCAGGAGGCATCACTGTTGAACCTACCGTCAAGGGAGGCGCCACAGAGAAGGTGGCGATTGGGCGAAAACTTGCAGCTGGAGGGGCCGTGGAACTGTCAGTGGGAGAGGAGACAGCAGGACAGGAGCCAAGAGGGAGCAAGGGACTTCCTTCTGCAAGTCACCCTGGAGCTGTAGAAGTTGGGGGGGTCACATTTGTGCCATGTCCATTGCCGCGTCCATCACACACTTGAGGTCGAGAAGTGGGCAAATGTGATGGCGCTGACTGGGGGTGCCTGCGGTCGCTGGGTTGATAATGTTCGGGCCATTTTGGGAATTTTATTTCCCCTCCTTTTTTTTTTTTGGTGGCGCAGTCTCACTCTGTTACCCAGGCTGGAGTGCAATGGCATGATCTCAACTCACTGCAGCCTCCACCTCCCAGATTCAAGTGATTCTCCTGCCTCACCCTCCCTAGTAGCTAGGACTACAGTCACCTGCCAACATGCACTGCTAATTTTTGTATTTTTAATAGAGGCAGGGTTTCACCCTGTTGGCCGGGCCGGTCTCGAACGCCTGACCTCAAATGATCCACCCACCTTGGCCTCCTAAAGTGCTGGGCTTACAGGCATGAGCCAACTCATCCAGCCCATTTCCCCTGTTTATTCGGTAATCAGGGGCACAGAAAGACGTGCATCTTAACACCATTGCATGTTCATTATATTTATATGAGGAAGAGATAGATTGCTGGGGGGCCAGGGCCTCATCTGCAGTTATTGAGAGCCAGGCTTCAGCACCCGCAGACCTGGCTGGGTCTGTTTCCTTACCTGTGAAGCGAAGACAACAACAGTAGCTTCTGCATGGGGCTTTGTTAAGACTCAGTGAAGAAGTGCATGTGAGAAGCTCAGCACAGGGGAGCGCTGTCATTGTGTTTACTGCCGTGCCGAATAAAACTTTTCCTTGGCTGGGCATGGTGGCTCAAGCCTGTAATCCCAGCACTTTGGGAGGCCGAGGCGGGTGGATCACGAGGTCAAGAGATCGAGACCATCCTGGTCAACATGGTGAAACCCCGTCTCTCCTAAAAAAAATACAAAAAATTAGCTGGGCATGGTGGTGCGCACCTGTAATCCCAGCTACACGGGAGGCTGAGGCAGGAGAATTGCCTGAACCCAGGAGGCGGAGGTTGCGGTGAGGCGAGATCACGCCATTGCACTCCAGCCTGGGTAACAAGAGCAAAACTCCGTCTCAAAAAAAAAAAAAAAAAACTTTTCCTTGATGATAACTTTGGGTGAAGTTTAGTTTCAAGAGTGCAGCAAATCAAGAAATCTGGACATAAAAAAAAAAATCTCAGAACTTTAAGAAATACATTGAAGGCATATATGAATTTCATTTGTGGGAAATTATTCGTTTCTTGGTGGTTCTTGAGAAGTGATGGGACACTGCTTTCCATGTTTAATTACTTACATGTGTCCCTGGACTGTGAGGTTGAACGGCCGTTTGTTTGTTTACTTCTGGTGAGATTCCATCATCAATAGCACTGAGTCATGAACAGCTGTGAAGTGACCCCTCCATGTAGAAGCTTAGTCTCATGCTCTGTGCATCCAAGTGTTACAAACTATTCCCTCCCTTTTATAAAACAAGCATTTTGAAATCTTCTAGTAGAATAAGAGGTGAGTGCCGAGTGCCTCCGAATAAATAATTTACTCATTTATGGCTAGAGTGTCACCCACTTTCTCTGTGTAGACAGCAGACTGTCAAATATTATCCTTTTCCCTTGAAACCTCTGATCCTTCTACAGCAGCTCACTCTCCGTAAACAGTCCCTCGGTGTGAGAATTTTGAACACAAGTCTTCTTTCATGTTTAGCACTACATGATTGTGGAGACAAAAGGGCGATTTCCTGCTGCCATCTGAACGTGTGCAGTGCCTGAAGGAGACTCTTAGCTCCCCCTAGAATCTTAGTGTTACCTCTGCTAACTTACCGAGGTCCTACCTGATAATGTAACTATCAGCACTAGAAACAGGCCAGATTGCCTCATTTTTATTCTTGAAACGATTAAAGCTGCAACAGGAGCCTTGCTCAGAGAGTCTGGAGTGAGGCATTGGTAGTTTTGGATTCAGGGTAGATTATGAGTAAGTGTGTGACCCTGGGCAAGTCACTCGATTGTTAGGGCTTTATGTCCTTATATGTAAGATAAGAAGGTCAAATAGAAAAATAAAAAGGTTTCGCCTTGGTCTCAGACTTTATGATTCCATAGTAATTGAGAGGAGAAGTTTTGTTCCATCATTGCATTTTTTTCCTCCAAATACAATGGTTCCCGGTGTACACTGCGATTGGGTCCAGCATTCCCTGAGTATATCCAGATCCGTGCAGACTCGGGACCCTGCAGAATCCACATATAGCAAAGGCTGGCCCTCCCTGTGCGTGGGTTTGGCGTCTCTGGAATACAATCCTATCTGTATCTGGTTGAAAAAAATCCACGTATAACATGGATCTGCACAGTTCAAACCTGTGTTGTTCAAGGACCAACTGTCCGGTTTTCAAGTTCAGGTTAAGTTGCAGGCTAGTGGGACCCTCGGAGGGTGGGGCAGGAACTGACTGAAAGAACCATCCAGAAATAAGGGGTACATTTGAAGTCTTCCATTTGCTGTTAGCAAATCTTCAGAGACTCTGTTTTGAGGATTTTAGTTTTGAAGGGCACAGCATTCCACAGGGAAGCAAAGACCTAGGTTAGTAATGCTGCACCGTTGGCCACGCTTTCTTTTCTTCTTTCTTTCTGATAACAGATAAAAACAGAATAACCCTCTCTTCTCAATTTTGGAAGTAGAAAGAAATTGGGCAAATTATGTGGGTAAACGTGTTATTCTTTTCTTTTTTAAAGCATGTGTCTCTTTTTGATGAGTTTGTTTTATTTTTGTTTATCTCTTTTTTATTGATGATAGAAACCCATTTTCCAGGAAGTACTGGAAAAAATCAGTTGCCTGTTTTCTACCATCATAGTGTTCTTTTTGAGTTTAATTCCTGCAGTTCTTGAGCTCACCCTTCATTGTCCTCAAGAAGAGGGAATGCCCCCAGAAAGATGAAATGGGAAAAAGGAAGGGGAGGAGGGATGCGGACACCTGCCTGGCCACCCCCAGGGAATGTGTGTTCCTGAGAAATCCAAGCCAGAATCTCATCCCTCACTCCCTGGTCCACAGCCTCAGAGTCCGTGTATGTGGTCTCCCTGCAGTCCATGAACTCCCAGGGCCGGAGCCAACCAGTCTACAGGGCTGCCCTAACAAAGCGAAAGATTTCAGGTATGTTTCTAAGGATGCATTTGGTCGAACCATAGTCTGGTGTGAATGCAATACTGTTTTCAAATGATGAATTACATAAATTCTATTGAGGCTAAAAGGAATAACAGGGCAGATGTGGTCACATTTTGGGTATAAGCATGCTGCTGCTTTTTTTTTTTTTTTTTTTTTTGAGATGGAATTTCACTTTCGTTGCCCAGGCTGGAGTGGTGCACAATGGCGCAATCTTGGCTCACCACAACTTCTGTCTCCCAGGTTCAAGCAATTCTCTTGCCTCAGTCTCCCGAATAGCTGGGATTATAGGCATGCATCACCACACCCAGCTAATTTTTTGTATTTTTAGTAGAGACGGGGTTTCTCCATGTTGGTCAGACTGGTCTCGAACTCCTGACCTCTGGTGATCTGTCTGCCTTATACTCCCAGAGTGTTGGGATTACAGGCGTGAGCCACTGTGCCCGGCCTAGCATACTGCTTTTATATGTAAAGGCTGGAGTGCTCTTGTGATGGAATACATCTCATTGTATATTTCGAGCCACTTCACTGTGCAGCAGATCTGCCATGATAGGAGCAGCCAAGAGTTCATTCCAGTAAAGGTGCAGTCTGACCCAAGTATAAATTGCCCTGGGTAATGCACTGAATGAAGTGAGAGAGAAGGAAGAGCAGGTGGGAGGTGGTGCATGCAAGATAAACACACAAATGTTATTTCAGCGATATTTGCATTAAAATGGTATTGGGAATCCTCAGAAAAAGCATCATAGTGGTTTGCTGATAGCCTGATCGTTGTCCACACAGTTCGGTTTTCCCACGTCCCTTCACGGACATTATCATTATTCCTGATATGTTAACGAATGACAGATACCTTTTCTGGACCACCTATCTTAGTTTAAAGAGGCAATCTACAACATAATTATTTTCATGAATTCACAACGTAAAATGAAAGTTATACTTTTCTACCTTGTGTGAAGTTCCACAAATACAGTGTTTCACTCTTATTATTGATGAATTGCTGCCATAGGGTAAGTCCCTGTATCACTTTTCTAGCAGGCTACATATTTTCACCTTCCCCTGCTGGTAGTAAAACCCACATCTTTTTGAAACATGGTCCCTGAAAAGTGAAAAAAAATGAAGCAAAAAACTAACATAAACAAAAAACCCGAGAGACTATAGAATAATATAGAAGATCTCTTCTGAGTCTTTTGAACTAAGACTATGAGCTTTGTGACTGTGATATGTTCTATTGATGACAAAGAGAAATCTCTCTAAGAAATTGGCAAACTGACTTCTAGTTCATATCTGAACGTGTTTTAATCTGTCTTGGACTCATATATTCTAAACTGTGAGGACATCAAACCCAATGTGAATCTTGTGGTTGCTTGAACCAGAATTTTCATTTCATGCCACAATCATCAAGGAAATGTGAGCGGAACTTTCCATCTCCTAAACTTTGCTTCCCGTAAAGATATTATTTTCCAGAAATTTACAGTGTACATTGAGAAAACACTGAGGTACTTGGACCGTCTTTCATCTGGGCAAAGCATCCCCTGTGTACTGTTTGCTACATCAATTGGGTTGGGCAGCTTTTAAAGTGAAATGCTCATTTTTCAGCCTGTATTTAAGAAAAGCAAGATGGAGATTTTTATTTTTCTTATGCTGACCAATCAAATAATTGTTTACCTTTCTATCAATTTCATTTTGTCTACATTACACACAAGCAATCTAAAAATTATGCAGGGTGAATAATGGCCTGTCAGGGTCTGAGGAGCTCAGAGCAGAGCCCATTGTGAGAGGAAGCCTTTCTATGGGGCCCATTGTCGTTTCAGAAGAGGATGAGCTGGATGTTCCTGACGACATCAGCGTCCGGGTCATGTCATCCCAGTCTGTGCTTGTGTCCTGGGTGGATCCCGCTCTGGAAAAACAGAAGAAAGTTGTTGCATCAAGGTGCTTTTGCTTATTTATTTGTCTTTATGTATGAGAGACGGGATTTTTCTGGCCCTGAAAAGACATGTATTTCATGATTTTATTTTCTGACTGATGTGAATGCTGGCCTCTTTTGTAGCTGAGTAGTAACTACTCTGTGACAACCTAGTTAATCCTAAGTGTGGTCACACATTTCCCACAAATCAGATGTGACCAGGGCCTTGTGTGTAGTACACACAGCAGGAACTCACATCTCACGTGCTCAGAGATTATCCTGTGTCTGGAAATTTCCTAGATTCCATTTCTTTCTTCGCCCCATTTGTGTTTAGCTTTCTCTCACTGACGTTCTGTTCATGCACAGGGCCCAGTCTCACCATCCCTCCTGTCATCCAGGAAGAGTCACTGTAGGACGGACTTGATGTACAGTGTGGACAATTGTCTAATGCGTTACACTTAGTAGTTCCTCATTAGGCTTTGCTGAACACTCACTTGCTTCATATCTGGCTCATTTTATACATAACAAAATGCACCTTATTTTCTCTTAAACCATGATGTTATGCTGTTCTGGATTTTATATTCATTTGCAACACCAATAAAAGACAAACCAATCGGGAGGTTAAAATATTTTTATGTTAAAAGGCCACTAGTGAACACCATTTCTTGTTAGTAGTAGATTAATATTGCTATCCAAATTTTATCTGTTCAATGACTAAATACATTATGTAACCAAGAGAAAGCCACAGATGTGGTGGCCTGGTTATTATGTATTAACTTGTCAACCTCTCTGCAACCAGGAAAGGGGAATATAGTTTAAGATGGATGGGATATAATGGTGACATTGTATACATCCATATATATAAAAATGATTATTCATGTTAGATATATAGTTTTCTTTACTGTCTGCTAGTAAAAATGATGTCTGCTTTTTTTGAAAGCCCTCAGAAGATTCATGGCAATTCTCTCCCTAGCCATATGGTCCTCTTCAACACAAGTGTTCCTTTTACCATTGGACTTTGATTTCCAACATCTTGCTGAAACCACAGAAGGCTTGATTTTCTTCGAGGAACTCTTGTGTTAATTGGTATGCCATGTCTTCAACTGAAATATTTTGACAAAAAAGCACATTTTTAATGCATCAAAGGCTTTCTACTGCAAAGAGTCCACAAGACAATTTCCTTGAAAGAGAATCTAATAAATGGCGTTTGCAGCTCTGAGTGTGTTGAGGGTGTCTGCTGTCTGGGGTTGCTAGGCTGTCCGTGTTTGGTCATACTGCACTTCTCTCCCCATGATCATGTACCACAGTTCCAGAGCAGCCTCCTCCTCCTGCTCTGTTTGTTTCGCATTTTTGCTCCTTGTCATGGCAATAAGTCTATTCAAAACCACGTGTTCCGTTCCACCTGAACCTATGGAAAACATGCCTGATTTGGCATGAAATGAGTCTTTTTTGTCTTTTTTTACTGGAGAGCTGAGGTACCCTGGGCCAGTTCTTGTCCCTACTGGTGCCTTGAGTAGACACAAATACACACACACACACACACACACACACACACACACACATCCCTGATAAGGTAGTTGCCTCATGAAAACTGTCTCCCTTCTCACCCTTCCCTTTATAATCTCTGCTTGCTCTTTAGAGCAGTAAGAGTTTTTGCTCTTAAAAAGACACTCAGCTCTGTTTTTTCCTCCTACTTTAGGCAACTTTGCTTGGAACTTCAGCAGATTCTCTGAGCCAGTAACAGTCAAAAGTTTATTTTTCTCCTCTTTGATTTTACTATGTACCTCCCAAAGTCATCGCTTATGAGGAAGGAAAAACAGCAAGACATCTAGTGATGAGATGCAGAGCGCTTGGATAGACCGTTGTGTTGTGCTTGCTCACAGGCAGTACGCCGTGCGCTATCGAGAGAAGGGAGAACTGGCCAGGTGGGATTACAAGCAGACCACCAACAGGCGGGTGCTGATTGAGAACCTGATTCCAGACACCGTGTATGAATTTGCAGTCCGGATTTCACAGGGTGAAAGAGATGGCAAATGGAGTACATCAGTCTTCCAAAGAACACCAGAATCTGGTCTGTATTTGAAATGACCTTTGAATTTTCAGTTTGGAAATTACACCCAAAATAAGATTTAAAGACAATAAGATGCCAATAGTGACAAAGGCCAGCATGGGTATTTTTGAGTCACGTTAAGCCTAGATTTTGGTAGAGTGTCTGTGCATAAATGCAAAGAAGTTAAGGGACCATCTGTTGGTCTTTTCCACTAGCACGTTATTCATGTTGTTTTGATGTGTGGAGCACATTGCTCTCCTTTCCTGAGGCTGAGGTGGCATTTGATTCTGGGAAAAATTTTGGTCTGTATCTAAGGCTACCATTCTTCTCTCTTAAACTATGTCTTCCAAAGTTTTGCTAAGAAGTCGGAACTGGATCTTAATCTTCCTTGTATATTTTAGCATTAGGCAATGAAAGAAACTCTGAATTACTAAGAGCATTTCCCTAGATATGTCTAAACTCACTAAATGAATTGGTTGCAGTGACATAAATCACTATATCACACAAAGAACCAGTGTGGGATTTTCTCTCACATATAATAAAAATTAACGCAGTAGCTCTTCAATAATAAAAATGTGCACCTAAAGACCATGTGCTGTTTACATCTAGAACGTCCACTAAGGCATTTAAAATGTTTCATTCCTTGTTATTTTGTAGCTCCTACCACAGCTCCTGAAAACTTGAACGTCTGGCCGGTCAATGGCAAACCTACAGTTGTCACTGCATCTTGGGATGCGCTACCAGAGACTGAGGGGAAAGTGAAAGGTAGGACTCTCATTCTCTAAACTGTAAGATGCATTGATTCTGATAAACATGGCTTCTGTTTATGGCTTTGTTGACTGATAACGAAATGGGGAAGCAACATACATCCAAGAGGTGCTCACCCAAGGGACAAGACTATTTCATGCAAGATTTTCATTGCCCAGGATCCAAGCAGTCAAGAATGTGATCATTATTTTCATCCTCCTATAAAGTATGAAGGCTTTTTGCTGTTGCTGTTGGGAAGTATGTTTTTCATTGCATGGGTGTGACACCATAACCTTTCCCCATCTGAATGGCACCCTGGTTTTCATGCTATGGGTCTTTTCATTGTGCTAGGATGATCACAAGAGCAGGAGTCCGTAGGAATCCTGGAGAACCATCAATATCTTTAATGGGACAATAAATACATTTAATGGGTTTGAAAAATGCAAGTAACAATTGCTGGAAAATGAATTTTCCTATTTGTCACCATTTGTTTGTTTATGTACTTATTGATGTCAAGGAAAACCTAACGCCAAAATAGCAAAAGAAACCAGATATTTTAAAGAATAAAAATAGAGTATAATATTTACAACTAGCTAAATTTTAAAATAGTCTGTTGAGAATACTAAATAAACACACAAAAGTGTTTAAGAACCTTTCAGAATCTGTTTGGAGACATTTTAAACAGCCATGCTGAAGCTTCTTCTGGCACTACCTTACAGATGTACCGTAAGGGTAGGAAGGAATGGATGTTTTATTCAAGAAAGAAATAACTTTTATCGTCAGTAGATTTGAGGGGCAACTCTAAGTCTAATATGTCCAGATCTATAAAATGTGTTTGTAAGCTTAAAGACATCCAGAAAATTACTACTAATCTCCTTTGAGGATTTCTTAATTGAAAAAACTGAGTGGCTCTCTCTTTTTTCTTTCTTTGAGACAGAGTCTTGCTCTGTTGCCATGCTGGAGTGCAGTGTCGCTATCTCCACTCACTGCAACCTCCTCCTCCCACGTTCAAGCAATTCTCCTGCCTCAGCTTCAGCCTCCTGAGTAGCTGGGTCTACAGGTGTGCACCCCCACGCCAAGCTAAATTTTTGTATTTCTTTTAGTAGAAACGGGGTTTCACCATATTGGCCAGGATCTCCATCTCTTGACCTCGTGGTCCACCCGCCTTGGCCTCCCAATGTGTTGGGATTACAGGTGTGTGCCACCACACCCAGCCCGTGGTTCTCTTTTATATTCATCCAAAAGCTATCTTTGCTGCCATCTAGGATGTCTTTTTGTGAAATAATAGAAGTTGAGGAAGGTAGATGTGGAACCGTATTTTCTATACTTAATGTTTTTTCACTTTTTTTTAAAGAATAGATTGTACTATTCTTCTTTCTCTCTCTCTTTCTTTCTTTCTTTTTTTTTTTTTGCCATTGGAATAAATCCACAACATGTGAAGAGAAAAATATTGATTTGGTCCCTTTAAATCAGGGGTGTTCAATCTTTTGGCTTCCCTGGGCCACATTGGAAGAAGAATTGTCTTGGGCCACACATAAAATACACTGACATTCACGATAGTTGATGAGCTTTGAAAAAAAAATAGGTCCATGCATAAATCTCATAATATTTTAAGGAAGCTTATGAATCTGTTTTGGGCTGGGTTCAAAGCTGTGCTGTGCTGCATGCAGCCCGTGGGCCACAGGTCAAACAAGCTTGCTTTAAGTCATTCGTTTTTCAACAATTTGAATAACTCCCTCCGTATTAAGTATTGTCATGCTGCTGAGAAGACCTCTGAAAATTGAGTAAAGACTTTTTCTGGCTAACAACTTTTTCTTAGTTAAAAAATAAAAAGGTAATTATTGCACCTCTAGTGACTTTATTACCATGCTACCTATGCATCCTTCCTCTCTCCTCATCTTAGTTTATATTTACCGTTCCTTGGTGACAGAAGTTTCATGATAGTCAATTAAATATCGCCAGAAATAATAGCAGCTACTGAGTTTATGTCCAAAAGAACTCATGTATCCTAATCCTGCTTAGTTTTCAGAAGGGTGTACTGGTGAGATTAAAATTAATAGTTACAGCAGCGCATTCTCTGTACAAGAAATACAAACATAATGGGGAATACACTTCGACATGGCTAAATTTCTTCTCCAGATGGATTTAATTTATTTTAAAATTTGAATCACAACATTTTATAGACAATGGGCTTTCTTAATTCTTACTTTTGACCACCACAAATGACAAGTTTGTTGATTTTCAATGAGAAATGAATGCTGTGTTTTTTCCAGACAAATGCTGCAAAAGCATTTTTGGTTAAAAGTTGTTTTTTTAAAATGAATGTACTTTTTAAAGATTGGAGCTAAGGGAAAAGAAAAGATCATCCGTGCTCCTGATAATTTCTGACTTTTCTGTGATTCTAGCTCCTACTCATTTCTTTTTCTCTTTTTTTCTTTCTTTCCTTCCCTTTCTTTCTTTCATTCTTTCTTTTTTTCCCTCCCTCCTTCCCTCCCTCCCTCCCTCCCTCCCTCCCTCCCTTCCTTCCTTCCTTCCTTCCCTCCTTCCTTTCTTCTTTCTCTCTCTCCCCCTCTCTCCCTCTTTCTCTCCTCTCCTTCTCTCTTTCTCTCTTTCTTTCGTCGTTGAGACAGAGTCTCACTCTGTCGTCCAGGCTGGAGTGCAGTGGTGCAATCTCGGCTCACTGCAACCTCCGCCTCCTGGGTTCAAGTGATTCTCCTGCCTCAGCCTCTCAAGTAGCTGGGACCACGGGCATACCCCTCCATGACCGGCTACTTTTTGTATTTTTAGTAGAGGTGGGGGTTTCACCTTGTTGGCCAGGCTGGACTTGAATTCCTGACCTCAAGTCATCTGCCTGCCTCAGCCTTCCAAAATGGTGGGATTACAGGCGCAAGCAACTGCGCAGAGCGCTTACTCATATTAATTTGATGTTTTGTAAATCTTGAGTGTGTTGAGAGGAAAATAGGCATGACAGTTTTTAGTTGAAGGTGAAAATTATTTTTTAAAATATGATTCCCTTATGTTTTAATACTTTGATGTGAGCATAGACATATTTTAGTTCCTTGGACTGAATTTGCTATGGTTTTCTAAATTCAGGGTTATTATGTGATTATAGATAGAGCCAATTAAAGATGGAAACATTCAATATCACATGAATCTTTTACTTAGCAACTTTTCTTCACAGCTCTAAAATACTGTGAAATATCTTTATCAGCTTATACTGATTAAGAGCTTTTATAATTCCTACAAAAATAAAATTATATTTCAAATATGGAATTTTTCTGGCTAAACGTGCTAATAAAAATAACCCAGGTTAATAAAGTGAAACTTGAAGGTGTCAGAAGCTATTCAGGTTCAATTCCTAGCAGTTTCCCTTTGTTTTCCTTAGTTTCTTCTATCAGGATATATTCCATCACAGAAAATTAGTAAATAAATACAAGTTTAGAAAGCCAACAGTGTATAAATTTGGGGGAAATTGTATGAAGACTGGCCTCCTGCCTTTCATGTTTAATTTGTTTAAAATAGCCAAGTGTCAGCTAATTAAATATACAGCCCTGTCTGGGTGCCCGAATGAATGTGAGTTTACCTTCTGCTCTGTTTTCATGCTCCAGCTGGTGATTTGGCGTGCATTGCTAGTGTATTAATTTTAGTAATGCACGTTCTAATTCATCCTGCCCACAGTCTGTCTGCTGGACACAGGACTGTTTTCAGTTTCCTCCTTCCAACCATCTGCCAAATCATTTCAGAATATATTCTTTCATATGCCCCGGCTCTCAAACCATTTGGAGCAAAGTCTCTCACCTATCCTGGAGACACGACTTCTGCCCTGGTGGACGGCCTGCAGCCTGGGGAGCGCTATCTTTTCAAAATCCGGGCCGCAAACAGGAGAGGCCTGGGACCTCACTCCAAAGCCTTCATTGTCGCTATGCCAGCAAGTAAGCACCGTGTGTCTGTGGCCGTCTTCTCTCTCTCTCTCCATTCCTGCTGTTTGTTTTGTGTTCCTTTGAATCCTGCTCTTGGGTTTGGAACTGCTCAACAGATGATTTTTCCAGGCTAAGCTGCATATTGTTTTTTAAAATATTTTTGTGCTCTCTTTAGAAATTAGTCTTCTCAAAGACTAAAATGTTACTGATTGTTGATAACATTAATAATTATTGCAATATTATTAGTGTATTAATTATAGGATTTATGTGATGGCACTATTTAATTTTGTGCTTGTGGTGTGAGGGAAAGAACATTTTTACAAATGGTAATGTGACATTTTCTTTATTAGTGCTCTTCGATTTCCATATAGATTTAAAAATTTTTAGTTTGCAAAAGCAGAGAGGACAGGAGATGGGTGAGGGTTAAAAAAATTACCCACTGGTACAATATTCACTGAGTGGGTGATGTGTTCACTAATAGCCCAAGCTTCACCCCGATGCAATACATTCACATAATAAACCTGCACGTGCAATCGGTGAATCTAAATTTTTTTTTAAAAAGTAAAATGTAAAAATAAAAGTAAAAATTTTGGTTTGTATTCCGTTATTGAGAAATGCAGTAGTAGTCAGAAGGATTTCAGTTGTCCATCTTACCTGATCAGTATAAAAACCCAGCAAGTTAATCAAGACCCACAGCTGGAGAGGACTGCTTCTGGACCATGTTTTCTTTTCTATTTCCTCACATTTATGCTGGATATTGGCAGCTTTTCCTTCATTTTGTGCTGTGGAGACCCATGGTATACTGTAATATTAGACAATTTTGTCATAAAAAAATCTGTGACATGGATGACATTTGTCCCCTCTGTCTCACTGCAATACAGATTCCTCTCCCCTCACAGAATACCTCCCCTCAGTCAGTCTGTGCTGAAGACAGCGTGATTACAGTACATTTAATATGACTGCCCATCCCAGGAGTCTTTTTAGTTTAAGCCTTATTTTAGAATTAAAAATGTGTCCAATGTTAATGGAAATTTAAACAAGAAGGAGGAAGCAGGCAAGGACATGTTATGGGAAGAGGGAACTTTTTGTAATGCCTTAAAAATTACAGATGGGTTGCTACTCACACGTTACCCTGTCACTTTGAGTATAGATTATTCAGCAATTTGCACCAGGTGTATTCGTATTTGTTGCCTATTAAAGACAGTTATTATAATGCATTTGTAATACACTGACAATCAGTTATATTAAGAAAATCCTATATAAGATTTTGCATTTATAAAATAAATGAGTTACTTCAAAGTACTAATTTCAGAAATTCTTCAAATAAGATGTGGCATAACCTAGTTTAACAGAGATTCAATTCACGTATATTTTCTACGACTGTATTGGTTACTTAAAGCAAAATATGTTTTAAAAAGAATGCTTTCATTGGGAAAATAAGTTTCCAGTGTTCTAGGGAGTTAGAAGTTGTTCATCACGACTACTGATTTGAAATGCCTCCATACACTGTCGTAAATACTTTCTATCACCTCCGCCTTGGCTTCTGAGTTTTTTTCTTTGACAGGCAGTTCTTTAAAATCTCTTGCAGCCAGTAAGGCAGATGTTCAGCAGAACACGGAGGACAATGGGAAGCCCGAAAAACCCGAGCCTTCCTCACCTTCACCCAGAGCTCCTGCTTCTCCAGGGAGAAATGCCAAGGACCTTCTCCTTGACTTGAAGAACAAAATCTTGGCCAATGGTGGGGCGTCCCGAAAACCCCAGCTTCACGCTAAGAAGGCAGAGGAGCTGGATCTTCAGTTGACAGAAGTTACCGGGAAGGAGGAGCTGGGTTCCCAGGAGGACTCGCCCACATCACCCTCGAACACCCAAGACCAGAAACGGCCCCTGAGACCACCAAGTAGACACGGCCACTCGGTGGTTGCTCCCGGCAGGACTGCGGTGAGGGCCCGGATGCCAGCCCTGCCTCAAAGGGAAGGCGTCGATAAGCCTGCCTTTTCCCCAGCCACCCACCCGCGCCCAGGGACCGCCCCCGCCGCTTCGGCCTCTCACGCCCATCACGCGGTCACCCAGGGCACCTCCCACCGTCCTTCCTTGCCTGCCCGCCTTAATGACAATGACTCGGTGGACTCAGACGAGGACGAGCTCGCTGTGGGCTCCCTCCACCCCAATGGTGCCTCTGCCCAGCCTCGGCCAGCCCTGTCCCCCAGCCGCCTGTCCCCCTCCAGCGTTCTGCGCGACAGAAGCTCCGTGTACCCCGGCTCAAAGCCAGACTCGCCGGCGAGGAGGACCCCCCATTCTGGGGCCGCAGAGGAAGATTCCAGTGCCTCGGCCCCACCCTCAAGACTTTCTCCACCCCATGGGGGATCATCTCGGCTGTTGCAGCCACACCTGGGCCCTCCGCTCTCTAGGGGTGGGAAGGATGCTGAGGACGCCCCAGTCACCAACTCCAATTTGCCATCGCGGTCCACCACGTCCTCCTTGGTCTCTTCTCGTCTCTCCTCCAGGACGCAGGCGTCTGAGGGAGTGGAGGCTTCTGATGGCAAAGGCGACGGTGACAGTGACACGGAAGACAGCGGGAGGCAGGCAGAGGCCACGGCCCAGACGCTGCGGACCCGGCCTGCCTCTGGACACTTCCATTTGCTCAGACACAAGCCCTTTGCTGCCAACGGGAGGGCTCCAAGCAGGTTCGGCATTGGGCGGGGTCCTCGGCTGCAGCCCTCCAGCTCCCCACAGTCCACTGTGCCCTCCCGAGCCCACTCCAGGGTTCACTCTCACCCGGCTTCCCACCCTAGGCTTGGCTCAGGTATCCATGGAGACGAGGAGGATGAGAAGCCGCTTCCTGCCACCGTTGTCAATGACCACGTGCCTTCCTCCTCCAGGCAGCCCATCTCCCGGGGCTGGGAGGCCCTAAGGAGGACCCCTCAGAGAGGAGCCAGCCTGCATCGGAAGGAGCCCATCCCAGAGAACCCCAAATCCGCAGGGGCAGATGCGCATCCTCAGGGCAAATACTCCACCCTGTCCTCCAAGGCTCAGGACGTTCAACAGAGCACAGACGCGGACACGGAGGGACATTCTCCCAAAGCGCAGCCGGGGTCCACAGGCCGCCACGCATCCCCTGCTCGTCCGCCCGCAGCACGGCCACAGCACCACCCCGGGCCCAGTGTTCCCAGAAGGACGACACCCGGCCGGGCTCCAGAACAGCAGCCCCCTCCTCCTGTCTCCACGTCCCAGAACCAGCCGGGCCCCCAGAGCAGAGACACGGGGCGATCACCTTCGCAGCCCAGGCTCTCACAGGCCCAGGCCGGGCGGCCCCTCCCCACGTCGCAGGGCCGTTCCCACTCTTCGGACCCTTACACGGCTAGCTCCAGAGGGGTGCTCACCTCGGCCCTCCAAAACCAGGATGAGGATGGCCGGGGCAGCTATGACGACGACAGCACAGAAGTCGAGGCCCAGGGTGTGCGGGCCCCCGCGCACGCCGCGCGCGCCAAGGACCCAGACGCGTTCCTTCCCAAGCAGCAGATGGAGTCTCCGACCGGCGCAAGTGCCGGTGGCGACGACAGGTCTCAGCGCGGACATGTGAGCTCGCCCGCTAGGCCCAGCCGGCCCAGCGGCCCCCAGTTTCGGGCCCGGGTTCCCGGCAGGGCATCGCCCTACGCGGGGCATAAGGAGGAGGGCGCGATCCAGGCCACACCCGGGAAGTCGGAGCCTCCTTCCAAGCGGCCCCTGTCCTCCAAATCCCAGCAGTCGGTCTCGGCCGAGGAGGAGGAGGAGGACGCGGGGATTTTTAAAGGCGGGAAGGAAGACCTTTCCTCTGTGAGGAAGTGGCCCTCTTCCTCCACTCCCAGGGGCGGCAAATACGCCGATGGGAGCTTCGCCAAGGACGAGAGGGAGCCTGCCATCGTGCTTGCCCCTCGCGGAGGGAGCCTGGCTCCTGCGAAGCGACCTCTCCCCCCACCTCCAGGCAGCTCCCCCAGGGCCTCCCACCTCCCTTCCCGACCACCGCCTCGCAGCGCTGCCACCGCAAGCCCGGTCGCGGGCACCCACCCCTGGCCGCGGTACACCACGCGCTCCCCGCCGAGCCACTCCTCCACCACCCCGATGCTGTCCCTGCGCCAGCGGATGATGCACGCCAGATTCCGAAACCCTCTCTCTCGCCAGCCTGCCAGACCTTCTTACAGACAAGGTAGTTTATTTTTTCCAACGGTCTTTCTTTAAGGTGCTCGGTAGTGTTCATGACAATGCCCGAGAGGTTTTTATTCTGTTTTATTTAGCACCTCTATGTCCAAGCACCTTTAAGAGCTTTGCACATGTGACATAATTTCATCCTAAGGTTTGCATTGTTACCCGTTTTCCAGATGGAAGCTGGGGCTCAGGATCTGAGGGGCTTGCCCCAAGGCAGACAGCTAGGGAGTGGCAGAGCTGCCATTCCAATCCCAAAGGGCCAAATTTCACAGCCATGACTAACCCATATTCCCTCTAATTCCACAGTCATTTCACTGTCACTTTGCCTGTTTAAATGTGTTGGTCTACACTCTTAACCTGTGAAAATGTGTCACAAACATGATGCCAAATTCAGGTTCTTCTTAGTTCACGTGCCCACGTGTGTTTAAGGGACCCGTAGTAGCTGGTTAGATACATATACAGGCTTACTTTGTTCTTGTTTTCATCTTCTGCATGCAAAACTTTCAACCAGACAAACCCCAAAACAAACTCAGTGTCTCAGGTATGAATTGCTCAGCGCAATTAGTGAATGTTGTCTAAAACCTCCAGAAAACGCACGTTAAAAATCATTGTCACAGGCCGGGCGCGGTGGCTCAAGTCTGTAATCCCAGCACTTTGGGAGGCCGAGGCGGGTGGATCACGAGGTCAAGATATCGAGACCATCCTGGTCAACATGGTGAAACCCCGTCTCTACTAAAGATACAAAAAATTAGCTGGGCATGGTGGCGCGTGCCTGTAATCCCAGCTACTCAGGAGGCTGAGGCAGGAGAATTGCCTGAACCCAGGAGGCGGAGGTTGCGGTGAGCCGAGATCGCGCCATTGCACTCCAGCCTGGGTAACAAGTGAAACTCTGTCTCAAAAAAAAAAAAAAAAAAAAAAATTATTGTCACAAAGAATAGTCCCAGGCAGAGGTGTGCCTTGGGTATCTGTAACAGAGGATTGAAGGAAGTCAGCTATGAACTGGAAACTATGTCCAGGGTAGGGTCTAAGTATTTACCATCAATTTGCATTCAGTTCAGTGGTGCTTTACACTCTCCTTGCATGTAATTGGGGCTTTATAGAACACTCTTTAATGAATGTATTTTTTTTTTTTTTGCTCATCTGTACAATGCATTGTACAATGTAAAGACATAGAATAATGCCCCATATCAAAGTCAGTTTTCCACTAAGATTGACTATTTTAGGCAAACCTAACACCCTGATAATAGATGTAAAGCTCAGCTTTCCCTTGTACATAGCAGGAACTCAATAAATATTTAATAAGTAAATGAAGGAATGAGAGAAATAACTGTCTGACCTGCAAGTAGTGGCCAGAAAGCCCAAGCTCCTTACTGAGTCAAGGCTGGACCAGAACAGGCTGGAGCTGATGAGAAACATTTCCGTGTGAGGTAGAGACGGAAACAACTGCAGGCGTGCTGCCGTATCTTCTTCCTGTCTGAGCAAAAACGTTCAGTGAGCTTTGAGACAGCATCGTGCATTTACACTTGGCGATTGATGACTGGGACCTGAGTCAGCTGGAAAAAGTTGTGTTCAGTTTAACATGCCGAGAAAAGTGGGGCAGCATCTAGTACATTTTAAACATAATTTTCTCTATCCTTCCAACCCTTCCTTTCTCCACCTTCCACATGGCTAAAATAAAGCTACAGCTACTAAGGTCTTAAGTTTTCTACGGCAAATTGACTTATGCGGGATGCACTCATTCCTGCAGTATTGTCAGAAAGCTGTGACTTCACCGTATTCTCACCAGACATTCATATTTGTTATGGAGAACTCATAATTTAAGGCTATCATTATCTAATGTATTTGAGCTATTGGTTTAAAATTCTGCTTAGAGCTTCTGTTTGAAATGATGTGTTACTACTTATAGTTTGGTATGAAGCCAACCTCCCAGAAATGCTGCATTTACCAGGCTCTGTTATTTTTATTTTTGGTACTGTGTAGGTTATAATGGCAGACCCAATGTAGAAGGGAAAGTCCTTCCTGGTAGTAATGGAAAACCGAATGGACAGAGAATTATCAATGGCCCTCAAGGAACAAAGTGGGTAGGGTAAACTTCTTTCCACATACCCGTCGTTTTCATGCTGGAGGAGAATAACAGTGGACACTGTGTAATGATAAATGAAGTGGTCTTTGTTCTTTGTTCTCTAGTTTTAACTATTCATATATACTTGCATAGAGTTTCTTTCATACTCAGAAAAATTTTTGCTTCTCTTGGTAACTAGCTCGTTTTCTTCTCATAGCCAAGATAAGGCATGGGCCTTTGTTTTTCATTTGTCTTGACTGGTTAGGAAGGTCACATGAATGCATGGCCCAACCATAGCAGTTATAGACCCAACGGATGGGCTCTCAATGAACTCATATTTTCCCTGACGCGGTAGCTTCATTTTATTTTAAGGTTTTGTGTATTGTTTGATTAAACAGTACACATATTTTCTATAAGTTGTCTCAAATCCTTTCTAAAAGGACACAGGGTAAAAACAAAGACATAAACAAACAAAAGCCCTGAGTAATGTTGGCAGTTTTCATTCGATTGTCTTTTGAATCTTCCAATAATTGTTGTTGGACTAAAACTATGTATTAGTATTTTATGTGTGTCTAAGCTAAAGCGTTAAGTGCTTGGGGTTAAGATAAATGTTTAGGAAGTTTTGGTGGGTTGAGGGTAATAGACAGAACACTTTACAATATTCAGGAATTTAAAGTACTTTCTTTAAGAATCAAAAAATATACATACTGTAATTCTCAATCAAAACTTCCCATTTATAATGGTAAGTTTTGGAGAAACGTACTAAAAGACTATGACATTTTCAGTCATGGGTGATTTAAAGATGCATGTTATCATTCCTTTTTTTTTTTTTTTGAGATGGAGTCTTGCTTTGTCGCCCAGGCTGGAGTGCATTGGTGTGATCTGGGCTCACTGCAACCTCCACCTCCTGGGTTCAAGCGATTATCCTGCCTCAGCCTCCTGAGTAGCTGGGATTATAGGCACCGGGACCACGCCTGGCTAATTTTTGTACTTTTAGTAGAAACGGGGTTTCACCAAGTTGGCCAGGCTGGTCTTGAACTCCTTACCTCATGATCCACCCACCTTGGCCTCCCAAAGTTCTGGGATTGGGAGAGAAATTTATAATAGGAAAAATGCACATTAAAGCAAAATGCCGTTGCGAACAATTTTGAATTGAAACAGTGTGGGGTAGATTTCAAAATAGGGTTTATATAAATTTTGTATTAATCACCAAAACAGCAAGTGGCTTGCTTGTGGGCTTCCTCCAGTAGCCTGATTGTGTAAAGCAGTGGTTCTCAGACTTAAGCCAGCTCAGGATCACTGAGGAGTTTGTCAAATACAGGTCTTGGGTAGCTGGGTGACTTGAGTATCTGACAAGTTCCTATGTGTTGCTGAGGCTTCAGGTTCAGGACCATGCTTTGAGAACCACCAGCCAAGAGCATGAGCTTGTTCCTTAATCTAGATAATTATGGCTTTTCTTCAAGTTTTGCAGTTCCTTAGAACGTGACATTTTTGCCTGCATACTGTATTAGGCAACTTGATTGCAAATTATATTGTTTTTGTTATAACAACTTTGATTTTTAACATTAACAGCAAAATTGAAAGATTTTATGTCTTTAATATGCTAGCCATATACATTCATTGAAAGAAGGTAAAACAATTCGAATTGAAATATATGAAAAAATAAACATACTTTACCTAAACTGCTTCTCAAAGATAACCACTGTTAACAGTTTGAGGTTAACCACTGTTAACCTTCCATATTTTTTTTCTCTGCAGTTTTAATCTATGTACACAAATGGATATATTTTTATTTTTACAAAATAATCAGCCTTGTAATCTGAGTCCACATATATGTAGAATATATGTCAAATTGTCTGCAAAATACTCTACCATATGGATGGGCCATAAATTATTTAATATCTTCCCTCAACTGAGAGACACACTGCTTCCATCCCTCCGGCATTAGACACATGTACTTAATGGTAAAAATATTTCTAACATCTTTTGTGATTTGAGAAACTTAAAACAATTTACATACTATATGGGTAAGCAATTATAATATGAAAGATGACTGTTTTGCACCTTATTTTTTAAGACTTTTTGAATGATATTGACAAAAAGAATGTCTACTCACATTACGGTTTCCTTCTTTGGAAGCCTCAGGTGTATGTACATGTAGTTGGACTATGTGACCATTTCAAAACATCCAATATATTCTTCATCTGTGTCATGGATTTAGGTTGTGGACCTTGATCGTGGGTTAGTATTGAATGCAGAAGGAAGGTACCTCCAAGATTCACACGGAAATCCTCTTCGGATTAAACTAGGAGGAGATGGTCGAACCATTGTGGGTAAGGGAAAATGGTTTCTAAAGAATAAAAGCCCACTGAATTAGCTATAGAATCACAGCTTCTATCTTCCTTCGCCCCCTCATTGATAATGATTGCTCTTGGTGTGGTGACTTTTACCCATGTGGGAAGAAGAGCCTCAAAAGAGGCAGCACTTCGTGTTGCCCCCAGACTGCTTTGGTTCTATTCTTCCTGCAGGCTGCACCTGCTAGGAAATGTGGCCCTTTACTTTGTTCTTAAATTGGCCCTTTTAGAGGAGGGGTCCACAAACTACAACCTGTAGGTTGTAGTTCGTACCTGTTTTTGTAAGCCCTGCCAGCTCAGAATAGTTTTTCCTTTTTTTTTGAGATGGAGTCTTGCTCTGTTGCCCACGCTGGAGTGCAGTGGCACAATCTCAGCTCACTGCAGCCTCCACCTCCTGGGTTCAAGTGATTCTCCTGCCTCAGCCTCCTGAGTAGCTGGGATTACTGGTTCCCACCACCAAGCCTTGCTAATTTTTGTATTTTTAGTAGAGATGGGGTTTTGCCATATTGGCCAGGCTGGTCTTGAACTCCTGACCTCAGGTGATCAATCTGCCTCTGCCTCCCAAAGTTCTGGGATTATAGGCATGAGCCACCATGCCCGGCCTAGTTTTTACATTTTTAAATGATTGCCAGAGAAAAGAATATTTTGTGATGTGATAATTATATAAAATGCGCACTTCATTGTCCATATGCACAGTTTTATTGGAACACAATACACTCACTTATTTACGCATTGTCTAACTCATTTGTTATGTGTTGTTTATGTATTGTCTATCTTCTTTTTTGCACTCTAAAAGCTGATTGAGTAGTTGCAACAGAGACCATCTGGCCTATAAGGCTTAAAATATTTACTTCCTGGCCCCTTACAGAAGTTTTCCACCTTTAATCCAAAGTAACGCTTTTCCCTCTTAGAAGTAGGAATCAGGCAAAGGAAAGTATTACTTCCTCTGCTAGACACAAGATTTATCTCAGGGTAATGGGGCATATTCACGCAGTATTCATTTATCCCTTTGCCTTTTACTGATTAAAATACGTTCATACATAAGCTTTGAGAAGACACTTGTTACTTGCTTTTTATTGTTTCACCTTGTTTAATTCATAGCTATTGATTGCTTTTGTTTCAGATCTGGAAGGGACCCCCGTCGTGAGTCCTGACGGCCTGCCCCTCTTTGGGCAGGGGCGACATGGCACACCCTTGGCCAGTGCACAGGATAAGCCAATTTTGAGTCTTGGAGGAAAGCCACTGGTGGGCTTGGAGGTCATCAAAACAACCACCCATCCCCCTACCACCACCACACGGGCCACCACTACTACAACGCCCCTGCCTACCACTACTACCCTGAGGCCCACCACAGCCATCACCCACCGCACGGCCACCACCCGCCGCACGACCACCAGGCGCCCAACAACCACGATCCGAACCACTATGCGGACAACAACCACTACCACCCCCAAACCCACCACTCCCATCCCCACCTGTCCCCCTGGGACCTTGGAACGGCATGACGATGATGGCAACCTGATAATGGGCTCCAATGGGATCCCAGAGTGCTATGCTGAAGAAGGTAACTGGCTTTGTTCTAATGCTAACCACTTACCAGGCACACTAGCATGCCGCAGCTCA
The DNA here is from genome assembly GCF_049354715.1 of Callithrix jacchus. Classification (NCBI taxonomy): domain Eukaryota; kingdom Metazoa; phylum Chordata; class Mammalia; order Primates; family Cebidae; genus Callithrix; species Callithrix jacchus. The sequence goes on from NC_133505.1 coordinate 166,042,717, forward strand.
GAGCAGGGTGGCGGAGCCTGCAGGGGAGGGATCAGAACTGCACACAGCAGAGCAGCAACCAGATGCATTTTGATCCCAGCAGGTTTGTTTGACAGTACCATGTCACAGCTAAGGTTGGAAGACTTAACAAAGAAAAATATTGCATAGGACATAGTTATATGAAAAAGTTATTTGCTGCTCACTTAAAGTCAGATCTAACTGGGCTCTGGTGTTTATCTGGCAACTCTTATCACAACCCAAGTCAAGAATTTAGCTGAAACTTGTGCCATTAGGTGTCTGGACTAGCATTTCCCAAAGTGTGTTCCAATGGATATTGTAGATTAGTGGTGGTAACATATATGTATATACTTAAAAGGTTCTGTGATTAGCTATGTGATTTAAATAAGGTTGGGTAAATTTCTTACAGTTGTAACACTTAGATCATTGAATAGTCTCATTGAGAATCTCCAAGAAAAGGAATGTTTCCCCAGCATATTCGGCAGCTGAGCACTTTTTTGATCAGCCCTCCTTTGGAGAGTGCCAGTCCTCATGTGGCTGGGCTTCTTGTGGGAGTGTGGAGCGTGGGCTTTCCACTGGGTAAGAATGCACCATTGCCCCCTCTCTGCTGATCTGCACTCTCCTGCCACCTCTGACATGAGTCTGTCTTCCTTCTGAGAATGGCTTGTTCTCCCTGAAGAGCAGGAGCTAGGACACTTTCATCCAGGTCATGGTGGCGCCTGTATATCAATATGTCTCCACCCTTTCTGCTCACTCCCCTGCTCAAGCTGCTTTGGAAAAAGTCGTTCTAGATTTGCATCAGGGATGGAGAAGATAGATTCATCTTTTTTCTCTCAGTTTGAAATGAATTGCAATTTCAACTATAAAGCTTAAGTCTTTTAAAACTAAGGCAGAGTGAAGACGTTTCAGGAATCAAGCCTGGAATTCTTATGCAGCATATTGACCGTGATAAGCCCAGTCGGTGTGAACATGAATATTGTATCCAAGATGGGAATTCTGTTGGAATTTAGTCTTTCTGTGGAAAAGTTCCAAATAAACAGGAAAACTTGACACATCTAAAAATTTCACACCAAAAGAATGTGGAGATACACACAGAGGAACAACGGGAAGAAAATTTCTCCTCTGTCCATTGACCCAGTGAGTACAAATTTGAATTTATCTTTGAGTTTCTAATATTAAAATATTATGTTAATTTTCTGAAATCTGACTTCTGCATGCGTTAATGTGTTTAGTTTTAAAGGCTGAAATATAATTAAAATGTAATTCCTTAATAATTGGTTGTAAACAAAAAAGTGACTATTTTGGATTTGGTTTTAATTACTCTTGCTATTATTTCACATTTTATTTTGTCTGCTTTTATTTAGGACTTCTAACATGTTCTTTTTATTTACTTTGTATTTTTGGACTTTTATTTGACATGAAAGTCAGTATTTTTCTTGGCATTTTTGCCTTTTATTTTCTTTGCACATCATGACATATATATGTTCACCGCTGCCCAGTCTCCTGATTCTCTAGTCCAAGCTAAAAAACAATTTTCCTCTGGATAACATTTTGAAAAATAAGTACAAATCAACACAAAGTCTTGGGGAAAAGTTAAATTTGGGGACAGCAGCATAGCATCCTTATATTGTATTTTAATGCACTATAATTTGTTATTTTAAAAAGACTTCCATATGGCCTTTCTTCCTTTCTGAATTCTACTGTTCTACTAACAAATTCGTTAAACATTTTCTTCTTTGTTAACTGTAATCATAGTTAATTTTATCTTTTAATCTTTTTAAACCACTTTCTTGATGCATGTTTGGCATAGAAAAGGTTTTGTATATTTAACCCATATGTGTGGATGAGTTTGGGATAAGAATACACTCACGAAATCATCATCCCACTAAGACCACAGACACATCCATCACCTCCCAAAATTTCGTCCCACTCCCACTCCTTTATTGTTAGTATTATTCTTTTCTCTTTCTTTGTAGTAAGAATACACACCATAAAAATGGTCATTTTTTGTGATAAGAAATTAAACTTTTACTGTTACAAAGATACATGCACATACATATTCATTGTAGCACTAGTCACAATAGTGAAGACATGGAATCAACCCAAATGCCCATAATGATAGACTGGACAAAGAAATTGTGGTCCATATACACAATGCAATATTATGCAGCCAGTAAAAGGAACAAGATTATGTCCTTTGCAGGAACATGGATGGAGCTGAAAGCCATTATCCTCACCAAAATAACACAGGAACAGAAAATCAAACACCACATGTTCTCACTTATAAGTGGGCGATGAACAATGAGAACACATGGACACAGGGAGGGGAACAACATATAGTGGGGCCTGTTAGAGGGTGAGGTGGGGGAAGGGAGAGCATTGGGAAAAATAGCTAATGCCTGCTGGGCATAATACCTACCACCATGGCACGCGACTACCTTTGTAACAAGCCTGCACCTCCTACACATGTACTCCAGAACTTAAAAATAAAAATTAAAAAAAATTAAATTAAAAAAATTTACTAATATGAGCTCTGTTGAAATAAAATTCATATACCATAAAGTTCACCTTTTAAAGTCGGTGGATTTTAATGTAATTAGAGCAGTGCAATAATCACCACTATTTGATTCCATAATATTTCCATCATCCCTGGAGAAATTCCACACTCATTAGCAGTAAGCCCTCATTCCTCCTTCCTCCCAACCCCTGGAAACCACTAATATACTTCCTCTCTCTATGGATTTACCCATTTGGGACATTTTGTATAAATGGAATCATGTCATATGTGGCTTTTTGTGTCTGACTTCTTTCACTTAGTGTAATTGTTTTCAAGATTCATTCACATCATAGAATTTATCAGTACTTAATTCTTTCTCTTCCGTTGTATGAATATACAGCCTTTTTTCCATTCATCAGTCAGTGGTCACCTGGGTTGTTTCCACTTTTTGGTTGTTATGAATAATGCTGCCTTGAACCTTTGTTTGTTTAGTTTTGCTCTTCTTGATCTTACTTCTCCACTGGATAATAAACTCTTTGCAGTTGAGACAGTGTCTTCTGACCCATCTCTAATTCCTTGTGGTACCTAAGTATGCAACTTCGGATATCTAAGCAAGACCTTAAGGTGCAGGCGTTCCCCATGTCCTAAATGCCAGTGCTTTTTCTTTTTCAGGTTCTGTTTCTAGAGCAAATCTGATGATAGAGGGTATATATGGAATGTGATGAGCCAGATGAACATCTTCAAGAATTTGTAGCATGACCTTGTTACAGGTCACAGAAAAACATCGGGCGTCATGGAAAACAGATCTTCCCGATCACAGCTGGGTCTCCTGATAGAAAGTACTGAGAAATTGAAAAATTCACTTGAGCTGCACCAACTGTACAATGTGCAAATATCCCTGAGTTTCAAATGGCTGTCATTTACCTTCTGTCTCTAAACTTCTACTGAGAATAATTTAAAAAATATTTTTTAATATCTCTGGAGCAAAGACCTTACTTGTTTGGTGACATTTTTCACTTTTTTTTTTTTTTTTTTTTTTGTGACTACATGGATAAACTACCAGAGAGAATAAACTGCACTTCTAGGGTTGATGGCTGACACTGTTTATGTGAAGAGCTTTTCACATTGTTGCTGGGCTGACTTGCAAGATATCCAGTTTTACATAGTTCGGAAAGGTTTAAAATGGCATTCAGGTGGGCCAAGTCAGGTGGTCAACTTTTTAAAAAAATTGTGAATATATTTCATTACATCTGGAAGTTATTTTTACTTGGAGTCAAGATGGTTCTATTTTAGAACAATTGTGCCTGAGTTTTTCCTTTGGTCTTAAGAAAAAGAACGCTGGAATCACTCAGCAGGTTGTTTACTTAATGCCAGAGGACTTAACTGTCACTCATCTCAGGAAATGAACTCATTTGCAGGTAAAAAGCATCATTTCTGTGGCCTGCTGCATGCACTGGAGTATTTCAGCACCTCAAGGAATTACGCATAACAGCGAGTCCATGAAGGAAATGATACACTTTTCTCTTTTCTTGTTCACCCTGGGATGCAAAAACCTCACAATGTATTCATTTTTGGCCTGGCTAAAAACAATAATGAAAAGAAATGACACTGAACTGATAATGAGGAAGAGCAAGATGATATTCCTAGAGGTTAAATTGACAAGGGAAAGAAAATGATAGGCCAGGAAATAATGGCAAGATAATCCCAAACTTTAGAGGGTGTGAACCTGCAAACTGATTTGAACAAGCTCAGAAGTAATTTGTCTTGGATCTCAGGCATATTGACATTGGAATGGTCGAAGGAAAGTTTATGTTTAATCGTTTTTCATAAAATGGCCACTCCACCCTGAAACGGTTGGATAATTTACAACTTCTCTCTGCTTAACATTCATCGGCTGCGTTAGCACACACCAGAGTCATTGCCTCAAGGACCATCTCTTGGGCCTCTGAATAGGAGCTGGGGGCTTCTGAATAGGACTGTGATTCCAGGAAGGCTGGACAGACCAGTAGAGGTTACTGCTGTCTTTCATGGGTGGAGTTTGTTTTTACAATGTAACATTCATGTCATTCAAACTAGGCTAAAAAAGGTGGGTAGAATAATGACATAGGAGTTTATATACATTCTACTTCAATTTCCCTTTCATTACACTGTGGAATGGTGATTCTAATAGAACATCTTCATGTTTACAAATAATTTTATTGGTTGGCTCAACTTTTAAGAAGCGGAGGCAGTTTTATGAAGTATAAAGTACGTAGTCTTTGGAGCCAGAGAGCTTGAAGTTCACATTCTGTTTTTGCTGTCTTTTACCATCTGCATGTCTCAGGCATGCTGTAAATATTCCCAGAGCCTTGGTGTCCTTGGCAGATGTATCAGTCTGTTTTCATACTGCTATAAAGATACTACCTGAGACTGGGTAACTTATAAAGAAAAGAGGTTTAATTGACTCACAGTTCTAAATGGCTGGGGAGGCCTCAGGAAACTTACAATCATGGCAGATGGGGAAGCAGGCACATCTTACATGGTGACAGGTGAGAGAGAGAGAGAGCAAGTGTGTAGGAAAAACTCCTATTTATGAAACCATCAGACCTTGTGAGAATTCACTCACTATCATGAGAACAGCATGGTGGAAACTTCCCCCATAATCCAATCACTTTCCACCAGATCCTTCCCTGGACACGTGGGCATTTTGGGGATTACAATTCAAAATGAAATTTGGGTGGCGACACAGCCAAACCATATCATCTGAGAAGCAGGTATTTATAAGCTCAGTGTATCTCAAGGGTTTGTTGTGAAATTAACTCTAACAAGATATACATAAAAGTGGCTGATGGGGCTGGGCGCGGTGGCTCACGCCTGTAATCCCAGCACTTTGGGAGGCCGAGGCAGGTGGATCACGAGGTCATGAGATCAAGACCATCCTGGTCAACGTGGTGAAACCCCATCTCTACTAAAAATACAAAAAATTAGCTGGGCATAGTGGTGCGCACCTGTAGTCCCAGCTACTCGGGAGGCTGAGGTAGGAGAATTGCTTGAACTCAGGAGGCGGAGGTTGCAGTGAGCCGAGATCGCACCATTGCTCTCCAGCCTGGGTAACAAGAGCGAAACTCCATCTCAAAAAAAAAAAAGGTGGCTGATGCACAGAAGACATTCCAGGAAACCATCCACTAGTCACTTCTTCCTGTTTCCCCCATCTTGCTCCCTTTTAAGGGTGCATTAAGCTTAGAGAGTTCAATATAATTGCTGTGAGCTTCAGGTCAAAGGGAGGAAAGGAATTCCTTCAAATGTTTTTTTTTTTTGAGCTATAAAACCTTTTGCTCAAGATTTTATCAGCTATAGTGAGATGTTCTCCTTTTTTCAGCTACATCTATATCCCCCAAGTAGAGAAATAGTATAACTGATTCCATGACACATTTTCCAAAAGACTTCTGCTCAAACTACCCTGATAATGGAGGCAAAGATGCCTTTTATTCTTAAATCAGTCACCTAACCACATGTTACTCATGCTCATAATATTAGTTTAGTTATTACAGGAATTTTAATAGTTCTAACTAGGGTTTCCTGGTTTTTCCAAAAATCACATCTGAAATTTTATATTACATTTCAAGTATAATTCTGAGGTCAAAATAGATCTATTGGTTAGTACAGCCCAATCTGTCTGTAAAGAGAAATTTGCAAACACTGACATATTTTGCCAAACTTCCTGTGCAAATTAGGAAATCTGATTTATCTCCCAAGTCCATGAGAGAAGGTGGCAGGTCAGTAGGAAGTAGAGAAGCACAGGAAATTCGTGTTGGTAGGGTTTGCCAATTTGGCATGTAGAAGAGGTAGGAAATTACCATGTTTCTAGAATATTCCAGAGGCAAGATGGATGGGTGGAGGAATGAAGACTGATGAAGAAGGGAGTTCACACGAGGGGCTTTTGTCACCATCCTGAGCACCAATCACTCACTCTCTTTTCTCTCTCGTGACTGCTTCCTGAGAGCACCTGCTATGGCCTGAGGAGACGGGGGCGTTCCCTCAGAATCAGAGTCCTGCAGGCGGGTGGGCCAAGCTGGTGGGAGGGAGGTGAGACAGAGCTCAGTGGTGCTGAGGAGTCTGGGGATGTGGAGCAGGGTGTTTGCTCCTGATGGGGTGGGCATTTTATCGCCCCTTTCTGGGCCCAAAGGAGAGACAGTCTGGTTTCCATGTCAGTGCTTTGATGATTTTCCTCCTGAAAAAGTTGTGGAGACTTGGGCCTTGGGGACTTGTTTTTGTGACCTACTCGAGGTGAATGATTGTTACACTCTGGGGCCTGCTTCTGAGAGAACTGCCAAGAAAGAGCCCTGGATGACCGGTCCTTCTCTCTGTCCTCACTAGATGAGTTCTCAGGCTTGGAGACTGACACCGCAGTACCCACGGAAGAGGCCTATGTTATATATGACGAAGGTACAAACTGGCTTTTGAAAAATTGTTTGCACACTTTCTTTCCTGATCAAAAGATCTTATTGTAACTATTTAAGTGGATGATCCTGACGAAGTTTCCTTTAGAACTCTGGGCTGGTGGCAATGCCGAGGGCTGGCTTAGAGAAGGGTGATTGTACCTCATGCTTCCACATCAGCCCGAAATGCATATTTGATCTAGGAAAAGCATTATGCTTACCATGCAGAAGCAGCTTCCCACCTGGTCCCTGCGCTCCCTGTTCCCTCCCTCCCTCCCAGCCCTCTTGGGGCCCAAGGAATACTGGAGTTGTCCATTTGGGCTCCCCTTCGACCTTTATTTATAAAACTTATTTGGTTTAATCAAATGCCACTTCCTTACTTGGCTCTTCTCTTTCTTACCCCTTTCTTTTCTCTCCTTTTCTAATTACATAAAAAATGTGATGCTTAGACCTGTTGATTTCTTATCACAAAATCTTTTCCAGGGTAAGTTTATAAGATTAGGAACGTAGGCCAGCCGCAGTGGCTCAAGCCCGTAATCTTAACATTTTGCAAGGTCAAGGAGGGAGGATCACCTGAGCCCAGGAGTTCAGAACCAGCCTGAGCAACATAGCAAGACCCTGTCTCTACAAAAAGTTAAAAAATTAGCCTAATGTGGTAGCACACATCTGTAGTTCCAGCTACTGGAGAGGTTGAGACAGGAGGATCCTTTTGAGCCCAGGAGGTCGAGCTATGATGGCATCACTGCACTTCAGCCTGGGTGAGAAAACAATCCATAAAAATTTTTTTTTTAGTTAAGGTTAAGAATACATCTGGGTGAGTCACTCAGTAGATGGCACCTAATGGTATTGTCAGTATTATTACACTTAGGACCCTGTGATTGGTTTGTGTGATTTGGAAGTTACCTCTGCAGTTGAAGAAGTTCTTAAAGGAATCTTGTCCACAACCAGTGCTGGCCTTTGACCCCAGGGCTCAGGATTCTACTTTTGAGCTCTACCTTTTCTGCGATTATTCACAGCTCTCATTGTCTTAAATCACAACTGTGCAAACAACGCCACCTTTGATGTTATTTATTCATAATAAAGCTTGGGTTTTATCCCAAGGTTTTCAAATAAAACTGACTTAAAAGAAAACAGCAGATGTTAGAAAGCAAAAGATTTTTTAGCACTGTTGAAACTATGAAGCATCTTTCTTGTCTTTGAACAGTTTGAAAAAGGGACAGAGTTTTATTTTCTTTTTTAAATGTTAAAGGATTAGCTGTCTTGGCAGGATTAAACCCGCCCCCCCCCATTCCCAGAAAAACTTCATACACAGAAGAAAACAAGGTTTTGTTTTGTTTTTCCAAGATGGAGTCTTGCTCTGTCACCCAGGCTGGAGTATAGAGGCATGATCTTGGCTTACTGCAACCTCCTCCTCCTGGGTTCAAGCAATTCTCATGCCTCAGTCTTTCTCTCGAGTAGCTGTGACTACAGGTGCATAACACCATGCTTGGCTAAGTTTTGTATTTTTAGTAGAGATTGTTGCCATCTTGGCCATGCTGGTCTTGAACTCCTGACCTCAGGTGATCTGCCTGCCTCCACCTCCCAAAGTACTGGGATTACAGGTGTGAGCCACTGTGCCTGGCCTGAAAAACATTTTTTAAGAAAAAAGTTCAAGTTTATTTTTTGATGTGATCTTTTATTCTCTGAAAGGGAATTATGCAGGTAGAGCATGGCCTTGGGCCAGTGCCATCAGCTAAGGATGAATTTTAAGGTTCTCCCCAGCTCTGAGTCTAAAACTCCATTTTTCTTGTCATATGTGCTTCTTTTTGCCCTTCCTCTCTTCTGTCTGCAGCTGCTTTTCTGCAGGGACAGAAATGGGAAGAAATAGCATTTTAGTAGAAATAAATTACGTTTGGGCATAGCATTTATTTTCATGTGTGTTTGTGTGTGTACGTGTGTGTGTGTGTGTGTGTGTGTGTGTGTGTGGTCTGTCTGTCTGTCTGGGTTTTAGCCTACAGTTGAATGTTAAGAAGGTATAGCTTTGGGAGGCTGAGGTGGGTGAATCATGAGGCCAAGAGATTGAGACCATCCTGGCCTCACATGGTGAAACCCCATTTCTACTAAAAATACAAAAATTAGTTGGGCATAGTGGCATGAACCTGTAGTCCCAGCTACTTGGGAGGCTGAGGCAGGAGAATCGCTCGAACCTGGGAGCTGGAGGTCGCAGTGAGCCGAGACCATGCCACCATGCTCTAGCCTGGTGACAGTGACAGAGGGAGACTCCATCTCAAAAAAAAAAAAAAGAAGATATCATTTGACTGTAGACAATACCCCTTTTCTGGCAGTGCCCAATACAGAGCCTTCATTTCATTTCAGATTATGAATTTGAGACCTCGAGGCCACCAACCACCACCGAGCCCTCGACCACTGCTACCACCCCGAGGGTCATCCCGGAAGAAGGTGCCATCGGTTCCTTTCCTGAAGAAGAATTTGATTTGGCTGGAAGGAAACGATTTGTTGGTAAATATTATGTCTTTATTCAGAGAAACATGGGTTTTTAACTTTTGCTCTTTGAAGAAGAGCATGACTAATCTCGGCCTGGCCAAGGCAGTGCGTTTTGAGAAGTCGTCCCAGAGTGAAGTTTCCACTGGGCATAATTGAGTGAGTCAGTCTTATGTAGATGTGTGTTATTTTGCTTTCTGACAAAATCAGAAGAGGGGAGGATTTGGTGTCCAACAGAGGAAAGCTGAGAGAGGCTGCCCCGTGTAGACTAAGAGTAAGAAACTCTTAAAAACCGTCAGGACCAGGGAACATCAGTGTTTTTATTGTAGCCATTTTTTGTAGGACAAGACTTAGCACTGGGCCTTGTGTGTGTCTGTTTGTTACATTCTTCCTAAAAGGTTGGCCGTGTACTGAATCGAGCCACTAGCACTTCCAGTATCACAGACAGGAAACTTTTCTTTGGTTATTTCCTATCACTTTCGTTAGCTTCAAGGATTTGTGATCTAGAAATTCATTTCACTCTTCTTTCTCAGTAATTAAAACACTTTCAGCGGGAAATTCTGTGTAACTAACCTGCATTAAGCCTTGCGAGTCTTCTTTTCCCATGCCCTTAATGAACTTCATTAATGAGACAGCTGGATTAATATATTACTAAGTGGAGACAAGCAACAGCTTAAACTAATATCACACTTGGCTGTTTCCAAAACAACTGTTCTGCCATGAGCAGAGAGTGACTCTTGCCAGCTGAGATGTAGTGACTGAGTGTCTAACCACACATACTTGAAGAACAAGAATATTAATTTGAGGTGGCGTTCCTGAGGCCAACACTAACACACAGCTGCCTGGCTGCCTTTATCACATGCGCTGACTTCTCTCCCGGCAGTTCCATGACGGGAATTGAAATGCTTTTAGTGCTACTATTAGCTGTTCCACAGAACTCCTCTAAGCACCAAAGGCTTACTATTGTCTGGCTCTTTTCATCAGTCTACAGCTCCCTAAAGCATAGGAGCCTACTCCCCAAAACTTCCCGGTAAGACCCATGGACATTAAAGGCCTAACTTCAGACTAATTTTTGGAAAACACTACCTTACTATGTTCCAGGGATTCTGTATCTTTGTTCTCATTAGTTTCAAAGACCTTCTTGACTTCTGCCTTAATTTCATTATTTGCCCAAAAGTCAAACAGAGAAGCCAAAAATTGCATTCACTCCAAATAGCCCCTGAGAACGACAACCTAGCAACAAAAGATACAGTGGAATCTTCAGAAGCTGCCAGACATGGTTGCTTGAGATCCCTTGAGAGTTTTGCATGTAGAAAGCTCCAATCCTGAGTCCCTGAGTTTTCTAATTTAGTGGGATATAATAGAAAGAGCTGGGCCAGGCAGTTTCTCTAATCTGTAATCCCAGCACTTTGGGAGGCTGAGGCGGGCAGATCACCAGGTCAGGAGATCAAGACCATCCTAGCCAACATGGTGAAACCCGTCTCTACTAAAAATACAAATATTAGCTGGGCTTGGTGTCATGTACCTATAGTCTCAGCTACTCGTGAGGCTAAGGTAGGAGAATTGCTTGAGGCCGGGAGGCAGAGGTTGCAGTGAGTCAAGATCACGCCATTGCATTCCAGCCTGATGATACAGAGCCAGACTCTGTCTCAAAAAAGAAAAAAAAGGGCTGGGGGTGACAGCCTCCTGTCTGACCCTTACATAGTGGGTATTGTCAGCATTGGTAGGCAAGATGGTAACGTGAGGCCACTGGTTCATATCCCGCCTTACTCCCAGGACCTTGTGTCCACTGAAATAACGTGTGTAGAAAAATCTTCAGCCATCTCTAAATGTGAGTAGCTGTTGTTATACTGAACAGTGATGTTTTAGACAGCGATTCAGGCCTGGGCTTATATACAGATGCTTCAAATTGCTGCGGGGGTTTATGAAGCTCTAGGGAAGGCCACCCAGGGCTGAGGGTAAAGGCTATATATCTTGATCAATATACATTTTTTCCTAGTCCCAAGATAGTCAAGGGAATGAACTTTGCTGAGAGAATGCCTGACGCACACTTTTCCAAATGTTGGGGCACGGGAATGGCAGAGAGCTGCAGGCTTACATTACATTTAATTACAGTTTCATGATCTCTCAAAACCGCTTTGCGGACATAGTCATTGATGTTGATGGGGGCAATAGGATCTTCTGGAATTACCAGATTGAAAGACACAAGCACATGGATCCATTAAGGAGAGCAGGGGATGTGTTTATGAGCTTGGCAGCAAGGCTGTTGGAGCCTCTGTCCAGCAGGGAGAGACTGAATGGTGGGTCTGACTCTGTGGAGCAGATGCTATGTTTCTACCTCCAGAAAAAGCCTCCAGCAATCCAACTGGACATCTCTGTTCTTTTCCAGCTCCTTATGTGACATACCTAAATAAAGACCCATCGGCCCCGTGCTCTCTGACTGATGCACTGGATCACTTCCAAGTGGACAGCCTGGATGAAATCATCCCCAATGACCTGAGGAAGAGTGACCTACCTCCTCAGCATGCTCCCCGCAACATCACCGTGGTGGCCGTGGAAGGCTGCCATTCATTTGTCATTGTGGACTGGGACAAAGCCACCCCAGGAGATGTGGTCACAGGTGTGTCCTAGGCAGATATCAGAGTTCCCATGATCTGTAGGTGGGAAATGTGGAGAATAAAGAGTGATGGATGAGTGGATGGATGCAGGCCTGGATGGATGGTTTGCATGGATTGGATGGATGAATGTGGATGTCTTCCTTCAACAGGATGAAACAGAGCCAACAATGGAGGCCTCATGCAGCAGGGTAGGGAGTAGTGGATGAAAGTCAGAGGTCCCAAATCCTCGTTTCAGATTGATTTGCGTGATCTTGAGCTCAGCACTTCATCTTTCTGGACCTTGGTTTCCCCATATGCAAAATATGAGTACATCTCTAATATCCTACAATCTTGCAAATGGTCATGGAGTCCAGATAGCCCCTTGTAGGATCAGATACTGCAGTGAGCGTGACCATGAAGCACCCACTGTGTCGCACAGCTGTCCCTTGTTGGAGTCAGCCCTGGGCTTGTGCTTCTGCCTCCTTCTCTCCTTTCATGCCCACTGGGTGCTTCCAGACCAATCTGGGTGCTTCCCAGTTCCTTATGTGGGAAATTGGAGGTGATGAAAAGATGCCCAAGGATCTTGAGGCTCCTTGGCCTCTGAGATGTTTAAGTTCACTCTGTCAAGGATATGTTTGAAGGTACATCTTGAAATGTAAGTTCTTACAGAAAGAGAATTGATATTTTCTTTGAATAGTTGCAAATTTTTTTCTGGGCCTCTGAGCTGTGTAAGAGGAAGAAATATGTATGTGGCTGTGTATGTCTCTGACTGGGAGGTAGCAGTTGCATCAGAGGTCAGAATTTGACATTCTCTGCCATTATTGTGCTAGCGCAGTTTGTATAATTCAAAATTTCTAGTGCTTGCTATGGTGTTCCCAATATTATATCTTACAATGGAAAAATGTGTCCAAGAATATCCAAAGAGCATCTTCCCTTGTGGAATTTGTACAGGGGCGCAAAAGCCAGAATAAGGGACACAGAAAAGAAGGCTTCTGGGTGTTCTGCCAGGTGAGACTGAAGGGCCTGGGGTGCAGGGAGGTTGTGGGATTGAGGAGTTCGAATCTTTAGCGGAACTAAAAGTCAGTCCCGGGAAGGTGCGACATGGACCAGTGTGAAGTCCAGGGTGTTCCGAATAGAACGGAAACCATCAATGGAAGGAGGAAAGCTTGTAATCTAACAACCAGAAAATCTTTTTATTAACTGAATACACCTCTGTGAATGGTCATTTTTAAAAGCAAGCAAGAAAGCATACAGAAAAAATAATTTAAAACCTTACTTTAAGCAGTTTAGCTTTTGACCTCTTGCTTAACAGATATTACTTAACATAAATATGTCACTGCCCCCTGATTCAAGGGGCTTCTAAGAAGCAGTGGCTGCAGGATGAGAGCATTGGCCCTGTTAAACCTGCCTTAAGGGTTCTTGCAGTGAAGAAGGAGCTTTCAGGGAACCCTCAACAAATGTCTCTGCCTTAATTCAGACGTGATTTCCGTATTGTCCTGTAGAGGGCAGGCTTCTGAAACACCCATGCCCCCTAAGGTGATCAGTCCAAGCCGCTCGCTCAGAGCTCCCTAGAGCCTCTGTGTCCTCACATCCACCACCCTGCACCTCATCCAAAATGAACACTCAAAGCCCTAATCAAGAGTACTCACGGCACCAGCATAAATAATATGGATGAGGTATTTTTAGGGCACTCCCAATACAGAACCGGGCCAAGGTCTGTCAAGCTGATTACTGTGGAACAGTGCAGCACAGGACGGCCCTGTGGTGTGGGAGAAAGCCTCCACAAGGCTCAGAGAGAATAGCGGCAGCTCGTCATCCATTGGTCAACCAAGCACCTGCTCTTTCACCTGCGGAACAATGAAGTGGATACATCCTAAACTTAAACGAAGCATCACATTATCAGGCCCCTGCAGGCTGTTTGAATCCTGCAGCCTACACGGATGCTGCATGCTCTGCTCGTTTTCACTTGCCATTCCTTCTTTCACAGGCAATCCAGTCAATGTGTAACGAGATGGTGCCCAAACAGTGTGAAACTCCTAGAATTCCTGCCTGCAACCTGTTGCTTTCCCAAATCCCTCCTGATGAATGAAGTTATTACTTTATTAGGAGTGATTCTGTAGGAAATCACCAATGTGATGACCTCTTAGTTTTTCAGGACCATTTCATCAGTCACTTTCAGGACTGGTTTTGATGAGAACAACAGGAATCAGGAGTTACGCTGTGCTTGGCAAGCACATTATCAAAACCCCAAAGCCTTCAAAACCCAGACACAGGATCAGCTGAGAGACCAGAACCTTACACGGGAAGCACAGGGTTCTGACGGAAGCCAAAGGTCCAAGAGTCTGAGCTTTGCCAACTCCATTGGAAGCCGGGTTTCTGTGGTACATGTGTGATCTCTGTCCCCTCCTGGGTGGGCCATTGCGTGCAGCACCAGTCGAAGCATGCAGGGCTTAACTACATTGTGCCAGAGGGGGAATGCCATGGGGAGGGCAGCAACACTTCCCAGGTTCTCATGAGGACTCTCTTCCAGGGGACAGTGTGGGGAGGGCTCCAGGGCCCAGTTCACCTGGCTTCCAGGCCCAGCTTGCCCTTTTGTTAGCTGTGTGATACTAACCCGTGATCAGAGGGTGCTAAATAAAATCATGCATCCCTCGTAGGTGCATTCAATACTACTGATCTTTTCTTTCTTTTTGACTTGTGTGATCTCTCTCAATCTCTTCATCTCCTTGAAGGCTTGTACAACATTCAGGGTGGAATTTCTCAAGGCTTGGTCCTAGGGCCTCTTTTCCTCTGGCTTGGTCTTTTCTCCCCTCAGAGTCTCATCCATGCATGTGGTTTTAATTCATCTCAGAAATGAGTCATCGATTTATATCTCAAGGCCAGGGCATCCTCTCCTCCAAGCCCCAAAGAGTAAAATCAGATGCAAATGGCAAAACCACTTGATGTCATCACTGGGATGTCTCCAGAGCATCACAGACTTAGTGTATAAAAAGTCAGACTCACAATCTCCCATTCCCAAATCTGGCCCTCTTTCCCGTCTCAGAGAACCGTCCCACTTTCTACACACTGGCTCAAGCCTGAAGCCTTGGAAGCATCTTCACGTCTCCTCCTATCTCAGTTCTATATTCGACTCATCATTAAATCTGGTCAATGTTACCTTCTAGATTCCTCTTGAACCCATCTATTTCTCTCCATTAGGTGCCAGGCTCTTCTAAGCTATTGCCATCTCTCACCTACTACTGTAAGAGCTGTCTACCTAGACTGTCCCATCCACATCTGCACTCCCACACCCAATCCATTCTGCATTCTGCACAGAAGAGATGTGTTGAATATGCAAACCCAATTGTATAGGGTTAATGTCTTTATTGCCTTTCCCTTTCTTTTAGAATGAAAAGCAAAAGCCTAGTGTGGCCCAAGGGTGCTGCCTAGTTTTCCCACCTGTGCTGCTTCAGCCTCAGCTGATGCCACACATTCTCTGCACTTGTGGTTTCCAGCCACACTGCCTCCTCCTGGGTCCTCCCTCTTCAGTGTCTTGCCCAGGACTCCCACTACCTAGAATCTGTCCCACCTCCTACCACACAGCTTGCATGCTTCTTATCCTTCTGATGTCAGCTTCTTCTCTGTGACCCCAGGGAGGCTCTTCGTGTTCTCCACGGTGGGAGAGCTCCCCCCACACCCTCTCACAGCACTGTGGGCTGGTCCTGCAGAGTGCTCAACCCAGATTTATAATTCTGTTTCTCTGTCAACCCTGCTGCTTCGTGAGCTCCTGGTCACCACGTTATCTCCAACACTTAGTATAATGTCTGGCAAATAGTAGTTGCACAATAATTTGTTGAATGAATCAGTAAATGTGAACTTAGACAAGACATTTAACCTATTGCTAAAACTCAGTTTCCTCATGTGTCAAAGTGAGGAAGGCAATTTCTACATACTAGGATCTTGAGGACTGATCAAAGTCAAATTCAATTGAAAGTACCCAGTTAGCATAATGCTTGGCAGGAAGGAAGTGCTTGACAAATGTTTTCTCATTCTGTGTACACATAAGAGACCTAGGATGTGGGACGTGCTGAGCTGTGGGATGAACTTCACTTTGCCTCCTGGGACAGCTGTAAAAGCTGAGCAGGTGTCAAGGCCAAGGGTGTACCCGCTGAGGTCTATTCTTAGCAAATAAGACAGAGCAGGTTGGAAAATAGAAAGAAGAGTTGCCTGACTGCTGTGATTAGACAGCAAGGGCAAGGGCAGCATAGAGACTCGACAGTAAGAAATCCCAGGACAGCCTTCGCCAAGCGGGCTTGGGAGCCCTGGGAGTCTGGCGTCTCTCAGCCCCACACACATGTGCAGCATCTACACAGCATCTTCATTTCCTGTGTAGGGCAGTGGTATACTATCTTACCATGATGTTCTTAAATACATGTGTGGAGAGCACTGCTTTTTTCTTCTGCTTCTCTTTTCTCTGTATGGTTAAGATGAGACGTGATTAGTTCTGAGGCCATGGGGAAGCCTGGTGAATGAGCAAGAGAAGTAGGAGGCCAGCAGGGCATCAGGAAGTGTCTTAATTTTGTCGTCCCCATCTGGATTCAGCAGAAGGTACCAGAGTTACATCCCATCCTGTCCCACGGTGCTGCATGCTCTACTTCCTGCAGTTCCCACAAGGAGCTGCGTCTGCAGCTTCACCCCACTCCTGTCCTCAGTGGATTACATCTTTTGTGTGACTTTGTTCCTTGATGCCCATCGGGGTTTTCCCTGTTTCCGATTTCAGGTTACTTGGTTTACAGTGCGTCCTATGAAGACTTCATCAGGAACAAGTGGTCCACTCAAGCTTCATCAGTAACTCACTTGCCCATTGAGAACCTAAAGCCAAACACGAGGTATGATGTGTCAGTCATTTAGAAACACAAGATGAGACCTGTGTGCATGGGCGCTGATATGCTTTGGTTGGAAATGAAGAGAGGAATCAAAATGCTTTTATGATTCTTTGAATAGTCTGTTTAGCTCTAACAGAATGTCAGTGCATGCTTACCATATTTCATGTACGTTTCTTAGAAGAAATGACTGTATGTATTGTCATTGTTAGGCTACTGTGCTTATATTTTCCTCCCTGTTTTCCTAACCACCACTTACCATTAGGGAAAGAAAAGTTGTTCTCTGTGTTGAAAGAACTGGTCCATCTTTAGTCCCCAGTATTGTGGCGCTAGGCATCATAACCTTCCTATGTGGCAATGGAGCGGCCATCACTAAACACTTTAATGAACTGCTTCCCAAACTCTATGATGTAGAGTTCACATCATCCAAGAAAGATGCATTTTACACATTAGTAGAGGTTACACGCACATTTCATACAGCGGGCGTGGCTGGCCAGAGAATCCTTTTGGAAGCCAGAGTTTACGGCCCTTGGCACGAAATAGGCTAAATTGGTTCCCAGGAATACAAAGAGACTGACAGTTCATTCCCCTTTTATGCTGTCTGGTTCTGGTGGCAATGACCCTCCGAAAGCTCCTGGGTGGGCGAGCATGGGAAAGCACCAAGCACGTGGTGGTCAAGAGCCGTGTGCTGGTAAACTGGCTCTCTGGGAAAAAAATTCCCTGGTTGATACCAAATCAGAAAGGCTTCTGAACAAGCTGTGAATTTTCCTCAAGACATTTTAACATGCCATTTGGGCTCACTTGAGCTGAGCTTTCACAAATTATTATGAATTTCAGGATTTGGCAAAGAAAAAAGCAAGTAGTAAAGCAAGAAGCTGAGAAAGCGCTTGTTTTTACTTTTCCTCGATAGTGACGGAAAATTGACCTTTTAATCAATTAGAAGATGCAAAACTAACAAAATTAGAGAAAACGCAGTCAACGTCCTTTTTTTTTTTGGTCGTGTACAGCGTGACAATGCTTTTGTAGCACAGCCTCAGTATCGAAAGCTGAAAGAGGCCTTCCAGAGCCCTTGCCACAGAGCTACTTACGATAGAATCTGAATCACAGCCTACTGACTTGCTGAGTTCAGTGTTCTTCCCACAACTTTTGCTGCCAGACTGATGTTGAGTTTTGACTCATGTCAGGAGGTGGTTACGTAGGGTGACGGTTTACTCATTCTTTTAACAGGTATTATTAGAGAGTGTGCGCGGCTCATCCAGGCAGTTCTTACTGAGCATTTCCTGAGCGCAAGGTGGAATATCTGGGCTGGGCTGGAGAAAATACACATGGCCCTGCCCTCAAGGAGTTTACGGTCTGATGGAAGAGGCAGATTTTTAAAAAACCAACATAAATACAAACTTCCCCTGATGGGTGTTGTGAGGGAGAGGTACACCATGCTCTGAGAGTATATAACGGAGGGATTTTTTTCTGAGCTTGGGTATAGAGAAGGGAATTTGACCCATAAGAAGCAGTCATCCTGGAGAGAAGGTGGTACTCCCAGCAGAGAGGATGCCTCAAAGAATGGTGTGTCCTAGGAAGCAAAGGAGGCTGTTTTGGAGGAAGCGGGAGGGGAGGTGAAACAGACAGTGCCAGAGGCCCTCGGCTTGGCTCCATACACACTCAGCGCGTTGAGGCAGAGGAGGAGCAGCAACTGCTAATCTGTCTCTCCCATGGGGCTTACTTGCTTATGTGCTCTTCTGGTAAAGTTGCTGGCTGCTCCTCCTGCATTTCCTCAAAACCCTTCTGAGTAGCTGCTAAATTTTAGAGCTAGGGAAGTGCAAGTGTGATGTAAGGATGCTCCTTTTCCGCCGTGTCGCCGGAACGCAGATCATCTCTTGGGAACTCACTTCAGTTGTCTCAGTCCTCATGGGGCCTCTCTTGGAAAACCAGCTTCTGAGTCAATGCAGAGGCCAGAGCATGAAAGTGAGCTTTGGTTATTTACAATTGGATCTTGCCTTTGACTTTAAGTGAGCGTCGACTGCCTTAGTCACCAGACAGAGCCCCAAAGAACTCTTTGGAGTCTGCGTATTTTAAGTCCTTACTTAAAGCACACAGACTTGTCACGATTGAGGCTGTTCAAAAGGAGGTACCAGAAGCTTTGAGGCGTGGATTGTTTTTGTTACTTGGCTGAGGCAGAGACTATTCAAAGTATGAAATGTATACTTTAGTTCATCGAAAAAGCTTCATGTAGGTTTTAAAAATGAAATTTTACTTTTTGCACAATTTCATGTTGTTTTTCGGCTCAGCATATTTAAATTCACTTTGACACCTTAGATGAGGTTCTAATTGGAGTGTGTCTTTGGAATGGTCACATGTGAGTTTCTGGAGGCCCAGAATTATTGTGTCAACAGGGAAGGTAGATTTGGAGAATATTTAAGTTTCAGTGTCAAAACAAAATTGATACAAACGGATCCATCTGAATAGTCCTGCTCAGCCCATCAGTCACCCTTCTGCCACCTCCTTGGTGGCATAGAGGCACCTCCTCCATGGAGTTGACTACTCAGCAGAAGTGTCCCATGGAGCCCCTGAATACACGTCCTTCCTTATGTTTTAATTTCCTTTTCTTAAGAAAAGAAAAAGTAACTGTAAAGTTTGTCCAGGACTGCAGATGTATGCCAAACCCATTGCTCAAACTGCCTGCAGAGTTTTGCCTTAAATAACTCCACAACCACTGCATAAAAGTATGTGTAACTGGGGAAACATGAGCTGCTGAGTGAATTGAGATTTGGAAACTCATATGTTCTTAATTGTGCATATCTTTTTATTTAAATTGCAATAAAAAAGAATACTCCTAAATAAGATGCAAATGGGCTTAAGAAGACTAATTTTACCCAATGGCTTTTCTTTGCTTTCTGTTTAATCAAACCCAAAGTGAAATATCTCTGTTCTGAGGCCAGAGACTGCCTTGGCGATCCAGCAGTTCGGAAGGCTTGAGGCCAGGGCCGTTGGTGTGATAGGCCTGATAATCCTTTGCTCTCTGTATATGAATAATTCACTTTTTAAAAAGGCAGTGCATTTTAATTAGCACATGGAATCTGTGTGCCTGACTTAATCAAAGAATTTTATAACATTTAAGTATGACATTCTTACTGGCCAAAAGCTAGAGAAGAGGTCCCTTGTGAACTCTCTAAAATGACAAAACCACAGAGTCATCAGGGATTCTTTTTTTGAGTTGGAGAGTTTGAGTCTTGCACTGTTTCCTGGGTGCAATCTCGGCTCACTGCAACCTCCATCTCCCAGGTTTATGCACTTCTCCTGCCTCAGCCTCCCATAGCCGGGATTACAGACACCCACCACCACACCTGGCTAATTTTTTGTATTTTTAATAGAGATGGGGTTTCACTATGTTGGCCAGGCTGGTCTCAAACTCCTGACCTTGTGATCCACCCATCTTAGCATCCCAAAGTGCTGGCATTACAGACAAGAGCCTCTGTACCCAGCCAGGATTCTTTACCTTTTTCTTCATCTGTAAGTAGCTAAGCACTAAAAGAGCGCATAAAATATTTAGAATCGAGAGGTGAAGAAACACAAAGATTAAGCATAGATACAGTGGGACACAATGTGGTGTTGGGCTTTATTACTTCTCTAACCACCATTCTCTTTCTGATTATGACACTGCGCTAAGGAGGCAACTCCATTCTCTTTCTTTTGCTAATAAGAATGCAAATAAGATGCTTCAAGACTCAGTCTCCCTCCAGATGAGCTGGTTGACTCAGGCAGTGTGCTTTCTACACATTCTCTGCTCCGAGACAAAGTTTAGCCCTACAGAAAAGCCTCTCTCTCTGGATCTTTTCCCCTTCCCCTTCTTGGGCTTGTTTCTCTTTCCTTGAGGCACAGAAGCTCATAACTCAGTGACTTTTAAGGTGGTCCCTTCTCAGCTCCAAAGCCAACCACAGGGTTTCTCATGCACCCAAGACACCATTGTCATGTTAGGTCTCCTGAGGAGTTCATGCTGCCCAGTTCGTCCTCTCCCTTCAACCATAAGTTGCATGGTTGCTAAAGCAAATGTCCTGCTCTTCTACATGGACTCCAGGGATATAATTAGGTTACAGTTTGAATTCTGCTTTGTAGTGTTTTGCTCTGGCACCTTTTCTCTCTTGGGCTGTGGAACTGAAGCGGAGATCAGTCTTAAACCAGAGGGAGAGCAGGGCTAGAGGAGCGTCTCACCAGGGTTGAGCTCAGGAGAGCCTGCGCAGAGCAGGGATGGTCCTGATGCAAAGGAATGTGCAAGCAACCTGTGTTCTAATGTGTCACTTCTATTGCCGTTAGAGCGAAGGAACGCATGCTCACTAAGCGATCTATGTGCTAATAATGTCTCTTCTATTATTACCATTAGGATGAAGGAACCCACGCTCGTCAAGTGACCTGTGTGCTGATATGTCCCTTCTGTTGCCATTAGCCATGTGTCTCTGCTATGTTAATTGTCTTATTTAGAAAATTGATTCAAAACTGAGAAAGTTCAGAAAAAAATATGAAGACTTACTAGAGCTGTATGTATTTGTAAAAATTGGAACTCAAATCCTGCCACAGCTCAGGTGTTCAGAAGTTTAGGAGTCTGTTTCGTTACACAGAAATCAAATACATGTCTCTTTCAAAACATGTTTTCTTCCAATTTCAGGTATTATTTTAAAGTGCAAGCACAAAATCCTCATGGCTATGGACCTATCAGCCCTTCGGTCTCATTTGTCACCGAATCAGGTATGAGGGACTTCACATTCTAATGTGTTCTACTTTTCTAAAAAATGAAATAATCTAGAATGATGGCCACAATAGAATAAATCCTTACTTTTCTATTTAATGAGTTCACACTGGAAATCTGTTTCTAAAGTAAACATTATTTGCTTTGCGCTAGGGTAAAACTTGGATAATAAAATTAAAAGTAATTTTCACTGGCTCTCTGAGAACAGAAAGGTCAAATTCCAATGAAAGGAAAAAAATCTAGATTTCAACAACATGGGAAAGATAAAGTTGACTCTGTCTGTACAAAATTTAGTTGCAGAGATTTAAAAAAATTATTGCAACCACCTGAAGAACACACATGTCATGTGACCTGACAGGCAGTTGCTTCTCCAATGAGTCAAGTCATTGGATGCCCCTTTAGTAGAAGGCAGAGATATCTTTAATTAGATATCTAAGTAAAGATTGAGAAGTTAATTATAATATCATTGGGAAGTTAATTACAATATCATTTAGTCTTACAAACAGTATCATTCAGAGCAGGCCCTTGCATTTTGGGGTCCTGATGGGCAGAGCTCTTAGTCCCTTCAAGAAAATGTTCCTGGTTAGGGGTGGTGGCTCATGCCTGTAATCCCAACACTTTGGGAAGCTGAGGTGGGAGGATCTCTTGAGACCAGGAGTTCCAGACCAGCTTGAGCAACACAGGGAGATCCTGTCTCTACAGAAAAATTTAAAAATTAGCCATGCATGGTGGTGCGCACCTGTAGTCCCAGCTACTCAGAAGGCTGAGGAGGGAGGGTGGTTTGAGCCCAGGAGGTCAAGCTGTAGTGAGCCGTGTCACATTACTGCCCTCCAGCCTGGGTGACAGAGTGAGACCTTGTCTCTGAAAACACAGTTCCTATGGCCTGTGGTTTAACGCAGGACATACAGAGCCAGCTACTCTGACAGTTCTTGGCCTAGAGACTTTTCCATGTAGGAAGCCAAGCTGAGTTCAGAGCCACCCAGCTGAGCCAGCCCTGCACCCACCTTCCATTTGGCTAGATTGCCTTGTACATGCAGCCTGATCCCAGAAAATGGGTCACTGGAAGATATTTTTAAGTGTAATTATTTAAAAATCTACTGAGTCAAAATACATGGAAAAAAATACAATCTTTTGTAAGAATATGCTTTATACCAGAAATGTAGGCAAAGGACCTCAAACACGTTTTCATCTATTTATTTAAGAAATCCGTTTCTGTGGTAATTAAGAAAGAGCAAGAGAAAACTATTATTTGTGGTTAATTTGCTAAAGTAAGGGATGTGTCTGTGATTATGACTGCATTTCCTAAAAACAAGGTAGACCTTGGCAACTGTCAGAATTAACATGAGAACAGTTTTTCAAAATTCAAATCCAAAAAGCTGTCAAGAAAATCCGATCTGAAATCTTTCTGAGAGTAAAAGTGATAAACATGTAACTTCGGGAACTGCAGTGTGAAGTTTTGAAAAAGCAAGTATCTTCTATCTTGTCCTCCAAGAGAAACTTCTGACTCATTCTTTATGGCCTTCAAGAGATGGGTGAGGAAAATTCAAGGCCCCACCCTGCCCTCTGAATAAGAATCTCTCTAGGAAACACTTTCAGTGAACTCCCAGAGGAGCCTCACCCACATGAAAATTGGACAGTTACTTGCTCTGGTCACCTTCCTTTATTCCATCAGTTTATTCGCGTTTCTCCTTCATTTTGTGCTACCCTGCTGAACGTGGTTAGGTGAGCAGCAGGAAAATTATCAAGTAAGTGAATTATGCATTTGCCAAACATAACAATCTGAAAATTAACATAGAAAGTAAATGTAGTGTGTGACACAGGCTGTGCCACGAGGTCAGGTTTTGCTGTCTGTGCTGGTGTCATTGTGTTTGTTTCCCTCCACCTGCCCTGGGGTATTTTGGACTTTTTCGGCAGACTGTTGACCTTTAGTTCAGAGCAGGGGAGCAAAGAAAGCACTGGACCCTCGTGGCTATGGATGCCCCTCTGTTTTGTGGATAGCAGAGGATTTCAGAACAAATGATCTATACAAAGAGTAGCCTAGGGAAATTTTGGGGCGATGGAAATACTTTGCATGGTGATTTTGGCAGGATTCTATGCACCTATGCAGGCATGACCATTCATAGGATATATACCCTAAAAGAGCAATATACTGTATGATAATTTTTCAAAAATAAAAAAAGAATGGTCCAGGTTTACCTAGTTCATGGCATTTTATAAAAATGTACTTTTTCTAAAGCAGAATTCCTTAAAAAGCTACTGTCATATTCTCTTAAATGGCATTACTTGGGCTAAGGTTGAGACATGCTTTACATTTGTTGAGGTATAAATGGCATACAGTAACCTGCACATACTTGAAATGTACATCTTAATATATTTTGAGTTGTGCCTGAAGCCATTGTCACTGTCCAGATAGTGAGCCCATCTGTCTCCCCGACAGTTTCCTCCTGCTACTGTGCAATGCAGCCTTCTCAGGCCCCTTCTCTCTCCAGTTTAGAGGCAAACATTCATCTGTTTCCTGTCACTATAGATTAGTTTGCACTTTCCAGATTTTGATGTCAGTAGAATCATACAGAGTGAACTCCTTTGACTGGCTTCTTTTGCCTAGCATAATCATTGTGAAATTCATCTAAACCATTGTGTGTATCAGCAGTTCACTCTCTTTTACTAGTGAGCAGTGTTTCACTGTATGGCTGTACTATAGTTTGTTTATCTAGTTAGATCACCTGTTGATAAACACTTGTGTTGTTTCTGCTTTTTGACTATTACAAACAAAGATGCTATAAACATTTATGTGGAAGTGTGTTGGATGGACATATGTTTCCCTTTCTCTTGGATAAATGACTGAGTGGAATGAGTGGACTGTATAGTAGGTGTGTACTTACCTTTTTAAGAAACCACCACACTATTTTCTAAAGGCAGGCCATTGTTTTAAATGAGTACTGAATTATTTTGTAATACCCAATATCAAAACCTTATTATTTTCAGGGATCCACAGCTTCTAGGTAAATAGCAACACACTAACTAGAAAGCAGTTTTCTCAAAAGGCAATGTTCAGAAAATAAAAACAAGGAAAACGTTGGCATCTATCAAACCTTATTTTTTTCTTTATTCTGACTTAGCTCTTTCAGTTACAGTAACTATTTAAAAAATTGGATGATTGTGAAATATGATACAAAGTCCATTATTTCTTTTTCATTCTGCAGACAATCCTCTGCTTGTTGTGAGGCCCCCAGGTAAGTTTATCTTCTTGGTAATATGGACCTTCTGATAGTCAGGTTGAATATTGAATATGAGATGGCTGTGATTACTCACAATGAGAAAGTCTAGACCATGTTTGCAATTTCCTGTCAACTTCAATGCTTTCCTTGCACTCTTTATCCTGATCTTCTTTACTCTATGGGAAAGAATGACCCGGGAATTTTTAAATAGAGCCATAGCAATCAACATCTATGAAAAAACATTATGGAGTAGCCAGTCCTATGAAACAGATACTTTATTTCCATGACTCATTTGAATATTTTAAATCACTGGAAAGATAGCAAAAGGCAAAACGTAAAAGAACAAGTTTTACTGTATTTTTGAAGCAAAAGGAGAAAGGCTTGTTGCTTAAATACAAAATGGGTCTTCTGAGTGACAAGAAGTGGAGTCTCTGCAGAGGGATGTGGGGACAGGATGGCATGCCTCAAAAGACCAAATCTGCCATTACAGCTTATTTTCCTTCCTTTTAGAGGCTTTTCTTAACTCTGAGAATCCCCTATTGAAATGCAAATACTTTAAATATGTTCAGGTAAACACCCCAAATATACTTTAGTACTAAAAAAGAGAAAGAGAAGGAGGGTGGAAAAATTTTGCTCAAAAAAGCTCTGCAAGGAGGGGACAGCCTAGGGAGGAAGTTCAGCTTCCTGGCACTTTGTGTGAGAAGACACGCTGTGGACTGCTTACCCTCAGCGGCTCTGCTTTGTATTGTCAAGGTGGTGAGCCTATCTGGATCCCATTCGCTTTCAAACATGATCCTGGCTACACGGACTGCCATGGACGGCAATACGTGAAGCGGACGTGGTATCGAAAATTCGTGGGAGTTGTTCTTTGTAATTCACTGAGGTATAAAATCTACCTCAGTGACAACTTGAAAGGCAAGTCTTTGTGGATGGTTGGCTATGGAAGGTATGGGACATTTTGATTTTATCATGTACTAACTTGGCACCACAGGTGCATCACAATGTTTACAAGGGCTGGAACTATGATTGTGGCTCACTCTGCCTCAACTACAAACCAGTTTTATAGATTCTACTTTGAGGATACTAGTTTTTACAGTGGCACCCTAAAACTATTTTAAAAGATTCACTGTGTTGGCTGGGCACAGTGACTCACACCTGTAATCCCAGCACTTTGGGAGGCTGAGGTGGGCAGATCACTTGAGGTCAGAAATTCAAAACCAGCCTGGCCAACATTGTGAAACCCCATCTCTACTAAAAACAAACAAACAAATGAAAAGTTCTCTATGTCTTAGGAATAACAGAATAACACTTCTAAAATTCTGTTAGAAATCTAAGGCGCTTTTTTTGCCACTAATACAATAATAGTGAGTATGAGCGTGAGCTGGAGTACTTGAGGAAAAGTTCCCTTTCCAGCCTGTACCAGAGCCACAGCTTTACAGAGAAAAAATATAAATGGTGGAACATATATCAGCAGTAATATTTGTTCTGTGTCCTGATAAAAATCACATTGTTTTTTATCATGGTTTAGATTAAAACAAAGAATAATTTGAGTGCCTTGAGCTACTAACACTTCTAAATGTGATTTCTATCCAGCTGGGTTTTCACTCATCCACCTACATAGCAAACTAACTTTAAATTTTTCAGTGTATACATTTTACAAACTTTACCTCAACTGGTCTACATTTTGTCATTGGTAAAATATATATATATATATATTTTGTTTGTTTTTCTTGATAGCAGTGATCACTTAAAAACAGTGTCAAAAAAAGTCCCCCCTCTGACCCCAACCCTAGCAATTTCTGTGTATATGCTTCTCCCAACAACCACGCTCTGTCTCTCTTTATCTCTCTCTCTCACATACACACACACATTCTCTATGCTCTTTCCTTTCTCTTCCACCGCTGCCCTCTTCCTCCCCTGCTTCAGAATTCCTAGGAGAGGCTGCATAACCAAGTGTCATATCCCAGGATTCGGAGACACAAGTTTGTCCTACTGTGCAGCTGTGGCTCAGGACCATGGACAGCGTCTCATGCCGCAGGCACGCCCCCTCCTAGCTACGCATGAAAATAGGTTCTATTTGAATAAACCTTCCTGCCTTTCATAATTATTTCATGATACTTTCTACAACTGCCATAGTTTTCTTCATTCTTTTTCTTAGAATTAAGAAATAGAAAGGTCTACTGAAAACTGCCTATAATGTTAATGCTGTAGCTCCCACTTACTGTTCATTTAGTATTTAGTATAATTTGATCTTGCTGAATTCTTACAAGATTTGTCAGATTGGTGCTGTTATCACCATTTTCAGACATGAAAACTGTAGCACACACAGTTTAAGTAATATGCTCAATTCAAACGGTCTCCAAAGCTTGTGCAAACTTCTAAACCAGTTCTGAAATTCTGTACGTAGTTGCTGACTTAATCAATTCTTTCATACAGATACATTCTATAGCATTGGAGACAGCTGGGGAAGAGGTGAAGACCATTGCCAATTTGTGGATTCACACCTTGATGGAAGAACAGGGCCTCAGTCCTATGTAGAAGCCCTCCCTACCATTCAAGGTAATACAAACAAATGCCTGATATATTACCCTGGGAGGTGGGAGAGAAGGGTTAATAGTGGAGGAAATCCACAGTAGGTCTGCCTTTGCCTTGTTATGTGAAGATGGATGTTGGGAGCACCTAAGGTCATAAAAATAAAAATAAAGAATCAACAAAATACTCCGATTACGTATGAGTGAAGGGGTGAGCCTCAAGGAGGTGGGAGAATGGCATGAACAAAGGTACAGGGAAGGCAAAGATGCAGACCCACTGTGATGTTTCAGGAGGTAACCTATAAGCTGTTTGATTGTGGCATTATAAGGTGAGGAGAAATACACTAATCTCAAAGGTTAACAATGTAATATTATTAACTCTCTTGGCCTCCAAATGATTAAACAGAACAACTGAATACAGTCTAGCACCCTTTTCATTATGCACTCAGCTCTGAGTGATCAGGCATTTTCAAGGCACGAGATGTTCTGATTTGCTAAATTTTTAGATTGGAAAAAATACTGTAGGTAGCTACATGAATTACCCATTTTCAAAAAATTGAAATATAGTATAATACATAAAACAGTAAAATAAGCATATTAGTCAAGGTTCTTTCATCCAAAGAAACAAACAACCAATAGGATCTATCTATCTATCTACCCATCCATGTATTATCTGTCTGTTTCTACTTATCTATCTAGCTAGCTATCATCGATCTACCTGTCTATCCATCGATGTATCCATCTATGTATGTATCCATCTATCTCTCTATCCATCAATCCATCTATTATCTATCTATCATCTATCCACCCATCCATCCATTTATCCATGTATCTATCTACCCATCTATATATGTATGTATCTCTATCTATTAATCTGTCTATCATCTATCTACATCTATCTATCCATCCATTTGTCTATCATCATCTATCTATCTATTCATCTATCCATGTATCTATTTATTCAACCATCCACCTATATATCCATTCATTTATCTATGTATCCATCTGTCTATCCATGTATCTCTCTACTTACCCATCTATGTATGTATGTATATATGTATACATAGATATGTATCTATCTATCTACCCAACTATCCATCCATATATTTCTATCCTTACATCTATTTATCTATCTCTATCCATCCATCTATCTGTTCATCTATCTATCCGTCCATCTATCTATGAACCTACCTATCTATTCATCTATCCATGTATCTATTTATGCATCTATCCATCCACCCATCCACCCATCCATCCATCTATCTATTCATATATCTATCCATCTATCTATCTATCCATTCATCTATTTATTCATCTATGTATCCATCTGTCTATCTAATGTATCTATTCATCCATTATCTATCTATTCACATCTATCCATTCATCCATCTATACATCCATCCATCCACCAATCTATCATCTATCCATCCATCTACATATGTATGCATGTATGTATTTATGTATGTATGTGTCTATCCGTCTATCTGTTCATCTGTTCATCCATCTATCCATCCATATCTGTCTATCCTTACATCTATGTATCTATGTATATAGCTATCATCTATCTATATCTATCTCTCCATCTATCCATCCATCTGTTCATCTGTTTATCTATCATCTATTCATCCATCTATCCATGTATCTATTTATCCATCTATCCATCCATCCATCCATCCACCCATCCATCCATCCATCCATTCATTCATCTATCCATCCATCCATCCACCTATATCTATCAATCTATCATCTACCTACCTACCTACCTACCTACCTACCTACCTACCTACCTACCTACCTTCCTACCTACCTGTCAATCTATGGACTTATTTTAAAGAACCAGCTCACACAATTGTGGAAACTGGCAAGTCCAAAATGTGTAGGGTAGGTTGTCAGGTTGGAGATCCAGGGAAGAGCTGACGTTGCAGTTCAAATCCAAAGGCTGCTTGCAGGCAGAATTGCCTCTGCTTAGGGGAACCTTAGTCTTTTTCTATTCAGGGCTTCAACTGATTGTATAAGGGTTACCTGCTTTCTGCAGTCTGGTGATTTAAATGTTAATCTTGGCCAAATGCAGTGGCTCACACTTGTAATCCCAGAACTTTGGGAGGCTGAGGTGGGAGGATTGCTTAAGCCCAGGAGTTTGAGACCGAGGCAACATAGTGAGACCCCATCTCTACAAAAATATTTTTTTTTAAATCCAGGTGTGATGATGCATGCTTATAGTCTCAGCTCCCCAGGAGGCCGAGATGGGAGGATTGCTTGAACTGGAGAGGTCTAGGCTGTAGTGACCTAGAGGTGACCTCGTGATCTAGAGGTCTAGGCTGACTTTGGTTCAAAGAGCCGTTTGGTCTGTCCTACAAGCCTGTCTTGGTTATGTGGCTCCACTGGAAGTGGGCAACAGAGCAAGATCCTGTCTCCAAAATAAAGAAAAAGGAATAAAATAACAAATGTTAATCTCATCTAAGAAATACCTTACAAAAACACTTATTGTTGAATCAGACATGTAGCTGAGTCCAGTTGACATGTAAAATTAACTATTACAACAAATCTACAAAATATATCACCTTTCTTCATTTTTTCAGGTCTTACAGTCCCCCAGGGTTACTAGTACCTGCATTATCTATATTCCATGGTGTCCCTGTGACTGTGGTCATGACTGACCATGGTCTGACTGAACAGAGCTTTTAGATATTCACCACACTCACTGGTGGAAGTGCAGGCAGCTATTTATTTGGCAAAAGTAAACAGGGCCAAAAGTGTGAGAGCAGTTACTGAGTTTCCAGAAAAATTTTGAGAAGGTTGGGGCATCCCTCCTACTTCAAGGGATAAATGGTCAGAAATGCTACAGGATTTCTTTGAGAGATTTCCTTGAAAGGTCTAAAAATCTACCCAAGAGTCTGGGAATTAAACCTTGGAGGATAAAGGTAAGTTGGGGGCCCTGAGCTCTCAGAGGATGGGGCAGGAACCTGACCATCCAGGTCAGGGCCTGTCCAGCAGCGAGTGCTAACTAGCAACTGGCTAAAATTATCCTCTTCCATGGGGAGAGAGAGATCACACATCCTAGCTGTGTCACACGCATGTGGGGACTGGATGATCCCTACACATCTGCTTGGGATAAATACATACTTTACGCTTAGTCACTGGGTTCCTATGGAGGAGACCTGAGCTGGTCCCCAGCTCCAACATGGCCCTCAAGTTATGGCTGGGCTATCTCATAAGGCATAAGAGACAGGTGGGGAAGACTTCACCCCAGGCTGGGGTCGGGCCTGGGCCTGAGGTCCTGGCCCTTACCCGGGGCTGTGGCAACTCCTCACAAAAATGGTTCAGTTTATTTGGAAGTAGCGTTGTTTCCCAAGAGAAACTTACCAGAGGCCTTCTGTCTGAAGGAGGCTGTAAGGATGAGCTTTTCCTGTTGGTTCAAGGGCCTCTGACACGTTTCCCCTCTCCTGTTGCTCTTCCAGGCTACTATCGCCAGTATCGCCAGGAACCCGTCAGCTTTGGCAACATTGGCTTTGGAACTCCCTACTACTATGTGGGCTGGTACGAGTGTGGGGTCTCCATCCCTGGAAAGTGGTAATCACAGGACAATCGTGCTGCAAGCTCGCCCTGCCCAGCCCCACCAACTAAGTCACACAAGAGGCTGTGAGCAAAGATAGCCAACGTGCCCAGCCCTGCTGCCTCAGGTTCCAGGAAGGCCGCAGATGGACACTGGCCATTCTGGTCATCTCAGTTTGGAACTCAGTGCCACTTCTTGGCCTGGACAATGAACAGGATTCAGTTTTGCTGTTAACTTTGCATCTCCACATTTTTTTTGTTTGTAATAGCACATCCCAGAGACATCAGACACCAGCTGCTGACTCAGTGTGATTTCCAGACTTTTTAGGCATGAAATTTGGACACTTCGGTATTTCCAGGAACAGCATATGCATGCTGTTCTTGCTTCATGGAATGCTACATGCTTTCTGTTTTTCTCATTTTGGATTTCTCCAAAACGAGCTGAATTTAAGTTTTAGGTTCCTTTATATGCAGTAGAATGGAATTACTAAAAACACCACCAAAGAAAATAAACATATCCTACTTGAGATTTATTCTATGGACTCACCCACTGCTACACTAAATGTATCAAATCTTATTTGTAAATTCTCAATTTTGATATATATATGTATATATGCATATACATATCCACACTTGTCTGCAAGAATATTGATTAAATTGCTAAATTTGTACTTGTTCACTAGATAAATGTGTGTGGGGCTTTTTGGACGAAGTGCTGTATAATAACATCTTTTAGAAGCATCCAGAGATATGTACTATGCATACTTTAGCAACAGGGGAAGGTATATATTCTTTTTGTGGGTGCCGTGGGGCTCCGAAATGATGAGGATGAGATGCTGTTAGTATCTGTACGAGAACTGGCCACACCATTGACCACTGCACACCAAGTGCTTTACACCTAGAGTAATGATCTTTCCACATCCACGTGGAAAATATGTTTGTTGCCGCCATAGAGGCATATCTAGTATGTTCCAGATGGATAAAGATTTTAGGTCGCAAATGATTTAAAAGTCTTGTTTTTAAGAATTCCTTTGGTCTTTCCTTCTTATCTCAATATCTGCTCATTGAAATAGAAGCATCTTGCCTGTCTTGACTATAGAACAAGAGGGTTTATTTAAAGACATTTCATTCTGATTATTTAAAACATCCTGTCCTTTCTGTGAGCATGGTTGGTCCCCGTCCCTCGGGTGGCACAGTGCCATGAAGGGCTTATCTTCTTTCACAAAGCTGTCAGCAGAAGAGCAGCAATGATGGAAATGGGCTGGAAGCATTATTTTCTGGGGGCTTTGGGCTGCATCCCTATGCCACCCATTCAACTGCAGAATGCAGTCCCAACTCCTGGAGTGGATTATTATCCGTGGCAGCACTGAACTGAGGTGAAACCTAATGTGTCTGGTAGTTTTGAAGGTAAAATGTACAAAGGAGGAAGTAACTTTGCAGGGTCTTTGGGATGGAGCCATGACATCTGGTATTTTCCTTATTCTACAATCTCCTTTCTACGGTCAACAATGGTAAAGAAAATACAAGCATTCTGACCTCCTGGAAAAGCAGAATTCCTTAGGGAGATCATGTGTTACCTGTTTCAGTTTGCAGAACAGGGTAGAAGTCTTTAAGCAGCTTTGGGATCTCATACATAAAAAGGGAACTCAAGAAGATGTGCTATTTTTCACACTGATCAACATTCAAATATGCTTTGCAATGCCTAGCCAAAGATAAGATCTGTAAATATAATTGAATTTCCTAATAAGCACATAAGTTGCTTCCTTTATCTCCTCTCCCTCCACATTTCTGTCAGTATCTGTATTCTGTTTTCACACTGCTGATAAAGACATTACTGAGACTGGGTAATTTACAAAAGAAAGAGGTTTATTGGACTTACAGTTCCCCGTAGCTGGGGGGGGGGGTCACAGTCATGGTGGGAGGTGAAAGGCACGTCTCACAGAACGGTAGACAATAGAAGAGAGGTTGCGCAGGAAACTCCCATTTTCAAAACCATCAGATCTCGTGAGACTCTCACTCTCATGAGAACAGCATGGGAAAGACTTGCCCCTTGATTCAATAATCTCCCACAGGGTCTCTCCCACAACACATGGAAATTGTGGGAGCTATGAGATTTTGGTGGGGACACAGAGCCAAACCATATCAGCATCCACCAGCAGGAGAAGATGAGCCATGAAGCGGGAGAGCACCAGCAGATTGCTCATTTCCTGAAAATGTTTTCTTGGGTGTAAGTAACTCAGAATGCATGAGAAAAGAGCCATTTGGTCTGTCCTACAAGCCTGTTTCGGTTATGGGGCCCCACTGGAAGAGGTCAGCATTAGGGCTCAACCTAGAGATAGAAGTGACTGCTCCTCTGTGACTCACCACCCCTCAGAGAAGTTTACGCTCACTTCACAGAAGTACAAAGAATTCACTGGCATGCACTCATGCAATGAATTTTGAGCTCTGCCTGAAATCTTTAGGCTGTATTTGATTACAGAAATTTGAACTTTTATTAAAAATAAATGTTTGCAATTTTAGATGAAAATTATCGTTAATTCGCAGATGACAAGAGCTGCCAAAACAAAAACATAAACAATGCATCCGAGCATAGGTGGTAAGATTGATGATCAATCTACTGCCCAAGTTAATCAAATCTCTAGAACTGCATAAGTTCCGGGAGCCACGTTTTAGGAAGTCTATTTTCAGGGAGATGCCAAGAAGGAGACATTCACAGTAGTAAGAAGTTTGAAAACCATTTCGTATCAAATTAGGATGAACTTGATGGGAATGTTCACCTAAAGAGGGAAAAACCTCACCTATTTAAAAAGCCTGTGAGAAAGAGGACAGTTTGCCAACTCTTGAGGTCAGAAGTAGATACAAGTGGGAATCAGGAAAACAAAATTTGGCTCAATATGACAAAGAATTTTAGAAGGATCCAACTATCAAGTGAGCCTCATTGGGAACCACTGAGATGTCTGTCCCTGAAAAACTAAACGTAACTGGAAATGTCTAAAATTTCAACTTAACGCCCCTGGCCTGCGAGCTCAGGATGGTTTTTTGTTCTGTTTCCTGTTTAAAGGGTTATAGGCAAAGCAGTCAAACAGAAACCCGACAGTGTTCAACAGGGCCACGTGAGATTCGCAAGGCCTAACATATTTACTGTTTGGTCCTTTAGAAAAAAGTTTTTGTACCCATTGATTAGCATTTCCTAGTGGTTTGAAAAGTTTAAACTATGTCCTAATTAAACAATGAGCACAAACTACTTGATAGATGTCTGTTCCCTCTCCTCTCACTTCAATCTCACATCACCTCCCAGTGATGGTGAAAATAAACCTGAACTCTGCATTTCGTGGCTGGATCCTGGGTTGCCAGGTTCCTGTTTGGCCGGTCCCTGGCCCGAGGGGCGGTCTCAGGAAGTGGCAGGCTCTTCTGGAGGCATCGTGTGTCTCTCATAGTAACCATTTTGTTCATAGTGGTTGATAATTTCCAGCTTTTACCAGATGAGTTTTGACTTTTTTTTTCCTTTGATCTATTCAAGCTGCATATCTTGGTTGGTTCGAGCGGGTGGGGGGTTTGAGAATGTGAGAAGGAGTGGGTTAGAATGGGTTTGCCTCTTTGGGCATGGAAAGAGTTCCTAGTCTATTGGACACAATGACAAAATGATTCCACAGACAGAATCGGCCCATGTTGCTGCCACACCTTATGTGCTGTGGATGCCTTAAAATCCTGCCCTGCCTTCTCTGATTCCCCATCTACTTCCTGTAGTTTCCATGAGGGTTTGTCTCTGTCCCCCCATCCTCCAACTCTACTCTGTCACCCTCTCCTCCATCCCTTACTTCCCTTCTAAATTTCAGAGATGACCTCACTTTGCAAAGCAAATTGGAGCCACCAAATTGTATTTCTCCTCGGCGGAAACTGCATCCGTGGTCACCCCTGAACCTTCTTGCAGAAAGCCACCCCTTCAGGCCAAGATGAGTGCCTGCTCCCAGGGGAGACTCAGACACTTTGATCCCCTGTGATGTCAGCATCTCCCTCTTTAAAGATTCTCTCCCAACATTCAGACGTGCTCGAGTCTCCCCATCACTCCTGTCCCTTCAGTTCCCGTCACACTGTCCTCCATTTCGAGCTGAGCTTCCGGAATAATCACCTTGGTTTTAGCTCTGCATCTCCTCTGCATTCCATTCATTTCTCACTCCACCACGCCATGACTTCCAGGGCCCCCTCCTCACACCCTCACTCTCCCAGGTCCCCAGTCACTCCCAGGGGTTGAATAGGGTGGCTGCTGGGCAATCTGTTCTGTCTCGGTCTTTCAGCAGCACTTGGCAGCGTTCACCAGCTTGTCCTCTGGAACTTTCTCTTGCCTGGATTTTTCCCGTCCCTGCTCCAGAATAGCAGCCGGGACTTCTCACCCTTTGTTTAAGGGGATGTGGTGCTTTGGGGTGAAAACATAGTACCCGAATGCCTCTTTCTCCTTGGACTTTTCTTTCAAAAGCCTGAACACACTGAGGAGAATGTGTAAGGGCGGAAGTTGGGGTAAGTGAGTGCTTTGGGGGTTGTTGTGGGGGGCAAGACTTGCAAAGAGCAGTGGACGAGGAGACATTCCCCCAAAGACCGCACAGCAGATGCCAGCCTGGACTTTTGGGGAGGGGGCCCTGCAGACCATCCGCCTCTCCAGGATGGGGCAGAATGCAGATGGCTGTGGTGAGCTCCTGAGGCTGGGCCTGAGCATGCAGAGGCTCCTGGCTCACCCCACCCTTATTCTTACACTCCAGCTCTTTGTGGTGGAGCAGGTGCCTGCCTTCTGTCAGGGGGCCATGGAGGCTCCGGCAGTGAATGCAGAACTGGTGACATGTTACTCCTCTAGTTCACCGAGCAAGGGTCAACTGACTCCAAAATATATGCCAGACACATTTGGAGATACTGTGGCACAGAAATACACAGGCCTCTGCCTTCATGGAGACGGTGTCCAGGTGGGAGCAGAAGGAAAACACACGGCCAGTGTGCCAGGGGTCAGGCGGTACAAATGAATGAACGTGAGGAGAACAGATGATGGTACCACAGGCAAGACGGCCCTGAAGACAACAAAGAGGTACCGGAAATGCTAGGGTCCTGCAGAGGCCTCACGCACCGTGGGGCTGGGAGAGGGAGGCGAGCATGGCGTGAGCACCCGAAGTGACTGCAGTGAGTCTGCTCTGTGACTCTTCCCTGTCCCTGCTTTCCACAACCTTAGTCACACTTCCACAGAGGCTACAAAACCACCTGAACAGATGCGGATCTTGTACGCATAGATTAAGCAGACATTTATCATTTACTGACTACATAAGGTGGTGCTGTGATGGGAGATGAACAGCCCGACAGTAATCAGACGTCCCGGTCACACTAGGGAAATCCAGGGAGACTTTATAAAGGAAAGCCAGCCAAAATTAAGGCAGAAACCATTTGATCAAGGCTTATTGGAAACCAACGAAGGAGTATGTCCCCAGATCTGCTACAAGTTGGAATGTTTTTATAAGACAGTTTAGGAGAGGGGAGAGGGACTCCTGTTCTCGGGGCTGTCCACTGGAGGGTAGGATGCAGAAGTTACAATCACTGGCTGCAGATGGCAACATATAGGCTAAAATGCTTCACAAGGGAGACAGTCAGCAAAACTCTATCATTCAGAAACAAATATGTGTCCTTTTCAACATGAGCTGGCTGCATATTAATCAGTAAGTCTCATGATATAATTTGATGGACTCATGACAGGACTCTTCATGCAGGGACAGGATGTAAGCCGTGAATCATAAGACTTTCCCCAGAAGGCTCATTTGGAAATCTGCCAAAAGTGAACTGCAGGTTATCAGAAGCTATGCATGCAGGTGTGGATGGGTACCACAGGAATACCAGGAGCCCGAAGGGCCAGAGGAAGTAGTGGTTGTCAGAATCTAGAGGGAGAGTCTTACAGAGAAGTCCAGTTTTAGAGAAATGATGATGTCACTCAAGGGACCCCACCAGCCTGAGGCGGCACTGCAGGGAGGGGTTCCTTAGTCCCACACCCCTCCTGGTTTTCTCCCCTCCCCCTCCTATTTCCTGTCAGTGTTCACAGTGGTCAAATCCATCTGGAAGCCAGGTGGCAAGGAAGCTGGTGGACGAGGCTGACACAGATCAGGCCCTGCAGCAGAGCAGAGTGGAGAAAGGAAGAGCGTAGATCTGGAGGAACCAAATCAAAGCATCCGCCACATCTGGGAACTGATAATGCGTTTTCCACAATCGTTAGTTACATCTACTGCATTATGACATTGCGAGCAAACACAAGTTGAGAACAATGTTTAGAGAGCTCGTTTCAGAAGAAAGGGACTTCAGAGTCCCTTCTCTTCCTGGAGATGGCAGAAAGCTTTAAAGGCTATTTTGTCTTGTCTATTGGATACAGTTAGGGAAACTGAGACCCAGAAGGCTGAAATAACCCGTGGAAGTCACAGAGCTAGTTTTAGGCCTGGGAAGAGAACTTCGGACCCCTGCTGTCTCCACCGCAGAGATGGCAGATACGGCCCTGGGCCTTCGCTCCTCTTTCCCTGAGCTGGGACACACATCGCCAATCAGTCAAGCCATTTTCCTTCACAGAATTTGCCCTCCCTGTCAACACTGACTTCTTCGTCTTTCTCTCATTGAAAAGCGCCTGCAGGCAAGTCCAAATCTACTCACTAACTCTGCACTCTGCGGCTGTTTTCACTGCAAATGGCTCAATTTTGATTCCTGACAAGAACTGTCTACACTCAAGGACCCATGACATGTGATCAGAATAGAGGAGGAATGATAGTTCCAAGGAAATCAGTGTTTTCTACCCTAGGGGGTCCATTTTTATTGTTTAAGCTGACAAATTCTGGCTTCCTTCAGAACTAAGTTCTCCTGTGGTTCAATTCATCAAGGATTTGGTCAGCCTCTATTGCATAGTCGGTGCTGTCTAGTTGGGTATTTGTCACCTTCAAAATGTTTAATCAAAGTTAGGGAAAAAGACAGCCATGCTATCCTCCACAGCCTGGGCTGACCAGGGTCAGGGAGAGGTCCCGTCACCCAGCTTCGCTCTGCACCTGCTCCTGGGAACTGGATCTGGAGGGACTCTGTGTTTCCCCCTCGTTCCCTCCCTCGGTGTGGATGCACTTTCTCTCCAAGGCCACCTCACAGCCCTAGACAGCATAGCTTGTGTTCCATCTGCTCAAACGAACAAGACCCTAATAAGCCCACCCCACTGTCACCTCCTTGGAAGATTTGGAAATTGGTAGATTTGCTTCAGGATGAAAAGTATGTGAATTTAGTAGAGGGATTTAAAGACGGGTGTGGGAAGTTTAATGTGAGAGAGAGCTAGTCCTGCTTGGTCCAAGTCTGAGTTCATTTGGGGATGAATGTGTGTGAGCTCCCTGGGGTGAGGTGATGGCAGCACCAGCTCCTCACTCAGGCACATGTCTCTGTGGGCCCCAAGGTCAGAATTAGGGTGATGTTGGGAGTATGGATGCAACCAAACTTGTGTCCTCAACATCTGAGGATTTTCAGAAGCAATTATGGGCTTCCTTCCTTTCTTCCATCTTCCCTCCCTCTCCTTTCCCTTCCCCTCCCTTCCTCCCTCCATCCCTCCCTCCTTTCCTTCCTTCCTTCCTTCCTTCCTTCCTTCCTTCCTTCCTTCCTTCCTTCCTTCCCTCCTTCCTTCCTTCCCTCCTTCCTTTCTTCCTTCTTCCCTCCCCCTCCCTCCCTCCCTCCCTCCCTC
Organism: Callithrix jacchus; assembly: GCF_049354715.1. Taxonomy (NCBI): domain Eukaryota; kingdom Metazoa; phylum Chordata; class Mammalia; order Primates; family Cebidae; genus Callithrix; species Callithrix jacchus. Next base: position 166,081,328 of record NC_133505.1, read on the forward strand.
CCTCCCTCCCTCCCTCCCTCCCTCCCTCCGTCCTTCCTTCCTTCCTTCCTTCCTTCCTTCCTTCCTTCCTTCCTTCCTTCCTTCCCTCCTTCCTTCCTTCCCTCCTTCCTTTCTTCCTTCTTCCCTCCCCCTCCCTCCCTCCCTCCCTCCCTCCCTCCCTCCCTCCCTCCCTCCTTCCTTCCTTCCTTCCTTCCTTCCTTCCTTCCTTCCTTCCTTCCTTCCTTCCTTCCTTCCCTTCTGAGATGGAGTTTTGCTCTTGTTGCCCAGGCTGGAGTGCAGTGGCACAATCTTGGCTCACGACAACCTCTGCCTCCTGGGTTCAAATGATTCTCCTGCCTCAGCCTCCCAAGTAGCTGGTATTACAGGTACTTGCCACCACGCTCAGCTAATGTTTTGTATTTTTAGTAGAGATGAGATTTCACCATGTTGACCAGGCTGTTCTCAAGTCTCAAACTCATAACCTCAGGTGATCCACTTGCCTCGGCTCCCAAAATGCTGGGGTTACAGGCATGAGCCACCACGCTTGGCCCTGATGGGCTTTCTTCATGGCTCTTTACCCATCCTTCCTTTAACTCAGCAAATGCTGAGCCAGGGAGTGCCACAGGGTGATGAGTGAATCCAGCTCGTGCCCATCTCACGGTTCACAGCAGACATTAACAGAGGACTGGCCAAGCTGGACTTCCTATAAGATCGGGGAATTCTATGTAAATGTTGGGTACTTTCTGTTTATCTGTTTCTCTGTGTGCTGCCATCTCAATTGTTCTATTTCCATGTGAAGTGCAGCTGCTTTGAGCCTCTAAATTCCATCGACAACATTTTTGGGTTGGCCTGTTGTATAGGAAATACTTATTTGGTGACCACAGCTCCTTTCTCTTTTGATGCTGAATCGGAAAATGCTGTCTCTCCATCGAGAATGCTCTAGTTAATGAGAAACAAATGGTGGTCCGAGAGGTACAAAACTCGACGAATTTTAGTCATTTTTAGAATTTTCTGTTGCCTCAGCCTCCATTTTGAATACAGATTTAATTCTCTCGTACCAGAAGCAGGGCTCAGCTGTGTTTTTGACACAGTTTCCAGCTTTATGTCACAGCCAAATAGCCAAATGGCTTAAGCTGGTGGCCAGAGATGAAAAACTAAGAGGCACCTCTCTCGGCCAGCAGACTGGGCTCCCTGCATTCCTACCGTTTCCTGAAGGCATTTACTGGATAACTTGGTGTGGTCCACACCCTAGTCCCTTATGCACCCAGCAGCCCTCCTTAGCCAAGGTCTTGCTTTCTGGAGTTTCAGTTATCTGTGGTGCAGTAGAAGATATTTTGAGAGAGAGCACATTTACTTAACTTTTATTGTAGTGAATGGTAATAATTATGCTATTGATGAATACACACACATATATACACACACCATATATGAGTATGCACCATAGCTGTATGCATATGTATATATGTCTATATATACATGTGTGTGTTCATATATATATACACACATATGTGTGTGTGTGTGTGTGTCTGTGTATAACCCCAGCTCTTTGAGAGCTGAGGCAAGTGGATCACCTGAGGTCGTGAGTTGGAGACCAGCATGGCCAACATGGTGAAACCTTGTCCTACTAAAAATACAAAAAATTAGCTGAGTGTGGTGGCAGGCACATATATATATATACACACACACCTATATGTATATATATACATAAATACATATGCATATAGCTATGGTGCATACATATATATGGTGCATATATATGTGTATATGTATATATATTCATATATATAACCATATATATCTAGGGTTTGGTACCATTCACGGTTTCAGGTATCCACTGGGGGTCTGGGCATGTATTCCCCAGGGATAAGCAGGGGACTCCTGTGCTGCTAGTTGTCACTCTCTCTGCCTAACTCTTCATTCTTGACTTGCTTGAGTCTTTGAATTTGTTTCCTGTTGTGCTGGTGTACTAAATTTGTGCCTTCCATCTGAACAACCAAGGGTTGCCCCAGGCCGGGTTTTTTTTTTGAACACCAAGGAGAACACAAGGCTGGGCTCTCAGTGCCATAGCAATGCCATGAAGACATAAACTAGACACAGGTCACGCAACGGCCATGAGGGTGTCTGCCAGCATAAATGGGTTTCCGATGTAAGGGACCCCTGGTCTCAGGTAGGATGACTAGGCATTAGACAGTTCTTCAGGAAAAACAAAATATCCTGTGAAAGGCACACTGGAAACACCCACATTCGGCTCCCCTTCATTTCCCACTAGGGCGCCGCTGACAGCCCCAGTCTAGGTGGGGGTTCTCAAAACGCTAGCCCTGGAGATTTTCTTGGTGAAAATTCAGGGCTTCAGCTGTAGTCGGGATATTTCAGAGTTAATCTGTAATTACTGAGTCGGAAAATCGTTTGTATCCTGGTTCACAGCTCAAATACAAGGTAAATATTATTAATGTATTCACCAATACATCAGTAATAGCCAATTTCCATAAGCGCTTACTAAGTACCAGGGACACTTCTAAGTGCAGCTTTATTTCTTGTTTTTACTTCCTTTTGAAAATGTATGTAGAGTAGAATTCACTCTTCGGTATACTGGTCTTGACAAATGCATGGTCATGTAACTTCTGCTAACATTTAAATAGAGAAGTTACCTCCCCTGCAAAATCCCTGCTCCTTACCCCAAGCCTGTCAACCACTGATTTGTTTTCTGTCTCTAAAATTTCCCTTTTTCCAGAATACTATATAAAAGGAATCATAGATTTTCGAGTCTGCCTTCGTTTTGAGTTCTGAGTCATACAGACTTTCAAGTCTGCCTTTGTTCTCAAAAGCAGGATGCATTTGAGATGCCTGTATATTGTTGCATGCATCGGGAATTTACGCCTTTAAATTCCTGAGTTGTATTCCATTGCGCAAATATGCCACGGTTTGGTGATGGATCCACTAGGAGGAAGACTTTAGGGTGGTATCCAGTTTTGAGTGACTGTGAATAAAGCAGCTATAAATTCTCATTTACAGGATTTTGTATAGACATAAGTTTTTATTTCTCTTGGTAAATACTCAGGACTGGAATTTCACATACCATGTGTATGTATGTTTAACCTTGAAAAAAACTGCCAAGCTGCTTTCCAAAGTGGCTGTATTATTTTGCATCCTTACCAGTAATTTATAAGAGCTTCAGTTTTTCCACATCCTTGCTGGCATCTGGATTTGTCAGTTTGTTTTTTTAAAATTTAGCTATTCTAGCAGATGTGGTGTGGTATCATGTTGTGGTTTTAGTTTGCATTTCCCTAATGATGGATGATTTTGACCGTCTTTTGTGCTTATCCGCCGTCCAGATACCGTCTTTGGTGAAGCTTTTTAAAAAAATAGTTTGCCCATTTATTTTAATTGGGTTCCTTGCTCTCTTATTACTGAGTTGTAAAAGGGTTTAATATAGTTTGGAAACCAGTTCTTTGTCAGGCATATGATCAACATATATTTTATCCCAGTTTGTGGCTTATCTTTTTAATTCCTGAAGAGTGTCTTGTATATAGCAGAAGTTTTTAATTTTGCTAAGACCCAGCTTATCAATTCTTTACTTTCACAAATTGCAAGTTGGATGAAATATTTATGAAATTACAGAGACTATCGCCTATGTTTTCTTAAAGAAGTTTTATAATTTTGTCTCTTACTTATCGGCCTATAATCCGTTTTGAGTTGATTTTTTTCTAAGGCATCAAGTGCAGGTTGAGGTCATTTTTTCCCCTGCGTGTGAGTGGCGTGGCAGGACCATTTGCTGAAAAAACTAGTCTTTCTTAACTCACTTACCTTTGTTGACAATCAGTTGATCATATAAGTGAAGGTCTATTTATGGTCTCTCTGTTCTCTAGCACTAGTCTACTGGGCCATCTTTGTGCCAATACCACACTGTCTTTTTTGTTCACTTGCTTTCGTAGGTTTATAGTAAATCTGAAAATCAGGTAATGTGAGTTATCCAGACTTTTTCTTCTTTTTGCAAAATTATTTTGACTATTCAAGTTCCTTTGCCTTTCCATGTAAATTTTACAATCAACTTGCCAATATATAAAAAGCAGAAATTCCTGTGAGATTTTAATTGGCATTGCATTGCACTTTTAAATGGGTTTGGGAAGATTTCACATCTTAACAATAGTGCCTCCCAATCCATGAATATAGTATAATCGTTTGATTTCTTTAGCTCTTGATTGATTTCTTTCATCAGCGTTTTTAGTTTTTAGTATACAAATCCTGCATCTATTTTGTTGAACTTATACCTAAGCACTTCCTGTACTTTTTTGCCACTTCTGTCAATGGTGCTTTTTAAAGGTTTTGATTTCTAGTAGTTTATTGCTAGTACACAGGATAAGAATTCATCCTCAACCTTGCTAAACTCACGTATTAGTATGAGGAGATGACGTTGTAGCTGGCATCTTGAGACTTTCTGTATAGACAATCATGTCATCTGTGAATACAGACAGCTCTACTTCTTTCTTTCTTCCCAGTCTATGTATACCTCACTTCTTCTTGTCTATCATTCTATCTTGAACTTCCAGGATGAGGTTGAATAGGAATGGTGAAAGAAGACATCCTTGTCTTGTTCCTGATCTTAGGAAGAAAGGATTCAGTCTTTTACCACTGAGTATGATATTGGCTGTACACTTTTTCTCTAGATTCTCTTTATTAGGTTAAGAATGCTCCTTCTTATTCCTGGTTTCCTCTGAGTTTTATGAAGAATGGATATTAAATTTTGTCAAAAGCTTTTGCTGCATCTATTGAGATAGTTAAATAGTTTTTAAGATTCAATTTATTGACATCATGAATTACTTCATTAGATTTTCGAGTGTAAAACCGGTCTTGCATTCTCAGGACCAACCACACTTGGGTATTACCTATTATAACTATTAATTATTTTTATTTTAATAACATATTGTTAGATTTAATTTGCTAATATTTTTGATGAGCATTCTTGCATCTATGTTCACCAGAGATAATGAACTTGGGTTTTCTTTTGGTACCAGTGAGATTTTGGCCTCATAAAATAAGTTGTTAAGTGTTACCTTCTCTTCTATCTTCTTGAAGAATTCGTGCAGAATTGCTTTTACTCTTCCTTAAATGTTTAGTAGAATTCCCCAGTGAAGCATTTTGGACCTAGAGTTTTCTTTGTGAGAAGACTTTTTTACAAGACTTTTTAAACTATATGTTCAAATTCTGTAATAGACAGGTCTATTCAGGCATGTCTATTTCATCTTAAATAAATTTTGGTAGTTTGTGACTTTCAGAAAAATTGGTCCATTTCATTTAAGTTGTCTAATTGATAGCATAAAGTTTTCTAAATTATTAACTTATTATTGTTTTAATATCTGTACAGTCTGTGGTGACGTCCCCTCCTTAATTTCTGACATGGGCAACTTTTGCTTTCATTCTTTTGGCTAGTCTGAACAGATGCTTACCAATTTGGTTGCTTTTTCAAGTGTCAGCTTTGGTTTTAATTTTAATAGTTTTGATGTTTTCAGCTTCATTGATTTCTGCTCTAATCTTTATTATGTTCTGCCTTCTTCTTGCTTTAGTTTTAATTTATTTATCTTGTTCTAAGAAGGTAGAAGCTTAAATCATTGACTTGAGAAATTTTTCTTTTTAATATGAACATTTTAACGCTGTAAATTTACCTCTAAACACTGCTTTAGCTGCAGCTCACAAATTCTGACATGTGTTTTTATTTTCATTTAATTTATAGTATATGTTAAATTTTATTTCGAATTTTCTCTTTGATCCTCAAGTTATTTAGAAGTGATTGGCTTAAATTCCAAGTATTTCCTTAAAATGTGAAATTATAGTATACTATATGGATTTCAACATCTGGAGAATGTGGGAGGAATCCTATATAAGAGACCTATGCTCCAACCCAGGGGAATCAGAAGGTGGCAAGGGGTTTGGGGAGAGTAGGAGCGAAGGCAAGAAGAAGCAGAGAAAAGATGTGAAGTATAACTCCATTCCAGGCTGTAAGCCTCAGGTATGATTCAAACGTCGGGGAAGGATTTAACTCTAAATCAAGCTTGAAACTGCACATGTTCATTAATAATTGAGGCTACTTTTCTTAGGAGTAACTTACTGCTTTTCTGTTACTTAAGAGTGACCAGAAATATCACGAAGTCTGATGACGTTTTTATCCAAGGAAAGAGAAAGATCTAGGTCTGTTAAATAAATGTCAAGGAAAAAGAAAAAAGAGAGAGTTGCTCTGTGATTTTATCCCATGAGTCAGATTTGTTCAATGTAATGGTTGCATCTGAGTTCCTTTAGAAAAATGCAATTATACTACACTTGAAGCTGTTTTGTAACTCCTTTTTGTCATTAACAGTATATTGTCAACGTCTTCCCATATACTGGTTTTCTGATATATGGGGGCAATGTAAATTACTTAATTTTCTGTCATAGGTGAGTTGGTTAGTCAGAGCCTTAGTTCCAATCTCTCACCATAATAAATACAACTCAATGCACCTTTTTTCACTTATCTGTTGTCTTCCCTTTAAAGTCCTAGAAATGTAATGAATGAGTCAGACGGTCTACATGTTCCTCTACAAAGTTTTAATGGGTTACTTTCCCACCTACAATATGTGACTCTTCTCATCTCCTGAAAATCTTTCCAACACTAGATTTTCTCAGTTTTTATAAAACTTTTGTCAATTCTATAGGCCTAAGGAGTACCTGCCTGTGGTTTCAGTTTTCAGTTTTTCACATCATAGTGGGGTTAAATATCTTCTCATATTATTTTTCTTTGGGCCATAGCCCTATACGCTATACTAAACTCTCTAATTCAGAAAATAGAAGATGAGTTGTGAATTTTGGCTGTACTGAAACATTGCTGCTGCTATCTACTTTTTATTTCATTTCTCTTGACCTGTTTCATATCAATTCACTGATATTTATTTGCTCATCAGCTTCCAAGTGGCCTACACTGTACCAGTCTATGGCCTGTTAGGAACTGGGCGGTGCAGCAGAGGTAGGTGACAGGTGACTGAGCACGATCGCCTGAGTGCCACTTCCTGTCAGATCTGCCGCAGCACTAGAGTCTCTCTGTTGTGAACTGCACATGCGAGGGGTCCAGGCTGTGTGCTCCTTATGAGAATCTAAAGCCTGATGATCTGAGGTGGAACAGTTTCATTCCAAAACCATCCACCCCCATCCACGAAAAAATTGCCTGCCACGAAACGGGTCCCTTGTCCCAAAAACGTTGGAGACTGCTGGCCCACAGGATCTCCAAGACCTCCTGAAAGTCAAGAGTTGGCTGAACTGAGAGCAGAGCTGACAGGTGTTGAAATGGCTGGTGGAGACAGCCAGCAGCAGTGAGGCCCAGGCGAGCCTTTCACTGCCCTGTGCGATGGTGTAAGCAAGGGCAACACCAGAAAAGCACCGGTTCCCTCCTGTCCCATTTGTCCCCAAGGGACAGCACCATGCCAGTGGGTCGGCGCAGATGTGGGGACCCACCAGTGCAGAAGGAGCCTATCTTAAAAGGCTCCTGAGATCTTTTATTTTTAAGACTAAGTCTTGCTCTTATCCACCAGGCTGGAGTGCATTGGCACAATCTTGGCTCACTACAACCTCTGCCTCCTGGTTTCAAACCATCCTGCTGCCTCAGCCTCCAGCATAGCTGGGATTACAGGCGCCTGCCACCATGCCTGGCTAATTTTTGTATTTTTAGTAGAGACAGGGTTTCACCATGTTGGCCAGGCTGGTCTCGAATTTCTGACCTCAGGTGTGCCTGCTTTGGCCTCCCAAAGTGCTGGGATTACAGGTGTGAGCTACCACTCCTGGCCAAAGGCTCCTGAAATTTTATGAAGGGAGGGGTTGGGGGAAGAAGAGGAGGAAGGACTAGGAGAGAAAAAACTCTGAATACTGAGTCAGGGTGGAAAAAAGTGTCCTCAGAACCCCCTTCCCCAATGAGGAGGCTCAGCAGAGATGCCTAGGGAAGGCCTCCATCAGAGGCCCCCAGCAGCTGGGTCTTTATGCAGAGGGACACCTAAGAGCACAACCTGCTGGGGCCGGAGTCCTGACTGCAGCTCCTTGAGAGACTGCAGCGCCTGGGCTGTGCACCAAGTCTGGTGTCGGGAGGGCCGGCTGTCCCCACGCAGCCTGCCAAGAGAGCCTTCGCCATCATCTATGATCAGGCCTCACCACCCAGTCTCAGACCAGGTCCTCCACAAACTCCCAGGGAGTGCAGGGAGAAGGCAAATGGAGGCCTCACACTAGGTGTCTGAATGTGAATTTACAAACCAAGATAACCTTGATAATCAGGAAAACCTCTTCTCCCCTCCGACCTTGACAGATACACCTCAGAACTAAAAATGACACGGAAAAAGTGACTAAAATACATGTAAAAATAAGTATGTGCACTTAAAAATGTACAAAGCTATGGTTGTACATGTCTAAACGCCCGGAAAATATTAAAGATGATGACATTTCACAAGTCCTGTGACATCTTGGTGCACTTCTGATGGACTGGAGATATTTGGATGTGTTATAAAGACATTCATGAATTGTTTTGTATTTATTCCATGTTTTTGGCCCCCATTTCAGAAACATTATTGTTATAATAATTTTTACATCATTTGTGTTCTGTCGACAGTTGTAATTTAAGCATTAAAATTAAAATGTAAATATAGTCAAAGTAGACAAAATTTTAATAGATCTTCCTGAAAATTTAAATTAAATGTAAACAATTAAAAATTAAAAACATTTCTAAAAGTTTTTAAAAATTATTTATAATTATCTATTAGATATAGAGCAAAATATAAAGTATAATTATTGATATATAGTTTAAAATAAATAACATTTACATACAACCCAAAATTTTAGTTTAGGATTTTAATTAAAGCACAATAAATATTTTTAAAACTATTGAATTATTTTGCAACTTACAATTCAAAATCCATTTACGTGCCAATGGAAACAATCGGTACAATGCTCCATGCATGCTTTGCTTACACCTAAATACATGTAAACCTGAGTCAGGCAAATTTTCTAGTATTGCAAAGTATTCTTCAACCTCCATGTGTAACTGTTGGAAATACCACATCCGTTTGTGACACCCTTCAAATCAATAATTAGCATATGAAGAGAAGGAACGAGATAGACATTTCACTTCACTAGGAAAAGAAAACAATTCATTATGCAAGAGTCTATGCATTATGTTGCAGATTTGGTAAATTCATTAATTTGTGTTTTCTCTTGCCTACGCACTTCTGCTGCTCAACTCTCTCTGCACTGATGTTGGCTAAAGCACAAAGACCAACCTTCGGGCTTTGCAACAGTCACCTCGAGTTCCCAGGACAGAGGGCAAGAGACATGAAGGCATGTTTCTAGAGGATTACTTAGAAGAGTGAGTGTTTAAGTCTCTGGGTGCACTTTACCAGGGCTGAGCCCCAGATTCTCAGTGGCCTGAATACCCGTGCGTTGTGTCAGAGAATTTATTCTGATGTGTGTGCTTGTGATACATGGGGGCCTCTAACGCATGGGGCCTTGAGCCGATCAGTCCTGCCTTGCACTGGCTGCTGCCTTTTTCTGGAACATTCTTCTTTTCAGTATCTGCAAGGTTAACATTCTCCCCTCCTTCAAGTCTTTGCTTAAATGTCCCTTCTCCTTGAGGCCTATTTCTGATCTACATCATTTGTATGCACTGCCTCCTGAGATCTGTCTGTTCTTATCCCTGGTTTACAAAAAACTAAGGCATGAGAGGTTAAGTAACTTTCTCAAAGTTACAGAGTTGGAGGTAAAATTGTGAAAATTACACATAAGACCAGTGTGAGGGCTGAGTGAGATAATCTGTTTAAAGTGATTAGGGCAATGTCTTGTGTGTAGTAAATATTCAATACATTACAACCATTTTTTTTTTTTTGAGTCAGAGTTTCACTCTTGTTGCCCAGATTGGAGTGCAACGGCACGATCTCGCTTTGCTGCAACTTCCGCCTCCCTGGTTCAAGTGATCCTCCAGCCCCAGCCTCCCAAGTAGTTGGGATTACAGGCATGCACCACCATACCCACCTAATTTGTGTGTGTGTGTATTTTTAGTAGAGATGGGGTTTCACCATGTTGGTCAGGCTGGTGTTGAACTCCTGACCTCAGGTGATCCATCTGCCTCAGCCTCTCAAAGCGCTGGGATTACAGGTGTGAGCCATGGCACCCGGCCACATTATCCCAATTTTTATGTGACAAACAGACTGCTCCTCAGTTCTCTGGTTGCTGAGACACAACCACACTCATAAACGCTTGTTGTTTGCTAAGTTGTTTAGTCACGGCATGAAACCCCGGTGTTGTTCTGGGCTCATTAATCACACAGAACCATTGCTGAAAATGCTGTGGGTTTGGTTAAAACCTCAAATGCATTTGTGCAGCCCCTTTTCCTCAGTTCTGAATGCCACCCACATGTTGAATGGAAGCATGATCCTGTATTGCTGGTCTATGCTGTAGATCATTGACTAAAATGGTCTTCAGTCAGAGCCAAGAAGACTGTCTTTTTCTTGCAAAACAAATGCCGAAAGTTACATTCTTCAAGTGGAAAACAACAAAAACCTTAATTTAATCTGAAACACTACATCACTAATTTTCCATGGATTTTGCTCTGGGCCAATACGAGTAACCCTCAGCTTGTGAAAGATTCATAGCGAAGAGTTCATCTTCCCTGTGCGTGTCGTGATCACCAGTGCAAACCAAACATTCCCGAATTCATTTCTCCTGAAGAGGCCCTCAAGGCCTTGTAAGGCTTTCCCAAAAGTCTCATCTAATATTCCTGATACAAATCTCCTTGAAGAAAACCACCTGAATTTTGTGACTGCCATCAAAGCATCCTAAGTGTCTTACATATTTACAGAATAAATTATATGTTATACTAGGTACAAATTATTAAAAGTTACATGTGGTAAAAGCAAGGTAGTTGTACAGTGTATTTTAGGGGAAAGCCCTTTCCGAGTGAATATGGCTCTGTGGCTTTATTCAGCATTGTAAACACACATGCAGAGAGCCTTCCCCCTTGGGTAACTTTTCGGTGCTTATATTTAATGATGCCTGCTTCAGGGTGTCTGTAGATACTGCCAAAGAGAATAAAAACTGAGCTGTTATAATTATGCATGTAATATTGTATAGACCGCCAACAAACCTGACAAAAACAAGCAATGGAGAAACAATTCCCTATTTAATAACGGTGTTGGGAAAACCATGTTAGTCAGGCTGGTCTTGAACTCCTGATTTCAGGTGATCCACCAGCTTTCTGCTAGCCATAGGCAGAGAGCCGAAACTGGATCCCTTCCTTACACCTTACACAAAAATTAACTCCAGATGGATTAAAGATTTAAATATAAAACTGTTAATTTTCACATATATGAGAAGATACAGAGTATTTTGCTTATTAAACATATGAAGTAACTCAAATGGCCCAGGACAAGTGACTGCATTTTTCTTCCCTGTGGAGCAGACCCGGGGCCCTGTCAGCCATAGCCATAAGGGACACACAGGCACTTCCACACACAGGCATCGTGAGGAGTGTCTTAAGCCACATCCACTCCAAAGTTGCTTTTCTCTTTTGGAGTTAGGAGAAGAATTAGATATCATAAAGCATTGAGAATCTTCTTAGAAACATGAGAGGGAGGCTGCAGGTGGAAATAAAGGCAAGGAAAGAGGGACAGTTGGAGGGCCTTGGCCACTGAGGGTTGTCGTGCCCTCTGAGTTGTGTCTGCAGCTGTGAAGTTTGACTTGGATCTGTCGGTAGGATGTGAATGGCCTGTGTGCCCTTTGCAGAAAGACGTCCATAGTGTGTAGAGCTCTTCCCTGTGGGAGACATTGCTGTCTTATTAATGAATGGGCAGAGGATGGATGTCACTGGGACTGTCATTAAATATTCTGGTCCTCTCTCTCTCATCTTTTCTTCTTGAGACAGAGCATCTCTCTGTTATCCAGGTTGGAGTGCAGTGGTGTGATCTTGGCTTACAGCAACCTCAGTCTCTTGGATTCAAGCAATTCTCCTGCCTCAGCCTCCCAAGTAGCTGGGACTATAGGCGGACCTCCCCATGCCTGACATAGTTTCACCAGGCTGGTCTTGAACTCCTGACCACCAGTGATCTGCCCACCTGGGCCTTTCAATGGTTCTCTTTCCAAGCACACTCTGGCTGTAATTCTGTCCTTCCAGTGGAAGTGATGTGCGCCAGCTCCTGGCAGGACCATCTCACTGCCAGTGGGAGGCACTCTAGCACCCCCTTTTCCTGCTTTGGGGGTTGGGAGGCAAGTGTGGTGGAGGATCCCTAACCCTCTGGGCTCTGGGTGAGCACCAGGAGCAGAGCTGCCAGCCAGCTCAGCGTGCCCACATAGCAGGAGCACAGTCTAGCCCTGTCGTGTTGCTCCTGTGGTTCCCCAGCCTGTCCTGACCGCTGTCTGCTGGTTTGCCCAGCCTGTTTCCCCCACTCAGATAAACGCCTCTCTGTCTTCCCTGAAAAAGAACCAGGGACCCACCCACTCCAGTCTGGTTTGAGTGGAGCTGATCTTTCCTCCAGCTCTGGGAATGGATCCACGAGAAAGGTCAGGCCCCTTAGAGTACCCCATCCTTTTAAAACTCAGGATGTCCACGATTTGAGGTGGGTGAAAGAGCATCCCCCCGGGTCTCTATGCAATGCTGTGTAAAGAGGTGCTCCCTGTGCTCCTGGGTTGCTAGGCTAGTGCTCATAGTGCGCATCTTGTTACCAGCTGGAAGATATCACAGCAAATGCAAAGGAAAACAGATCCAATGTAGTAAAGAAATTAGTTCCCGGGGACAGAATTTGAGTCCTTGGGTCCAGCTATGCCTGAAATAACACCCTCAGTAACATCACAGTTACATAAGTCAGTAATGTTGCTTTTATGGAGAAGTCAGTTTGAGTTGGGTTTCTGAAACTTGGACCTAAAAGAACCATAACACTTAGGAAAAAATGAATGACGGGGAATTCATAGATGTACCCATCTCTTAGACTTCCCCTAAGACCATCCTTCTGCACCATAAGTGCTAAGTGAGAGGGGAATGGGGTGGAAGCATTGGAAGTTGGGAGCTCTTGTTTAGTGAGGTAAGAAAGAGGTGTCTGGCTGTGGAGGAGTGAGGGAGGAGCGGTGAAGGAGGAAGGGTGAGGGAGGAGGGGCCGGGATAGGTACAGGGTTTTAGTAAATGATCCTAGAGTCTGAAACCACATATTTACAGCTTCTGGAATGTCCTTCAAGAGCTATCAGACAACAGTAGAAGTCATTTTCAATGACATTTGGCCTTTAAACTGAGCTTCTTGAACTTGCTAGTGCTCTGTTTCCGAGCCATGTGGGTTTCTGGGTTTATAAATTTGGTATGTCTATTTGTAGAGTGCGGTTTGTAGGACCGTTTCAGTGGGACACTTCCTTTCTTCTCAGTTTCAGTTCCTCTGTTTATAACTTTTGTTTTGACTTAAGTAAATCTTCAAAAATCTCTACAGACTTTACTTTAGTATTAATATTTTTAGAAAAATGATGAAGTATTAGGAAAGGATTAATATGAAATCGTAGAAATGTCCAAGTTTTGAGTATGATTTTATAAAAATAACAGACTAAGAAAATATTCTGTTTGATCTGGAAACTTTTTTAAAGAAGGCATAAGTGTTGCATTTCATAATGAAATTGGTGAATCAGTGCTGAACCAAAGTCCCTTGTGTTTGTTGCCTTAAACGACTTGGATACGTTTCTGGAGGGCAAATTTGGGTTAGCTTTATAGACAGATGATAACTTCCACATGCATGAATTACCTGAGAAATTTAACATAGACCTGGCCGGAGAGCCTTCTGCTCACCAAGCCAATCCCATTATGGTTAGCATTATGGTTATTACCCTCTTTAATGTTATTTTGAAGTCTTAAACACAGAATCCTAATGTTTAGGAGCCTCTGTATGAGTAAACGGATGACAGCCCAACTAGTACAAATGTCATCTGAGATCTAATAAGATCAAGAAATATGTGTTGCCCCAAGGTGAAAAAGGACAAGGACAGAAAAGACAGCTGAGAGTTAATAAATTAATACTCTTTTTATTCTTGGTGAGACCCTTTCCAAGGGATTGGGTCTAGTTTTGTCCCATTGGAAGAGACTTGGAAATAATTCAGGGGAATAATTCAGGAGAAAAAGTGTCTAAAAGGAAGAGATAAGGAAACCCATGGAGTTAGTTTCACGGAGATGAGAGCATCTCTCTGCAGAAGAGGAGGCAAAGCTGTGACATTGACTGGCTTTGAGCATCTCATGGGGGGCTGGTGGTGACAGGCTGCCAGCCAGGGGTTCTCCATCTCAGGAGGGACAAGAAAGACAGATTCGAGCCAAGGAAGAATTTAATGGCAAACGAGACTTCTAAGAAAACTGCATTCTCATCCAAGAAAATATTTTAAGTATAAGGACTTTCACCTTCTTTGCAGAGCTCTGAGGAAAGGGGGCAAAAGGACTCCTGCGACCTGCCTGTGGCAAAATCGAGGCAGGACTCCAGGCCCAGTATCTCTTCATGCCTTGCACTGTGCCACCCACAACTCCCCAGAAAGAACCCCTGTCGGAATGTGGACACCCCAGGATGGGAAAAAAACAAACCACTATAAAATCACAGGTTACTGGCGCTGGAAGGGACCTTGAACCTTCAGTGTCCTCTGAACTTCCTGGCACTCAGCAGGATTTGCAATGAGATGTTTGTTTAATGTCTGATGTCCTCCCTAGACTATCAGCCTCCAGCCCAGTGCCTGGAGCTTTCAGCGGTCAACCAATATTTACTGAAAGAGCAAGTGGAAGCGTCCAACTCTCTTATTTACAAACGAGGAGTCTCCGATCCAAGGGGCTCAAACAGGTGTTTAGGGGCAAAAGCATTTCACTCAAATATCCCATATTTCACACATGGAGGATTAGCACCCAGTTCAGCTAACTGCAAATCCCAGCCCAAAGAGAGCCATTTTCTAAGCAGGGCCTAATTTATTTTCAAAGTACAGATCTTAAATTGCAGACACTTGTCTTTGAGTTCCTTACAAATTCAGGTCAGAGAACCCATGTCGAGACACTCTTTAGGAAATATTACATTAATTACGCCCCCCACCCCAAGATTCCTTTCTCCCTCTTTCCCTTCCGTTGTAGCAGCTAGTGCCGCTGTGCTCATTGTCTCAGGACGGGGATATGGAGGTGTGAAATGCATATGTCCATTCATTTATGCAGCTATCAATTCATTTCACAAGTACTTACTGTGCTTCATGCTGGACACAGATCTCAACCACAATGACCAGGCTGTGAACGATGGAGCCCATTACACTCTTCTAGCTCTGTGTTTCTAGAGTCTCCAGTGGATGGAATGAGAGGGTGCAAACATCCACAAAATGTTGGGCAGCCAGAGATTTATGGAGTAGGACTGGTCCTCTTCTTTCTCCAGGCCCTGTGTCCTGCCTCCTGGCGGAGAAGCAAAGCCTGTGGCAGATTGGAGGAGTCTTGGGGGATGTACATGGAGACCCTAGGGAGGGCTCAGTAAGTCTGGACAGGCAGGGCAAGTCTTGTTAAGGTTCCCGTGCTTAACAAGGACCAGAATAACCCCTGTGCTCCAGGGTGAGGCCCAGGAGTTATACTGAGATCCTGGGCCTGAAGGGGCCTGGGAGACAGGGACCCATATAGACTCATAACTACAGACCCTTTGGGAAGATAGAGATCTCAGCAGACACCTCCTAGATGACCATGTGGAGGCTAACCTGTTCCCTGTCCCCTGTCCCCGGTCCCCTCCCACATGCATGATGGCTTGGGACAATGTATACCATGTAGGGCTTAACCAAAACCCCAGAGAAAGGAGAGGAGGAATCTAATGAACTGATATTTCATTTTTGCTGCCCAGAGGAGTGGGGACAGTAGGGCTTAAAATCTAAATTATATTTTTGTTCACATAGCAGACTGCAATTCTTAAGATTCTTTCTAGAGATAGTTTGTACTAGCAACACATGCTGGAGAGCAGTAATGCAAACCTAGCACCTCTGTGAGTGAAAATAAGCCACAAGGCCTGGCCTCACCACTGACCAGGCAGAAGACAGGTGGCACAGGCAGGGACCTTAGCCAGTTGGCTCCACTGGGCAGAGGGACATGATGAGCTTCTCTACTGGACTGCAGGGCTTGCATTGTTCTGTTTCCCTCCCACCTCTGTGGCAGCTCCTCACCTGCCCCTGTGCAGACACTCCTCCTTCCAGGGAGTCGGGTAAGGGCAGCCTGCCTCCATAGCAAGCCCACCCTGTTCTCACACTCTCCTCTGCTTCCCAATCACAGCTGTGTGCATGCAGCAGAGGCAGCTGAGAGCAAAGCTCTATGGAGAAGGAGGCCATTTGCTCAAAAATAACTCCTAGGAGAGATAATATCAATCCTCATGATGCTTGCAAATCTCTGGATTTGTTTCTTTTCTGTAATCTAACCTATTCCTGTTTCTAATTGTTCCTTTAGAAATGTTCGAGGAATAATTTTCCCATGAACTACATTCCCATTTTTCATGACTACTGACAGCTCCAGCAGCCAAGGACAGCACAATAATAAAATACGCTTAATTTTGTTTAGATTTAACCTTGTTCCAAGACCCTATGCTTTGATACTCTACCGACACAAGTTTTTTTGGAAGCTGTGCGTCAATATTAACTTGTTGAAAAATATTCTCAAGTGAAATCTAGAATATGTTTTTTGTTGTTAAATATTGCTGAAGATAGTTTTGGTTTCTGGTGTACATTCTGATGTACATTCTTTGGTCGTATATTCTTTGCTGATCCTTTGGAGATAAACCATTTGGTTCAATTTGAGTAAACTTGATTTGATTCAGTCAAACTCAGCTTAATTATATTGTGCTTATTAATATTTATTAGCACCTACATTTACATATAGCACTTTGCTAGGCATTTCATTCATGGTCCCTAAATTTCCAAACTAATAGTCTAATTGGAAAAATTGGATAATTCCAAAATAATTTGTAAACCAAAGCATAGTTCTTAGGAGAGGCCAGGGATGGCAAACATGGAGCAACCATTATATATTTCTCCCTCCCACATCCATGGCAGACATTGCTAATCATTGCTGCATAATCTCTGTGGCCAGTGGTGGCTTCGGGATCTTTCTCAGTCACTACCAATTGATCAGTACTGGCATGCTAGCTAAGCCTCTTATTCATTCCTGGAATAAATTACATAAATGTGCAGAGAGAT
This sequence comes from Callithrix jacchus, assembly GCF_049354715.1. Lineage (NCBI taxonomy): Eukaryota > Metazoa > Chordata > Mammalia > Primates > Cebidae > Callithrix > Callithrix jacchus. Next base: position 166,098,506 of record NC_133505.1, read on the forward strand.
TCCAAATTGGAGAATTTCCTTTGGGACTGTGCCTGTAGGTTTTGGGCTTAAGAAAATAAAGTAGCTTGGTGATTACAAGGACTCATCGGTCAAAGATGAATTAAAACAGCATGAATCTTTACTGAATTTTTTCCAGTCAGCTCACAGCATAAATTTATACACTATTGCAAAGGAAGCATTTCAGAAATTAATCAGAGTTTTGAAATCTGAAATTTAGATAAATTTGCAAACTGTATTGAGACCCAGAATGAAAAGATTCCATTGTACTTTGCCACCCACTAATTATGCTGTCTGGGGCAATTCTCCACCCTTCTGTACATTTCAGCTTCATGGTAGGGGTGGGGAGTGTAAGTAATATTTTAAAAGCTTTTTTTCCCCTCCAAAATGATCTGGATTCAGCATATTAATATAAATGATAGGTGAAAATGTGACAGCTATGCTTGAAGTTGACGTTTGGAGCCTGGGTCCTGACCACCATCCTTCCCCTTCCCCTCTACCTCAGTCTTATGGAAGTCCCTGGACTATCTGCAATTTGAGGAACTAATTTGGAAAACCCCAGACAAGGGATTCTTTTTTTTTTTTTTTCTAATTTTTTTTTTTTTTTTTGAGACGGAGTTTCGCTCTTGTTACCCAGGCTGGAGTGCAATGGTGCGATCTCGGCTCACCGCAACCTCTGCCTCCTGGGTTCAGGCAATTCTCCTGCCTCCGCCTCCTGAGTACCTGGGATTACAGGCACGCGCCATCGTGCCCAGCTAATTTTTTGTATTTTTAGTAGAGATGGGGTTTCACCATGCTGACCAGGACAGTCTCGATCTCTTGACCTCGTGAACCACCTGCCTCAGTCTCCCAAAGTGCTGGGATTACAGGCGTGAGCCACTGCGCCTGGCCCGACAAGGGATTCTTAGCATGCTCTTCCAGTTCAATACTTTTACGATTGTAAATCAGCTAGGTCTAATTCAGTATGGTTGTGCTGGGCATTGATTAAATGACAACCTCTGGAAATCAGTTATATTGGAGGAAAGTTGAGCAGAGGAAGCAGAATGTGCTTTGCTCCATTTAGGGCATCATACTTCCCGCCTAGTTCACGGGGTCCTGGTTTTGAAAATTCTGTGCAGCCTGCCTGGTTGATTTTATGTCAAGTTTGCTCTCACTGCCATGTGATGCTGTGAGATCACCTCTGTGTATATAAAGTGAGAGGGATGAATAAACTTCTCATGGAATTGGAGGCCAGATTTTTAACTCCAGTCTGTTTTTAGTATTTTGACATTTTCTTCTTGACACCAGTCGAGTAACACAGTGAAAGCTTTCCCAGGCTCCAAGTTTATTATAATGCCGTGAAATTGATTAATTGGCTCCTGCCTCCTTGAGCCATCGAGTTCTCAGTTCGGGTCTCTGAAACTCACTGTTTGGCTAACACTTATTTAAAGTTGGTATATGCAAAGGTGAAACAATTTTTATAAAAAAGAAGCAGAATCTTTGTGTTCAAATGATAGAAGAACAGGTATTTGTTGATGTGGTTCTTGCATCCAGGGTCTAGAGTTGCACGGGCCTTGACATACCTGGGGAGAGCTGGAGGCGTCTATAGCTTGCTAAGTTTGACTGTTCATGGATTCAGTCTTGCTGGATTTGAAGTTGGAATCACACAAGAAAAAAATGCAAATTGAATCATCGAGCACCATCCTCCTTTTTGATTGCTTGTTCCTAAATAGCTAAATGCAACCTGGGACATCCCTCCTGGGAAAAACACTCACAGTGAATTTTCCAAGCTCAAGGATTCTGAAGAAATGGGATCAGCTATAGGGAATCTAGGGCCTCAGCTGGGCATGCAAATGGCAAAAAGTCCACCCAGATAACTAAGTTTGGCCAAAATCCAACAGGACCAGAAACCTGCATCACCATCTTTAACCTGTGCTGGAGGAGATTCACATTCAATTTTTTTTGTATTTATTCTTTGAATGATAATTATCTTTACAAGGGGCAAAGTAAAAGAGAATTGGCATACATTGGCCTTCCAGCTTAGGAAGAGGAGTTTTGAAGTTGTGAATGTACCAGACTTCTTCCAACTTGCATTCCCTTCACCTGGCCTCAGAGTGACATGTTTACAGCTCTCCAGCACCCTGTCTGCCCTTCTCAGGGCACTGGGCCGTTTCAGGGTCATGGGGCCTTCCCTCCTTTGAGGTGCACGCAGCTGAAAGCAACTCTCAAGTGTGCTCTTAGGAAACATCTTTGGGCCCACCTCTGACCTTCTGAATGAGAATATCAGAGGGTAGGTCCTAGAGAAAAGTGTTTTTAAGCTGCCTGTGCTATTTTGACATCTTGCCTAGTAGACTCCTACTTGTCTGCCAGAGTTTGGCTTAAGTACTGCTTTGCTGACTCTGTAGCACGCGGTGCCTGGTGCATCCCAGTATTGAATAAATGTCTGTTTAGTGCGCATGAAATGAATGGATGGGTAAGTGAGTAAGTGAAGGTCAAGGAAACAAATAAATGAGTAGCCGAGCTTGGGAAATGCTACTGGGGATGGAAGCCCATTTACAGATTAGCTTTTCTCATCTCTGCTAGCGGCATACTCCTTATCATGGGATGTGTGTATGTTAAACTTGCTCTGAACAGGGACCACTTCTTGGCTTTGCAGCCTTAAGGGGCAACCAGGAGGCTGATAATACCCAAGCTGTGAGTCAGATTCTTGTCTTTCTTTTTTTTTTTTTTGAGACAGAGTTTTGCTCGTTACCCAGGCTGGATGCAATGGCACGATCTCGGCTCACCACAACCTCCGATCCCAGCACTTTGGGAGGCCGAGGCGGGTGGATCACGAGGTCAAGAGATCAAGACCATCCCGGTCAACCAACAAGATTCTTGTCTTTCTTATCTCATCCTGGGTCTCAAAAAGCACTATAGTTACTGAGGAGCTCCTATAATGATGTGACGGCTAATACTGAGTATCGGCTTGATTGCACTGAAGATTGCAAAGTACTGTTCCTGGATGTGTCTGTGTCGCCAAAGGAGATTAACATTTGAGTCAGTGGAGTGGGAAAGGCAGACCCACCCTCATTCTGGGTGGGCACCATCTAATCCGCTGCCACTACCTCCCAGAATAAAGCGTGCAGAAGAACGTGGAAAGACTAGACTGGCTTAGCCTCCAGCCCACATCCTTCTCCCATGCTGGATGCTTCCCGCCCTCGAACATCAGAGGCCAAGTTCTTCAGCCTTGGGACCCGGACTGGCTTCCTTGCTCCTCAGCTTGCAGATGGCCTATTGTGGGACCCCACCTTGTGATTGTGTGAGCTACTATTCCTTAATAAACACTCCTTTATTAATTCTGTCCTATGTTCTGTCCCTCTAATATAAGAGAACCCAAATATAAGTGATAGCAATGTTACAACACAGCAATTGTCAATTAAGTCACCACTGTTGATTATTTACATCTCACTGAATTCTGTCAGGAGTCATGTTTGACTGACACCAAAGCAGTGGAGAGTCAAAGTGTCAGTCAGGCTGGACTTTACGTGGCATAGAGTCCCAAACTCAACTGTTCCAAGGAACGGGTTCCTCTCGAATGGCTGTGGTATACACCAGGCCAGGCAAATGTGTGAGATCTTGCAGGTTTTGCGCAGTTCAGAGATAGCCTAATTATAGAGCCCAGATGATGGCGAAACAAGTCAGCCTGGGTCGCAAGCTAACTTAACAGGTGTGACTGAGACAAGAAGGGACAGATGGTGGTGGAGGTTTACAACACGTAAGGGGCCTGGCCTTTCTAGAAGTCAGGAAAGGCAAGAAGTGGGGTGGCTGAGACCCAGGCCAGACATGCAGGTAGAAGCTAAACGAACTCTAGTAACTAACGTCAGCACCCAGGAAGAGTCTGGAAGCCAGAATTACCAGATGAGTCTCCAGATTAACAAACCTGTGGACAGGGGTCCAGAGCTTTAGTCAGAGCTTCAAAGATCATGACCCATCTTAGAGGTCAGTCCAAGTTCAAAGTTGAAACAACCACACACCAGCACAGCTGGACACCTCCCCTACACCTTTAATTTCACCAGAAAGTTATGAAGTCAGTATTATAATCACTGCCTATTGCTGAGATGGGCAATAGTTCCAGATAACAGTAGTAACATAGATAAGGTTTGTTGCTTATTCATACTGTATTAGCATGTATTAATTCACTTGATTGTCAAAATTCGAAAAATACTGAATGTCCAGTACAGAGAGGGAACTGAGCTAAGTGCTAAGAATTTAAAGAGAAGTAAAACATTGCCATCACCCTGCGGAGCTCTGAGTCTAGCACAGTGGTTTCCGATGGCGACAATTCTGCCTCCCAGAGGACATGTAGCAATGGCTAACAGCCTTGACTGTCACCACTGAGGGAGGATTTTTAGTGACACCCAGCAGGCAGGGGCCAAGGCGCTGCTAAATACCTCACAGTGCACTGGATGCTACAGCAAAGAGTCATCTGGCCCCGAACGTCAACAGTGAAGAGCTTCAGAAACCCTGGCGGAGAAAGTGGAATCTACACACACACCTGTAAGTGCAATGAAGTGTTGCTTGTGAGGAGATGAGGATGTATAAGATGCAGTGGGAATTTGATAGAAAGGAAGAGCGATTGTACTGGAGTGCGTGCTCTTTTATAGATCAAGAGCCTATAAAATATTTTTGGAATTTGCTAGAACTTCTTGCATTTTCACCTAGGTGCAACAAATAAAAGGGGTTTAAGAAGGAGTTTGAAAAGATGGGTCTTAAGAGTTGAAGAGGTGCCACCCAGCGGCTGGGGTGTGGGGCAGCAGGCGTCCGAGGAGGGGCAGCTGTGTGAGCCAAGGCCAGGGGCATGCTGTGGCCTCTTAGGACTGGAGAGGCTGTCAAGGCCTTGGTTTTAGGTTTCATTCAGTTACAAAAACTACTTTTTGAGACGTTTAAATACAAAGATAATCACATATCAGTTTCGCCCTCAAGAGCTCAACTTGTGTAAGACCAGTTGTGTCTCTAAATCAAACTAATTCCTCTTGGCAAGGTTTTGTTTTGGGACATAACTAAGAAAACATTATAAGTTAGAGAAGTTCCTAGTGTTGATTCTGATGTATATTCTAAACATTCACTACAGTTTGATTCACTGGAAGGGTTTAAGCTCAAGCCAGTGAAACCAATTTGCCTTTGTGAATGCTCTGAGTTTAGTCTGAGAAGTACGGGAAGCTGAGAAACTACCCAGTAAGTTTCCTTCTCCAAAGAGGGCCTAATGAGATCAAGAGCCTATAAAATATTTTTGGAATTTGCTAGAACTTCTTGCATTTTCACCTAGGGCTGCCATTTATTAATAACCTTTTCCCACTTCAGTCCCATTGCGTAGCAGTTGTCAGCTAAGCAAGCCAGTCCTCTCTGCTGGAGATTCACTTATTAACAGAGGGCAGAAAGACGATTTATAGAAATGTTGGCCTGGACATCCAGAGTTTAAATGTGCTCCAATATACTAAAATAAAAATAGCAATGAGATGTCAGGATAAAGAGAAAATGTTCTAAGGATCACATAAAACTCTCCTTGACGTGGCAAGCAGACATTTCTAAAACCGTGGTATTCAAACCCTCTTCTTATAGCCTGGGATAGGGTTACAGGAACATCATGTGCTTGGTAATTGATCAAACCATTAGAAATAACAACATAAAAAGTTAAAGCTTTGACAGGCTTGTTGCTTTTCAGGAGACAGCCCAACTTGCAAAAGTGCTGATGTGCATCTTTGCACAGTTCTATAAAATTGTGGTGGGAGAAGGGAAATTTATGTTGGAAACCCTCCACTCGTCAGCTGAATTTCCACTGCCATATTTACCAGGCTGTCTGGCTAGTGGCTGTCTGGCTGCGACAGGGTCGAGGACGAAGCCCAGAGCTCATGTCCAGATATAGGAGGCTCCACCTCATCAGGCTGCCAGGGCAGTTAAACCAGAAAGGGCCATCAAGCCGGCAAAGGCGAGATCCCCATGTGATATGGGGGCTGGGAGGTGAAGACCAGTAGGGAAGGAAAGAAGACCCTAAGCCACAGAAGAAACCTCCCTGCAGAAGAGATTACAGACGATTTTATGAGCAGAAGCAGTCTCCTGCCCGGTCAGAGAGAAGAGAAGAAAACATTTACTTTGTGGCCCTACCATGGGAAAGAATGGCAACCCCGTGACTGCAGGGAGCCTCAAAATATTTATAAACAGGGCTCCTAGGGTCTCCACTCAAAAGAGAAAGCAGATCGCCCTGTGTTCTTTTGTTCACAGATGTGTGTGCCTGAGCAGTGCCGGTTCCTAGTGGCTTGTTGTAAGTGTGAGATTCAAGGATGCTTGTGTCAGAGTTGAAAATCATGTCCCATCACTGGAATAATGGGTTGCCATCTTTTGAAATCATTGCCTCCATATTCCTGTTGTTTTTACTGGTTTTTCTTCACTAATTCATGTCACTTTTATTCTCTTGTCCCATGTCCTGAGGAGGAGGGAGGAAAAGAAAGGCCATGTAACTGGGAGGGGTCTGCAGGGGCTTGGGCAGACTCTGTCTGGCAAGGGGCACCCATGGGCTGAAGCCCACCCAGCTCTGCTGAGCCCTGAGCCCTGGCATGGGGTTGCTGGCAGCCCTTTTCTCAGTCCTCCTCACAGATGTGATGCGTTTAATCCATCCACTGCAGGGAACAGGTTTTCCTCATTCCATGAAAATGCTGCATGTGCTGGGTTGGCCCTGGGCTGGCCCTGGGCTTGGGTCCTGAGGGCCCCAGATGCTGGTGAGGCTAGACCTGGAATGTGGCTCTGAGCACAAAATGGGAGAGGACAGACCAGCACTGATGTGCCAGGTGAACCAACTGTTCCCACTGGACCTGCCCAGTGGGGCCACGGTTCAGCCACGGAGGCTGTGCCCTCTTGGGGTCAGAGGTGTACACACGTGTGTGTGAGTGTGTGTACATGGACACGTGGCTCTGTGGAGTCTGTGTGAGGCTGCAACCATCATAAACGGTCAGCTGAGGATGTTGCTATGGTAGATGGTCCCAGAATTGGGAGGAATGCATGAGGAGCAAGGATGGAGCAGGAGTGGTGTCCCTGAAAGCAGGGCCTGGATTCTAAATTCTGTAAATGGGATGGAGGTGCAGCAGGGGTGAGTTCTGGTCTTCATGTTCTGCCCTGAGGCCTGTGGGAATGGATGGGAAGCTGGCCCCTGGAGATCCTGACCCAGTTGAGAAGAACAGTGGCTCAGAACACAAGATAAGCTGGGAAGAGTGGGGAAACTAGACAAGAGACACAGGTTCTAATTCCAGCTCTGCCCCTAAATTGCTGTGTAACCCCCCTGCCCCCCGTAAGTGGTTAACCTCTCTGGGTCTCGATTTCCTAATCTGTGAAATCAGGAAGGTTGGACCTCTATCTGCAGGATTTGATGGCGTGATGTCTCACAGAAAGTTGTCCGCTCCCAGACATAAGTCCCTCGGCTTCCTACCTCGGAAGCGCAGCAGCAGGCATCGTGGGAAGATGAAGATCCCCAAGGATGACCCTTCCAAGCTGGTCCACCTCACAGCCTTCCTGGGATACAAGGCTGGCATGACCCATGTGGAGTGGGAAGTCAACAGGCCACTATCCAAGGTGAATAAGAAGGAGGTGGTAGAGGCTGTGACCACTGTGGAGACGCCACCCATGGTGGTTGTAGGCTACATGGAAACCCCTCGAGGCCTCTGGACCTTCAAGACCATCTTCACTGAGAATATCAGCAGTGAGTGCAAGAGGCCTTTCTATAAGAACTGGCATAAATCTAAGAAGAAGGCCTTCATCACGTACTGCAAGAAACGGCAGGATGAGGTTGGCAAGAAGCAGCTGGAGCAAGACTTCAGCAGCACGAAGAAGTACAGCCAAGTCATCTGCATCACTGCCCACATCCAGATGTGCCTGCTTCCTCTGCGCCAGAAGGCCCACCTGGTGGAGATCCAGGTGAATGGAGGCACCGTGGCCAAGAAGCTGGACTGGGCCTGTGAGGCTGGAGCAGCAAGTACCTGTCAATCAAGTGTTTGGGCAGGAAGAGATGATTGACGTCACCGAGGTGACCAAGAAGCTGCCCCACAAGACCCACTGAGGCCTGCACAAGGTGACCTGTATTGGGGCATGACATCCTGCCCATGTGGCCTTCTATGTGGCATGCGCTGGGCAGAAAGGCTACCATCACTGCACTGAGATCAACAGGAAGATCTGTAAGATCGTCCAGGGCTACCTCATCAAGGACAGCAAGCTGATCAAGAACAATGGCCCCCCCCGACTATGACCCATCTGACAAGAGCATCAACCCTCTGGGTGGCTTTGTCCACTATGGTGAAGTGACGAGTGACTTTGTCACACTGAAATGCTGTGTGGTGGGAACCAAGAAGCAAGTCCTCACCCCCTGCAAGTCCTCGCTGGTGCAGACCCAGCGGCGGGCTCTGGAGAAGATTGGCCTTAAGTTCATAGACGCCACCTCCAAGCTTGGCCATGGCCACTTCCAGACCGTGGAGGAGAGGAAGCATTCATGCGGCTGCTCAAGAGAGACCAAATTGCAAAGGAAGAAGGAGCTTAATGCCAGGAACAGATTTTGCAGCTGGTGGGGTCTCAGTAAAAGTTATTTTCCACTGACCAAAAAAAAAAAAAAAAATCTGGAAGCTTGGCTAGATGGCTTTACCGTTTTTCTGTAAAGCCATTTTCCTTTTTCTTTTTTGACATCCTGAAATACTGTGGTTTTAGAAGAAGAATGAATGGAATTGCACAGCTATAAATTAACATAACACAAAAAAGATCCCAGCTCCCTGGAATCTTCCTGTGTACCTCAGGTACCTCAGCCAAAAGCCCAGGCCTTCCTTCCTGGCCTGTTCTTGTTTCCATACATTTGAACCAACGTGCCCCTGCCTCCCTGAGCTCAGGGTGTTTTACCTGCATGTGCAGAAGAACCCGGTACTCCAGTCCCTGGGAGCGTCCTGGGGCTGTGGGTCTGGGCACATCACAAGCGCTCCTGCCCACTAGCATGTGTTGGTCGCAAGCAGAGCATCCTAGGTTCTTATGGCTGGTAGTAGAAGAGGGTCACATTTACATGAACAATCTAAGGACAGCGACTTTTTCTCCCTCTGGCCTTCCCAGAGCTCACAAACCAGTCCCTAAGGTGCCCTGCGGCTGCCTAGCAGGACCGGCCTTCCTGGGAGTCCCAGGTAGGCGCAGCCCCTACCTAGGCAGGCGCAGCAGCATAGCACCCAGGGGCACAGCTCGGGGGGGGCAAGGGGCTGCCCCCCTTCTGCTCCCCCAAGTCCCTCAGCACCCTCACCCTGTCCCTGCAGGGTGCAGACAGGCTGGGAGTTCTCCTCCTGGCACTCACTCTGGACACACCCTGTCCTGGGGCTGTGAGTGGCGACCAAAGGTGGGTGGCCCCTTCCCTCCTTTCTGACCCCATCCCCTGTCATTCTAGAGCTCTTTGTCTTCAGTCATCGACGACGATGTCCCCACCCCAGGGGACACACAGGCAACATTTTTCCTCCGCATTTCGTTCCCAATGGCCTCAATGTGACTGACACCAGAAGGAAAGACCATGTCTAAAATGGGACATTTTACACCCACCGAGAGTCCGCATGCCCCTGGCCAGGTCAGGTGGCTGGAGCCTGTAACATGGTCCAGCTGCCCTTCATGAGGCCTCCTGACCTCAGAGGAGGTGACCGCACACGGCCTTTCAGTGCAGGTAGCTCCACCGTCAAATGCACTCAGGGAACCCTGGCCCCTTCCTGCACTCTGGGAGGGTTCCCGAAGGCAATGTCTTACCTGTCCACAGGACATAATGCAGTTTAGGGCACACACAGGCCATTTCTATCCAGCTTTTCAAGAACCATAAAGCGAACCAGCCAGGGTTGTGCTTTAACTTCATAAATACACACGTGCAGGCATTTGCCTAAGGGCGCTTTACGTGAACTGTGTTTGCATATTGAATAGAAGATATTGAAATAGCCGAAAGTTAAAACCAATGTTTTAACTTTTAAAAATATTAAATAATTGGTTGGGTGCAGTGGCTCACACCTGTAATCTTAGCACTTTGGGAGGCCCAGGCGGGTGGATCACAAGGTCAAGAGATTGAGACCATCCTGACCAACGTGATGAAACCTCATCTCTACTAAAAAATACAAAAATTAGCTGGGCGTGGCGGCATGCACCTGTAGTCCCAGCTACTCAGGAGGCTGAGGCAGGAGAATTGCTCCAACCCAGGAGGCAGAGATTGCGGTGAGCCGAGATTGCGCCACTATACTCCAGCCTGGCGCCTGGCGACAGAGTGAGACTCTGTCTCGAAAATAAATAAATAAATAAATAATTGACAGAGCCCACTTAATAAGAGCCATTCCCAGGCAAAAATGTTGATGGTAGCGCTTGTAAAAGGGCCTAAAATTGTCCGGACTAACACACACCTGGAACAGCTCCGATTTGGAGCAAGTGAATTTCTTCTAGACATGTAATTTCCATTTGTATTTGATCTGGAGAGCTACTTGTTCGTTATTAACTGCCTAAAGAAAATATGATTCCTTGCTATCTTTGATTTATGAGGATTTTTTTAAAAAAGATTATCAAGTGAAGATCAGCCACAGTCACCTGACAAAAATGAAAGCCTGCATCTCTAGGAATGGTTTTCTCTTGAGGCAGAACCTGAGTCAGAATCATCGGTCTCTGCCACCAGTGGTTACATGAACAATAGCAGCAGCTTAAAGACTTCGCTTCCTCCCAGGCTTAGCCTTTTGGGCAGCATTGACATTGCACATAATGGACAAGTGTTTCCCAAACACTGAGCAATGGTTCCATGTTGGGAGCCGAGCAAGAGGTCGGTAAAGCCATAGGAACAATACATACTGCTGATATTCCCATGTGCATGTGGATGCTGTTGGGATGAATGAAATACAAATGAACTTAAAAGTGTTGCTCTTTGGCACTGTCCCATCTCTACTCAATGGGGTATATGGGTGGGGGCTGACAAGGATTTCCCGAAATATGTTTTTTTGTTGTCAAGTTGGGAATCACACCAGGAAGACTTCCACTTCAGGTCTTTAAGCCAAATTACTCACTCTTCTTTCTAATTTTAGGACTTTTGCTGTATTTTCTATAGCATAATTCACTACACAGAGAACTTATTCCAAAATGGGTTCTTCTCATCAAAGTACTTTTGAAAGGACTCAAAACCTCAATATGTTTTACCCCAAAGATGACTCTTTAGTGATATTTCCACAAGGTATCATTGTTTCCATGTTCCAGCCTCTCATGCCTTCTTCTTAGATTAAAAAGTAAAACACCCATCCGAGACCCTGCTCCAGACCTCACTAGGACTGGCCTCCCTGAACTGAACTCCTGGAAACTGGTGCATTTTGAGGGCAGGGCAGGAGGCTGACTTGGATACTGTTGAACAACAAGATAAGGAATTAAATGTTTTCCTGCTGGAATAATACTTCTGCCTTCTCAGACGAGGGTCTCCGTAAGGTCTCGCCCACTGTTGATCTTTTCTCTTCTGTATAGATTTGAAATGAGTGATCCAGACTGGTCGTATGAACATCATGCTCTGTGGAAGGCTGAGTTGGAAGATGGCTGGGTCCTAGGGCCTCGTTAAATCAAGCATATGTCCTGAGCAGTTAAAACACCCTTGGAGACGATATGTTTACAGTCTAACTTCCAACAACAAAAGAAATTGGAGTGAGTTAAAGGGGAACTCTGGGCCTTACTGCAGGCAACATGCATGGGCGTTTCTGGCAGCTCAGCGTCGCTTTTCTGTGTTCCTGTCACTTCTAACATAGACCCTCCTCATTTCCAATATCCTGGACTTCTGTGGATGTTTGATCTTCCTAATGGCAGACCATTTATTCCCACTGGAAGTACCCTTCCGGCCTCTTCAGTGATATGTGCTGAGTGTCTGCTACCTGAAACTTCCCTGGCTTGTCTCAGAGTTGAGGGAGCTGTGCTACCTTCTACAGTAGCAAAGCTGATTGCTGAGGTCCTTACAAAGTCATGAGATATTTTAATTCTTCAGTAGGGATAGGACAGAACCTGCAGCAAATCCAGTTTTTACTGTTCCTATAAGGGCAGGGTTTAACTTTTTATTTTTCCACTTGGAGACGATCCTTAAATATACAGAACATTACCAATACAATTATGTCTCTTCGGTTTAGAATTGTATGTGAAATTTGTTCTCTTGTGGTTCGTGACAGTAGTTCTATAAGACAGTGGGTTTAATTTATGATTATAAGGTGAAAAAGGTGCATCCAGAATGAGCTTAAATGCTTTCCAAGAGCCCTTAGATTTTGAATTTTGTTTGTTGAAGCTTGTGTAAAAAGCAATTTATTTTCCCATGGTTTTAGATCTTCTCTAAATTCCACAGGAAAAAATCACAGGAGACTAGAAGAGATGAAAATAGCTAATAATTAAGTGGCCTAATTAACTTCTAAACACTTCAAACTTGTTTTAAAAATAATAACATACGATTCTGTCAAAATCAAATATTGAAACACTCACCCAAATGCCTTCCAGATTCAACCCCTGAACCTCTGGGCCTGACCTCTGCTCACTTCAGGGAGAAAGACTCCTTTTTGCTTGGGAGTTCTGCTGGAGGTACAGGGACAACGTTTACCTTCCCACTTGAAATGGCTAGAAAACCATGCAAAATATACCAAGCCATTTCAAAACACTGGGCATCAGGTAGTGAAAGGTAGTAGTCCCTGAGAAATAGGAAATAAATGAGGTGAGCCCTGTAATTGCCCTGGCTCACTGCCTTGACAAAGTTTTCAGGACATAGGACAGGGAGGGAGATCCCAGGTGGAACCTGGTGAAAATGCTGAGTGAAAATTAGAGTGTCTGGACCTCACAGTGCAGAGACTAGAGATGAGAGAGCTCCACCGAGAGAAGCTGAAACTCTGTGAGTTGGAGATTGATTAGCTCATGCATATGAGGAAAATACAGAAGGCAAGGAAAAGAAACACCCAACAGGATTACAGAAAACAGTACCTGGGGTTCATACAGGATGAATAATGGTGCTGTTCTACCAGCCAGACGAAAAGCTCATAATTCTGAGGCATTGGGTAGAGTGCTCAGAAGAGTCTTGCCTTGATTAAAAGGCAGAGGCTGTCAGAATAGATCAAATAGCAAGACCAGACTGTATGTTGCCTACCAGAAATATGCTTTAAATACACAATTAGGTTATAAGTAAAAGGATAGAAAAAGACATATCATGCTGACACTAATCAAGAGGAGGCTGAATAGCAAACAAAATTCATTTTAGAAGAATGTAAGCAGAAATAAAGAGGGCAATTTCATAACGGTAAAAGGCCAATTAATCAAGATGATATAAAATCCTAATTGTTTATATACTAATAGAGCCTCAAAATACACGAAGGAAAACAAACAGAACTGCAAGAAGAAATAGACAACCCCAAAATTATGCTGAGAGATTTCAGTCTGCCTCTTAACAGCACAGAAAGAGTGGAGAGAAAATAAGGAAGACTGTAAGGCTTGAACGACATTGTCAGCCGAGTGAACCTGCTTGAGAGTTATAGAATGTATCAGCCTCAACCAGCAAAATATCCATTATCTTCAAGGACACGCAGAACATATAGACCGAGGTAGACCATTTTCCTCATCCATAAAAGAGCTCAGCTAATTAAAAAGAATTCAAGTAACAGCATGTTTTCTGACTATATGGAATTAAATTGGAATCGATAAAGAAACTTGGGGAAAATCCTCAACTATTTGGAAACTAAGTAACACACTTCTAAATAACCAATTGTCCAAGAAGATACAAGAAGAAATATTAGAAACTACTTTCAACCACATGAAAATTAAAAGAGCATATCAACATTTTGGGATGTAAAGCAGCAAAATGTGGCACTAAAACACCAGTCCTGGAGAAGAATAATGGTCTCAAATCAATTATCTCAGCTTCTACTTTAAGAAACTAGAGAAAGAAGAGAGCAAATTAGACCCCAGTTAAGGAGAAGTCAGGAAATAATTCAGATTAGAGCAGAAATCAATGAACTAGAAATAGAAAAAATGTATAGAAAATCAATACAATTAAAAGTTGGTTATTTGAGAAGATCAATAAAGCTGATAAACCCTAACCAGCCTGATGAGAAAGAAAAAAAAAAGACACAAATTTCTAATATCAGGAATGAGAGAGGTGACATCACTACAGCATCTACAGATATCAAGAGGATAATTATGGAATGTTTTCAACAACTTTATGTCAATACATTTGACAACTGAAATGAAATAAAGAAATTCTTTCAAAGACCCAAATTTCTAAAATTCGCTCAAGAACAAATAGAAAACCAGAAAAGCCTTATGTCTTTTAAACACATTAAAACTTCCCCATAAAGAAAACTTGAAGAAACTACAGACACAGACAGTGTCACTAGTAAATTACACAATACATTTAAGGAGGAAATAATGCTAGGTCTGCACAGACTCTTCCAGAAACTTGTAGAGAAAGGAACACTTTCACGTTCACTCTATAAACTGGAAACAGACCGCACCCTGTGATTTACTTCTAGGATTCCCGTTCCTGGGAGTCTTATGGCAAGACAGTGGATGTGCACTTTGCTCTACTCATGGAATGAAGAGTCGATGAGTGGGCTGAGAGGTGAGCCATAGGGAAAGCTGGCCCGAGTGAAGGATGCCCGTTTTATGGCACACCATCTACTTGGTACCTATGGCCAGCTGCAGAGGGCTACATGCAGTGAGGCAGCTGTGAAACAGAACTTTCTGTCAGGAATTCTTGCCTGCTCCCTTTTCAACCGAGGAATGTTCATGGCAGTCCACACGTCATGGAACAGTTCAAGAGCCTGGGTGGATATGGCCTGATACCAGAGAGGGTTTTACTTCCCTCTCTTCCCTTCAACCAAGTAGCTGATACGTACTCGTTACAGTACTTGTCCCAAGTGGGCTAAGGTTAGAGGACAGATTAAGAGCTATAAATCCGTTGCCATTAAATATGAGCACTTTTTAGAGCTCACCCTAGTTTGCCCAGGACTTTCCCAGTTTTAGCACTGAAGGTCTCCTGTTCCCAGAACCCCTTCACTCCAGGACAAACCAGAATGTTGTTTACCTCAGAGAATTCCATTCTGCCTTTACAGTTTACAGGGCCCTGTCTGCATAAGAAAAGCCCAGGAAGCACCACTCTTTGGGATCAGCAGGCCCACAAGGTGAGGAATGTGCACCAGGTGACAGAGATGTGCTTAGAGCTCGAACCTGAGACTGCAGCGTGGAACCTCCTGTCCTATGGAAGAACATGTTAAATAACAAAGAAATAAACTTCAGTCTGACAGCCATAGGTCATGAAGACCCTTTTGGCTGAGGATTCCGAATATAATAAAACCAAGTCTTCCCCAGACCCTACTTTGCCAATTCTTCTTCTTTCTTTCGCTCTAAAAAGAGATGAAGACTGGGGTTTCTCTCCTCACAAGATTTTTCTCTCCCTACCGCTGGTGTTGCTGGTCACTTAACACTCTTTTTGAGATGGTGGTGATGGGAAGTCATAGTTGATACTACATAATGAAAAGATTCTGACAAGAGCTACCTCCGCTTAGCATTGATTTCACCCTCTTAGAAGCCTTTCCCATGACGTGCATGTTTTCAGAAAGTGCATGTTCTTATTTTGGACGTTGCTTGTCAACACCATGATGTGATGTTTAAGAGATGCCTCTGGGCCAAAGCCCTGGCTCGGCCACTTAGGAGCACTGTGTTCTTGGGTAAGGTTTTTAGCCTCTCCATGCCTAGATTTCCTCTTCCCAACTGGAAATAATAGCAGGACCTGCCTTGAGGGACTGCTATGGGGATTGAAGTCACATTTACAAAGTTCTGTGATGAGACCCCAGTCCAGAGTGAGCCCTGCTAGGCGTCCATGAAACTCAACACATCAATTTTAGGAGCTACCTTGAAGCAAGCACATGGCAGAGGCATTTCTGTTCCCCCTAATGGCGCTGGTGCCTTTCAGCTTTTGGTGATTTTCCATAGCTTCAGGATACTGGTGTGTATTATGGAAACAAGATGTCTTATGGAAATTGCCCACATGGCAGCAAAGCCCAGTGCCTGCCAGCTTCCAGGGGAATGGTGTCTGCCTGTGTGAATGCATCTGTTTCATCTTCAGAGAGAAGAGCCTTTAAACTAATCAACAGCACAACTGTATCCCAATGTTAAAACTGTAACTAAACTACAATTAGGCTGGAGGCTGCCTCCCTATTGTGGGTCCCCCTTTAACTCAGTACATAAAAAACCTAGCAGCCTAATGTAGGAGGGTGCTTTTGTATTAGGTTGGTGCAAAAGTAACCGCAGTTTTGGACCATGTTTAACTAGGTTTAAACAAATGTTTATTATCAAAATAGGAACCATTCCAATCAACACATTTGCCAATGAGAAATAAGTTTGTTTACTCCTGTAGCATAAAAACCCTAGCTTGGGGATTCAACAAACTCATGGAAAGCATTTTCTGCATCCTGCTGGCTGTGGAAGCATTTTCCCTGCAAAAGTTTGTCAAGATGCTTGAAGAAGTGGTAGTCAGTTGGCGAGGGGTCAGGTAAATACGGCAGATAAGGCAGAACTTCGTAACCCAATTTGTTCAACCTTTGGAGCGTTGCTTGTGCCATGTGCGGTTGGGCGTTGTCACGGAGAATTGGGCCCTCTCTGTTGAGCAGTGCTGGCTGCAGGCATTGCAGTTTTCAGTGCGTCTCATCGATTTGCTGAGCATACCTCTCAGGTGTCATGGTTCCACCGGGACTCAGAAGGCGGTAGTGGATCAGACCGGCAGCAGAGCACCAAACAGTGACCAGGACCTTTTTCCCCGCAAGTTTGGCTTTGGGAAGTGCTCTGGAGCTTCTTATTGGTTCAACCACGGAGCTGGTCATTGCCGGTTGTCATAAAAAATCCACTTTTTGTCCCATGTCACAATTTGATCGAGAAAGGGTTCATTATTGTTGTGTAGAATAAGACAACACTTCAAAATGACGATTTTTTTTTTATCTTGCTCTGTTCATGAGGTACCCACTTGTAGAGCTTTTTCACCTTTCCAATTTGCTTCAAATGCAGAACGGCTGTGTAAAATGGTTGACGTTGAGTTCTTCAGCAACTTCTCATGTCGCTGTAGGAGGATCAGCTTCGATGATTGCTCTCAGTTTGTCATTGTCAACCTCTGATGGCCGACCACTACACTCCTCATCTTCAAGGCTCTTGTCTCCTTTGTCAAATTTCTTGAACGTCCACTGCACTGTACATTTGTTAGCAGTTCCTGCACCAAATTCAATGTTGATGTCCCAACCTATTTTGAATGCAAATAAAAATATCGCTTGAACTTCCTTTTTGTCCAACATCATTTCCGTAGTCTAAAATAAACAGCAAGTAATAAGTCATTAGCAAAAATAAAATATAAAATAAAGTAAAGTGAGAAATGCCTATCAAAAGGATGTATAATAAGCACCTTTATTTAAGAATGTATTCCAACATCAAATGGCAAATTCCAACAAGGCAAAAAATGCAATTACTTTATCACTCAAACAAACAACTGAGTTTCAGCGGGTCACAGCAGCTGAGCTTCAGTCAGTCATGGCCTGCTGATCAGACCAGGCTCAAATAAGGCCGAGGCTGGGCTGTAACCACGGGAGCTGCCCCATGCCTCCCTTCCCTGTAAAGGGAGTTCTGTCCGTAAATCAGCCTATTTTCAGGGCTGCCCTGTTCATGAGTCATTCTTTGCCTATTAAATTTAATTTGTCCAAAATTCTTCTTTTACCAAAACTTTAATTAAGAGTGTTGTAAAGCCTGTGCCAGTGTTAAAAAAGTCTGCCAATTTGGAAAAAAAATGTGTTAAAAAGCAAAATATAAGAAGTAAAGGAAAATGTCTCCATTCTTTTCTAGTATTTGCTGACTCCACATAGCGCTTCTCGCTGGGGATATTTCTCCCAAGTGCAGCAGCTCCTCTGAGCCCTGGGAAGCAGGGGCACGGCCTTGAAGAGGCAGCACAGTGAATAGGGCAGGGGTATTTTGAACTTTCCATATCTACATATCACCTTAAAAAATGATAAAGTAGGCCAGGCGTGGTGGCTTACACCTGTAATCTCAGCATTTTGGGAGGCCAAAGCAGATTGATCACCTGAGGTCAGGGGTTCAAAACCAGCCTGGCCAACATGGTGAAACCCCCGTCTCTACTAATAATAAAAAACTTAGCCAGGTGTGGTGGCAGACACCTGTAATCCCAGGTACTTGGGAGGCTGAGGCAGGAGAATTGCTTGAACCCAGGAGGCGGAGGTTGCAGTGAGCCGAGATGGCGCCATTGCACTCCAGCCTGGGGGACAAGAGTGAGACTTCACCTCAAAAACAAAAAAGATGAAGTATTTTAGAGTACAGAATAAATAGAAAAAGAAAAGGTTTTCACACAGTGAAAGGAGATTTTATATATATATATATATATATATATATATTATACAGATTATATATAGATAAAAATAAAATTTTTAATTTTTAAAAAGCAAAAGATATATATCTTAATAAAAATTAATATATATTATATATATATTTATACTTTTAAACTACATAGCAGGTGCTGCAGTCTGCCCCAATGTGGGGAGAGCAAACTGACTTTGAAGGACGCCACATGATTCAGACCTCCACCGAACCAGGGTTGGGGAACCAGGTACCTGCACAGACCCCTGCAAAACTTATTTATATATACATATATATATTTATATATAGAATCATATATAAAACTTATTTATATAATATATGATACATAATTTATATATTCTATATAATATATATGTTTTATATATAATATATATATAACTTATTTATATATTTAAATATATATATTATACAACCATATTTATATATGTTCTGGGCCTGGGGTCCTTGTCTGTCACTGGTCCCTTAGACAACTGTGATGAGAGTAGAAAAACACCCTTCATGTTAACTCCAGGACACATGATGTTTCTGCTCAAACCATAGAAAAACTTTTGGGTGGGAAGCAAACCTCAAAGTAGCAGGCTTTGGTTCCAGTGTTTGCTGCCTCCGCAGGGGTTTGGTGAGTGTAACTGCACTCTGCGGGTGCTGCTCTCCGCCAAGAAACACTTGTCCAGTTCCAGCATCCAACACAGATTTCCTTAGCTTTATCTTCTCTCAGACAAGCATTCTTGCCTCAGCAGATGCTGGCCTCAAGGTCCCGGGCCTTTTCTCCAGCAGAATTACTCAGAAAACACAGAAGGCCAATGCTTTCTGACTTGCTCTGTCAAAACAGGGTGTTAGTGTCCCTACCGCGGGACCTGGGATCCACCTTTTGTCCCATGAAACACAGTCCACTTCTATGGCCAGCCACTCTCCCAGCCACTGTTGCTGGCCAGAGCTCTCTCCAGGATCTGTTCAGATGCTTTGAACGCCTAACTTGTGAGGTTACTGGAAGGAAGAACTTCCAAAGGCATTTCCTGAAAAGGAAAGGAGAATCCCTGACTATTGACCTTTTGTTTGAATATTATAATATCAAATCAATTACTTCTTTGCTGTGCAGCAAAACAGTTTAGAACTTGCCTTTTATTAGTAGTGTATTAGAGAAAAGATTAATATTTTTCACTTTATCTTCATCTCTTGTCAAAAATAACAACAGAAAACAAAGAAGGCAACCGCTTTGTGAAATAAATTTTCTTCACATAATATGCAGTTATCGTTTAAGAGATAATGATAGTTTACATGCATATGCAATATTCAACTTCTGCCTATTCTCATTTAATCTTCATAACGATGTTGTTGAAAGAACAGATATGATTATCTTTGTCTTGTAAAGGCGATTTGCCTGAAGCCACATGAGGATGCAGCATCAGAGCCAAGAGAATTTGGTTCTCCCCAATCCTAGCTTAGTTTGTGTCCATCTGAGGCCCAACAGGGCTCCCTGAGCCTCTGTGTCTTCCCATCCCTTCCAGGTATGGAGGGGGTCTTGGTCTTGGACTTCCTGCTCACCCTCCCGCACAACGGGGCATCAGAGTTAAGCTATGAGATGTGAGCAATACCAGCAATACCCACGAGGTCTGCTTTTCCTCATTCGCTGGGAAATTGTACCTAGTTCAAGGCCAGCACTGCCAGCATAACAGGGAGGGGCACTTACATCAAATTGAAGCAGGAGCTCAGCGGGAAAGGAGGAGAAGAGGAAGGAGGCAGGGGCTTCAAGGAAGGCGGGGGCCTGAAAGCAAACAGCTGCAGGCAGAGTGAGAGCCATGTCCGGCCCCCTCTACTGGGTGCTTCCTGATCTGCTTCAGACAAGACCAGCCCTGTAGGTGAGGGACTGGGCTTCTGAGGCTGAGCCAATCAGGTTGCAGAAACACAGGACTCTGGTGAGCTTCCAGGCCTGTGGTTCTCAAATATGTCTTCCTCAGCAGAACACTCTCCTCAAAAGAACTCTTAAGTGTCTCCCACTATATAAATCAGCTACAAGGAGCCCTGCTTCTGGCCAAGCAAGGGAGAAGCAGAAGGTACCACCCCCATCCTCTCCTGGTCCTGGTGGTCCCCTCCAGCACCAGGGCTCTCACTTTGAAAATCATGGAGCTCATCCAACTCCCTCCTTTCACAGTTTTGACAGCTGGGCCTAGAGCAGCTAAACTCCCTACCAAAGGCCCTTTGAATCCTTAAGTGGCAAAGCCAGAGCTCCTGTCCTGAGCCATCTCCAGGCAGAGAGACCTGTGGAGACGAAAACTCCAACAGTGGTGCTGGAGCGCCTGGAAGTGATTCCTTGTTCCACCACTTAAGAGCTGTGTGACTGTGGACTAGTTGCTAACCCCACCCCCAAGTCTCAGTTTTCTGGTGGAGTGGAGATGATGTTTGCACACCTGCCTCGGGAGGGCGCTGAGAGTCCTGAATGAGGTGAGTGTGAGGTGCCGCGCATAGCACCTGCTGTGCCGTCGTCAGCATGGGGGTGCACTATTGCTGTATGTGAATGGGTTTCCTGAGTTGGAAGCTTGACAATAGCAAGTTTTGATCAGGTGTTTTGCCATCACTGTGCACATCACAGCCTCATGGAGACATTCCAGATATTTTCCCTTTACTCCATATTACATAGGTTATTCTCAGTATTGCTTTAGTTATTAGTTGCTGTACAACAAATCATGTCAAAACACAGTGGCTCAAAACCACAGTGGTCTTATTGCCTGCAAGTCTGTGCGTCAGGATCTGGGCAGGGTGCAACAGGGAAAGCTCATCATTCCTCCACATGGTGTTGGCTGGGGTGGCTCCATCCTTATCTATGTGTCTTGTTTCTTCCCAAGTGACCTCTCACCAGTCCGTGCTTTAGCCTGGGTCTCCACCTCAGGGCTCACCTCCGACAGACAGGGTGAACATGACAGCTGTAAGGCCGCCCGAGGTCTCGGCTCAGAGGTAGCACATTTGCTCTTCTGCCGAATCCTTTTGGGTCAAAGGTCTGGGCAGCCCAGGTTCCAGGGGAGGAGAAATGGATTCTGCCTCTTGGTGAGAGATGCTGCACGTGGACACACGATGGAGAACCCAGCTGGTGCCCTTCTGCTCTCAAGTCACCTCACTGCTCTCTTTGCAGTTATTACGGTTGTTTATTCGGCCTGTCTTTCTCTCCTGTGTGCACACACGTGTTTCCTCCCATGCCAGCGTGTGTCCGAGTGTTCTCAGGACACAGTTCACAGACTGACCTCTTTAATATATGTTCATTGAATTAACAAATAAGGAAATGAGTACATCTCAGTTTTTACCTTAACTTTATAAGAGCAAGAACAGAGTGTTCACTTAGAAGAAAAACAAAAACCCTCAAAGCCACACTCAGGACTTGGACTTTCTTTTCCTTTTTTGATTTTGATACATGTACTTCTCTCTCTGCCATTATGTTTTTAGTCTTTGGGCACTTAAAAGAGGAAAATAGCAGTTCGGGAAGGATTTCAGAAGAAAATATGTCCATACTTCCCCTGACTGCAGATGGAAGAGGCTCAACTGGAGGAGGAATACAGGAATCGGGACTTCGGGGGCACGCAGGTCGATTCTTGAAAGAAGCTGAGCTAGGCTTTACATACACACAATGAAATCTGAAATTTCCAAAAGTACAAGCTTTGAAGCAAAGCGAAGTTTACACTAAAAGTAAATCCTTCCAACGTCTCCTGGGGAATCTGCCCTTTAGCTTCAAGGCAACCTTCTTGTCTCCAACCATGGTAAATAGATTTTTATCCTCATAGAGAGCTATAAAGCAGACCCCGGGTGGCATGATGAAACTTTGTTTCTGTCTTTGCATCCAAGCTAAACAGTGTGCAGTCCTGTGCAAACCAAACTTCCCAGGAGAGAAAATCCAAGGCTCTGAAACAGAGTGTCCAGAAAAGCCAGCGAAGGTACTAGACACAGCTAGCTGAATTCATGTGTTCCCCACTAGCTGCATGCAGCCCCACAGCTCAACACAAACAAGGGGCCCTGCTCCGCTTCAGTGACAGTGGATCCTGCAGCAACATCCTTGGCCAGGGATTAAAAAAGCAAGGGAGATAGTGGGGTGGGTGGGGTGGGAGGGGCCGCAAACTTTCCATTTCATTTTGTGCTTGGAAAAAGACAAATCCCTGAATTGTCACTGCAGTTTAAGCAACCCCAGCCATGTGGAAACTCAGGAGAGGCCTGAAGCCAGGATCATTTGTCAAGTGTATTGGGTTTCAAAAAGGAATTCTAATGGTCTCTATTAAAGCCTTGCTAACTTCAGCAGAGAACCAGGGCTCTGTTAGGAGCTGGGCAGATGCCTTCCCTTGAATGCTTTTCCTCCCTATCTTGGGCCACTTACTTGTCCTGCGAGTAGTGCCATAAGCTCCTTGGGGACTGGCAAACTCCATATTAGCCACCATTAATTCTCATTCTAAAGGCATGAAAAAATGGACAGCTGCAAGGGTGTGGAAGGAAGGGGGTGCTTCCTAGTTACTTGTGGGGCATGATGGCATAAATCTGGAAGGCAGAGAAGTCAGAGAAACAAACTTTGGGGCCTGGCCCAGACTGGTAATCAAACCCCAGCCATCGTTCAACAGCCATTTCCACCTAGAGGACTTAGTTATCTTCTCAGAGCATCTCAGTTTCCTCATCTGCAGAACAGAAGTCATAAAACTGACCTCCTAGGGTTGAGGTGAGGATCCCATTCCTCAGCATTGTGCCAAGGCCTGGTAAATATGAGCTCTTGGAGTTACTCCAGAATATATGAGCCGACATCACACCTATATTCCTACTCTTTGTAGAAGCTTCCCATGTTGAAAGTTTATTAACATAAATCTCCATTTTACAATGATACAGAGCAGAAATCATGTTAAATAAGGAAAAGAACATTTGAGTTTATGAGTTTAGACCCCATGAAAACCAGGCTAAATGCCAAATGATTTTTTTCTTAAAAGAAGTTTCTTTACTCAAAAGATGCCTGTGTTAATGTAGAGAAATAATCTTAAGGCAAATTTGGCTTTAAAAGACATTAGCATCCACTGCTCAAGCATTTTGTTTAAAGTGGACTTTTGGAGTTTCAGCAGAATGTGGTAACTGAAAGTTACCACAGATGAATTGAGGAGGAATTGTATCTCTTCACCCAGGAATTTTCAGGAGTGTGAACTATCTAAAATTACTTTTTTATAGGGCAATAAACAAAAACTGCTTTGTAGTAAGAAAAAAATTATAACTGACACAGAAACCAATATTCAGAATTTTGAGAGTGATCTTTAAAAAAAGGAGGTTGCATTTGTTAAATCAAGTTTAGCCTAAAGCTGCTTCCTTACATATTTTAAGTTCAACCTAAAGGTTTCTCTGTACATAGTGAACTATAACATAAATGAAGATGTAAACAGACTGTAGCCTACTCTTATGCCAATCACTGAGTTTTGACCAATCAAAGGTGGCCAACTGTTCAAACCTTGTTCAAATAAGGCAAACTATAACCAATCTAGCGGTTTCTGTACCTCACTTCTGTTCTCGGTATGTCACTTCCTTTCCTTTTTCTGTTCCACCAAAGTCAATATTCCTTTTTCTGTTCCAGCCAAAGTCAATATTTGAGGTAAAAATGGAATCCTTAATCTTTCTTCTTCCACCCCGTGACTGCACTGGAGTATCTGAGCCTACTCTGGCTTGGGAGGCTGCCTGATTTGCAAATCATTCTTTGCTCAGTTGAATTCTGTTAAACTTAAATTCAGCTAAAGTTTTTCTTTAAATAGATGGTGTCAGAAGTGGGATCCAAAGTAGAGCTTCTGACAAGCCCCATGAGGGCTGAGTGACCAAGCGAGGTCCCTGCCAGGCCCATTGTGTCAATCGTATTCTTGGAGCAACTGGGAATCATGCTTGAATTATCCCTGAAATTCTGAAGCTCCCTGGATTTGTGTTTTGAGCTCTCCAAGTTTCTTTGAGCAAGTTTCTGATACAAACTAGGTTTGGAAATTGTGACAGAAACTGGACTGAGTCAAGGATTGGACTGGATCCAATAATAAACTGGCTTGGATCCAGTTAGAGGTCTCTTATATCTGACTGGTTCAGAAAGAAATTGGTAAAAATGACAATATTGCAGGGGTTGCAAAATTTGGCTTTTGGAACTTCAAGGGGATTTTTGTATTCTACTCCCTTGTTTCATTTTTATTGTGTGTCAATAAAAAAAATATTGGGTAAGTTGATTAAGGGAACCTAAGAGCCAAAGTCAATATTTGAGGTAAAAATGGAATCTTCAATTTCTGAAGAACTGAGTTCCTTCTGGCCTATAGATGCATAAATATTAGGCCTCAGAAGTAGCAAAGTCTTACCGAAATGGTGAAATTTTACTAAAGATAAGTTAGCCTGAAATGTATCAAATGAAAAACACTGCACTGAAGAAATGCATTTGAAAATGAGGGTTCCCAAATCTGTCTCAACTAAGGATGCCTTTGGATAGGCAGAAATTTCTAAAAAGATTTCAATATTTTTATTTAAAGATTTTATGAAATGCAAATAAAAACCTTAAGTGATTAATTGATAAGAAAAATTAAATCTGCTAAACTTTTGGCTTAGTTACTATCCCATCCTGAAGGTGGAAAGCTATGTTAGATAAGGTGTTTATGAAAGGTAGGCCCTCAAGTAAAATAGGCTTGGTTCTTGTTCAGCGCTATCCATGCAGAGGCCAAGCATAGAGAATGCCTATTTGGCCCTATTCCTTAATGAGCTCTATTTGTTACCCTAAACTCAGTAATTTTAGCTCAGAAACAATAGCTAAGTTAAAAAGAACACCTTATTGACTCTTGCTGGTTGGCCATTTAATTGGCTGTCTTGAAACTCCTTTGTAAAAGAAATATACGTCTATAAAGAAAATCTCTTGTTTTCTTGGCAAAGGATACTTTGGGAATGTAATCTAGCATGGCTATGGACTGCAGTAATCCACAGTCCATAAGACTGAGCACCAGAATCGCAGAGCTGCAGTCATCCACAGTCTATGAGACACTGAAGGGTGAGCCCCAGGCCCTGTCTGTAGTCAGCTGGGGGAAAAAAAAAAATCTCCATTTTTAAAGGTGTCTTCCCATGGTATATTAGAAACTCTTGTCATTCTTTTAAATTTACATAATAAGTCATGCCTTTGTTTAAGGTGCTTTTTTGGCCATTGTGTCTTAAGTGAACTTATTTGAGCAAATGATGATGCAATATTTAGTCCTAAAATCCTAGTTCTGTACTTATGAAATATAATTATTTTGTTCCACCTACAAGTTGTCCTTTTACAAATACAAATTTGATGCTTAGTTAGCAATTACTTAGAGCAATGAAATAGGTAATTGGAAGATTGATAGACTGAATGGGGAAAAAAAAACTATCTAAAAGTGGCAAAATGAAAATTCTTTATGAGAGCTATAAGATCTGCTTTTACGTGTTTGTATGTCTATATGTGTTATGTGTACATTATATTTAGTAAATAAAGCTAGTTTTAAAATTGTTAGTAAAATAGAAATGGCTTTAAAATTTCAGTTAAATATAATTAGATATTTGCTTGATTTGACTGTGAGCTTATTTCTTTGGTTTAGAGTCTCTGAATTCAGGAGTCTGGACAGGTGGCCATGATGGCACCTGGAGACACGTTCTTAGTGCCTCTACACGCAGCTGCAAGCCAGAATCAAGCCCACTATGGCCCCTTCTTCCTCTGATTTCCCTGATTTGTCTCCTGGCTATTTTGGGAGGAGTTGGCTCCTCCAGGTATAGTTTTGACTGCTCTGTCTTCTGTCCTGAGGGACTCACACAGGCCCTGAACTTCAGAGTCCTCCTAGCGCCACATGGCTACTTGGGACCTGGAATGACTGGGGAAACACATTAAGGAGGCTACTTGTGTGATAGTTTCAAGATTCTTTTCGGTAATTTAAAATCTTAGAGTTCTGTTAAATTAAATAATAGATAATTATAAAAGTGTGAAAATTATCCGTAAGTTAAGATAGTGAAATATTAAGCATGTTTAAGTCTATATACCTTGACATGTTATCATATATGTTATGGAAAAGTCAAATACATTTAGATCTGTTAATAAATAATAATTTAAAGAACTATCTTTCTAAAAAATCATAAATCGGTTTTTATCTACAGATGCAAATATAAAACAGTTCAAAATTATTTTCTAGGGTTTTCACTAGAAATTAGAGTTACTAAGAATTAAAAACTGCTAGATATGAGAAAAATAATTCTGTATACAGAGTGTATAAGCAGAAGCAAGGTATGCATTTGATGAGAAGAGTTATAAAGACACAAAAATGTGTGTTAAATTTTTTGTCTAGTTTGAAGTTACTTAAAGGTTTCCAATTGAACGAGTAAAAAATTGGTAAAACACAATAAATACGGAAAGTCATAGAAAAATGAAAGATTTATGGAAATCTTATGTGGTTAAAAGATGACAGACTTGACCAATTTATTTATGAAATTTCATTAAAATTAGTTTTAGTATGGATAATACACTAATACAAAAGTAAAATTTGGTTTTCTCTTTTGAAAAAATTTGTGTAGCATTAACTAGACACAGTAAAATATTACTGTTTACCTTTTGAGTACACTGCACAAAGGAAAAAATAGAGAGGAAAGAATGTCTCATGCTGTCTTAGGTCTTTTGATTGTTTTGAAAACTAACTCTTTTAATTATCACTTTGGTTAAATACATGGTTTTTGGTGACCTGAGATTGTATTTTAGTTAAGTGTTTTTAACCTTTGACATATTTGATGGGTTTCCCAAAATAAAATTTCAGTTTTAAAATTAAGTCTTTTTTGATCTTTAACTTTGGAATGCCACAGGGGGGTCCTGAAGCATACAAAAGAGGTAAACAGGATTATTTGACATGTTAAGTTATATGGGAAGCATTGTCAAATAAGAAATAACGTTTAACCTTCTTCAGGTTACATTCAATGATGTTTTTAATATGTGTTCCAAAATTGTGCAGCATTTCTGAAATTCTAATACGTATGCTAAGTTACTGCAGACCAAAAAAATTTAAATTTCCTTGTTAATTGTGTCTTTATGACTAATTAAAGTCATTTCCATCATTAATTGCTTAATTCTAATGCAGTTTCTAAAAACTTCACAAGCATACAAAATCCCAGAATATGGTATCTTTAAGGAGGTTCATGAAAACATGAAAAGAACCTAGAGAAACACTCGAACACAGGTTTATGAAAACTTTCAAGTCATATCATTTGGACTGTGTAAGAATTTCTGGAACTTTAATGAAAAAACCGACTAGTTTATAAAACCGCTAACCCAAGCAGAATAAAAATTAATTGAAGATCAAGAAAATACTTTGCCAGATTTTCATGCTAAATCACCCAGTACTAAAATCATTTAGATATACAATTTGAATTAACTTCATGATGTAAGTCAGATTACTTCTGACAATCTGTCAGTTATCAGAGCTATGCACCTAAATTGGAGAGACAACTGGTATTCAAGAGGAAAGAAGTCCAGTGTTAAGCACGGACTCATGGAGAACCAGGACAACTGCCTTATTTTTCCTGATTCCCTAAAGCTTTCGTAATTAAAAGTTCTGCATTCCTTGATCATCATGGAAAAAATAAAATGATCCAAATTAAATATATATATATATATTGGTATGGTGATTTCTAAATTGCTAGCTTTATGACCAGTGTTTGGTTTGTCAAATCCATATTCCTGGAAAGACAATCAAAACTTCAGGTACATTCCACTATCTAATGGGCCATTTACACATTTATAGAGGAATTTCATTCAATTGTCATTTTCAGTGCATGTTTTGTGGTTGCATGAAAGCTTTCCCATGCAAGAAGGCCAATATTATCACAGAAGCTCATTCTGCCACAGTGTATTTGCACCAGGTAAAGAAAATAAGTTTGCTAACTAAGGACAATCAACCCCTTTACAATCTAGAACCCAAAGACTGGATCTTCTGAGAACATCAGAGAAAGACTGCCCTTGCCATCAACACTGCAGGAAAACTTTGGGTTTTTCCACAACTCAGAAGGGTCCTTCCACATAGAACTGTACACCCATTGGAAACCTTAGGATAAAGCTAATTAGGGTAGTTTCTCACCAGAAGAAGATGGCATCCTTGATGTGGACAGCTTTTTCCCAAGATCACAGGTCAAGACTTCAATACTAACATCAGACTTTTACCTTTCAATTTTCCCCCTTGCTTATGCCTTTATGAACAACAGAAGTGAAGAGGCAGTCTGTTGTGTGCACTCATGGGGTATATTTTTATTTGTCAAGGATTTTGCAGTCAGCCTTATACAGAATAAACTTATGCCTTAATAGATGAAAGGTAAAGGCCTGATGTAGGTGAGAAATTTTAATGGTACATGCATTGCTTCATAGTCAGTCAGAAACAGAACATTGGTCAACTGGTCTTAATCTGCATCATGGATTAAAGAGAACATTGCCAGAAGGTTTTCACTCTTATAACAGGTCATCATTGTTTAGGCCTTTTTTCTCATGTTTGGAGTGAATTAGGCAATGATTAGAAATGTATCCCTCATGGTAAGTTCTACAGCAGATGCTACTGTAAAGGCTATGGTTATACAACAGACTTTAAGTTCCCTTGTGAAAGTTATGCTAAATAATACAATTGCTCTAGATTTTTCACTGGCTAAATAGATTTTTCAGTATCTATGCAGCTGCTGGTACTTCTTGTTGCCCAGAGAGAATACTTCACATCAGGTATTATAGATTCAGCTGCAGGGGATTAACAAAGAGACCACTTAGTTAATAGAGTAGACCCTTCATCTAGTTTATTCTTTGATCTATTTTATTTTGGTTAGTTTGATTTATAATATTATCCTCCCTATAGCCAAAATAGTAGTCTCCCTAGTGCACTGTATTCTTTCTAAAGTTCAATGTTTGTATGAAGCAATCTCAGGATGTCAAATGGTCTTTCTTCAAGTGGAATGATAAGAGCTGAAAGAAATGTGCTACCACAAGGACCCCATAGCCTGTGATTGACCTGCTGTGACTGGAAACCCAAATTGATGGTAACTGAGAGTGGCACTAAGGTCCTAAATTTTGGTCACACTCATCTAAGTGAGTACCTGACCAAAAGGGGGTAATTTTCAAACAAATTATGGAAGGTCACCGTTTGGGGCTGAGCTCATCCAATAGGCTCCAACAGGCCAGATCAAACCAAAATAGAGTCACTTATACTACATGTGACATAATCAAATTAAGCCTATAAGAACATACATAGATCCTAAAACAGACTAGGCTTTTCTTCTCTAAACAGGACATTCCAGCATAAAGAAGGTACCCTCTACTCTAACCCTCACAAAAAAATAACCTGAAGTCCTTGTTCCTCCTTACAAAATCCACTGTTCTGCTATTTCCCAGTGGGTTTCAAGACCAAATAAGTACATTTACAATGGTGATACTAACATCAATGACTAAAATTTTGGTCAATCTCTCAAAATTGAGAGGATGGCCAAAAGAGGAGAATTGTTAAATCAGGTTTAGCCTAAAGCTGCCTCCAAACTTAAACATATTTGACATTCAACATATTTGTTTAATAGGTTTAATATTAATATAATTGTTATAATTATTAAATATATTGATTAATTAATTGTGTTTAATATTGAACTTAAACATATTTTAAGTCTAGCATACACAATTCCAGATGTAAATTCTTACTTTAGTTTTTACTGTTTTGCCTACAATGTCCAGCATTGAATAAAAAAGGCAGTGGGTAGGGAGGACAAATTTATCTTCAAGAGATAAAGCAATCAATAGAACCAGACTCAAATGGCCCAATGTAGAATTTGTTAGAAATAAACTCTAAAATAATTATAATTATTATCTTAAAGGGTCTAGTGGAAAAAGTGGACAACTTTTGTGAGCAGAAGGTCTATTTCACTAGAGAGATGGAAACTATTACAGTTAAATTGACATGCTAGAAATAATAGTCAAACCATATCAGAGATGAAGAACTCCTTCAGTGGACTTATTGGCTAGATTCAGCCCAGGAAAGACGCGGTGAATTTAAAGATAATTATTTGGGTATCATAAATAGGAAAATTGCAGTTTTCACATTACCCAAATTAAAACACAAAGAGGGAAGACAAAAAAGAAAAAGAGACACAAACACAGAGAATAGAACAGTCAAGAGCTGTGAGACAATATAGGTAATTGGAGTTCCAGATAGGGACGCTACAGATAAAAGAGTAGAAGAAACATTTCAATGGACAATGGTTGAGAATCTTTCAAAAACAATAAAAGATATTGAACCACAGATCCAAGAAGCTTGGGGGAGCCCCAGGATAAATAACAAGAAATAAAAAGTGAAAAATAAAATAAGATCGACACACCTAGACATTAATATTGAAACTTTAGAAAACAAGAGATAAAGGAACAGACCTGAGAGCAGCCAGAAGCAAAATACGTAAAAGAAATAACAAAAACAAGATTTATGGTAGATTTACCTTCAGAAACTATGCAGAAGACAATGGGCTGACATCTTCAAAGCATTGAAAGAAACTATCAAACCAGGCCAGATGTGGTAGCTCATGCCTGTAATCCCAGCACTTTGGGAGGCCAATGCGGAGGTGGATCACTTGAGGTCAGGAGACAGACCAGCCTGTCCAACATGACAAAACCCCATTGTATTAAAAAGTGTAAAAAAGTTAGCTGGGCATGGTGGCATGCATCTGTAATCCCAGCTACTTGGGAGGCTGAGGCATGAGAATCGCTTCAACTTGGGATTTGGAAGTTGCAGTGACCTGAGATTTTACCACTGCACTCCATCCTGGGTGACAGAGTGAGACTCTGTTGCAAAAAAAAAAGTAAAAACAATATCAAATCAGAATTCTTTACCCAGTAAACTTATCTTTCAAATAATAAGGGACAATAAAGGTTTTTTTTTAAGCAAAGAAAAACTGAATTCAATTCCAGTGGATCTGCATTACAATGAATGTTACAGAAAGTTCTTCAGGAAAAGGGAATCTGATTATAGACAGATACTTGGTATAAAATATATTATTCATTATTTTAAATCCTTCTAAAAGATAGCTGGTTTTCTTTTCTTTCTTTTTTTAAATTATACTTTAAGTTCTGGGGTTCATGTGTAGATCTTGCAGGATTTTTACATAGGTATAAGCATGCCATGGTGGTTTGATGTATCCATCCCCCCGTCACTTACATTAGATATTTCTCCGAGTATTATCCCTCCTCAACCTCCCCACCCTCTGCTATCACTCCCCTACCCCCTCCATCACACAACAGACCCTAGTGTGTGATGTTCCCTTCCCTGTATCCATGTATTCTCATTGTTCAACACCCACTTATGAGTGAGAACATGTGGCGTTTGGTTTTCTGTTCTTGTGTCAGTTTGCTCAGAATGGTGGTTTCCAGATTCATCCATGTCCCTGAAAAGAACATGAACTCATCCCTTTTTATAGCTGCATAGTATTCCATGGTGTATATGTGCCACATTTTCTTTATCCCATCTATCATTGATGGGCATTTGGGTTGGTTCCAAGTCTTTGCTATTGTAAACAGTGCTGCAATAAACATACATGTGCATGTGTCTTTATAATAGAATGATTTATAATCCTTTGGGTATATACCCAGTAATGGAATTGCTGGGTCAAATGGGATTTCTATTTCTAGATCTTTGAGGAATCACCACACTGTCTTCCATAATGGTTGCACTCATTTACACTCCCACCAACAGTGTAAAAGCGTTTATATTTCTCCACATCCTCTCCAACATCTGTTGTTTCCAGATTTCTTAATGATCACCATTCTAACTGGCGTGAGATGGTATCTCAATGTGGTTTCAATTTGCATTTCCCTAATGACCAGTGATGATGAGAATTTTTTCATATGTTTGTTGGCAGTATAAATTTCTTCTTTTGAAAAGTGTCTGTTTATATCCTTCTCACACTTTTTGAAGGGGTTGTTTGGTTTTGTTCTTATAAATTTATTTTAGTTCTTTGTAAATTCTGATTATTAGCCCCTTGTCTGCTGTGCAGCTTGCAAAAATTTTTTCCCATTCTGTTAGTTGCTGGTTCACTCTAATGATAGTTTCTTTTGCTGTGCAGAAGCTCTTAAGTTTAATTAGATCCCGTTTGTCTATTTTGGTTTTTGTTGCCAATGCTTTTGGCGTTTTAGTCATGAAGTCCTTGCCTATGCCTATGTCCTGAATGGTTTTGCCTAGGTTTTCTTCTAGGGCTTTTATGGTGTTAGCTTATGTTTAAATCTTTAATCCATCTGGAGTTAATTTTTATATGAGATGTAAGGAATGGGTCCAGTTTCAGCTTTCTGCACATGGTTAGCCAGTTTTCTCAACTTCATTTGTTAAACAGGGAACCTTTCCCCATTGCTTGTTTTTGTCAGGTTTGGCAAAGATCAGATGGTTGTAGGTGTGTGGTGTTACTTCTGAGGCCTCTGCTTTGTTCCATTGGTCTATATCTCTATTTTGGTACCAGTATTATCCTGTTTTGATTACTGTAGCCTTGTAGTATAGTTTGAAGTCAGGTAGTGTGATGCCTCCAGCTTTGTTCTTTTTGCTTAGTATTGTCTTGGCTATGCCTATGCTATGCCTATGCGGGCTCTCTTTTGGTTCCATATGAAGTTTAAAGTGATTTTTTTCCAGTGCTATGAAGAAGGTCAACAGTAGCTTGATGAGGATAGCATTGAATCTACAAATTACTTTGGACAGTATGGCCATTTTCCCGATAATGATTCTTCCTAACTATGAGCATGGAATGTTTTTCCATCTGTTTCTGTCCTCTCTTATTTCATTGAGTAGTGGTTTGTAGTTCTCTTTGAAGAGGTCCTTCACGTCCTTTGTTAATTGTATTCCTAGGTATTTTATTCTCTTTGTAGCAATTGTGAATGGGAATTCACTCATGATTTGGCTCTCTGTCTGTTACTGGTTTACAGGAATGCTTGTGATTTCTGCACATTGACTTTATATCCAGAGACTTTGCTGAAGTTGCTTATCATCTTAAAGAGATTTTGGGCTGAGACCATGGTGTCTTCTAAATATATAATCATGTCGTCTGCAAATAGAAACAATTCAACTTTCTCTTTTCTTAATTGAATACCTTTTATTTCTTTGTCTTGCCTGATTGCTCTGACTAAAACTTCCAACACTGTGTTGAATAGGAGTGGTGAGAGGGCACCCTTGTCTAGTGCCAGTTTTTAAAGGGAATGCTTCCAGTTTTTGTGCATTCAGTATAATATTGGCTGTGGGTTTTTTGTAGATAGCTTTTATTATTTTGAGATATATTCCATTGATACTTAGTTTGTTGAGAGTTTTTAGCATAAAGTGCTGTTGAATTTTGTCAAAGGCCTTCTCTGCATCTATTGAGATAATCATGTGGTTTTTGTCTTTGGTTCTGTTTATGTGATGGATTGCATTTATAGATTTGCATATGTTGAACCAGCCTTGCATCCCTGGGATGAAGCCTACTTGATAGTGATAGATAAGTTTTTTGATGTGCTATTGCATTTGCTTTGCCAGTATTTTATTGAATATTTTTGCATCAATGTTCATCATGGATATTGGCCTGAAGTTTTCTTTTTCAGTTGTGTCTCTGCCAGGTTTTGGTATCAGGATGATGTTGGTCTCATAAAATGAGTTAGGCAGAATTCCCTCTTTTTGTATTGTTTGGAATAGTTTCAGAAGGAATGGTACCAGCTACTCTTTGTATGTCTGGTAGAATTTTACTGTGAACCCATCTGGACCTGGACTTTTTTTGGTTGGTAGCCTATTAATCGCTGCCTCAACTTCAGATCTTGTTTTTGGTCTATTCAGGGATTCAACTTCTTCCTGGTTTAGTCTTGGGAGGGTGTAAGTGTCCAGCAATCCATTCGTTTCTTCTAGATTTACTGGTTTATGTACATAGAGTTGTTTGTGGTAATCTCTGATGGTAGTTTGTATTTCTGTGGAATCAGTGGTGATATCCCCATTATCATTTTTTATGGCATCTATTCAATTCTTCTCTCTTTTCTTTTTTATTAGTCTGGCTAACAGTCTATCTATTTTGTTGATCTTTTCAAAACACCATCTCCTTAATTTACTGATTTTTTTCGAAGAGTGTTTTTGTGTCTCTATCTCCTTCCGTTCTGCTCTGATCTTAGTTATTTCTTATCTTCTGCTAGCTTTTGAATTTTTAAAATCTTCCTCCTCTAGTTCTTTTAATTTTGATGATAGGGTGTCAATTTTAGATCTTTCCTCACTTCTCATGTGGACATTGAGTGCTATAAATTTCCCTCTACACACTGCTTTAAATGTGTCCCAGAGATTCTGCTACATTGTGTCTTCGTTCTCACTGGTTTTGAAGAACATCTTTATTTCTGCCTTCATTTCATTATTTATCCAGTAGTCCTTCAGGATGCAGTAGTTGTTCAGTTTCCATGAAACTGTGTGGTCTGAGTGAGGTTCTTAATTCTGAGTTCTGATTTGATTGCCCTGTGGTCTGAGAGACTGTAATTATTTCTGTTCTTTTGCATTTGCTGAGAAGTGATTTACTTTCAATTATGTGGTCAGTTTTAGAGTAGGTGTGATGTGGTGCTGAGAAGAATGTATATTCTGTGGATTTAAGGTGGAGAGTTCTGTAGAAGTCTATTAGGTCCTCTTGGTCCAGATCTGAGTTCAAGTCCTGGATATCCTTGTTAATTTTCTGTCTCATTGATCCATCTGATATTGACAATGGAGTGTTAAAGTCTCCCACTATTATTGTATAGGAGTCAAAGTCTCTTTGTAGGTCATTAAAAACGTGCCTTATGTATCTGAGTGCTCCTGTATTGGGTGCGTATATATTTAGGATAGTTAGCTCTTCTTGTTAAAAACTTGCTTTAGGTATCTGGGTGCTCCTGTATTGGGTGCGTATATATTTAGGATAGTTAACTCTTCTTGTTAAAAACTTGCTTTAGGTATCTGGGTGCTCCTGTATTGGGTGAGTATATATTTAGGATAGTTAGCTCTTCCCCTTTTCTATTATGTAATGCCCTTCTTTGTCTCTTTTGATCTATGTTGGTTTAAAGTCTGTTTTATCAGATACTAGGATTACAAGCTCTGCTTTTTTTCTTTTTGCTCTCCATTTGCTTGGTAAGTCTTTCTCCATCTCTTCATTTTGAGTCTATGTGTGTCTTTGCACATGAGATGGGTCTCCTGGATACAGCACACTGACGGGTCTTGACTTTTTATCCAATTTGCCAGTCTGTGTCTTTTGGTTGGGGCATTTAGCCCATTTACATTTAAGGTTAATATTGTTATGTGTGAATCTGATCCTGCTATTTTGATACTAGCTGGTTGTTTTGCCCATTAGTTGATGTGGTTTCTTCATTGTGTTGAATATAAATAAATCAAATTTTTCACTTAAAAAGTGTAGACTGGTTGAAAAGTGTTGACTGTAGATTTAAAACATATGACCCAACTATATGCTTCCTACAAGAAACCCATCTCACCTGTAAAGACACACAGACTGAAAATAAAAAGATGAAAAAAGATATTCTATGCAAATGGGAAAAAAGTGAGCAGGAATAACCACACTTATACCAAATAAAATGGACTGTAAGTCAAAAACAATAAAAAGTGACAAAGAAGGTAATTATATAATGACAAAGGGATCAATTCAGTAAGAGGATATAACAATTCTAAACATGCACTCAACACCAAAGCACCTGGATATATAAAACAAATATTATTAGATTTATAGGGAGAGATAGACTCCAATACAATCATATTTTGGGACTTCAACACCCCACTCTCAGCATTAAATGATTATCTAAACAAAATTAAAAAAGAAACATTGGATTTAAGCTGCACATTAGACCAAATGGACCTATCAGACATTTATAGAACATTTCACTCAACAGATACAAAATACAAATTTTTCTTATCAGCACATGGAACATTTTCCAAGATAGACTATATGTTGGAACACAAAACAAGTCTCAAAAATTTTCTTTAAATCAAAATCTTAACAAATATCTTCTCAGACCACAGTGGAACAAAACTAGAAATCAATGACATGAGGAACTCCGAAAATTGTACATACAAATGAAAATTAAACAACATGCTCCTGAATGATAACTGGGTGAAGATAAAAATTAAAAAGGAGATAAAATTTCTTACAACAAATTAAAATCAAAATGCAACATATCCAAATCTGTGGGATACAACAAAAGCAGTGCTAACAGTTT
Source organism: Callithrix jacchus (assembly GCF_049354715.1). Lineage (NCBI taxonomy): Eukaryota > Metazoa > Chordata > Mammalia > Primates > Cebidae > Callithrix > Callithrix jacchus. The sequence goes on from NC_133505.1 coordinate 166,135,101, forward strand.
ATATCAATATATGCCTACATCAAAAAAGTAGAATGACTTCAAATAAATGATTTAATAATATACCTCCAAGAACTAGAAAAGCAAGAACAAACCAAACTTCAAATTAGCAAAAGGAAATAAGTAAAGATTAGAGCAGAACTAAATGAAATAGAGACTAAAAAGTACAAAAGATTGGCCAGCACAGTGGCTCATGCCTGTAATCCCAGCACTTTGGGAGGCTGAGGTGGGAGGATCACTTAAACCAGGAGTTCAAGACCAGCCTGACCAACATAGCAAAACCCTGTCCCTACTAAAAATACAAAAAATTAACTGGGTATGGTAGTGCATGCCTGTAATTCCAGCTCCTTAGGAGACTGAGGATAAGAATTGCTGAAACCTGGGCAGTGGAGGTGACAGTGAGCTAGGATCATACCACTCTACTCCAGCCAGGGCAACAAAGTAAGACTCTATCTCAAAAGATAAAATAAAATAGGAAACACAAATGATCAATGAAGTGAAAAGTTGGTTCTTCAAAAAGATAAACGAAATGGATAAACTGCTAACTGACTAAATAAAAAAAGAAGAGAGAAGACCCAAATAAACAAAATCAAAAATGAATAAGGAGACATTACATCTGATACCACAAAACTCAAACATCATCAAAGACTATTATGAACAATGATATGCCAATGAACCGGAAAAATCCTAGAGGACAGAGATAAACCCATAGACACATATCTGCTGCCAGGATTGAATCAGGAAGAAATGGAAAACTCGATCAAAGCAGTTATAAAAAGTCTCCCAACAAAGAAAACTCCAGGACTGGATGGCTTCACTGCTGAATTTTACCCAACTTTTAAAGGAGAATTAATACCAATTTTCCTCAAGCTATTCTAAAAAATTGAATAGGGAATTCAAAAATTCATTGTATGATGTCAGAATTACCCTGATACCAAGCTAGACAAGAGCACAACAACAATAAAAGAAAACTACAGACCAATATACCTGATTAATGTAGATGCAAAAATCATTGAAAAATACTAGCAAATAGAATCCACCAGCACTTCAAAGAAATAATACACCATGATCAAGTGAGAGTTATCCCAGGGATGCAAGAATGGTTCAACAGATGCAAATCAATAAATGTTATACATCACATCAACAGAATGAAGGACAAACACCATATGATCCCCTCAATTGATACAGAAAAAGCATTAGATAAAATTCAACATCACTTCATGATTAAAAACTCTCAACAAACTAGGCATAGAAGGAATGTACCTCAACATATTAAAGGCCATATATGATAAACCCACAGCCAACATCATACTGAATGGGGAAAGGCTGAAAGCCTTTCTTCTTAAATATGCAATAAATCAAATATGCCCACTTTCACCACTCCTATTCAACATAGCACTGGAAGTCCTAGCTAGAGCAATCAGGCAAAAGAAAAAAATAAAAGGTATCCAAATTGGGAAGAAAGGTTAGTCAAATCGTTCCTCTTTGTTGATGATATGGTTAATATCTAGAAAAAACTAAAAACAACAAAAAACTCTTTTATTGATAAATTCAGTAATATTGCAAGATACAAAATGAACATAAAAAATCAGTAGCTTCTCCATACATGAATAACAATGAAGTAGAACACCAAATCAAGAGGGGAATTCTATTTACAATTGCTACAAAAAATATAATAAAATATCTGAGGATAGTCTTAACAAAGGAAGTGAAAGATTTCTACAAGGAAAACTACAAAGCATTAATAAGATATTGAAGAGGACACAAATGAGAAAACATCCCATGCTCATGGGTCAATATAATTGACCACACTGCCCAAAGCAATCCATAGATTTAATGCAATCTCTTTCAAAACACCAATGCCATTTTTCATAGAATTAGAAAGGATGATCTTAAAATTAATATAAAACCATAAAACAGAACCAAAATAGCTTAAGTGGGGTGGGGGGGTAAGCAATTCCAAGCAAAATAAACAAAGCTGGAGGCATCACACTACCTGGCTTCAAAATATATTACAAGGGTATAGTAACCAAAACAGTAAGTTATTTATATAAAAATAGACACATAGACCAATGGCACAGAATAGAGAACTATAAATAAGTCCATGTGTTTACAGTCAAATGAGTTTCAACAAAGGCACCAAGAACATACATTGGGAAAAGAACAGTCTTTTCAATAAATTGTGCTGAGAAAATTGGATATCCATATGTGGAGAAATGAAATTGGAACCGTATCTCTCCCCATATACAGAAATCAAATCAAGATGGATTAAAGATTTAAATGTGATACCTGAAACTGTAAAACTAATAGAACAATACATAGGGAAAACAATTTAGGATATTAGTCTAGGCAAAGATTTTATGGCTAAGACCTGAAAAACAAAGACAACAAACACACAAATAGACAAATGGGACTATATTAAACTAAAATTATTCTGCACAGAAGAGGAAACGACCAACAGAGTGAAGAGACAACCTGTTGAATGGAGAAAATATTTGCAAACTATTCATCTGACAAGGAACTAATATCTAGAATATACCAGGAATTCAGCAATCAAAAAACAAATAACTCATTAAAAAATGGACAAAGTACATGAATAGATTTTTCTCAAAGGAATATATACATATGCCCAACAGGTACAGGAAAAAATGCTCACTATCACTAATGATCAGATAAATGCAAATCAAACTTACAATGAGATTATACCACTTAGAGTGATCATTAAAAGACAAAAAATAACAGATTCTGGTGAGGGTGTAAAGAGAACTCTTATACGCTATTGGTGGAAATGTAAAGTAATACAACCACTGTGGAAAACAGTAGGTAGATTTTCAAAACAACTAAAAATAGAACTACCATATGATCCAACAATCCCAGTACTGAATGTTTATCCAAAGGAAAAGAAATCAGTATATCTAAAGGATATCTGCACTCACACGTTTATCACAGCATTATTCACAATAGCAAAGATATGGAATCAACCTAAAATCTCCATCAACAGATGAATAAATAAAAGAAATGCGGTATATATACACAGTGGAATACTATTCGGTCATAAAAATGAATAAAATGATTTGCAGCAACATGGTTGAATATGGAGGATATTGTGTTAACTGAAATAACTCAGGTCCAGAAAAACAAATACCACATGTTCTCACTCATATTTGGGAGTTAAAAAAGTTGATCTCACGGAGGTAGAGAATAAAATGGTAGATATCAGAGGCTGGGAAGAATGTGTGGGTTGGAACGGAAAGGAAGGGAAGTGGGTTAATAGGTACAGACATACAGTTAGAATAAATAGCTTCTAGTGGTCAACAGTAGAGTAGGGTAACTCTAGTTAGCAATAATCTATCTATTGTATATTTCAAAGTAGCTAAAAAGGAGGACTTGAAATATTCCCAACACATAGGAACGATAAATACTCAAGATGATGGGTGCTCTAAATTCCCCAACTTGATCGTTACACGTTCTATGTATGTAATAAAATATCACATATACCCCATGAATACGTAAAATATCAGGTATCAATTTAAAAGACCATTCCTAGGAAACTCCCAAAAGCCTTGGGGTCCAAACAAAGCACTTGCACAGTGGAAAACGCTGAACCAGTTTTGGAGTCCATTTGAAGGGGAGAAAGGACTACTAATAATTCATTTTAAAAACATAATTTCCCAGGTATTGTACTAATTAGAATAATATGGTACCTATAACTGCCTCTTCTTGATAAATAACTCAAAATGTTTTAACTTTAAGTGGTACATATTTATGGCAAGCCGGATTTATGTATTCTGGTATACTTTGCCTAGTGTGTAGGCTTTGGAACTGGTAGATAGGCATGAAATAATTCTTATCAGACACAAAATGTTCTCTAATTTTGCTGAAGTTTAAATTGACAGCATAGCTACAGGAGCAGCCTAGTGAAACCATAATCATTTGCAGCAAATTTTAATTGGTTTCCAATTCAGTGTGTGTGAAACAGATTTTCAAAGATTATTTAATTATATGAGATCTATATCTCATATTAAAAGCACACATCTTGCTATGATTCAGAGGAGAAAGAACTTGAGCAAAGAATGGGTATACCAAAAATTAGCTGAAGATGGATTAAAGACTTAAATGTAAAACCCAAACCCATAAAAACCCTAGAAGAAAACTTAGGCAATACCACTCAGAACGCAGGCATAGGCAAAGACCTCATGACAAAATGCCAAAAGCAATTGCAACAAAAGCCAAAATAGACAAATGTGATCTGATTAAACTAAAGAGCTTCTGCAAAGCAAAATGAACTGTCATCAGAGTGAACAGGCAACTTACAGAATGGGAGAAAATTTTTGCAATCTACCCATCTGACAAAGTTCTAATATCCAGAATTTACAAGGAACTTAAACATATTTATGAGAGAAAAACAAACATCCCCATCAAAATGTGGGCAAAGGATATAAACAGACACTTCTTAAAAGACATTTATGTGGCCAAGAAACATTGAGGAAAAAAGCTCAACATCAGTGGTCAACAGAGAAATGCAAATCAAAACCACACTGAAATATCATCTCATGCCAGTCAGAATGGTGATCACTAAAAAGTCAGAAAACAATAGATGCTGGAGAGGCTGTGGAGAAATAGGAACACTTTTACACTGTTGGTGGGAGTATAAATTAGTTCAACCATTGTGGAAGACAGTGTGGTGATTCCTCAAGGATCTAGAACCAGAAATACTATTTGACCCAGCAATCCCATTTCTGGGTATGTACCCAGAGGCACAGAAATCATTCTACTATAAAGACACATGCACACGTATGTTTATTACAACATTATTTACAATAGCAAAGACATGGAACCAACCCAAACGCCCATCAATGATAGGCCACCATGGCACACATGCATCCTGTTTTGTTTGTTTGTTTCAGAAGAAATTTTTTTAAAGAATGGTATAGAAAGTACAGGCTTAGAAGAATTCTGTTACTATTATTATTTCAAGGACCCTCCACCATTCATTTGGTTCATGTGGATCCACTGCAGCATCAGAGGGGCCATAATCCATAATGCTTCACAGTCTGGGAAAGCAGAAAGCAGAAAGGTTTTGTTTTGTTTTGTTTTCTTCTTAAGACCCGGTTGGCAAAGCACAGGTCCCAGTTGGCTGCACATTCATGGAGTCCTTCATCATGCTTGCTGGAGAACAAGAACAGGAGTGGGAACAGGAGGCACGGATAAGGGCTGTTCGTGCCTGTGTCCCTCATGGCCCACAGCGGAGCTCTTGATGCGGCCTGGTTCTTTGTGAGCTTCAGAATAGAACAAACTCAAATAAGATGGATCCCCACTCACCAATCTGCCACCTCCCTACTCTGCACAGGCTGGGGGAGCAAAGTGTGTGTGCGTGAGGAGTAAGATGGCATGGCACCCATCCCAGAGATGGGGAGCAGGCTGTCTTTTAGACTTTCCTCTCTGGGTCTCCATTTTGTTTCTTGGTAAATGGGTACAAGCACACAGCTAGATAGAATAAATTAGTTTCTTCCTGTTTCCCCACACCTTCATAGACCTCCTTCACACATCTGCTGGACGTATTCACTATAGAAGGGATCCAAACATACTAGGTAACTTCAGCACCCCCTTACCCCAGCCTCCAATGGGTAGACTTTTGTCATTGTCACCTTTCCTTGTTGATCCTCGTTAAAGCGTCTGCGTACCACTCCTCTCCCCTACTCACCAATTTATTCATTTGACAGTAAATCTACCCCTCTAAGCATGCCGTAACTCACCTTCCAGGCATCTCTGCACCACTGTGAAGGCAATGGGGCATTTCTGTATCCTTTCCATGGTGGGCTTCATGGGAAACTTGGGGGTGGGAGACTGCCTCCGGCTCTTTCTGCCTCAGTACTTCACTGAAGACTTCTATTCTGCTAATGCTTCCCTGTGCTGTGTAATGAACTTCTTAGAAAGCCTACATTCACAGACAAAGTGAGAGATCCCAGCTCTAGTCCCTCTACCCCCAGCTTCATTCTGCCATCATCAGGAACTTGCACCAAAGCAAGGCAGGGTAGAATTCCCTCCCTGAAGGCTCACGAGCATCTAAGCTCAGACCAACCCACATCTGGCATTATTATTCCAATTATTCCATTATTATTCCTCCTATTGTGTGGGAAGACTGTGCATCACCATCCATTCTTCCCCACTCCATTTCCATATATTTTATGCCCCCATTTCTCTAGATCTTTTGCCTCCTTTTAGTCAACCGGAAAAGAAAAGCTTCTCCCAAACTCCCAGCTCTCGCCATTTGAAAGCCACAGCTTTCAATACTGTTGTCTCTGCCACAGAAACTGAGAGCTAAGAATTTGACTCTACTCTTGGCTAATCACCCCTTCCCCTTTATACAGAGAGCTCTGTATAAAGAACACCATTGACACCATCAATGGTGGGAAAAGTAATGGGTACAAAGAATCACCAGGGAAAGAACCTCAAGTAACAGCTCAAACATGCTACATTTCAAATTATACTGGACGCCTTTCCAGCGCCAACCCTCCACTCTAACCCCCAGTCTGGATGCTTTATGTCAGGAAAGGGATCTGGTTAAGTTACAGCGTTAGAGTCTACCAAGAACGCGACTGCTTTTTTTTCCCCTTTTCATATTGCTCCTGTATTCGTTTCCTGTGGCTGTCATAATAAAACAGCACAAACTGGTGACTTAAACAACAGAAATGTATTGTCCCACAGTCCTGGAAGCAAGAAGTCTGAGACGATGTTGCTGTTGGGGTTGGTGTCTTCTGTGGCCATGGGGGAGGATCTGCTCCATGTCTCTCTTCTAGCTTCTGGTGGTTTCCTGGCAATCTCTGGCAGTCCTTGCTTGGCTTGTAGATGGTGTTCTTTCTTCACGTGGTCTTCCCTCTATGCATGCCTTATTCTCTTCACTTGACAGTCTTTTTTATTGCATTTTAGGTTTTGGGGTACATGTGAAGAACATGTAAGATTGTTGCATATGTACACACGTGGCAGTGTGATTTGCTGCCTTCCTCCCCTTCACCTATATCTGGCATTTCTCCCCATGATGAGTTCGTGTCCCTTGTAGGGACATGGATGAAGCTGGAAACCATCATTCTTTTTCTTTATAAGGACATCAGTCATATTGAATTAGGAACCCACTCTACTCCAGTGTGACCCATGTCAATGTAATCACATGTGCAATGACTCTATTTCCAAATAACGTCATTATGAGGTACTAGGGGGTTAGGACTGCACGTATATGAATTTAGGGTCATAGGAGGACACAATTCAATCCATAACAGAGCCTTTTCTCTTCCTTCAGCCACTCTGAACAGTGTGTGAATTGAAAGACTTCTGATTCCAGCTTGTCTCTTGCTACTTGTCCCATTAGAGAGAAGCATCCCCTCAGTCTCAGCCTTGTCATGCAGGATAGCAGTGCTTTTAACTCAGTGGCACCTGGGATCAAAAATCCTTGTTGAAGATTCAACTTGATTTATGATTTCATAAGAAGATCGAGAAAAGTGGTCATGTGTGTTGGCTCATGCTTGTAATCCCAGCACTTTGGGAGGGCAAGGAAAAAGGACTGTTTGAGTCCAGGAGTTTAAAACCAGTCTGGGCAACATAGTGAGACCTTGTCTCTACCGAGAAAAAAAAAAAGAAGAGTGAGTGGAGCCGGTCTGCCCTGGGGTTTGATTCATATTTAATTCGACTTCATTCCAGTGTCCGTGAGGTTTATATTTAGTTTTCTTTTTATCGATACTTTCCAGCTTTTGTTAGTAATCCCGACTTCATGTACTCATTTAATTTAGCTCACAATTAAATACAATTTATATTCAGCTGCAATCTCCAATGACTAATTAAGCCAAGCCTATGGCATAATGCCTGGTAGTGGTCGGTAACCTGGCAGGAGAAGGCAGGTGCCTAAGAAGCTCTGGACCCAGCTAATTAGGTTCTTGAAATTGTAGACAAACCATACTTGTTGTGCCAAGTTTGTGTAATCCTCTCAGTCTCTGGGTCTAAGCCTGAGAGCTCAGGCCCTAATAAATTAATTGGTATTTCTAATACATCTATGTTCTCATTGTTTACTTATCTTCCAGCACTGAGTTGTTGGAGCAGATGCTGAAACCAGGAGTTTTCTTATCCTTAGATGGAGGAACAACCTCTTTTCATGGCAGAAAGAGAGTCATGAATGTGCCAACTGAAGAATGACAAGGCTTATAAATTTGGAAAGGAAAGCTTTATTTCTCGTAAAGGGCTGTAACCTGCAGGGTAACCATTCTGACAGGCTGGAAAGCATAACCTCTGGTTAAGTCAAAAACATACTTTGAGGGAGGGATAAACACAGAGTAACTGGGTGTTGAAAGCTAGGAATTTATGCTAAATGAGTGGCCAAATATACATATTCATTAAGCTATAGGTGAAGTCATAAACATTTGTGAAGGGAGAAACGTATGCATATGCAATTGAGCTACCTGCCTCTCTATGGATCCCATGTACAAAAAAATGCCATTAGCATGATCTGAGGGTGGAGTTTTGGCTCCCTGATGTCAACAGGTGATGCAGAGGACACAAAAACCCTTACTGTGCATTTCCATAGACTAGCTAGAACCACTCCATGCTGGGTGGTCTCTTATCGGGCAGAAAAGGAGGGGCAGCATCAGGTGGTTGGTTGATATAAAGGGCTGGTTTCTGTTTGTCCTTTGGGGAAGAGACTGCTTTTGCGGTTATCAAGGGAGGGGGTTTTAATGAAGTGTGTCTGATCTATGCTGTCATGTCCGAGAACTCAGTTTCCAAGGTTACTCTGGGGTCACCTTGGCCAAGAGATAGGGTTGGTTGGGGGGCTTAGAATTTTCTTTTTAGTTTACAAATGTTTCTTCCCTCCCTTGAAGAGAAGCTAAGAACGACAAAAGCTCCATGTCTCCTCCAGAATTTTAACAAGAGGGTGGAGAATCAGATTTGACTTGAGGTATCAAATTTTAGAAGAGGAAGAACATAGCTATTTTGAAATGCTGCACACTTTTTAAGCCCCTTCCACCGCAACCTCTGAAAATATGTCCAGTCCCTCACAGTTACAGTGGCAAGCCCCTTTCCGGGCCGGTCAGCTGACTTCTAGCTTTAGCGGTTTCCTGGTGGTTACTACTTGGGCTCCAGTACCTTTGCTTGCAGCCTCCACTCTCTCCCTTTCTTCCTTCCTCTTCCTCTCCACCCTCCTCCTGAACAAACATCTCTGCTGTATTCTCTGGGGACTGAATTACTTCCTCTACCCCAGATTCAGCCCATCTGCCAGTTGGTGGGATAAAAATATCACTAATACTTTATTGCCAGGTTTTATTTAATGTTAATTTCAAAGGTATAGGTGGCATGGGAGTAATCATGCCTCTCTCACATATCACCATTGCCACTTAGCTACTTCTGAGTGTTTGTGTGTCTGAAATAGGGGATCTTTGGCAACTATGGTTACATAGTGCATTTTTGCACGGTCAAACCATTATTCCATTATCTTTAAAACTAGGCAAAGATGCATTGTATCATCTTTGATATCAATGTTGTTTAGTTGAAAATAAAACTCAATGGATGCTGAGTGTTTGATTAGCTACTCATAATGTACAGCTACTCCCACATGTCCCAAAAGAAGCGTTGGCTGCCAATAGGTAGGGTTTTAACTTGCTTGTATACAGTACTCTTAAAAGCCAAGGTCAAGTGGAGCATGGATGACCATATTATTATTGCACACATGAGATTATTGGGCATTGTAAAACTCATCTTGGAGAATCAGCAGTGGAAAGTCAAAGCCAGAATTGACTACAAAAGCAAAGACAAAGGGGCCAGCCAGAGTAACAGAGTAACTGGGTGTTGAAAGCTAGTAGCCAAGAAAATGTTAGGACCAAGTTTGGGAATTTGTGCTAAGCTAAAAACTGGAAGGGTCAAAGGAAATTGCAAGACATTTGTGGAGACCAACCCATTCCAGCAGAGAGCTTCCTTGGCCTAGGACTTCTCTTGATGCTCACATATTACCATTGCCACTTAGCTACTTCTGAGTGTTTGTGTGTCTGAAATAGGGGATCTTTGGCAACTATGGTTACATAGTGCATTTTTGCACGGTCAAACCATTATTCCATTATCTTTAAAACTAGGCAAAATATTATCAACAGAGAGAAATCAATTCGATTATTCAAACTGGAAGGCTTTATTTTTGCCCGTTTACTGTATTTACCATGGAAATGGATAGATAATCCCCGAGTAAGCTGTTGACACCAATATTGGCTTGGAGATGTTATTTCTATTAATAGCATGGGAAAGAATATTTGGCTATGAAATGGTCAGTGATGTCCTTGCACTCTTCAGACTCCCAGCTAGATTGCTAACAGCTTCCTCTTCCCTAATCCTGTCCCCAGAGTTTTCTATACTTTCCCTTAACTTTTTATTTCTGCCACTTACTCCATGTTAAGTCCTTTGGATGCTGCTGGACCATGGAAACACATAGACCACAACTGCGTTTTTCTATCGGTCCCTTTTACTGCAGTGTAGTGGGGAGGTGAAGAGGGCCCTGAGTCTGATGGAGCGAGGAAGGCAGGAGCTTCTCGCCTCTTTTCCCTGGTAGGTTCTCACAGGTAGTGCTTATGCGCTGGTGCACTTGGGGCAATGAGCCGTATAAACAGTGTGTCTCAACAGAAATTTTGTAAGATTAAGACTAGGTCTTTATTATAAAACCAGTTTAAGTGAGAGCGTTCGGCAGTTTTAGTCAATTCATTAATTCATTCAATAAATATACATGGAGAGCTGATATTATACTTAATATTCCTCTAGGTGCTAGAGATTCGGCAATGAAAGTGAGAAAGTTCAGCTCTCAGGGAGATGGTTTGTTAGTAATTGGTTGGGGTTTGGGGTGAAGGGGGCTGGTTGGGTGGTAATGGGGAATAGATAATTAATAAGTAAAAAAAATACGTTAGCAGGTGATACTTACTATGAAGAAACATAACACAGGGTTCGGGGTAGAGCGCAATGGCTGGCTGTGAAGAGGATCTGTGTTATCCAGGGTTCTCAGGGCCTCTGATGAGTAGTGATTTGAGCAGCAACCAGGAGGAAGAGAGGACGCCAGCCACGCTCTACCTGCCCGCCCCTTGCCCTGCCCCCACTGACACCAGCACAGTCCCTATCCTTCCCTTTCATAGCCCATACAGCCAGCTCAGGACAACCCACTACTCTTGGGCCAGAAATAAAAAGTGGAGCATTCTTCACTATGAACTCCAGGAGGCACTGAGCCAGCTACAAGATAGAAAGCTTTGAAAGGAGAAGAGTTTCGACAGTCATTTCCCTGCCTTCCCTCCTGGCATCCAGATTCAGTCATAGTTTTTTGAGCTGGGAAGGGACCCAAGAGGTGAGGACGGAGCTAGGGAGTGAGACGTGAGCCAGGGAAGGGGGTTCTCAGCCCAAGTACTGGGGCAGGAGCAGAGCTGTGGGGGTGGAGGCGCTTGCTGGAACCCCTCTTGAAATGCATGGGATCTGAATTTGAGGGAGACAAGGACCTGCGCTGTGCTTCCAGGGTGCAGCCTGAAAGGTGAGCAAGACTGCTCTGTCCCAAGCATGCAGAGCAGCTTGAGAAGGCTCGGGAGACCCCAGATTGTCTGTGACTCCAGAGGGCTATGGAAAGACAGCTTCTGGGAGTTTCCATGGCCCTAAGTAGGGCATTGAAGTTGGAGGTTGGGGGAAGAAAAGGAGGGGAAAGATGAAGAGAAAGAGCACAGGGCAGAGAGAGAGAGAGACAGAAACAGAGTGTGTGTGCGTGTGCATGCGTGTGTGTGCATGCATGCGTGTGTGTGTGTGTGTGTGTGTGTGTGTGTGTGCTCATCTCTCTGGCCTGAACAGAGATGCATTTCAGGAGCACAAGGGCCTCCCTCTGGCTCCAGGGTCTCAAATCCAGGTGGGATTCATGCTGCTGGGTTGTCCAGTCAGCATGGGAGAGAGCCTGACACCTGTTACAAGTCCATCCTGGTGACAAAGACCAGACAGGGTGAGCTACACTAGGACCCTGTGGACAGAAGCAGATTGAGACGGAGACAGGGATGTACCTATCCCCATTTGCAGGGCTCATGCTGGCATGATCCAGGGGGAAGACAGGGAAAAGGGAAAGTGACGCAGAGACTGGGCTTTAAACCCCAAACTGCACAGAATCACGGCATTTAACTGAGATTTCCAGACATGACTAGAGACAAGTCACGTCTGGATGTGTTTAGTTTTTAACTGGATGGGGCTGAGAGCCAGAAATGAATCTAATTCTGAAAAGCAAAGTTACATTTTGCCCACTCCAGCCTGTGACCATGAAAATTTCTTCCTGCTTTACAGAACAGAATGAGTTAATTCTGTGGAGGGTTTTACAATCATGCATTACTGTGAGTTGGTGACAAGGACACATCAGCCTGCAAAGCTCACCTGCAGCTTTGCATTGTACTTGACAGTGTGGGCTTTGGAACAAGACCAGATCCTGTTTTAAATCCCAGGTGGAGGAGGGTCTTTGCTGTGGCCCATTGTGAGTGTCCCTCTAGGCAGCTTCACCCAAAGCCAAGACACCTTGCTTGGTTCCTAGTTAACTTTGGCTTGGGTGCCTGTAAGTCATGACTCAGAAATGAGGTGCAGAGACTCTATTACCAAATAAGGCTACACTCACAGAAACTGGGCATTAGGACTTCAATATATCTTTTTGTGGGGCACAATGTAATCTACAACAACATCTTAAGATAACATTCTGTTATCTGTTGACGTTGATGATTTCCCTGAATGCCTCATTGTCCTAATTAAGTTCATATGGCATGGTCAATTCATATTGACATGTTAATTTCATATGGCATGGTCAATTTCAACAGCCCTACGAAAGAGTTCAGAAGTGATGGAGTCTGTGTTATGAGTTCATTATGTAGCTCACTGGTGTCTTTAATATTAAAGATTAAAGACAATTCTCATTTTCCTAAAAGGTTTTCTGGTTGAAGTGTTCTATTATTAACTTAAAAAAATTCCCTAAGGAAATATAGAAAAATATCATAACTATCCTTAACACAGTCTCCAAAGATAATAGCCATAGAATTCTATTAAAGACATAATGTATGTGAGGGACCTCATTGCACTAGTAGAAAGTTTCAAAGTCCATGGCTTCTGGAGAAAGCAATGCACCGTTGAAACTGTCTTTGCAAAATTATGACGGTACATGAAATCTAACATAGTTGACTCCATCTTGCTTCTTATCTCCAAGCTATTCTTAATCATTACTGGGCATAGGCCAAGCTAACTTTGGGAGGAATTTTGTTTATAGTTTTACCTCAAAGAAAAGATGATAATAGCCCTTCCCAAAACTAATGAAAGGCCAAGGTTAGGATTATAAGATGGGCCTGAATTCTGATAAGTCACAAATCTTGTGACCTCTGACCACACAGCTCCAGAGTAATGGAAGAGCTGTGTGGTCAGAGGTCACAAGATTTGTGCCTTTCCCATTTGCTCCAATAGATAATATTACTATTATAGAACCTAAGATTTTTTTGAGCTGTCTTTCAGAGTGGCCCCACCCAGACTCATGATTCATGATTCGGTTGAGCCTGTGTCCCCATCCAGAGGCAGACTCAGCATATGAGGACAATTTTCCATACCACTATGATTTCATTTCCAACCAATCAGCAGCATCCACCCCCCAGCCCCCATCCACCAAATTGTCCATAAAAATCCTAAGCTCCAAAACTTCAGGGAGGCTGATTTAAGTGATAGCTCCAGTTCTCCCAGGTGAGTCAGCTTCATGTTAATTAAACTCTTTCTCTACTGCAATATCACAGTCTCAGTGGATTATTTTGTCTGTGCAATGGGCAGGAAGAACTTGTTGGGTGATTATACCTAAGTATGATGCATTTATGACTGGTTCTCTTATTGAATAATAGACTCTCCCCAAATAGGTTTCTGTAAATACACAGTTGCATGGTAAATATGGTGCCCTCAAGGTAGAGCTGTTCTAAGTTTTTACAGAGTTAAAATATCATGACAAACCTCAAATTGTTATGAATGATTATATATTTACCTGCATGTGTGTCACTTTACCAAGAACAATGTGTTTGAACAAAGATTCTATTTATTTTCCTAAGCCCTCAAAAAAATGGATACATTATTGTGATTTTCCAGTCCTATAAACATGTGTGTTTTTGTATGTTTATATTCCCAGAGTTTGCCTTTCAAGTTCAGGCATAGAATCTTATGGCTTTTGCAATTTGGCCTTCCCTATTATAGTCCACACTGCTCCTTGGGTTAGATCAATGGGCTTTCAACCTTACCCTGTACCAAGATGTACAGATTATGATTGAGCTTGCAGAGGGGACTTGTTCTCCTTCGTGCTTCCACTGGTTGTGATTCATCAGCTTCTGTGCCCTGCTGAGATCCCTGCCTGGAGGCATTTGAGTTCCTCAGCCTTCTAAATATACTTCAGGGTCCCATAAAATCTCAGCAAACTGTGTCCCCTATTTCAGCTATAGCAACAGGTATCTTAACCCCATGCTCCTTAAATGCCTCTAACTGTGATGACTCAGCCTACAAGTCAGCGCTGCATTTAGATTCTCATGACTCAGTCTGCAACCCCAATTGCCCTGGATCCCTGTCCTGTAGCAGATGAACAGCTTCAGCGCGTAGTAACTGTTCCCCGTGCTGGGCATTTTCCCTTTACCTTCTGACCCACTGCCCCCTCGATCTGCGCCCATGAAGGCTGAACTCTGGGGGCTGTTTCAATGTGTTTCCCTTGCCCCAGAATGTTTTTTTCAAGATAGAATGATAGTAAAGTACTGAAGTTTACCAATGATTTCCTTTTTTAAGCCAGTTTGAATTGAGGCAAGCCTAGCCCTATAATAACATCGCTCTCACTTGCATTGAGCAGCATGAGTGGCTGGGTGACAGCACCTGTGTCTGGGGCACAGCCTCTGTCCCATCTGAGTCTTCCTGGCTCCCAGGAATGCCTTTCCCCCATCCTTGCTGCATGAGCCATCATTACTTCACAAACACATCTGGCTTCCTCTTCTGCCTTTCCAGAAGAGAGCGAGGGATACTAATGAAGTTCACAGAAGGCTGTAACACAACCCATTAGTGGAACACACCCTGTGGAATTTCTTGGCCAATACTTCCTAGTTTGGGTGGGGCTCTGTCCTGACTTTGCCTGGACGTATAAGATTCACATTGAAGGAATCCATTTAAAGAAACCACTTGGTGCTATGAAGTTGTGGTTGGAATGATCATAAAATGTTTCTGCTGATTGGCAGGTAAGGAATGATTCATCACCAATTAAAATGAAAAGAAAGCATGTGAGGAGAAGAGGAAGAAGAAGGAATGCCAGGCAACTCAGCCATGTGGGCAAATACACTTCCAAGCAGCCCGTCTCCAGGGCAGTGGAGATGCGTGTGCATTGGTGAACCCCACTCCTCACCACACAGCCAGAACGAGCCACATGCACAGTCAGGGCAGAGAGGGGCACAGTCTGGAGACAGAGGTGTTTGTTAAAATTCATGTAAGTCATGAAAATCAAAAGCTTTTTTCTTTTGCTAAGAGATTAGAAATGTGTTTGGGGAGGAGAGTGAACAAGCGTGGTGGCCACCTTGCTTGAAAGGTTTAGGAGCAAATTCTTTCTTCACAGTGAATTTTCTCTCTTTTAGAAAATGCATATCTACAAAAGATATTTCCCTGATTTATTTAATTGAAAGCGGAGTTTAACAGTCATTTTAAACAGCTTGTAATTGTACAGTGAGATCCACAATTACTCACTAAACATGAGATTGGTGAAGCTACATGGCAATGAAGGCTGTAGCATTAGGTTGCTATGGCATTATAAAGGATAAGGGGATTTAAAGTACATAAAGGATCCATAAAAGATGGGAAACACACCAAGTACTTAAACAGCTAATGCAGAGAGAATATGTTGCATATTCTGGAGGTTATGTTACAGAGGAGTGTTTTTGAAACATGAACAGTGAAACTCTTTCTATAAATAAAATTTTGCATGTACCTGAAATACATAAAACTGATGAGACCACCCCGATGACGCTCCTCCCACGCGGTCACTTCGCGGTTCCCTCGTGAGGCCCCAGCAATCTCTGCAAAACAGTTGGAAATCACGGGAAGCTCCTGTTCAGCTGCTCTGCATAGACATGTGAGGCAGTCCAGGAGTAAATGCATTTAAAATGTGATAAGAGGAGCATTCGCTACAATGGAGAGCTTTAAAACATTGAACTAGTGCCCCAAACAGGTTTCCAGTGGCTTCTCATTATCGATAAAAAGAAATAGAAAAAACACGTCCTGTAAGCCCCCAGATAATTTGGCCTCAGCCTCTCTTTCCATCTCAATCTTCCACAGCTCATCCGCTCCTCCATATACCGAGCTGTGACCCTGAGCTGCCCTGTCCTGTGCCCACTGTCCACTTATCACTTTTAAACACATAAAATGTGAGCTGAGATGTGCTATAAGAGTGAAATACACACTGGATTTTGAAGATTTGATATGAAAAATAAAGAAGGCAGGCTGGGCATGGTGGCTCATGCCTGTAATCCCAGCACTTTGGGAGGCCAAGGTGGGAGGATCATCTGAGGTCAGGAGACCAGCCTGGCCAACATGGTGAAACCGTGTCTCTACTAAAAATACACACAAAAAAGTTAGCCGGGTGTGGTGGCACATGCCTGTAGTCCCAGTTACTCGGGAGGCTGAGGCAGGAGAATTGCTTGAACCCAGAAGGCGGACATTGCAGTGAGTCAAGATTGCGCCACTGCACACCAGCCTGGGCAGCAGAGCAAGACTCTGTCTCAAAAAGAAAAGAAAGAAAAATAGAAGACAAATATCTCAATGATTTTTAAATGGGTTGCATGATATTTTTGACATATTGGGTTAAATAACATGTTATTAATATTAATTTTACTTGTTTCTTTCTGTTTTTTTTTAAAACGTAGCTGCTAGAAATTTAAATCACATGCGTTTGTTGCATCTGTGGCTGGCGTTATACTTCTATTAGACAGTGCCGCCCTAAGCCATGGGTCACCACATCAAATGCTCACAGAGGCTGGCTGGCTGGCTCAGGGCCTCCTGGGCAGTGGTAGAGACCATGAAGAACGAAAGAATGTGCCCATTCCATAGGGCAGGGCCCCCAGCACTGGACCACCGTAGTGAGGCAGGAATGTGGATTCAGTTGTTCCCAGACCTCCTAAGATTTTAAGGCGCCGTTAGAAATCTGGATCATAAATGCATGTGGGAAGTGCCTCTTCACATATGTGTGAATTTTCAAAATGTTTAAATATTGGTATCTACTCCATAATTTTAAAAATGAATGCAGCACAACATTGTTTAAGCCAAACAGAACATGTCAAGAGCCAAACCCGGCCCGCAGCCAGCTAGCATGCTCACTTCCTCTTTGCAAGGACTGTATGGGTCAGGCCTTCTTCTCTCTATCTGTGAGGGCTCCCAGGCAGTTGGCTCAAATCTTGGCATCCTCAGAGCCTCATCTGAGGTACCTGTAAATGCTAAATAAATGATCATTAAATACATCAGTGAATGAGTGAATGAGTTCTGGAATCTTCTTGTTTGAAGGTTCTTAGATGGGAAATGCTTTTCTGTTTCCAGGGGCTGAGTTGTGGTCCCCCTTGAAGGAAAAGGGGGAACCAGCTCCTTCACCTCCCAAGACCCTTCTCAGTTGAGCCAACACTTCTGCAAAGTATCCATGTCTTGCTGGCAAAAGGAATTCCTGAAGGTTCCCTTTTGTGCTGGTGCTAAAAGTTAGAAAAATAAATAGAAGTTGACACTGACATGTTGGAACAGTTTTAAAACGAAGCTTGAATTTTAACCTAGAGCCATACAACCCAGGGGGACTTTTGAACTCTTCCCTCTCCTCATGCCCACAGGATAAGACTGCATGCTGTGGGGGAAGTGACTTAGAGTGTCATCATCTGTAAGTGGCCATGCTGGGTCAGGCTGTGTGTGCGCTGGTCCCAAAGCCAGGGCTCCTTTAGGACGCCAGGCAGAGCTGGACATGCTGCTGAAACCCAACACCCTGAGTCATCAGATGGGAGTGACAACCAGTGAAATTATAAAACCATGCACTTCACAGCGTCCTAGTTTTTAATGTATCTAGTATTTTTGAAATATTTGAGGTTTAAATTTTTTTCTTAATCTGGTGATTTAAAATATAATAGCTGAAGTTGTAACCCTGGGAGCTAAACTTCCTAAACTTCCTAAACTTCCTGGTCCTGCAGAACCATGTCGTCAGGAACTCTCTGGAATCCAAAGACAGGCAACTGCCGAGAGGAGGCCTTGATGGAAGAGAAAGACACACTGGCACGTGAACTGGAAGCAGAGATGCTCCTTCATTGCATTTCTGTGCTGTGCTCTCTAAATAATTTTTTTTTTTTTTGAGATAGAGTCTTACTCTGTCACCCAGGCTGGAGTGCAGTCTCAGCTTACTGCAACCTCTGCCTCTCAGGCTCAAGTGATTCTCCTGCCTCAGCCTCCTAAATAACTGGGATTACAGGTGCGTGGCACCACGTCTGGCTAATTTCTGTATTTTTAGTAGTGACGGGGTTTCACCGTGTCAGCCAGGCTGGTCTTGAACTCCTGACCTCAAAGGATCCACCCGTCTGTCTCAACCTCCCAAAGTGCTGGGATTACAAGCGTGAGCCACCGCACCCGGCCTTATCTAAATAATTTTTACCTTTGAAAACTTTGTACTTTTTAAACAACAATAATAAACATAATTTTGAAACCCTAAGTAGTTTATGTCAGCATGTGGGAGGCCAGCTGAAGTGCCCACCATGAAAACAAGGAGAAAAATGAGAAAATGTGCAAATAAGAAAATAAGGCCGAGTGCGCTGGCTCAAGCCTGTAATCCCAGCACTTTGGGAGGCCGAGGCAAGTGGATCACCAGGTCAAGAGATCGAGACCATTCTGGTCAACATGGTGAAACCTTATCTCTATTAAAAATACAAAAAATTAGCTGGGCATGGTGGTGCGTGCCTGTAATCCCAGCTACTTGGGAAGCTGAGGCGGGAGAATTGCTTGAACCCAGGAGGCGGAGGTTGCGGTGAGCCGAGATCACGCCATTGCACTCCAGCCTGGGTAACAAGAGCGAAACTCTGTCTCAAAAAAAGAAAAGAAATTAAAATCAGCTCTTTTTAGAACAAAGGTAAGATGTAAGAGCTCGGAAACACGGCTGCTGAGAAATTAGGACATTTCAGAAAAGTTTTTATTTTCCAGCCTCCAGAGCATCTATCCCAAAGCTCCGCATCTGCTCAGCTCCTTGCTAGACCTTCGTGTGTTTTTGATAAAGTGCACGGGTAGGATATTTTGGCTGCTCACGACCCAGATCATTGTCTCTCTGCAGTTCCAATTCCCCTTTGTCACACTACAGCTCACAGTCACCCCCATGTGCAGCTGTCAATTGCCAGCTACCCTCCTATGGGGACATCTTGCAGGAAGAGTCTTCTCGTCCACCTGCTGACTCACCCAGATCAGACACAAAGGTACAAGGACACAGAAATTACTGAAACACAGATGTGTCCTCCAGTGCCTGACACAGGATGCATGTGGGCAGTGGAGGAGAATCAAGGCTTGAAATGTACAGAATCAGAAATGACTCCATAGAAAGTTTTTCCAACATCCAGCAGGAAAAGCTCAAGCTGAGGATTTATTTCTCGTGGATGCCTATTCAAAGTTAAAGCTCTGTCCTATCAGGAATATGCTCCATAATTCAGGGCGTGAAGTTATAAATGTGCTGTACAGCTCTGTTCTTCTTTGGTGGGAATCACACAAAATAGAATGTATCAGAACATCTGTGTTTGAAGGGCACGACCTGCTGCAGTACTGCAAAAAGTGCATGTGTCTGTGAAGCACCACATGAGAGGAGCCTGGTGGAGATTTTGCAGGTTTGAAAATAATCCTAAAACTGCAGAGCATTGTCAAAAATGAGCTGGAAAGCTAACAGAAACTTTTCTTAACTGTCAGTAGTTAAACAACCATGCTCAAGAGAGGACTGAAGTATCCTGGTTTTCTCTATTAAATTGTTATCGTAAGAAATGATCAGAAATATGCAGCCAGAAATGCAAGCAAAAGGGATTATGGAGCCAGGTAGCTAATTAAATAAAAGTAGTGTAATATTTTTCCAGGTCCTATGATGTTTGATATTTGACAGCTTTAAAAATATTATAATATATTGTGGCTTCTTTTCTCATTCTAAATTAATGTTTTCACTTTTGTACCCATCTTTACATGAAAACCTTAATATTCTTTTTTTTTAAAGTGGACCACTCCCAAACTGTGTGTACTTCAGGCCCTACAAAAGTGGATTCACTTCTGCCTCTCATTGAAAGAAGAGAATAATATTCAAGAGAAATGTGGAACACATATTTTCCTACTGGCAAAGGAGAAAAAAATATTAAGTAAAAAAAAAAATTCTAACAAAATAATTTGTGGGAAAATCCAAACACAGGTGAAATTTAGCAAAGAAACACAAATGCTCTGGGCCATAGATCTCTAGCCTCCCCACTCAGCTCATGTTCTTCTAGCACCAATAGCTTCCGTAGGTGCAGCTGGGATGACAGACACTGACCAGGCTCCCAGGAAATGTCAACAAGGTTCCTCATTCAAAACCTGGCTCCCCCCCTGCTTCCCGTAAGACTCAATCTGGAGCTCCAGGATGGAGAATGAAATCTCACCTCTGCCCTGCAGTCCTCAAAGATGGCCCATCTCCCACAGGAAAATGCTGTCTGCTATGATTTGAATATGTCCCCCAAATCTTATATATTGAAATTTTAATTCACAAATTTATATGTTGATTGGAGGTGGGGCATTTGGGAGAAAATTAGGATCAGATACAGTCAAGAAAATGGGGCACCATGATGGGACTGGTAGCTTTATAAGAAAAGGAAGAGTCCTAAGCTGAAACATCTGCTCTTGCCCTCTTGACATGTGATGCAGTAAGAAGGCACTTCACCAGATGCTGGTGCTGTGTTTTTGGACTTTCCAGCATCCAGAACCATGAGTTAAATAAACTTATTTTCTTATAAATTACCCAGTCAATTGTATTGTATTAGTTAGGGTTCTCTAGAGGGACAGAACTAGTAGGATACACACACACACACACACACACACACACACACACACACACATTTATATATATGGGAGTTTATTGAGTAGTATTAACTCACACAGTCACAAGGTGCCACAATAGACCCTCTGCAAGCTGAGGAGCAAGGAAGCCAGTCAGAGTACCAAAGCTGAAGAACCTGGAGTCTGATGTTTGAGGGCAGGAAGCATCCAGCACAGGAGAAAGATGTAGGCTAGGAGGCTAAGCTGGTGTGGCCTTTTCACGTTTTTCTGCCTGCTTTATATCTTGGCCATGCCAGCAGTTGATTAGAAGGTGCCTTTCCCAGCCCACTGAATCAAATGTTTATCTCCTTTGGTGACACCCTCATAGACACTCCCAGGATCAATATGTTGCATCTTTCAATCCAAACGAGTTGACACTCAGTATTAACCATTAATGCCACCTCTTTGTAAACTCAAACCCAAACACATCTCCTGAGATCATACATAATCTTCAAATAAAGACAACGAGGTCTTAATTATGCCTAACATACTACAACTATCCTTCCTACAACCAGAAATGCACCAATCCCAAACCCAAATGCAAGTTAACAATGTATCAATGATGATATAAAGTCAGTAAATCTTACGTCACATGATAAAGGAAAAAGGAAATAAAATCTAGATATTTTCTTAGAACAAGTGTATATATGCACAAACATGTTTTTAACAAAAGAAACAGGAAATACTCATGACAATTACAGTCCTTGCTTCTGCAACAGGTCACGTGGCTGTAGCTGGTATTGATGACTACCTTCTTCTACTACCCATTCTGTATTCCCTTTGCCTTCAGCAAGCACCTCAGCAGGTCATGGTTTTTATCCTGGTGGAGTAATTCAAACCTTTATTCCTGAAGGGTCTGGGCCATTTGCAGTCCTGCCTGGATTGAGCTGTTGTAGTTTTCCATTGACCTTGATTACCAGGCATAGTAATACTAAGAGACGCCCTAATGGACTGCCTGTAGTCCATGCGTACTCTTCTTTACCATACATACTCTTCTCTGTGGAGTAGTAGACTGATTTATTCTTGACAGTCTGGGTCAATCACCCCAGCCAACAATGTAACTCCCTTCTTAGCCTGTTTATTTAAAAGTAGGAGGAGCCTAAAGTGTCCACGTGGCAATCTTAACTATCAGGTTAATGGAATCATTGTTGTGTCTCCTGGTGGAGGTATTCTTCCCTCTGGAACTAAGACCTCTAGGCCAGCAGAGTGTAATGTCATGGGAACAGGAGGCAAAAATTTTGCTAGTAGATCACTAGGGGTGGTGGTGAGTGGTGCCACTTCTACTTCCACCCCTTGATTCCAGGACCCATGAATCCCGGCTGTGGGAGAAACAGTACCATATTGAATGCTGATTCAGAGCATACACAGACTTCTGGAGAACTTTGCTCCAGCCCTGCGAAGTATTGTCACCCAGTTGGCATTGTAATTGTGACTTCAAAAGGCCATTCCACTGTTCTATCAATCCAGCTGCTTCAGGATGATGGGGAACATGGTAAGAGCAGTGAATTCCATGAGCATGAGCCCACTGCTGCATGTCTTTGGCCATAAAGTGAGTCCCTTGGTCAGAGGCAATGCTGTGCAGAATACTAGGACAGTGGAGGAGGCATTCCATAAGTCCATGGATGGTAGTCTTGGTAGAAGCACTGCGTACAGGATATGCAAACCCATATCCAGAGTAAGTGTCTATCCCAATGAGGACAAACCTCTGCCCTTTCCATGATGGAAGAGGTTCAATCTAATCAACCTCTCACCAGGTAGCTGGCTGATCATCCCAAGAAATGGTACCACATCAAGGGATCAGTGTTGGTCTCTGCTGCTGGCGAATTGGGCACTCAGCAGTGGTAGCCAGGTCAGCCCTGGTGACTGAAAGTCCATGTTGCTGAGTCCATGTGTAACCTCCATCCCTGCCACCATGGCCACTTTGTTCATGGGTCCATTGGGTGGTGACAGGGGTGGCTGCGGAAAGAGGTTAAGTGGTGTCCACAGAATGGGTCATCTTATCCACTTGATTATTAAAATCCTCCTCTGCTGAGGTCACCCATTGGTGAGCACACACTTCACAGTTTTTGACCACTCAGAGAGGTCCCTGCGCATACCTCTTCCCCAAGTTTCTTTGCCTCAATTTTCCAATCATGGTTCTTCCAACTCCCTGACCCTTCAGCCATACCATTGGCTACAGCCCATGAATCAGTATATAATCGCACATCTGGCCATTTCTTCTTCCATGCAAAGTGAATAAGCAGGTGCACTGCTCAAAGTTCTGCCCACTGGGAAGATTTCCCTTCACCGCTGTCCTTCAGGGATGTCCTAGAAAGGGGCTGTAGTGCTGCAGCTGTCCACTGTTGGGTGGTGCCTGCGTATCCTGCAGGACTATCTGTGATCCAGGACCTAGTCTTCTCTTCCTCTGGAAGTTGATCACAGGGAACTCCCCATGAGGCCATCGGTGCAGGCTGGGGAAGAGAAGGCAGGGTGGCGGAAGTGTAGACCATGGGCATTTAAGCTACTTCCATGTAACTTACTTGTGCCGTCAGGACCTGCTCGAGCCCAATCATGTATGTACCACTTCCGTTTGATGATGGGATGCTGCTGTGTGCAACCTGCTTTATGGCTAGATGGGTCAGAATGCACCCAGTTCATGAGCGATGGTTCAGGTCACATGCTGACTTGATGGCCCATATCAAATGTTCAGTTTCCACTAAAGCACAGTAACAGGCCAAGAGCTATTTCCCAAAAGGAGAGTAGTTATCTGCAGAAGTTGGCAGGGCCTTGCTCCAAAATCCCAGAGGCCTTTGCTATGATTCACTTATGAGGCCTACCAAAGGCTCCACACAGCATCCCTATCTGCCACTGACACCTCAAGCATCATTGGATCTGCTGGGTCATATGGGCTGGAGGCAGAGCAGCTTACATGGCAGCCTGGACCTGTTGTAGAGCCTTCTCCTGTTCTGGACCCTATTCCAAATTGACAGCCTTTCAAGTCACTTGATAAATGGGCCAAAGTAACACACCCAAATGAGGAATCTTTTGCCTCCAAAATCCAAATAGGCCCACTAGGCGTTGTGCCTCTTTCTTGTTTGTAGGCGGGACCAAATGCAGCAACCTATCCTTCACCTTAGAAGAAATATCTTGACACATCTCACACCATATGTATATCCTTATCTTATCTTGCTAACTCTAGATCATGGCTCTGACACCAGCTTTTGGCCACATTTCTGTCTTGGTGACTCTCTAAACTCCAGTCCTGGCTTGGGAACCCTGGTTTTCCTTTGCTGAGTCTGCCTTCATACCCCATTGCCACCCAGAGATAAGACCTCAGCATCCTGCTGAGGTCCCTGCACCTCAGAGCCTCCTGGGCTTCCGCCTTCACTCCTGTCCTTTATACGTCCTTGTTCTTGTTCTTGTTGGAGTCTCATCGCTGCAAAACCTTTTTCTTCTTTCTGTCAGTTTCTCCCTATTCTGATTCTGATATTGATTTTTGGCTCCAGAGTCTACAGCCCTATCCCTCCTCTCTGCTAGGCCAGCTCCCAGAACCTAGGCCAAAGCCAGATCCCTGGAGACCCACCGCCACAGAAAGGAATTTGAAGTCCAGCTTTGCTTTGTCCCTCAAAATGAACTTGCATGTTGCTTCAGATGAGAGACCCACACTCTAGCCCCACGCCGCACAGTCTCCCAGGTTCACCTCTCCGACAACGGTGCAAGGTCAGGGTGAGGTGACCAAGTGTAGCAGGCTAGAACAGTTGGCGGTTATCTGGCCCAACACTCAGCCTGACGCTGCGGCATCACTCCCACTCTATAGTAACCTCTTTGTTAACCAGACCCCTGGGTTCGCCCAGTTAGCCTTCCTCTTGGTCTGAGAAAACAACCAGCTTCCCTAGATCGAGAATACCACGTGCAAAAACTTGCAAGAGATCATTTGCTCTGCTGGCCTCATTGCCTGATTTAACCTTTGTCTAGGAACAGCTGTGTGAAGGCCAGGCCTGAGAAAGCGGTCACACATGGATCCCTTCATCTTTCTTTACTTTTAGGTGGTGATTTTCTTTTCTTGGTATTTCAGAATGAGCAGGTCTTTCAAGTGGCTGGTGTCTAAAACTCTTCCAAACAGTTTGTTTAAAATAATCTTAATATAAACAATTTTGTATGAAGCAAATTAGGCAGAAACAATATTTTGATAGCAAGATGTGAGTAATTTCCTGAACATAGTACTTTGTCCACTGTGGAAATGTTTTCCAGCTTTTCCTGAGACCTCAACCGTATGTCAGCAGGACTTGCAACATCACGAAGGTGACTTAAACAGGCTGCGCCATCTGACTCCGTATCCGAGAAATGAAATTAAAAGGCCAGTAAAGAACTAAGGACTCTATGATTCCCACTGGAAACACTGAAATCTCCAAACTCTTCACTTGGACTGGATTCCAACCAAGTGGAAAACACATTGAGAAATTAGGCCTTGCCCTAATCAGGCAGGTTTTAAGTTGAGAGGTACAGAGTGGTGGGCGGTAGCAGCTTCTTGGATGACAAAGCTCCTGGCCTCTCTCTGGACTCCTGTGTTGGTGAGCCTTGCCTAGAATTGCCACCATTCACAAACGAGTATCTAAGGCCACCTCTGGTCCCAGGAGCCCAGTCCAAAGCCCTACAATTGCAGAATGGGTTGCCCTGTGTTCCTACCCATGTTCTGTCTGAATCAGTGACACCAATAAGCAGGCCGCATGGGGGCATGGCTGTCCTCCACAGGCTTCAATGATAAAAGTTGTGCGTTGTTCCCTGAAATCGTCCTGTTACTCACTGATTTTGAATTGATTATGCATTAATTGCTCTAAGTCTCCCTTGAACAGATGCATACCATGTCTAGTCCCCTTCTGGACACAGGAGGGCTCCATGGTCCTGGTTCCACTTGGGATATGACATCTCCAAACCCAGACCTGGACATGGGTGGAGGTGGGGGACCGGGAGCAGTACTGGATCACTAGATGCAATGAAGCAGCCAGTGGGAGTCAACTCGCTTTGCTTAAGCTAAACAAAAAGACAGGCACATGGTCTGACTGTGTCCCTGATGGCACGAGGAGGGCAGGAAAGCCAGGCTTAGGTGGGAGCCAACAGGAGAGACAGAGAGAGAGAGGGGGTTCTGAGCAAAGAGAGAGAAACAGTCTTGGGAAATCAAGAACTCACAAGCAACTTCTCAAATAACCTTTTGTAGCCTCATCAACATGTGACTACAAAATAAACTGCACTTCCTTTTAATGTCATGTTTTTTTGTTTTTTTGAGACAGAGTTTCGCTCTTGTTACCCAGGCTGGAGTGCAATGGTGCGATCTCGGCTCACCACAACCTCCGCCTCCTGGGTTCAGGCAATTCTCCTGCCTCAGCCTCCTGAGTAGCTGGGACTACAGACACACGCCACCATGCCCAGCTAATGTCTTGTATTTTTAATAGAGACGGGGTTTCACCATGTTGACCAGGATGGTCTCGATCTCTTGACCTTGTGATCCCCGCCTCGGCCTCCCAAAGTGCTGGGATTACAGGCTTGAGCCACCGCGCCCGGCCTAATGTTGTGGTTTTACAGTGAAGTTCCCTAGCGCTGCAGTTGCCAGTAACAGCACGCAGTACCCTCTGATGACACCTCTCCTAATAATTTTTTAGCATATTTTAAAATCCTATTATACTTTTGTTAGTCATCTGCTGCTGTAATCACAAGCTAGTGGTTTAAAACACACATTTACTATTTCACAGTTGCTGTGGGTCAGGAATCCATGCATGCCTTAGCTGGGGCTGTGTCTTCTGGGTCTGTCACAGGCTGCAATCCGGTTATTGGCCAGGGCCGAGGTCTCCTAGAAAGGCTGGACTGGGTGAGGGTCCACACAGCTCAGGTGACTGTGGGTGGGATTCAGGTCCTTACCCAGAAATGCCCACATGGACCTCTCCACCATGGTTTCTTGAGAGCAAGTGGAGAGAGCAGGAGAGAGTGCCGGCAGGACAGCAGCCACAGCATTGCAGTTCTCATCAAGGAAGTGGCACGCCACCACCTTTGCCATATCCTCTTGGTTAGGAGTAAGTCACAGGCTCACACTCAAGGAGAGGGCACTGCACAGCGTGAATGCCCAGGTGGGTTCATCGAGGCCATTTCATAAGCTGCCTGCTTTGCTGGGCTGCCAGGATGAGCTCCCACATTTCTGTTTCCCCACCTCGCCCCCTCCGCTGCCTTCATACCACCTAGGGACATCCCCACACTGGAGCCTGGAGCTCCCAGAGCCCTTGAGAGATGGGGCTCTGCCCAAAACACACTTCACCAAGAGCCTTTGGGTTTAGGAATGCACACCTCACAGCATAGCCTGCAGCTGCTCCCGAAGGGCCTTCTCCTGGGGTCCACACACAGCCCCAGCCTAGCCCCAGGGCTGCTCTCCTGGAGCTCTTGTCCACATCCCAGTCCACACCCTGCTGGAGCTGATCACAGTCCAGCCACTCTCCTAGGTCCCTCCCCCCGACTCAGGTCTTCCCTTCCTGGCCTGCCTGCCCTGCCCCAGGACCGAGCTTTTCCTCCACGGCTCAGGCTGGGAACAACCCTTCCTCTTCTACCCGGGGTGCCTGATCTGTGGTCACTGAGGATCACTGAGGGTCACTGACGATCGCCGACGATCACTGTCCTCCAAAAGTACCGATCGATGCAAGACGCTCTGGAATCACCCGTCCTCCAACCCCTAGTCCTGCCAGTCACTGAAGATGTCATGGCCCCAGGGGGTGAGGTGACATTCAGTTTCTTTTGGTATTCTATTCTTTCCTCCAGAGTCAGAAGGAGGACACCAGCTGTCCCTGCAGGTCTCCTGAGCTCCTGGGAGTGAGAACAGGTTTCCAGGCATGGGCAGCCAAACTCTGAGATGGAACCGCCCTGGGAAGTGCCCAGTCCACACCATGGACACAGCGCCTCGGCCCGAAGCTTCATTATTTGGGTAATTTCGCTGCATGCGGGGTTTGGCCATCCCTCCCCGTCGGACTAAAGGAGGGTTGAAGACACCCTCATTTCTACTTCGGAAGGCAAAAGCCTCTTTAGGGCTCAAAATATCTGCCTGTCCAGCTTCAAAACAATACGAAGTCACATCGTGGCCTTCTGTGGCCTGGAGCACAGGGGAGGGGCCATCGCAGGACCTGGTCTGTTGTCCTCTTGATGCTGACGATTTGCTTTTTGTGAGATACAGCAGCCCTGCAACATGCTTAGGTTCCCTTTACTTCTTCCAAACTTCACGAGGCACTTTTCCCTACTGTTCCAGGATAGAGTGAAGGCGCCTAGCAGCCGCCATGTACCCAGCTCCAAGCACAGCCAACACATCAACTGGGGGTCACCATCCATCCCAGCCTAGAGGGCAGAAGCCATGGTGGGGACAGGCACATATGTCTCCCTGTCGGCCACTGCAGTCCTCCTCCCTGAGATGCCAACACCTCCGGGCCATGCTGAGACCCCGGCGTGAGAGAGGACGATGTCCATGACAGGTGCAGAGGTGACAGACAGCACCTGGCCCAAGCCTGCCCCACTTCCCATCACCCCACAGTACACAAGGCATTTTCCAGGTCACCTTCTGTGGCATGTGTCACTTGCATGGGGACAGGAAGATGAAGAGGAGGCAGGGGATTCCGCTCGGAGGTCTGCCTGATGGAGGGGCAACGCCACTCTCCAGGAGGTTCCCATTCCTGGCTGTATGAAATGCTGAGAAGGCAGAGAATCTTGCTCGTGAAGGGTGGGAGAATAATTTTTCTTGCTTTAGCTTCGTCTGTGAAAAATGAAACAATGTCAGAGGAAAACACTGCCAAGCACAAGTTTACGCACTTCAAAGAACTTTTTTTCAATCAGAGGAGACATGAAATCCCAGACTCTAGACTCTCTATTTCAGTTCCAAATTGTCAAAGTGCTGATGTTGCAGTCTTCCCTCGAGTTTGTTTGGAGAAAGCAGCAAACGTATGAAAAGGAAAAGCCGTATTTTACCCGAATGAGCTCCCTGAATTGGTAGAGTGTATGATTAAGTGGAGCTTGTTGGAACAAGAATCATTTTACATTCCTAGAGGGTGACTCTTTGCAACTCTTTGGTCTCAGAACTGGCAAGACCCTGGACGAATGATGGGAAGAAGAATTCAAAAATAATAGCGAATCTGGGGCTGATTGTGGGAAGGATGGCAGGCGGGCAACGCATGGATGCTTGGCTGACTCTGTTAGTCCCCACGACACTGGCGTGGATCAAGGTCATTCTGTAGGCAGGTGGCCCTGCCCTAGGGGATCCTGGATGACAGACCCAGGGTGGTAGGTCCCACTCATCCCCAGCCAGGTGTCTTGTGCAGGGAGCACATGCCAAGCTCTCCTGGAGCCCCTGCATGTCCCCGTCCTTAAACTCCTTCTGTGTATGTCCACTGAGCACACCCTGGCATCTGGATTGCTAACATGAAACTCCTTCCTTCCACAAGCACTAAACTAGCACCTCTAGAGGCCAGAGTCTCTGGAATTATGGGGGAAATAGATATCCAAATGATGGCACCCAGAGAGGTAGGGCACCCTGAGGCACCTTCCAGAGGGACATCTCCAGCTCCCAGCTCAAGGGGCTGCTGGGGAGGGCAGCATGTGTGTTAAAGCCAAGTTTGGAAGGATGACCGGGAGTTTGCCAGTAGACAAGGAAAGATGGGCATTCCAGACAGAGCAGGAGCAACCCACTTCAGGCAACACCATGAGAAAGTCTGCATGTTTTGGAAAGTCCTCAGCATGTAACATTCTTCATAGTTTTATTTATAAGTGGCTTTTCTTGGGAAACAAAAAAGACCTTAGTGATGTGTAATTGCTGTGTAGGTCTCTTAAAACTCATGGAAATAGTCAATGAATAATTTTGCTGGGGTCTAAGAAAAAACACCAGAACCAAAAAAAGAAAATTCACAGAAGTAATGGCACTGACCCTATCCTCAGGGCACTCCCAGTCTAGTGAAGAACAGCCCTGAGAACATGCCACGTGCTGCTGTCTGTGGCCTGTTCTAGGACGTTGGTTGGGGAGGCAGGGGACCCCAGAGCCCTGGAGAAGCAGAGGAGTATCCTTGGGGGCCAGAAGAGGCCAGGCGCTTTCAAATCATTTCAATGACTCCTAAAGAAAGAATGGGAGTGGTCAGGCAAACCCCTGTGCGTGGGAGAGATTCAGACAGAGAGCACGTTGGTGTCGGGGATAGGGCAGGTTTGGGTGAGCACATGTGGGAAGGAGGACGGCGAGGGCAAGGGACAGAAGCCAGGGAAGAGGTGATGAAGGTGAGATTAGGAGGGTAGCCAGGCACTGGTGGTGGAGGAGCCAAACCAATGCATTGGATTTTATGCTGTGGCGGTTGAGGGCCAATGAAGGACTTAGGCTGGGAAGTAGCAATAGGCTTTAAAAACCAGAGCCTTGTTCTTTTCTCGAGTATAAAGCAATGCGTGCTCATTGAAGAAAACATGGAGCATGAAGAAAGCACTAAGAAGAAAGTTAAAATGCAGAAAATGTAAGAGAAATTAGCGCTCGCAATCCCATTGCCTGAAAGAATGATAAGCACATCAAACTGTGAGCGTGTGGTCTTTGTCCTCCTGTCTTCCAGAGATACCATAGTTGACCTTGTTGGCAGAGGAAGAGAAAAGAGACTCCAAGAGACCGCCCGACCAGTTAAGGTGAAAGGTGGAGCGGGGGGTGAGAGTTCAAGCATAGAATTTTCAACAGGTTACCAAGTGGTCATGGTTTGGCCAAAGGTCTGTTGACTTTCTTCCCAGTGAAGAAAATGACATTAATATGCAGTGTTATCTGAGAAATTCAAAAATATTGTGAAGCTCTGCTCAACAGCCAGAAGCTGTTACTCATCTTTTCATCGACTTCCTTTTCATAATGTTTAAAGTATTAGCCTAAAGAAGGGAGAGCAAGGGAATGAAGCAGTAAGAAATCTACGGATCATGACAATTGTTAAAGGCCTCGAGGGACTGTACTGCTTTCTTGTTCCAGGAGAAGGGAAGTTCTCATGCCTCATCCCTGTCCTCATCTCACACGATCCTGGTGATTTCAGAATTAGAAGAAAACTGAGACCCTGAGAGGTAACAAGATGTGGCAGGGGTCCCAGGCCGGCTGGAAGAGAGAAGGGGGTGAACCTCAGCCTCACAATCTCCAGTTCATCCCTTGTCTCTCTCAGTGTGACGCCAACCCCACGTCTCCTTTTGATGCCCCCCAAATTTACTTGCAATAGGTAGAAACATGCCTACTCGTATTGCTTAACTATCACAGGAATTAAAGGCGAGGTTAATGCTACAAATCATTTCAATATACTGTGCTTGGCTTCAGAAAAACCCAATGCACAGAAACAATTATAAGTCATTTTTTGCAAGACTTAGTTTTACAAAAAAGATTTGTTGGAAGAGATCATGCTCATCTGAAGAGAGGGAAAGAGAGACAAATGTACTGCCAGAGGAGAGCTATTTTATCTACTTCTTTATTTACTTTTTATTTGAGAAAATTTCAAGCACACACCAAGCAAAAGAGAATAGTCTAATGAACCCTTGCTCACCCTTCGTCCAATGACTGCCAACGTTGTGCCAATCCTGACGTCAGAGAGCTTTTAAAATACAGCTTAACTCACAAAGATTGTACTTACAATCAGCTTTTCATGACCAAATCTACTATGTAAAGAAAGATGTTTTCATTTATTTCCTGATCGGAATGAACAGGAAAGATGATATTATCTCAGTTGGTTCTTCACAGGTGTGTCTGTTCTCAGGGGCTCTGAGCACACTTTCCAGGCCACAGAGGGAGAGAGCACCTGGTCCTCCCTAGATGCCTCTCCTGACAGCCCCGAGATGCTGAATAGGCCGCCGCTATCTGAAGCCATGTGCAGGTCGTGGAGAGCAATGCGCAGCAGCCAGGAATCCCAAGAAGTAATGCTGGCTTTGCTGCTGAGCTGACTTGTGCAATTTGCTGGCCATTGATGTTCCTGAGGGTCCGTCTCTCCAGGGACTCTATTCCTTCACTCACAGACCATGGGTAACTGAGTCTGATGTGTGCCCCCAGTTTCCTGGAGAGGTGATTACCGAAGACAGTGTACCCTGCTGTGCTGGGTGTGAACACTGCCTGTCACTACCTAGCATGTTCGTTTGTCACTTTGTTTATTCTCTGCTTTGTTTATTGTCCAACTCTTCTAACCAGAACACATATTCCTTGGATGCAGGAGATGCATCTTTCTTGTGGACCATAGAATCTGTGTGAAAACCACACCTCAATAGGCACACTGTTTGGTGGACCAGATGGGATGCTACTTACAAATACACCCAGTGCACTCAGCTGGGGGTTTTACGGCATTGCTGTAGCTGGCTCTTGACTTGCTAAACCCTGTGCTCTCCAGATATTTATCCAAAAGCGTAACTGGGAGAGAAGTACAGCCATCAACTTCCCTCTCTTCCAGTTGGCAAGCTCTTCTAGGGCTTTCACTGAATCCTTGGACTTCCTGAGCTGTCCCACCCCACAGAGACCTAGAGTCACTGCATGTCTCACAGACAGCCAATTAGTATTTATTCAGGAAGTGTCTTTGCTATTGAGAGTTTATAATCTATCCTCCAGTTCCACAAGGAAGCCTCTGTATTTGGGGAAGGTACTGATGGCAGGTTGTATCTTCCAAAGGTGTCCGAACCAATGCATTTCCCACCCCACACGCTCTTAATGTGATTGGACTCATCTCCAGAGAAAGGTACGTTCCCTCTCCTTGAACCAGAGAAGGCCTTTCTGACTGACTTAGCCAGTGGAGCTCAGTGGAATCAATGCTGCACGCCTACCAAGGCTGGGCAGAGAAAGACGCACAGCTCTTCCAGACTCTCTCTCTTTCTCCAGAGGGTGGCCATGTTGTGAGGAAGCCCAGGACACTGACATTGAGAAATCACATGTCAGTGTCCTGACTCAAGGCCTGAGCCAGGCCCAGCCAGCAGACAGCATCAACTACCAGATATGAGAGTGATGACCCCCCAGAGGATTTTAACACTCTGCCTTTGGGTCTTCCCTTGGATACCCCAAAAGTCACGGGGCAGCGACATGCCACCCATGCTGTGTCCTACCTGGATTCCTGACTCCGACACTGTGAGGAATAATAAAAATAACTGTTGTTTAAGCTACTGCATTTTGTGGGTCACTCATTATGCAGCAACAAATAACTAATACACAGACTTCTTGAGACCCTCTCTTTTCACTCACTCTAAGAAACACTAGGGTTGGGGGTTTGGCCATCTGGTTAGAAGAGGGATTAGGGGATTGGGACTGTAACTGTGCTTGTGGACCAAGCATGACTGGAAAGAGGTCACCATGGAGATGCTACTACTTGGTATCTTGAGGCCTGTGCAAACATTTCTGCAATTTACTAATCTCATACATGTATTTAGCAGTCCTTCCATAAGTTTGTTTGTAAAGGCAATACAAAACTCTTTGAGTTATCCCTAACAATAGTTAAATAAGCTACCACCTGGAAAACTTGGCATATTCTTGAAGCTACAATATTACTGGAGCTCCTCAATGGATAGAAGTGGACCCACCCTACCCCTATTCCTACCCTCACAGACTCAACCTCAGATTGTGTAAATTATAGATATGACGCCAGCTCCTTCTTCAGAAGTTCAAGACATGTTGGTCAGGCTGGTCTCGAACTCCCAACCTCAGGTGATTCACCTGCCTGGACCTCCCAAAGTGCAGAAACTTGGGTAGCTGAGGTAGGAAAATCACTTGAACCTGGGAGAGGGAGGTTGTGGTGAGCCGAGATCATGCCATTGCATTCCAGCCTGGGCAATAAGAGCAAAACTCTGTCTCAAAAAAAAAAAAAAAAAAAGAAATTGAAGTCATCTTGCTTGGGGACTGGCTTCAAAACGACAAACAATACTGTTTTTGGAGCCCCACGCTGTCATGATCTCCAACACTTTGTGTTAATTTTGTGCATCTGGAATAAAACAGGAGGAGCAAGCAAGACGTCACAATAGCAGTGAAGCTCCCAGAGAAGGAAGAGCTTCACAGAAATGTGTTCTGTGGGCGCCTGTAAGTCTCCGTGCTTGCTGAGCAGCTGCAGGGCACAGGGAAATGCCATCTGGGTATTTACCGATTTTTGTAAACAAATGGCTTTCCATGCACTGGCAGGACACACTCCGCAGGAGATTTTGAAAGCTCGCTCCCCTGGAGACTTTTCCTAGGAAAGTGACAAGACTTTTCCAAAGGAGTCAAACTTAATAAAAAATGGGTTAGAAACAAAACAGCTTTGAAGAGGTATGGAAAGAATGGAACAGTGTCTTATTTAGAAAGCTTTCTTCCTTAAGGTCCGCCTTGTTTGCCCTTCGATTCTCGATTCTTGTAGCTTCTCCTACCACATCTTGCTGCCGCCACCCCCACTCCCAAAGCCCCGGAGCTGTGTTATCTCCGGTCCACCTTTGAATGAACCGGGATAAAAAAGCCTGGCCTTGCACGGGTCACACTGATCTGCTGATGTAAGTATAGTAGATAAAAGAGAAAGACGGGGTTGCACACTTTCTAGGAAATGTTTGAAAACTTGCCACTGTTCCTGAAAATTCTGAACCGCTTTCAATGTGTGAAAATGAAGAGGGACTGTTCAGGGCTTTGGAAAAACAAAAAAGGAGATAAATTCAGGTCTGCAGGGTGTATATTTAAATGATTATAGTGATCTTGCTCAGTAGGCTTGTTTCTCTATAAAGATGTGGGTTTTGTATTTAAAAAGAGGAAGATTACTTCATTATATTTGAGGGAGAAGACAGGCGTTATTATAAGAATCCTTGTGATTTCCTTAACTGGATACTAGGGACTGCATATCAGAAATGAGGTAATTACAACGTGCTGGTGTTGCAGCTCACCTGCATCTAACCTCATCACTAACTTTAGAACCAAAGCCCTTCTGCTATCAGAAGCTATAACTACAAAACCATCGCCAAGGGATGAGAATGATACCATTCAGCGGAACTACAAATAAGAAAGAAACCGGAAAACTGGAAAATAGACGCTAAATTCTTTTCTAAATTTTTCCAAGAGCAGTGTTTATGCAGATATGTATTTTTGATTAATCAAAATATAGATTTGAATCCAGTTAACATGTTTTGAGCACGTCATCTATGCCAAGACCTTTAAACACACACACACATACAACAACAACACAGACAAGAAAGCATAAAGGTTATAGCTATTAAGGTAGAACGGATTAAATCTCACCGCTAAGGGGAACCCTCACTCTCCAGTTCACCTTTAAAGATTTGGAAATTATCTTAACAACAGAAGATCATCATGCCCTGAAGACCATCAGGAACTGATGGTCCATCAGAGCAATGACCCTGAACTTGGAAGAGGACAGCTGTGGCTTGGTTTACCCTGCAATGGTAGCTGTATATTCGGAGCACAGTCGTGTATTCAGAAGCACTCCAAAAAAAAAAAAAAAAAAGAAGAAGAAGAACCAGAGGCCACCAACTAAACCACTCACGGCCTCCTCAAACAATAACACTGTGAAAGGCCATGTGCCCCTAGGACTTGCCACATCACTGGCCTGGCTTCTGAAGCAGCAGGAGGCCAGAGTTAGGAAGACTTCAATTCTCCTGCCACTTCTTCCCTTCATGCACATAACCTGTGCAGCCTGTTTTCCTCCTGTCCTCTATCACCTAGGAGATGAGGTAGAAATATGTCACAATCATGAGGAACATGCAAACTCGATGATTGAAATGTGCTTGGCTGGGAAGTGCCACCTATGCCTTCAAGGTGATAAAGATCCAGACTGAATGCAAAAGAATGACAAAGACAGAGCTGAGAGGACCATGGTTTTCATTACAGCCTCAGCTGCCACAAGGGAGAGAAAACAGAAAGACCTGGGAAAGTACAAGGATGAAGCCATGAAGTTTGAGAAATACCATGTGAGGTTTAGGAAAGGTGGATTTTAGCCCCAACAGACTTTTAGCTAGACACGGACTTAACACCTTGAGACATTTTCCCCATTAAAGAAAAAACTGTCTCCTGACTTCCTAGGGATTTGGGGGTTCCAGGTATGAAAAGCTTTAAACCATTTGGGGGTAAGTTCTAAGTTCTCCATGGAACTGTAATTATTATTTTTGATGTTTTTTTGTATCATAATGCATAAACCTGGGACTGGCTACATACTTTGCAGAGTTCAGGAGAAAATGTAAATGAAGGATTGCATGTCCAAACATATTAATAAGACTTGCAGGCTGGTGACAGCAAGACCCTTCTGAGCAGGAGGCCCTGCATGAATGCTCAGGTCACCAGCCCGTGAAGCCAGCCATGCATAAACCAGCGTCAGAAAAAAAAATAAATTTTTTTCTGACACTTGGCAGTCAAATACAGCTGATTGTATCACAGTACGAGCAACACAGGGAAGATAGAGGACAAGCCCCACAAGGGCAGCCTCTTTTGTTGTTTGGTTCACTATTCTACAGGGCCCTGTAACAGAGGACATTGAGGAGTAAGAAAAAAAAAATGCTTGCTTCAGGATATATCATTATTTCCATAATCACTTTCAAGGATGTATATATAAATATATAATATTCTTAAACACTTCTGGAGGCAAAATTTAATTAATTCACAGATAAATGCATTTACATATGTATGTACATATGTAAAATACATCAACCATAGAGAGAGAGAATCACTATATCACAAGCACTCTGGGATGGTCATTTGCATTCAATTGTGCTTTCAATTTCTTATTTATTTATGTTCCCAAACAACTGATCATTTGATTAAATTGATTTTATTTCTTTAAAGATTTTTGCACCTTCAGTCTAAAAAGACTGGAAGTTTCACGGTTAAAGAAAAATGTATCTACCTAATGAGAAATTAGGTATTGGGCATACTACCTTCTCTATTTTACTTTTTCTCTTTCTCCTTCTGTATATTTTCCCTTGCTTTTTCTTCTTTCCTCTTTCCTTTCCTCCTTCCACCCTACACAAAACCACCTGACTATTACCTTCCGTATAATAAAGGCAAACTTTGAGTTCTAACTACAGCCAGCCTTGGCATCTAAACATCACATACGATATGATCAAACTCAGTTATTCAGAATGCTGCCTTTATTTTAAGAGCATTACAATAGCCTTAAATCTTAGCCTACTATTAATATTACTCAGGTGTATTAGTCTGTTCTCACATTGCCATAAAGACAAACCTGAGACTAGGTAATTCATAAAAGAAAAGAGGTTTAATTAGCTCACAATTCTGCAGGACACACAAACTTCTGCTTCTGAGGAGGCCTCAGGAAACTTACAATCATGACAGAAGGCAAAGGGGAAGCAGTCACATCTTCACATGGCCAGCAGGAGAGAAAGAGCAAAGGGGGAAGTGCTACACACTTTCAAACAACCAGATCTTAGGAGAATTCACTCACTGTCATGAGAACAGCAAGGGTAAGTCCACTGCCACGATCCAATCAACTCTTCCATCAGGCCCCTCCTCCAACATTGAAGATTATGATTCTACATGAAATTTGGGTGAGGATCCAGAGTCAAACCATATCTTGATGAAGCACCGGTCTTAGCCAGAGTGGGTATAAGAGAGAATATACAAAAACGTATGCATGAATACATAAGTGGGTTTTCATGAATGTGGCTTTATCTTAGCTCAATTCTTTGTAGTCAAAGAAAACTCCACACACCGAATTCCCTGCTGAAAGTGGCCATTGTGGAGGATTCAAGTACATTTCAAATCCTAAAGAGTTCTTCAGGACAGGTAAATAAACAGAAGTAAAGATCACCTCTATTTTGCAGGTGAGACTTTGGTTCTGCCCCAAGATGGCACAGAGCAAAGCTGTTCTCACAGAGGTCCTGTGCAACCCTCTGCAGTTGCTTCTGGGCTGCCTCATTCACAATCCTACCATTGGTCCTGCTGGTAAAAAATCATTTGTAGAAAGGACAGTACCCTACCTCCCCACCAAATACTAACTAACCTTGTAAGCCTTCTCCAGCATGTGGGGCTGCCAGATAAAATACAAGCTGCCCAGTTAAACATGAACTTGAGATAAACAGCAAAAAATATTTTAGTATGGGTATCTTCCAAATACTATAGGGAACATACACTAAAAAATTATTTGTCGTTTATCTGAAGTTCAAGTTTAACTTGGCATTTTTTTTCCCTTGTTATATCTGGCACCCCTTGGAGCATGGAATTGAGTAGAACATGCTTTGCATATTGTCTGGGCTTTACTGAGCTTCTGTTCACACCCTTAGAGCAAATGCACCCCAGAGTATAAAGAATATCAAAGGTCAGTTGGATCCCACTGGAGGAACTGAAACAGTCACATTGACCAGCAGAAATGAAAATGGCGTGCCACTGTGGTAGGAGGTTGTGGGTCAGGGGGACACTGGGCAGTGGTGTCCTAGGGCCTGTGGCCATCGTAGGGAGTTCCATGAAAGCTGTGACCACATAGGTGGGTCTGAGAGGGACACTGTGTGTGCTGTTTGTCGTCTTACCCAGTTAGAGGAGGCAACAGCGTGTGGCAAAACTGCCTTCATCATTAGTTTTCGCTGGGATGTTTCTGCTTCGGGAAAATACTCATCAAATGCCCGAGTCCGCAAAATGCGTGGCTTGCTGGGAGAAGGCAACGTTGGGGCTGCTCCCAAGCCAGTGCTGGGGAGAAAACATCCCAAGCAGGGGTGATCACAAGCTCATGAGCAGAAGGCTTTGGCCTCCGTGGAGACATCAGGAAATTCAAGGTCCATTATCCTTTTTCCCTCTGGTAGAAGCACATGCCCATTAGCAGAAGACTGCGAAGTTTGGAGCAGGCAAGTTTATTTTTTTCACATAGTAAAAGGGAGATTTAACTCAATGACTAATTTTATTTATTTAAGAAACACGTAGCATTTCTTATCTGCCAGGCATTGTTTTAAGTGCTTGGCAAGCATCAGCTCACTAAATCTTTTAATAAACTGGGTATTATCATTGGCCCCACTTCACAGAAAAAGAAACTGATGCAAAAGATGTTAGGTAACTTGCTTAAGGTTATGCAAGTAGGAGGTGGCTGAGACAGGAATCATGCCAGGCAATCTTTTAACTACTTTGCTAGACTTCAAGGAGGGCTTGTTCCCATATTTGAGCAAGCATTTAGCCTTTTGTGTATGACAGCGATGACGATGATAAGAAGATGAAGATGCATGATGAGTCACATGGCTCCAAGCCAGCCCTGGAAGGGTCAAAGATACATGACCAGTGGCTGGCACATCATAGGCACTCTAGAATCACAATTACTCCTCTTAGGCTAGGAAACCTTGACTGTGTGTGCCAGGCCAGTGCAAACTGCTAGGGACACATAGAAGAAAAAGCCCTTATCTCTGCTGCAAAATTGACAGCTATGAACGACATTTTCCTCCCGAACAGGACAATCAGGTAAGAGTGATGCAGTTAGCTGTGGTAAAGCAGCTGCTTTACATAGTCCCTGAAATGCTCAGAAAAGACAACTAGTGATCTAACTTCTAGCCTTTCTCCAAGCTGATTATCTGTTATCTACATTTCCTAAAGATGGGCCCAGTGGCTACACTGTATACCCAAATATTCGCTTGTGTCGTACATCCACCAACATTGGCCAAATCAAACAATACATCACGGCCTTGTGTATCCCTGGGAATTTTTAAAAAGTGTTGTTATTAAGTGTTGCTGTATTTCCTGACATCTTAATGAAACAGATTTATGAAACCAGATATATTAAAATCTGGGGTAAGTGAAACTTTGCTGATATTTATAAAATCAGAGTATCTTAGGGATGGCCAATACCTCCAAGTTGTTCTGGCTCAGCAATCCACTGGGGTCTGACTTGTCCTCTATCCCATTCTTGTCGAGTTCCAAGAGTCCCATTAAGAGCCCAGCTGCATATGCAGTGATTGTTTAGGCTAGTCATAATGCTACTATATCAGGCACTTACGATTTATGTTATAAGCTTCATAGCCTATTCTATATCTTACCTATAAAACTGTGACTGCATTTTAAAAAATGATAAATTGTACATTGAAAGTTACATTTTTTTGAAATACATATACTTTCCTAGCTAGAGGCTTGTCATTTTAAAAAATCTGTTCAAAGAACCAACTTCTGTTTTTTTTAAATTTTCTCCATGTTTCTCCACTCTTTACTTTACTAATTTCACTCTAACCTTTACAACTCCTTCCTTCTGATTGCTGTTTCAGTTTGCTGCTTTTTTTTTCAGTGTCTTTAGGTGGGAGGTTAGGTTTTTAGTTTGAGATCTTTCTTCTTTATTATTATGGGAATGTATGGCTATACATTTTCCTGTAAACACTGCATTGGTTTCATCCTACAAGTTTTGGTGTGCTATATTTTCATTTTCATTCATTTTAAAGTACTATCTAATTTCCCTTATGATTTCTTCTTTGACTCGTAGGTTATTTAAGATACGTTGTTTTATTGTTACACATTTGTGAATTCCTCAAACTTCTGTTATTAATTCTTAATTTTGTTTTGTTATGGTCACAAAAAAGAATTTTCATTAGTTTAATCATTTTTAATTTAATGAAACCTATTTTATGGCCTCTTATATGGTCAATCCTTAAGAAGTTTCCATGTGCACTTAAAAAAAATGCCTATTCTAATGTTATTGGGTGGAGTTTCCTATAGATGTCTGTTATATCTACCTGGACTTGGTTTATATGTTGATCAAGTCTATTTCCTTGTTTGTCTTCTGCCTATTTATTTTATGCACTACAGAAAGTTAGTATGAAAGCTTCAAACATTATTGCAGAATTGTCTGTTTCTCCCCTGATATGATTTGGCTGTGTCCCCACCCAAATCTCATCTCGAATTGTAGCTTCTGTAATTCCCATGTGCTGTGGGTGGGACTCAGTGGGAGATAATTGCATCATAGGGATGGTTTCCCCCATACTATTTAAGTGGTTGTGAATAAGTCTCATGAGATCTGATGGTTTTATAAGGGGTTTCTCCTTTCACTTGGCTCTCATTCTGTCTCTCACCTACCCCTCCATGTAAGACATGCCTTTGCTACTCCTTTGCCTTCCACCATGATTGTGAAGTCTGCACAGCCACATGGAAATGTGAGTTCATTAAACTTTTTTTCTTTATAAATTACTCAGTCTCAGGTATGTCTTTATTAGCAACATGAGAACAGACTAATATACCCCCTCATTTCTGTTTGTTTTCACTGCATGGGATTTTGGAGTCCTGATTGTTAAGTACATATATGTTTTTAATTGTTATTTTCTCTAGATGGATTGTCCCTTTTATCATTATGAAATATTCTTCCCTATTTCTAGTAACTTTTTGGTAAAGTCTGTTTTGTTTGATTTAGTAAAGTCACTACATGCTTGCAGTTTGCATGGTATGTCTTTTGTTATCCCTTTACTTTGAACCTATTTATATCTTTCAATCTCAAGTGTGTCTCTTGTTGATAACATGCAGCTGGATTTTGTACCTTTATCCAGTCTGATGATCTCAGCCTCTTCATTAGAATTGTGTTTATATCTGATAGTTTACTTTGTGTTTTCTGTCTCATGTTCTTTTTATTCCTCTATCAGTGCTTTCTTCTGCATATGGAAATTTCTTTACTATGTTTTTTACTTATTTTCTAGTAGTTACTCTAGGGTTTACCATATATGTCTTGGCAGATCACATGGGGCAAAATAGTGTCATCTGGCTTACAATATAAGCTACACATACAGAAAAGCATCTAGGCCTGGTCTGACCAGGCACTAGTCTGGTGGCACGGGAAAACTGCCTCACTGGAAGGCTAAAGAAATAAAACTACTGAGGGTTAAAGAATGGTTGCTCTAAAATAGTCATTGATCAATGCAAATGTGAACCAGGTCTAGCCAGAAATACTTGGATAGAAGGTGAACATTTTAAAATATTACCCTTGAAAAACATACAGAAAAACAAATGTATTTGAGCAGAGACAATAGAGTTATGCAAATTCTGATCATTCTAACTACTGAATATGGGAAGGAAAGAGGCACATCCTTGTTGCCAATGAAGACACTTAGGAAAAGCCAAGCACAGTGGTGGGGTGGGGATAGGCACCATAGAACAAAATGCTTCCCGGCATGGTCTTGGTTGAAGAAGGCAGTGGAAGCCTTTTTAAGACTAAGAATAGACAGCAACTTCTGAAAATCTTTTAGCTCATAGTTTCATTTGAAAAACACTCAAGTTTTGAGTCCAGTGTAGATAAAAATCTGCATACCTTGGCTATGGGGTGAGTGCTCCTTCAGTGGATAGAGGTGATACTAAAGGGGACCAAGCACCCCGGTTTCCCCAGGGCTGAGGGTGGTTTCCCTGGATGCAGGACTTCCAGACTCGGAAAGTGTTGGGTACACAAGCACAAGTTGGCCATCAGAGGCAACCTTTCTCCCACAATGACACAATTCTTCTTAGAATAACATACAGCTGCCAGGAGTTCCCTCAGACTCACCCACGACATCAACCAGGTCAGGACCGGGACACCAGACAGATGGGGCTGAGGATGACCATGCAGCTGGGCTCAGCCATGGCCTCTGCCCCAGCACATTTTCTAAGAACTTCAGTTGTCTATTTTCAGAGGAAAAATACAAATGTTAAATCCTTCATGCATGCAGTAGACTTTTAAGAATTCTGTCTTAACCTCCCCCCACCAAAACTGTGCCTTTTTTTTTTTTTTAACGAGAGAAAGACAGAGACAGAGACAGGGAGACTTGAACACGCATCTCTTGATGGACTTTAACATGCTCTTCCTAATTAATTTCCTGTGGTCCATTCTTTGTCCTCTGTTTGCATTGGTATGCCAATTTATTGCTGACAAATCAGTGGATGATTTGGAAGCGATTTTTTTAAGTTATTACATCAATGTCAGTATGATAAATTTTGCCAGTTCAAATGTGTACTGCCTTGGAAGTGGCATTGCATGAGGAAAAATTATTTTCTAACAAAAATAGGAATAAAATTCAAAACTATATATTAAAATCTACAATGAAAATGGCAGAATCTGTAGTGACCTCTGCATGGTGTGAAGGTGGCTGCAATAAAACTTGGGAGGAAAACTGAAAAGCAGACGGCTTCATTCTCCTTGTGATTCATCGGCCTTGGTCTTTCACCCTCTGAAAGTTAGAACATGTGTTTGCTTGATGTTAGAAGTATCCAGAGACAAATATCAAATCTCACATCAATTTTTAGTACCTTGGGCAGATTGTAAAATCGAGACTGCTTCATGAAGGCAACAGGACTCTAAATAAACTCTGGAACTAGTGTCAGTCTTTTTATAGTGTGAATACTATATGTAGGGCAGGAAAGTTATTTTACAGAAGAAGAAATCTAGACACATCGACTCAAATGAGTTTAAGCTTTTGCCTAAACTCATACGACTTTTAAGCTACACCTGGGCCAAACCATTT
Source organism: Callithrix jacchus (assembly GCF_049354715.1). Lineage (NCBI taxonomy): Eukaryota > Metazoa > Chordata > Mammalia > Primates > Cebidae > Callithrix > Callithrix jacchus. The sequence goes on from NC_133505.1 coordinate 166,178,580, forward strand.
GACCCCAGATCTGTGCTTTTCCTGCTACCCCACATGGAAATGTATCTGGATGATGTGGAATTTCTCCTGCATTCCTCCCCTTTTCTGACTGTCCTTTATACTGGTCTAGTTGGGTAAATGCAAATATGCATAAAGCTCCACCGCACCACCTATTACCTGAAATTTTTTTTAACCACTCTGAGTCACAGTGGCTGTTTGAAAAACGTGTATTTAAATTCATACCTTGTAGAGATATTGTTAAACTTAATGTGACAACATTTGTAAAGAACTTGGAGTAGTCTTTGGCACATAGTAATAGCTCAATAAATGCAACTGTAAGGTAGTAAAACTATGTAAAAATAACACTCTGTAAGCAAACTTCTGCAAAAAAAAAATGCCATTATAATATGTCAAATGGTGGTATGCTAGTTTTAAAAGTGCCTTTGCAAAAATCATAACTGAGACAATTATTACAGTGAAAGAGATCTGTCCTAACTGACTCCGTCTTGCTTCTAACTTCCAAACTGTACTTGTTCATTCCTGGTCGTAGGCTGAACCAACTTTGGGAGGAACTTAGTGTAAAGTTTAACTTGGAAACAAAAATGGCAACAGCCCTTTCCCAAAACAAATCTCCTTTTTTTCTGGGGACTAGATTTACTTTGTAGTTCTAGCCACAAGATTGGAAATGATGGTTTAGGGGTCATGCGCTGGAGGCTGCAAGATTCTGAACCTCCCCAAATTGCTCCTGAGGATAACATCACTATTATAAAACCTAAGATCATTGCTGGAGATATTTTGTAGACACTGCACTGGATGGATCAGTTGGAACCACTCAGATCAATAAATTAGCTCATCTGATCTGGTGGCCTCCACTGAGGAACTGACTCAGCACAAGAACACAACTTCAACTCCTTATAATTTCATCCCCTACCCAACCAATCAGCACTCCCAACTCACTAGCTCCCTATCCACCCACCCAATAAGTTATCCTTAACAACTTCAATCCCTGAGTTTTCAAGGAGACCAATTTGAGTAATAATAAAACTCTGGTCTTCTACACAGGTGGATCTGCATGAATTACTCTTTCTCTATTGCAATTCCCTTGTCTCAATAAATAGGCTTTGTCTAGTCAGGTTACAGTTTGCAAAGCAGTTTGAGTCATCACCACCACTTGTAAGGATTTATGAAATCTCCCCTCTGTCTGGGGGCTGTGTATATGTGCACATGCCTGGGTGAGTGTGGAGTGTGGAGTGTGTGCTGGAGTCAGAGTGGACAGAATAGGGCAGGTTTTAAACGAATGTGATATCTGGGCTTAGCTTTCAAGAAGTTTCCAATCTTGTTGAAGATTTAACTCCAGACTTGAAAAATTCACAACTAGACCTGATGTGTCTCAAATTAATGATAGAAAAAAATAAAGCCTCCAGGAGCTGACAGGAGGGAATGGGCAGCCCTGGCTACCGTGATCCAGGAAACCTTCATGGAAAACATGTGATTTGCAGTCACCTTGGAAAGATGAAGAGGATTCAACAGGCAGAGAAGAATCCAGCCATGGTGGCACGTGCCTGTAGTCCCAGCAATGGGTTTGGGGGCAGGGTGGGCAGTGGAGGCTGGGGGGAGTAGGGAGGCTGAGCAGGAGGATCTTTTGAGGCCAGGAGGCTGTAGTGAGCTATGATTGTCCCACTGCACTCCAGCCTGGGTGACAGAACAAAATCCTATCTTAAAAAAATTTTTTTAAACAAATAAAATCAGGCAGAGAGGCCAAGAGTTCTAAAAAAAAAAAAAAAAAAAAGATAAGAAAGGAATCCCAGAAATCATTTTTCTTCTTGTTAAATTATGTTTAGCCTAAAGCTGACTCCTTTCATATTTTAAGCTCAGCCTAAATGTTTCTCCACACATAGTAAGCTGAAACCTAACTAGATGTGTAAACAGATGTGTAAACAGTAAAACTACTCTTATGCCAATCACCAAGTTTTGGCCAATCAAAGGGGGCCAACTCTTCAAATCATGTTCAAAAGAGGCAAACACCAAGCCATAACCAATCCAGCTGTTTCTGTAGCTCACTTCCGTTTTCCATCCATGAGTCTTCTTTCACCAGGTGGCTGTGCTGGAGTCTCTCTGAGCCGACTCTAGCTCAGGAGGCTGCCCAATTCATGAATTGTTATTTGCTTAACTAGATTCCATTAAATTTAACTTTTCTTTTTTTAAGATGGAGTCTTGCTCTGTCACCCAGGCTGGAGTGCAGTGGCATGATCTCAGCTCATTGCAACTCACCTCTTGGGTTCAAGCAATTCTCCTGCCTCAGCCTCCCAAGTAGCTGGGACCACAGGCACATGCCACCATGCCTGGCTAATTTTTTTTATTATTATTATTAGAGAGGGGGTTTCACCATGTTAGCCACGATGGTCTCCATCTCCTAACCTTGTGATCTGCCTGCTTTGGCCTCCCAAAGTGCTGGGATTACAGATGTGAGCCACTGTGCCCGGCCTAAATTTAACTTTTCTAAGGTTTTAATGCTCCTAAATTTGGCCATCAATAATCCAGCAGTCAAGACATAATGGGTGTCCCTATCAGAGAACTCTTGGGCCTGTGTCAACTGTAAGCTTTGCTGGCATCTCTGCCCCACAGGCAAGAAGAAAAGGTTGGGGATCCACACATAGCAGGGACAGGGTGGGGCCCTCTGCAGCAGGGGTCTGAGGTCAGCTGAGGCCCTGTGCTCACATCCCTAGCTCTTGAGGACTGGCAGGCACTTTGCAAAATATGGAGTCCTGGGAAGACTTCAACAGCTCCTCTTTGGCAAGCAGATGGCTATGCTACAAGAGTATCCTAGCTTCAAATGCCAGGGGCTGCAGCTGGAAGAACACAACAGAATTCCACGCATCCTTTCTAGCCTGGGCTGCTCATGCCAGACTGCATAGATGGATGTCTGGGCAAGCAAATGAGTGGAAGATCACACTTCGACACCAGTAGTCACCTTTTGCAGAATTTTAAATGGCATTATTCACTTACCTCTAAACAATCCTTATTGTGTCTTTTCAATATTCCAAAAATTGAAATTTTATTAAAATTAAAACTCAGGAAAACGTCATTTATTTCATCTCAGGGAAATGGCATTAATAACATTATTCCATCCACTCATATTTTTCCATGAGCCCTCACTGACCCTATGCAACACTCAGCCAGATGTGGCAGTGTAGACATGATTTCTTTAGGAAGTTTAAAAGAGGTCTAAGAATGGGGTGTGGTGGCTCATGTCGGTAATTCCAGTGACTTAAGAGGTTGAGGCTGGAGGATGGCTTGAGGCCAGGAGTTTGAGATCAGCCTGGGCAACATAGCAAGACCCCATTTCTACCAAAAAAAATTGTTTTAAAAAACTCAGTTAGCTGTGGTGGTGTGCACCTGTATTCCCAGCTTCTTGAGAGGCCGAGGTATGAGGATCACTTGAACCCAGGTGTTTGAGGCTGCAGTGAGCCATGATCACACCCCTGTACCCTGGCCTGGAAGACAGAGCTAGACCCTGTCCCTGAAAAAACAAAAAACTAAAGTGGGATGGAAGGGCTTCCCTCTCTGGGGATAATATCTCTGTCAAATGTATATACATACACACATACATATGTTGGTTTTTTTGTGTGGTTTCTCTGGAGAACCTCTTACTGTGCCTCCTAAATGATCTCACAGGACCCAGGAAATGAGAACCTGGAGAGATTAAAGGAATCTCCGGAGTGGAAGGGGTGGCTCTGCTGGGTGTCCCTGGGGCACGCCTTCACCTGAGTCAGCTAAGAGACCTTATATGCCAGCCACTTCACAGCCTGGTGACCTCCAAGCATCCCTGCAATGAGAGGCAGGGACACTTCTACAAATGCCAGCAGTTTATGCTTCTTTAAAAGATCCCTGATTTCCCATTTAATTTAAAATTCTACTCCAAGATGTGACCCACGTGTCTATTCTATTGCAACAGTGAGTAAAGCGTCTGTTTCCACAATACTAAGAAGGATGCTGAAACACAGCATGGAAAAAGCTCCCCTAGTTAGAAAACAGTCCTTGTAGCCAGTTGCTCTCTGACTGCTCCTCTTCACCAGGAACTAGTTTGCTAACCTGTCCGGTGCTCCAGGCTGCCTCTCAATTTGAATAGAATCTCCTAAATCCAACAACGGAACAACCTTCCCCCCAACTTTATATCCAGGGTGATTAATGGAAGCTTTTGTATCTGTAGTTCCGGCCAATGGCTCGTTATTCATGTCTGTAATGGGATCTAAAAGAAGACCCCGTTCGCTAGGCCTTTCTCATATGCATATTCATAACCAGCCATTTGAAACGTCTTCATTCCTGTAATATTCTCATGGCTGCAGCAGCTGTTGGACATTTTCTAGTTTTTGCAGAGCTTTGCAGCTGTGGAAAAGTCTTTACTAAAGGTTCTCCAGCTTAGTTTAACGCAGATGTCTGCATAAAAATTCAATAGCAGCAGTAATTATTTTTTATTGTTGTAATATACCAGAAGAAAATCCTGGCTTCCAAGTTGGAAAGTCCCAGAGGGAGTCAGTAAAGTCTCCACCTCTGACCTCCTGTGAGGCTGCGACCAGGAAGCTGGGGACTCAGGGTTCAGGGGACTCAGGGTGCACGGTCTTGCAAAGGTCAAGTCCCCAAGGCCCCATTGTGAACTGAGGTCACCGCCAGCCTCTCCATCGTGGCTCCTGCGTGTCGGCTGGGCTTGGCAATGGAACTGTGCACACAGCCCAGGAGGGAAGCTCATGCTTTTTCCTTTGTTTTTCTGGCCCCAAGGAAAACATCTCTGATTGAGACACTTGAGAGAAGTCCTTCACTTTGGAAATTTGTGACATCACAAAAAGATTTACAGCTGTCCTCTTACAAATGTGCCACGGTCGATGCACCGGACTGCCGTGGTTCAGGGGTCCCCCACCCCTCGCACCGCAAGACAGACGCTGAGGGATGCCAGCGTGGAAACGGCATTTTCCCCTGGTATCTGGATGGCAGGTTTTCTTCGACAGGTTCACGGGTTCTCTTGGCGTCTCATGGTTTGCTCAAGCCGCTTCGACCCTCAGTGGGGACCGTCTTGTGATGAAGCTGCTCAACCTGTGATTTCCCAGGTGCCGTCGCTGCCTCACAGCTCACCTTCACCAGGCGTCCCGGGGAGCGGGGAGCGTGAGAAGTCATTGAGAGGTTTCCTTTTCTCTAGTTTCTAACACACTATGGGAAGAGCCTAATTTTGCATATATGACACCATTTCCTATTTTATAATTTTCTCGTCTCTCAGGTGAGATGTGGAGTGTGCAAGGGTGATGGATAGACACATTCCAAGCACGGGAGGGATGCTGTGGACAGCCCGGGAGTCTCCCTAAAGACTTGGTGCCTGGAGTCATTTTTTTTTTTCAGAGAGTCCATTCCATTCAAAGGGAGTCCCAACATCATCATCACTTAACAGAGAGTGCCTTCCACCCCAGGGGAGGATGGCGTAGGGCCGAGAGGAATCACAGCTGAATGGTCTGAGATCCCGACCTGCAGAAATAACTTGGCACTTGAGGGAAGAGATGACCAAGAGAGCTCAGAAGTTATCCAGCGCTCAAGGCCGCTTCACCAAGGAGCATCCACAGTGTTGTTTGTTCATAGAACCACCAAACTGGGAAATAAATCCTTCTGCGCTGTATGTGGTGCCTCAGTATTCTCCTAATTGTATTTCCAGAGGTCACTCAGAGAGAGGGGCGTGAGGGCTTCCAGGTCTGGACAGCCAGGGTGCGGTCACACTCGGTCCCTCCCCAACCTCGGCCAGGAGGATTGAAGGGATGCCCTGTGTGCTTTGTGCTGGGTTCCCTAAGGTGTGCTGAACCCCTCTCGACTTCAGTGGGGATGGCACCAGGTTCAAGAGGTCAAAGAAGGGACCCAGAGTCAGTGAACAAGACATGGGGCTTCACTGGGGCTTTATATACACGGGAGAGAGTTCAGTGGTGAAGGCTGGACAGGAGAACCACAACCGTTTGCAAAAAGCATGCGGATTCTATAGCATTTCCACTTAGCACCTTCCCCTAACCACCTCCACCTGGCACTCTTCAGGCAACCCAAAACACAGGGCCTGTATTCCCTGTGTGGTCAGCCTCCCCCAGGAGGGGCGGGGCTCAGATGTTCCTCAGAGATATGGAAGGGACCTCCTGGATTCCTTAGCTCGGAACTGCGAACACACATTCAGCTATGTCTGCCATGCAGTGTCATTCTCAGGCTACACTCAAGTCCAGTTACTGCTGTCAGGTACATCTACTGCACACCGTGGGACACACCCTTTGAGGACCAGATCCGCTGCCCTCCCTCACCACCCACACTGAGGCCACGAAGAGCGGGAAGTGGGAACAGCCCCACTTCTGCATCTCCACAACTGCCTTGCCAGTCCTCGTGCGACCCTCCATGAGACGCCAGGGTTTTAACACAAAGGAGCCACTCACAGGGGAATTCCAGGCAGCCACAGGGCAAATCGGCTTAACTGGGGAGGCAAGAAGAGCCTTTCTGTTCTTCCCCCACTCGTCCCCTCCACACCTCTTGTTCTGCCCCACAGAGCCATCACATTCAGGGGCGCCAGCCCCTTTCTCTCCCAGCAGCCAATGGCCTGGAGTGCTGAGCACAAGGGAAGCTGGGTCCCTCCCCTTTCTGGCTCTCCTGGGCTCCGTGGGCTGTGTCACTGTCCCTGGCTCACATCCTCCATGGAGGTCACCAGGGCTGGCGTGGCCCAGAGGGGTGGCTCTAGATAGCAGGCCCTGGCCCCATGCAGCCAGCTTAGGGCGTCCCGTCATTCCCTGTACATGGCTGAATACCTGAGGTGATTTGAGGGACCCTAACATTCACCACCACCGCACACTCACCCACTAAAAATTCATCTGTATCCATTTGAGGAAGAATGGTCATTACTTTGGAGTGAGGCTTTCTCTAACAGGTACCCCGCCGACCTTTAAATACAAATATTTGCATTTAAAGGCAGGGCAGGTAATTCATTGGCTGTTCATACTTCCTTTTTCACAGATTAGCTGTTAGATCCCTAGCAAAATGCCTGGAACGGGCTGAAGGACAGGTGAAATTTTGCTAAGAGGAGAAAGGAAGTACGGTCCACAATGTGGGGAAGGAAGCAGGGAGGAGCAGGGCTATGGTGGGGAACCCCAAAAACAGAGGTGTTCCCAGGGCAGGGGAATGACAGGCTGCCTGTGGGGTGGGAGAATGGAGGAGGAGCAGGGAGAGGACTGGGCTGTGGAGGAAGGAGGGAGACCAGAAAAGCCAGAATGAAAGTCAGACTTGCCTGGCCCAGACCCACTGAGAGAACCTGACAGCAGATTAAAACAGTGCTGACCAGCTCGCTTCCCTTGGGGTAGCCTTTTCAATGAACCCCTGAAGTCCCTCCTCATCCTTCACAGCCCTGCAAAGCCAGCTGGTGGATACAGCTACTTCTGTTGATTTTACATGAATTAAACTAACTAAACAGATACTTGATCACTGGGTAATAAAATTCAATGTTTGTGGATTTTATGTTTATCCATGCAAACAAATTTCAAGCACTAAAATCAGCGCTTCCCAGTCTCACTCTTTCCAGAAGGCATCCTTTAAGAGTAGTTCCCTGAAACATAAGCCAGGGTGGCCGAGTTCTTGCTGCTGAAAGCTCCTGCCTTTCTGGGGCATCCCAGTGAAAGGGATGTCTCCTCTCCAGCCTAACAAAACTTTGCCCACTCAATACAATTTCCAGCATGAAGCAAGTGTATTTTGCCCTTACTCAAAATAGTGACTGGTACACATATCTAGTTAATATGACAACAAAAGCATCCCGGAATGACATTGACAGGTTCCAGTTAAACACTGTATGAATGGGAGGCTGCCCCAGCACTGCAGAGAGGAAGCATCTTCCAGAGGCATGGGGTGGAGGTGGGGATGGGGGATGGGGGCGGAGAGAGAGAGAGAACACTTGTTCTTTCCTCACCTATGGCTCGCTGGTATGTAAACACTGCAGAAACCACAAAGCATGGCTTTGTTTTCTTAGTTATGTGCTGATTTCGGAGAAGTCGAGACATGCATGTTTCAGCATCATATCCTTCAGTCCTCACTCAATGAGCATTAGGATCCTCAGGAGAGCTATGCTCAGGACCTCAAAAGCATAATCTCACAGGAGCATCACATGTATACTGAGTGCAATTATGATCAATATTCAGCCGAAGAGGAACCTGTGATTTGCCCGAATCAAGTCAGGATTGTAATCTGGGTGGGTCTGATTCCAAAGGCTAAGCCTTAACCCCACCTAACATGGTTGATGACTTCTGTCAGTCACATACCCTCCCACCTTGACCTCGTCCTCAGGCTACTAAGCTTAAAGGCTAATAATAATCTTAAAATGAATATTTTAAAACCTGAGGCTAAAAATAATCTTGGCCTTAACCCTAATAACGTTCTGTGGCTCCAGGTAGGAGTTTGCCTTTGCCTGGTTACCAAATTCCCTTCAGGGTCAGGTGCTCTAAAACACCGTGCCTGGACCAAAAGTCTTAGTATTTTATTTTTTTATTCATTTTAGAGACAGGGTCTCGCTCTGTTGCCCAAGCCAGAGTGCAGTGGTGTGGTCATGCCTCACTACAGTCTCAAACTCCTGGGCTCAAATGATCCTTCTGCCTTAGCTTCTTGGGTAGATGGGACCACAGGTGCAAGCCACCACACCCAGCTTATTTTTTGCTTTTTAAGTTTTTGTGGAGATGGGGGTCTCACAATGTTGCCCAGGCTGGTCTCAAACTGTTAGCCTCAAGCAATCCTCTCACCTCAGTCTCCCAAATTGCTGGGACTATAGGCATGAGCCACTGTGCCTGGTTTCACATTTTATTAAGAAACAATAATTTATACTTGACCCTGAATAAATTACCTGTAAATGAATTAACCACACAGAACTGACATTTCCCTTTATTTCTGTTAAGGATGGAGACTTTCTTAAATTACTTGTTGGCATAAGAACATCTTGTTTTATGAGGCCTTTGTTATGAGTCCTTTAGATGTGGACTCTTTTCAAATGTCATTGTGTTTATTAAGTTTCAGCTTGAAATGTGGCTGACCCATTAGACTGTCTTTGGAGAGCCCAGGTTTGACCACTGAAGCAAAGAGAACATTCAATAAAGAGCTTCCCGGAAGGTTCATGTGGAACTCACAGTGCTTGGATGGTGATTGTATAGTATTCTGGAATGTCAATCACACTCTCATTCAATACATTTCAGGCAATAGAAGAAATAGCTGTCTCCTTTTTATGTCACACTTTCTATAGCATCTGAAATCTAACAATAACTTTATTGTATATCTGCATCTTAAGTCCTCATATTATTTAAATAATTCTCTTAAAGTCATTAGTTTTATGATGTCTGGCCAAGCTTCTCAGGTCTGGCCAACCTATGCTCTACATCAGAACTAAAGAAAACATTCACTTATCCTTGGAAACTATGGTGGGGGGAAATAAGATTCTTCAGCTCACGCTAAAATCTTCATGAGCTGTTAGCCACGTAAGGGTTTTTTGTTTGTTTTTGTTTGCCTACCACGACTATCATCCCAGCACTTTGGGAGGCTGAGGCTGGCAGATCACCTGAGGTTGGGACTTTGAGACCAGCCTGATCAACATGGAGAAACCCTGTCTCTTCTAAAAATACAAAAATTGGCCAGGCGTGGTAGTGGACACCTGTAATCCCAGCTACTTGGGAGGCAGAGGCAGGAGAATCGCTTTAACCCAGCAGGTGGAGGTTGCAATGAGCTGAGATGGCTCCATTGATCTCCAGCCTGGGCAACAAGAGTGAAACTCTGTCTCAATAAAAGAAAAAAAAATGCATCTTATATTTAGATAAATTTTCAAATCATAACATTTATATATTATGTGTAAAAACTGTTTTTAATTCAAATTGGGTTAAAATTTATGGGATTGCCTTAAGATTATTTCTTCTTGATTTTTCTCTTTATATTATGCATTTCAAATGTACACATGGAAGAACTTACACTTTTGGCCAGATTGGAGTAACTGATACTGGAATTACCTTTCCACCATCAACAATTATAAAGCCTGACAAATACGTAAGGACATTGTTTTCAGGCATTGAACCCTAGGTACTGCAGGGCTGGAGGCCCTTACAGAAAGAAAATATGTGAAGTGAGCCCCCCATTCACCTTGGGTCTCCACTTGGGGACAGTTTTTTAACTTCAGCATCAGTAGATACAACTAACAAAAGAGAAGGGTGGTCTACTGTGCTTCAGAAAGAAAGCATATTTTGGTGTTGGGGCTCAGGATATCAGAGTTGCACTGGGGAGAGGGAAGGCAGAAGGTTAGATAGCAGTAACATATAGAAGAACAGAAGTCTATGTGATGCTTCTCTGTGGGTCCTTGGCCAAAGGCTGGCTGTACATTGCTCCAAGAGTTCTAGCAGAGAGTGCGGCCACAGTGTTGAGAGAGGGACAGAAATACTAGGGATGCACAGTTCTGGAAGAAAGTGGAATTCCAACCCTGCCAGAGTAAACACACTCCAATAATACTCCAGGTATTCAGTTAGGGCACCAGAAAAACAACTTCCAAAATTAAGAACTCTTTATGCCATATCATCCACAATGCCCAGCATATTAACAATGATTTTTAGATATATAAAGAAGCAGAAAATTTTGACCCATTATCAAGGAAAAAAATTGTAAATAGAAATAGACTGTGATAGGAGCCAGTTGTTATCATTAACATACAAGAATTTTAAAACAGCTATTATAAATATGTTTAAAGACCTGAAGGAAAATATGGTAGATACATATTTCAAAATAAATATATATGTCTAAAAAATATAGGTTCCCAAGTAGATAGGAAATCTCAGCAAAGAAATTAAAGCTATAAAAAAATAAAGCAAAAGAACCAGGCTAGGCGTGGTGGCTCGTGTCTGTAATTCCAGCACTTTGGGAGGCTGAGTCAGGCAGATCACGAGGACAAGAGATCAAGACCATCCATCCTGACCAACATGGTGAGACCCCATCTCTATCAAAAATACAAAAATTAGCTAGGTGTGATGGCACACACCTGTAGTCCCAACTACTCAGGAGCCTGAAGCAGGAGAACCACTGGAACCCAGGAGGCAAATGTTGCAGTTAGCGAATATCATGCCACTGTACTCCAGCTTGGCAACAGAGTGAGACTCTGTCTCAAAAAAAAAGAAAAAGAAAAAGAGAGAGAACCAAATGAAAATTCAAGAAATAAGAAATACACAATCTACAATGGAAAAATTAAATGATTGGATTAGAGATGGAAGAAAAAATGGTCATTAATTCAATGACAGATCCATAGAAATTATTCAATCTGAATAACAGAGAGAAAAAGAAGATCAAAACAAACAAAACTTTAGCGAAGTGTGAGGTACCAAGTTGTTTAACACGCATGTAATTGGTTCAGAAAAAGAGAAAAGTAAGAATGAAAGGAGAACAAAAATTATCTGAAGAAAGAATGGTCAAACTTTTTCCATATTTGCATGAAGAAACATCAACCTACAGAACTAAGAAACTTAGTAAGTCACATAATAAGAAGAAAACTATGCCAAGAAAGATTACAGTCACACTCCAGAAAAGCAAAGATAATGAAAAAAATCTTGAAAGTGAAAGAGGAAATGATGTATTACATTTGGAGGAACAATAATTCTAATGATAATTCATTTCTTCTCAGAAGCAACTGAGGAAAGAAGACAATGATGATGAGAACTTTAAATCTCTAAGACGAAAAAGGGAACATTTTTATATAAATAAGGCCCGAGAAAATTTATTGTCAGTAGACCTTTATTACAAGAAATACTGAGTTTAGTATGAAGGGAACTAATACCAGGCGGAAACCCAGCTCTGTATGAATAATGGAAGAACACAAAAAACACATGGGAAAATATTTCAGAAAATAACTAAGGGATTTTTTTTAAATTTCTGAAATAGACAAATAACTGTTAAAGCAAAAATAATAGTATTGCAAGATGGGGCTTATAATATATGTAAAATGAATGACAATTATAGAAAAGAAGAAGATGGAAAACTGCAAGATTCTTTTATTTCTGAAGTGTGAAATATGAAACATAAAGTGATAGAGTATTATTAGACTGTTAAAAAATAAAGATTCATCTTATAATATCTATAGCAACCATTAAAAAATAATTAAAAGAGCTAAAAAGCCAGTAACAGAAATAAAATGAAATACTAGCAAGTATTTTATAAACACAAAAGAAGACAGCAAAAAGAAAAGCATCTAATTAACAGAAAACAGGGAAAATTACAATAAATAGCAGTATGATAGACTTAAACCCAACCATATCCATAATTACATTAAATATAATAGGAATAAATCACTCTAATTAAAAGGCAGAGATTGACAGGTTAGATTTTAAAGAAAATTCAACTATCTGCTGTCTGTAAGAAACACATTTTAAATAGAAAGGTATAAAGATGTTGAAAGGAAAAGGATGGAAAAATAGATCAAGCAAATGATAAACACATAAAAACTAATGTGCCTATATAAATATTAGAGAAAGTAGACTTTGAAACAAGAAGTATTACCAAATATAAAGAAGAATAGTTCAAAAAAAAAGGGTACATTTTATAAGAAGATGTGCAAATATACACATAAGCTATTTGTATTGTAAACCAAAAATAAGTGTCTGACAGAGATCTCAATTTAGAGGTTTATTTTGCCAAGGTTGAAGTTGAACCCAGCAAAAAGGGACATAAGCCACAGTAGGATTTGTGACACACACTTTTTCTAAAGACAGTTTTGAGGGCATCAATATTCAAAGAAGAAAAAGCAAGCAGGAGTGGAAGGAGTTAAAAACAAGGTAGAGGATAGACAAATGAGACAAAGAAGAACATGCTTTTGAGGCTTTGAGCAGCATTCACTGAATCCACATGTTGCATGTGAAAAGGAGGGGCAGAGTAACAGTCAACTATGTATGAGCAGAGGAACAGTACTCATGCTTAGTAAATCAAACTTTATATAAGATAAAGTAAACAGTAGAATAAGTCAAAAATGCATTTATCTCAGGGTGGGTGGACAGACAACTTCTAGTCTCCTCTTGATCCATACCCATAAAGATAAGCTGTTCATTTACATTGCCAGGTAAGTGAGGCCACCTGGGGTAATAATGGCCTTCAATTGTATAGCTATCTGTTTCAGAACAAAAGGAAAGGCAGTTTTTTGCTTGACTCAGTTTCCAAGATTAACTTTTCCGTTTGGCATAGTGAGTTTGAGGTCCTGAGATTTTATTTTCCTTTCACAATATGTATAGATGTGTTTTCTCTCTTGACTCTCAATTCTTGCAACCATTCCACTCTGCTTCAAAACACTTTCCTATGTTCCAGAGTCCAGAGAACTAGAATTCACATATCTCAAACGTTCTTGCATCTAGGGTCTTCTACGTCACCTAGGATTACAACAATCAAATGCACTCGTGAGATTTGGAAGGCAGAAGTGAGGCAGAGGCTGTGCATCTGCTGTTTTGCTGGTAAGCACTGTTGAAGATGTGCTTGGGGTTTTTACATCAATGTTAGTAAAGGTCTCAACTGACAAGGAATAGGGTAACCTTCTGCTAGTCTAGAGCATAGACTAGCATATTAGCATATTGGAGCCAGGAGACACACCAGATTTTCTGACTCTGGCTGCTTCCTGATTATACTGGCTGCTGTTTGGGGGGTTTGATTCAGGAGATAGAGGGTTTCTGATGACTAGAGCGTCGGCAGCTCCCTTGGTGGCCAAGTTCTGCCATGTGCCTTTGGGACACATTTTTAAAATCTCAACAGAGTCTGTTACTTTGGCACTTCTCATGCTTTTATAAACCAATTAATGACCTGTAATAAGTTCTTTTCTGCATCAGACGGCTAAAAAGAGGATTCTATTCTCAACAACATAATCTTAACAGACACAGAGCCAGTCTTCTACCCATGGATATCCAATTTAGGTACAAGTTGACTATTTATAGTAGTTAGAATGTGCCTGAAACGCCATGCCTACTGTCTTCTTTAGATAATTTTCCATTGTCATTTAAGACTTAGCTATCTCTTCTGCGAATGCTTCCCTGACTGTTCTTCAGGGTTACTTAAAACTTCCCTCCTCTGTGTTTCCACCACATTTTCCCTGTACTTTTTTAAAGTGGATTTTTACATTGTATCATATTATTTATTATTTATAGCATGTCATGCTATTACTTTTGCTGTCTTTTTCTTCCACAAGCCCATAAAATTCATGAGATTAAAGAATATCAGCTGGGCGAGGTGGCTCACGCCTGTAATCCCAGCACTTTAGGAGGCTGAGGCGGGCGGATCACGAGACCATCCTGGCCATGGTGAAACCCCGTCTCTACTAAAAATGCAAAAATTAGCCGGGCGTGGTGGCACATGCCTGTGGTCCCAGCTACTAGGGAGGCTGAGGCGGGAGAATCGCTTGAACCCAGGTGGAGGTTGCAGTGAGCCGAGATTGCGCCATTGCACTCCAACTTGGTGACAGAGTAAGACTCCTTCTCAAAAAAAAAAAAGAATATCACATCCACACATGCACACCTGTATCTAACAGAAGATGTAATATACCCCACATTTGAAATACATGTGTGATGAATGGATGAATGTGCAAAAGCTGACAAGTACGTGTACCTGTTTTTAGATATACACATTTGTGTGTGTGCTCCCAAATACTTCCAAATTAAATAATGACAAGTTTTATTTTATTTTTATCTTACTAAATAGTACAATGGGTTATTTGATAGGTAACCCATCTATTTCTTTCTTTTAAAATTTTTATTTTTTATTTTAAGTCCCAGGGTACATGTCAGGACGTGCAACTTTGTTAAGCAGGAAAACGTGTGCCATGGTGCATAACCCATGTATTTCTATTTGAGAAACAGAAATTCTTTTTGATAGAGGAAAACTATTGGTGGAGAAGTAGAAAACATGACCCTTATACCTAGATCATCATTATACTAAAAATCCTGAGCACTTACTCTAAGCCAGGCATCAGGCTAGGAACTTGACATAACATCATTCATCATTTGATTCTATGGCACACCTACAAGGCATCTCTCTTTACAATTGAGAGAATTGAGGTTCAGAGAAGTTAAATAACTATCCATAGTCACACTATGGATAAGTGATTGTAGCAGTCGATTAGGGCTCACCAGATATTTATATTTCTTTCTATTTCCCAGACTCCTTTATACTAAGGTTAGGGCCTTGTGACTAGTCCTAGTCAATGGAGTAGGTGTAGAAAAGAAAGATGTCCCTTCTGGGGAGAAGAGGCAGTTAAAAATTGCTGTGCTCCTTTCTTACTCTCTTCCCCTGCTCCTGGAAACCATGTGTTTTAGAGGCTGTAACCTACAAAACGAAGAGACTGTAGACTGCAAAATGAAATGCATCATACAAATGAGAGATGAACCTTTATTGTATTAATCTATGAAATGTTAGGGCTTATATGCTATGCCAGCGTGCTCTGTCTTATCCTGATGAATGCTGTGACTAGGTTGGCCGTCTAACCCATATCTGTTTAACTCCAAATATCCGAACCACTCTCTACTGCTCATTGTTCTCTTGGAGAAACAAGATAGATATGCAGCCGTGAGAGGATGATGACAATGGAAGACAGGGAGGGAGGGCCCACATGACTGGTATCAACAGTGAGGCTGTAGAAATACATACGAGAGCTCAACAAGGGTAGGGCTGGTGAGGAGGTATAAAGCACAGTACTGGGACTGGGGCTATGCATGCTGGGCAGAAAGGAGAGAAGCCAGAGCTGTGGTTCTCACAGAACCTGCCTTTACTCTCCGTATCAACAGTCCAGTTTCCTGATTCCTTTCTTCTCACTGGCCACATGACAGTGATCAGTGCTTTCACAGTCACCATTTGGAACAGAAATCCAGGGAAAATATGGTGCTGTAGACTGAGTTGCTTACTGAGAGAAGATCGTGCAGGTTAGCCCTGTGTCTATCTGCAGATGCAGTGCAAGGTCAGTGCAGAAGTTTTGTCTGAAGACTCCCCCAAGCAAATAAGCTGCAGCGCACACTACCCACATGTCCCACCCTGTTCCTAGAAGGTGCTTAGTTGACCAGTTAACATGCTAAAAGATGGTTGAGTTTGTGAGAAGAAATTTCCCTTTGGAAATACCCATGTTTAGAAGGAAAGATAATTTATATTCAAAAGTAAATCTCTTGCATTGTGTAGAATTGCTGCTCTTTGGGTTTCACTGTGATTAATTCATGTCATTGGCATGTTTTATAGACTTGAAACAGCATCATTATTTATTAATAAAAGCAAACAATCACAACGCGTCCTAGTTTGAAATAAAGACATTGACTTCAGATTCCTACTATGCCACTTCACAGCTTTTGATGTGGGACTAGTTACTTAACCTGTCAAAGATTCTATTTCCTCAACAAGGTTATGGGAATAATATCGACGATCAAATGAATCTATTCATTCATTCATTCTACCTACATTCACTGAGCACCTACTGCATAGTGTGAGACTCAGGAAACATAAAATTCAATGGGAAAAAAGCTCAAAGTCAATGTCATTTATCTCTAATATTTGCCTCCATTCTGCTTAAGGGTTTGAAATTCCTGTTCTGATCCCAAGCAATCATTTCTACAATGCCACACCCAGTGGTAAAATGGATGGAGCACAGACCCTGCTGCTGCACAAACACTTTAAAGTTAGGTCATCTTTTGAAGTGGAAACTCCTTGCTGTATATCTGATGATGAACCCTCAGGGATGCTGCAGTCTGGTGCCTCAGCTGCTCCATTGGACTGGAGAGCCTGAATGGGAGAAATGACTCCTCAGACACATGTGCTTCTGAACCCATTTCTTTTAGCTGAGAAGGGGATATTAAATGTTACTGAGCCTCAGTTTTCTTACCCATTAACGGAGGACATAAAAGTTCTTATATTATGGAGTCTTTATGAGGATTGAGATAAGATATGTGATGTGCTGAGCAAGTCACTAGTGTGTAGTAAGTGTTCAATAAACCCTTGTTATTATTATTGTAAACTTCCATATAATTACTCACATTTCAACATGCCCTTTCATCTCAGTAAGTTGCTCCATTTCCATGGATGCTTCTTCAATGTAATGAGGTTTCCTTTCCCTGTGATCTGAGTCAGAGGTGTGACTGGGTGGGAATGTGACCAGCAGCTTTTGTTTGGCTACCAACAGGGTAACTTCTGTTTGGAAACCTTTATTCATTACAAGAAGCCACCTGGGTTCAAAATCAATAGTGTGGGAAAACACTCTGTAGGCAAGAAGGATTTCATGGGAAGGAGTTCATGCCATGTTGTAGGCTTTGACTGTTTCTCCTCCAAATATCCAAGGGCTCATGTACCCTAGGGAAAACAAATGGGAGGCTCTTGGCACCCAGTCTAGCTTTGTAGTATTGAGAAAAGGCATATAATCTTTAAGATTCCCCCATAAGAGGAAATAACAAATGTGGAGCAGATACATTCATAGAAAAGGTCTGAAAGAGCTTCAGAATCCCTAGCTAACTGATAAAAATGTCTCTTCAAAAGCTATTGAGTAAAGACTGGAGGAGGTAACTGCTTTTTCAAATGTGAAGACAGCAACACAAAACTCTAAGAAACACATAAAATCAAGGAAACATAATACTACCAAAGGAACACAATAATTTTCCACTAACCACTGCCAGAGAAAGTACTTCTATACAAACTGTCTGACAGATAACTCAAAACAATTGTTTTAAGGAGTCTCAGCAAGCTATAAGAAAACACAGACAAATAAATGTCGGGGTCCAGCACGTCTGCCGGGGGACTACCGACCTGCGGGAGTCCCCGAGACCGCCAATGTAGATGTCTCATTCAACCTGAGAGAGAGAGTGCGCGGAAAAGAAAGAATATAGAAAAGTAGAGTCTGGAGGGCTGCGTGAAGATTATGGCCAAAACGCAGCAGCTTTATTTTTGTGGGTTACAGCTTTTATACCTTTTGTCTTGTTTACATTTACCTTATCTCAGCAGAAAGAAACAAAGGGGAAGACAGAAAGGAAACAGAAACTCCATAAAATAGATATCCGGGGCTTGTGATATCCTGCTCAGGAAGCAGTTTAAGGGGGCTAGTGGTAGTAGTTTACATTTCAATGATTTTACATTCCAAAGATACAATGGCGCCCTTAAGGTGGCTGGTTAAACCTGTTTTTCATCAGGAGCTAAAACAAAGGCTTGGCTCCAGGGAAAATATGGGCAGAGGTCTCTGCTCCTCTTAGACATTTCAATTGCAGCAAGTTTATTGCTTACACAGAGACTGAGGGGGGACATGGAAGCAGACAGCACAATGTCCTCATAAACTGCAGGCCTTTGCTTTGCATTCTGTTGTTGCTTTTAGTGAGTCAGCTTACGGCCCTGTCTCACTCCACAGCCCTTGAGGTGAGGAAATGCAGTACAGGTCCAGCAGCCAAACTGAGGCAAGTCAACTAACTGTCTCGAGCCTTTGGCGCGAACACCACAAATAAATGATATCAGGAAAACAATATGTAAAGAAAACAAGAGGTTCAACAAAGACATAAAAATCTTAAAGAACCAAATCAGGAACTAGAGAATTCAGTGAATGACATAAAAAATAAAATAAAGAGCATCAACTTAATGAAGCAGAAGAAAGAATTTGTGAACTCAGAGATAAGTCATTTGAAATTATCCAGTTAGAGGAGAAAAAAAAAGATAACAGAATAAAATGGAATGAAGAAAGCCAAAGAGAAACTTCATAAGGCTACCAGCAGATATCTCAGCGGAAACCTTGCATACCAGGACAGAGTAGGATGATATATTCAAGATGTGAAAGAAAAGAACTGCCAACCAAAAATAGTTTACCCAGCAAATCAAGGGGCACATAAAGACTTTCCCAGGCAAAACTGAAGGAGCTCATCACTGCTAGACCTGTATTGCCGATAATTCTAAAGGGAGTTCTTCAAGCTGAAATGAAAGGATGGTAATTATAACATGAAAGCATATCAAAGTATAAAACTCACTGGTAAGGATAAGTATATAGTAAAATTCAGAATACTCTATAAATGTAATGACAATGAATAAGTCACTTTTAACTCTAGTTTACAGATTAAAAGAAAAAAGCATTAAAAATAACTAAAGCTATAACTTATAAGATGCACAATATAAAAGATGTCAATTGTGACATCAAAAATGTAAAATGAGGGGGAGTAAAACAGTTCAGTTTTTGTATATAATCAAAGTTAAGTTGTTATCAGCTTAAAATAGAATGTTATAACTACAATATGTTTCATGTACGCTGCATAGCAACCACCTATAAGCAAAAACCTATAGTAGATACACAAAATATAAAGAGAAAGGATTCAAAGCATACCACTACAAAAAGTTATTAAAACACAAAAGAAGACAGTGATCGAGGAAGAAAGGAGCAAAGAAATTATAAAACAGCCAGATAAAAATTAACACAGTGGCAAAATGACAAATCCTAATATTTGTCAAGAGCTCTTTCAAGATAAAGGGGTTTTACAAAGTTTGATTCAAGAACAGACTGTTATAATACCGTACAGACAGCCATGTACCTGAATCCTGAAAGCCCAGAAGTCTGTGTGACTCAACAGAGAAAGAGAATTCCTTCAAGATCTGCTGGGAAAGTTACCATTTTGCTAACTTCTCAGGGCAGTGTCTCTAGGAGTATCTTATGGGACTACTTTAAGTCTCTTTCGTGTGTATGTCTGTTACTAAAAACTCTTATGTTGGGGTCCCCAGCATGTATCATATCAAATTTATTAAAAATGTACTTAATGGGCTATAATCAATATAATTTTTGCTATTAAGAAAAATCCAGGTGGCATCCCTCATAGTAGGGACAGGATGTATGACTCAGGGAATGGTGAGAGAAAACAAGTTTACTTTATAGGGAAAAATTAAGATGGATCTCACCACACTCATGGCCACCCTGTTCCCTTCTCTGCCTCTGCCTGAACTTGGTCATGGGCTTCTTGTCTGGTCCACTTGTTCCAACTGTGTCATTGACACCAAAATGTCCCTCAGGGTATTGAACTTAACATTTCTGGTTTGAGATTTTTTATGGCTCCTTAAACAGAGACAGTGCTTTTAATTAAATCCTGTTCATAAGTAGATCACATAACTCAGTCATAGGTTTCAGCATTTGCCAACGGCTGAGATTTTCACAGTTGAAAGCTGGCCTGTGCACATTCCCAACAAAAGTGTTTGAAGGAGCTCTGGGCCCTGCTCACTTTGTTTGAAAAGTGTAACACACAAGGATTAACTTCCACCCTGGCCAACAGCTAGGAAATATCCCAATTCTAGCTTTTTAAGTAACTGATAAATCATAGCCCCAGCTCACTTAGTGGCAAGAGCCAAACTGACCTAAACCTGGGATGCCGTGGGGGTGGGGAGAGCTGACCATGAAATCTTGTCCATCTTTATGTGCTTCCATGGACATTTCTGGTTCACATTCCCAGCACTTTTTATGAAGTGTGAATCCCAGTGGCTCCACAGAATCTGCTAGTATGATCATGACTCATTTAAGGAAAGAAAAATGGAAACAGAGAAAGTCAGTGAGTCTGCAAAGCTCAGCAGGGGCAGAGGCCAGTGGACAGGCAGGTACAACATGTCTGCTTGCCCAGGGCTTTAGCTTCAGAGAAGCCTGAGAAGCCCAAAATTTTATAAATGGGCTCCACGGACCCTCTAAGTTGTGAGCTTTGTGGTGGGCATCAGCCTTCAGATTAGGGCAGAAGCAATGTGGAGGGTGTGATGTAGGGCTATCATAACTAGAGATCCAGCAGGAGAATGTCTCATCCAAATAGTCAGCTGGAGCACTGGGCCTTTGATAGGTACGGAGCTGGGCAGGGAAAAGGGATACTGACTAAAGGGGAAGGAGGCTAGAAGAGGCAAAAGACTTTCACAGAGTCATCATGACCCGACTCCTGATCTTACTCGTGACTGTCCAGATGCTAAAAGGTCCCAAAGGAAATAAGAATCACATTCTTCTACCTTACTCTTCCTCCTTGTTAAGTGGGAAAATGAAATCTGAAACTTTTAACATGACCAACAATCACTGGATGATTCGGTTTCTGCCTAATATTTAATGTAATATTTCATTAATACAAAAAAAAATATTCTATATCCATGTGGGTGGTAAAACATAATTATAAGAGGAACATCTGTGAACCCATCACCCAACATAAGAATCACTAAGAACCAGATTGTTGCCAATACCTTTGAAATCACCTCTTGATTGGTTGGCATATGAGAAGCAAAATCCTGAAATTTGCATTTGTTTTTGCTTCTATTAGAAATGGTGCAGGTATGTATCATTAAGCAATACATTGCTTAGTTTTGCCTGTTTTTTGAGCCTTATAAAAATAGTACCATAGTGAATGCAGCTTTCTCTGACAGACTTTTCATGCTCAGAATTTTTTCCAAGATTCATCTAGTTTGTTACATGTTGCTAGAGTTCATTCATGTTGCTAGCTATTTCATAGGCCATTGTGTACAAATATAACATATTTATTTACCCAGTCATGATAATGAACATTTGGGTTGTTTCTAGGTTTTTGCTTTCACAAATAATACCTTTCAGTATGTACTTATACCTGTTTCCCAGTGCACACGGATGAAAGTTTCTCTACAATTCACATACACATCCCCTAGAAGTAGCATTGATGGGTTGAAGAGGATACTTATCATGTCCTCAAATTTACAAGATAACGCCAAATTGTTTCCCAAAGTGACTGTACCAATTTATACTCTCAACTATACAGTATTTAAATCTTCTCCAACACTCAGTATTTTCAAATGTATTGACTTTTTATAATACAGTTATAAAAATGTATCTCAGAAGTTCTTTGTTTACATTTCCTTGATTATAAATGAGGTGGCCATATTTTATATGTTTATTTATCATTCATATTTCCTTTCCTATGAAATACCCTTTCATGGCCTATTACTATTTTTCTACTAGTTGTTTGCTTTTTTCTTGTCAAATTGGAGGAATTTTTAATATATGAAGAGTATTAATCATCTGTTTCTTATATGTACTAAATATATCTTCTAAATTGACATATGCTTTTCATTTTCTTTTTGGTATATTTTGCTGTACAGAAATTCTTTATCTCAATGTAATTGATTAACTCAATCTCTTGTAATTAGTACTTAACATAATTTCTGTTCTTTTGCAATTGCTGAGGAGTGATTTACTTCCAATTATATGGTCAATTTTACAGTAAGAGTGAAGTGGTGCTGAGAAGACTGTGTATTCTGTGAATTTGGGGTGGAGAGTTCTGTAAATATCTATTAGGTCTGCTTGGTTCAGATCTGTGTTCAAGTCCTGAATATGCTTGTTGACTTTCTGTCTCCTCAATCTGTCCAATATTGTCAGTGGAGTGTTAAAGTCTCCCACTATTATTGTGTGGGAGTCTATGTCTCTTTGTAGGTCATTAAGAACTTGCTTTATGTATCTGGGTGCTCCTGCATTGGGTGCATATATATTTAGGATAGTTAGCTCTTCTTGTTGCATTGATCTTTTCACCATTATGTAATGCCCTTCTCTGTCTCTTTTGATCTTTGTTGGTTCAAAGTCCATTTTATCAGAGACTAGGATTGCTACCCCTGCTTTTTTTGTTCTCCATTTGCTTGGTAAATCTTTCTCCATCCGTTTGCTTGAAGTTTACGTGAGTCTTTGCACATGAGATGGATCTCCTGGACACTGATGGGTCTTGACTTTTTATCCAGTTTGCCAGTCTGTGTCTTTTGATTGGGGCGTTTAGGCCATTTACATTCAACATTAATATTGTTATGTTTGAAATTTATCCTGCCTTTTTGTTACTGGCTGGTTGTTTTGACCATTAGTTGACACGGTTTCTTCATTGTGTCATTGGTCTTTACCATTTGATACGTTTTTGCAGTGGCTGGTACTGGTTGCTCCTTTCAATGTTTAGTACTTCCTTCAGAAGCTCTTGTAAGGCAGTTCTTGTAGCATTGAAATCTTTCAGCAATTGCTTGTCTGTAAAGGATTTTATTTCTCCTTCACATATGGAGCTTAGTTTGGCCAGATATGAAATTCTGGGTTGAAAGTTCTTTTCTTTAAGGATGTTGAATATTGGCCCCACTCCCTTCTAGCTTGTAGGGTTTCTGCTGAGAGATCTGCTGTGAGTCTGATGGGCTTCCCTTTGTGGGTCACTGGACATTCCTTTCTGGCTGCCCTTAGGATTTTTTCCTTAAGTTTTGAATCTGATGATTATGTGCCTTGGGGTTGCTCTTCTTGAGAAGTATCTTTGTGGTGTTCTTTGTATTTCCTGGATTTGAATGTTGGCCTGACCTATTAGGTTAGAAACGTTCTCTTGGATAATATCCTGAAGAGTGTTTTCCAACTTGGATTCATTCTCCCCATCACATTCAGATACTCTGATCAAGCAAAGATTAGGTCTTTTCACATAATCCCATATTTCTTGGAGGCTTTGTTCATTTCTTTTCACTCTTTTTTCTCTAATTTTGACTTCTCGTTTTATTTCATTGATTTGATCTTCTATCTCTGATATCCTTTCTTCCACTTGATTGATTCAGCTGTTAAAACTTGTGTTTGCCTCGCAAAGTTCTCGTGCTGTGTTTTTCAGCTCCATCAAGTCATTTATGTTCTTCTCTAAGCTGGTGATTCTAGTTAGCATTTCATCTAACCTCTTTTCAAATTTCTTTGCATTGGGTTAGAATGTGATCTTTTAACTCAGAGAAGTTTGTTATTACCCACCTTCTGAAGCCTGCTTCTGTCAATTCATCAAACTCATTTTTGGTGTTGTTTTGTTCCTTGATGGTGAGGAGTTGTGATCTCTGAGAGGGGAAGAGGTGTTCTGGTCTTTGATGGTTTCATCCTTTTTGCACTGGTTTCTTCCCATCTTGGTGGATTTAACTTGCTTTGATCTTTGAAGTTGGTGATTTCTGGAGGAATCTCTGAGTGGACATACTTTCTGTTGAGTTTGGAGCTATATCTTTTTTGGCCTGTAGAGGTGCTGCTGGGCTGCCTCAGATTCAGTCAGGCCCTTGTGTAGTCTTTTCCTGGAGTTCGTTTGCAGGTGAGATTAGCCCCACCTTCCCAATGACGTCTCTCCTTCCCCAAGCTCCATCTTCCCAGTTGGGGTCAAACTAATGTATTCGCTGCCAAGCTCTCTAGCACAGCAGCTTCAGTTTGAGTTTTGTGGGGGTGGGGTCTGTCAGGCTTTATGTCTGTTTCCCTGCTTTCAACTCTGCCTCTGCCTCTTTCTGTGGGACGGTCAGTCCCACTGGTGTCAGTCCAAACTTCCACCCAGGTCTGTGCAAAAACTTGTGGCACCAGGCAGGAGCCATCACTCAGATTTTAATCGACAACCCATGGTGCCTGTCAGTCTGGCAGGGCTCTCTTGGACGGTGGGTTGCAGGAGGGATGAGGTAAGCACAGGATCCGAATGGGAGCACTGAGGGTGTGAAGTCCCCCACCCTCGGAGCTGGCTGCACATTCCAGGTGGGGATGCACCCCACCCTGTCTCAGTTCGCCCACCCTGGGCGGCTCTCACCCTGCTTCAGCTCCTTGCTTGGGCTTTTATTTTCAGTGTCCTACCAGTCCTACTGAAATTAACTTGGCACCTTGCTTGGAACCATGAAGTCCTCTAGTCCTCTGCGTCTCATTCGCTGGGAGTTGCATTCTAGTGTTGCCTCCTCTTTGCCATCTTGGTGTGCCCCCTCTTAAAGATATTCTTAACCACTTTTTTTCTTAAGGTTTGAATGTTTTACCTCTATTAATTCTTTAATCCCCATCCGGGATTGATTTTTTTGTATGGTGTGAAGTCAGAATTCAATTTCATTTTTCCCATGTTGGTAGCAAATGATCCCAAGAGCATTTACGGAGCAGTTTATTTTATAATCTGCATTGCCGCCTCTATCAGATTTCAAGTTTAAAAACACGGTGTGGACCTGTTTTTGGTTCTCTGTCCTTTTCTTTGACTCAGTTTGTCTCTCGTTAAGCCAATACACACTGTTTTAGTCATCATAACTTTGAAATAAATTTAGATACCTGTAGGACACATCTCTCTCTCTTATTTTTCCTTTTTGTTAGTGTGCTGAATATTGTGGCACCTTAGTCTTCCACATGAATTGTACAAAAACACTGTAATGTTTTTTGATAAACTATTGAGAATTTGTGACAATTTACTTCTTTACTGAATCATCGTTTAAACCTAAAAACTGGCATCTCATCATTTATTTCATTCCTGGACATCTTTTATATGAGAAAAATATATTTAAACATTTAAAATGTTTCCCGCATGGCTTTTGTTGCATATATTTTTAGTGCCCCTTTTTTGAAGAGTGTGTTGCTGCAAACAGGTAGTGAGCTTATTTTTATTATATTTTATTAGCTGTTGCTGGTATATATAAATGCAATCGATTTTTATATTGTTCTTAAATCCAGTCATCTTATAAAAACACTGAATTTTAATGACTTTCTGTAGATTTGTAAAGGTTTTTAATGTAGACTGAACAATATCACCCGACTGTAATGACAGTTTTGTTTTTTCTTCTTCTATTCCCATGACTTGCAGTATTATTATCTCATTATGCCAGCTAGGATTTCTGCTACCACAGAAATGAAGCCAAATGTGGGTGGAGGGGCGGAAGGCAGCAAAACACACTGCCATGTGTGTACCTATGCAACTATCTTTCATGTTCTGCACATGTACCCCAAAACCTAAAACGCAATAAAAAATTAAAAAATTAAAAAAAAGAAATGATGGTCATGAAATGCTTGTACTGTTCCTGAATTTAAAATTAATGCTGCTGTATTTTATCATTGAAACTGATGAACATTTTGGTAGACAACATTTATTAATCATGAAAGAAGTTCCCTTCCATTTCTACTTTATCATAATTACTTTTACTTGTATCAAAGGCTTTGTCTTTGTCTATGAAAATGCAGAAAGTATTGCGTTACGCCTACAGATTTTTAATGCATAAACCACCCTTGCATTACCAACATAAACCCCGCTTGATCTTGGTGGATTCTCTCTTTTATTCCAATGCTATGTTTACTTTACTAAGATTTGATTTAGGATCTTCACAAACATGTTAATGAATGAAATTGTTTTAAGCTTCCCTTTGTGCAACCCCTGTCTGACTTTGGTATCAAGATTATAGGGGCCTCTTATGATACACTGGGGAATGTTCCCTCTTTTGTGAATTCTCTGAAATCGTTTGTATAATATTGGATAAACGATTATTCAAAAGTTTATTAAAACTCACCTCTGTAACCATCTGCGTCTCTAGAGAAGAATTTTAACCTTCAATTTAAGTTCTTTAATAATAATGAAATTATAAGGGTTTCTTTTTATATCATCTTGAGTACATTTTGATTTTTTTTTTTTTTTTTTTGAGATGGAGTCTCGCTCTGTTGCCCAGGCTAGAGTGCCATGGTGCAATCTCAGCTCACTGCAAACTCCACCTCCCGGGTTCAAGCAATTCTCCCACCTCAGCCTTCCCAGCAGCTGAGATTACAGGAGTATGCCACCACACCCAGCCAATTTTTGTATTTTTAGTAGAGACAAGGTTTTGCCATGTTGACAGGCTGGTCTTGAACTCCTGACCTCAGGTGATCAGCCTCCCAAAGTGCTGGGATTACATGCATGAGGTACCACGCTCAGCCTGATGTTATCCTTCTTGGAATTTGTTCATTTCAGCTGTATTTTCATGCTCCTTGTGTAATACTGCTCATACTATCCTTTTTAAAACGTCTCTATTGTATCTGTTTTATGGCCCCTTTTATTCTTAGCATTTTAAATTTATGTTTTCTTCATATTTTTATTGATCAATCTGAGCAAAAGTTTGTCTATTTTATATCTTTGCTAAAAACCACCTTTAGTTTATTTTTGCTCATTCCTTTTTAATTTCTTTTTAAAAATTTTCTGAAGTCATTTTTCTAATTTCTTAAGATACTCAGTTTCTCAAGTGTCTGCCTTTCTTCTTTTTTTAATACAAGTTTTTAAGGCATGAATATACGTCAAAATACTGCTCTGCCAGTGTCCCATGAGTCTTGATATATTTTATTTTTTTATCAAATTTGTGGTATTTTAAATTTCCATTAAATTAAATGTAGCTTATTGTTTTAAACATTATTCAGAGCTATACTGGTTAAATTTTCAAATATATAAATTTTTTAATTTGTATTTTTGTTATCTATTTTAACTTTATTGCATAGTGGTCAAAGAACATGTTATGTACGATTCCAGTTATTTGAATTTACTGAGATCTGCATTGTTCCTTAGTTTGAGATCTAATTTTTACAAATGTTGCCTGTGTAGAATATCGAGATGAATGTGTATTCTCTAATTTTTAATTCTATAAGTATCCATTAAACCCAGCTAGTTGATTTTTCTGTATTTGCATATTTATTTTTGTCTCCTTGACCTACCAATAATAGGGAGAAGTATGTTAAATTCTCACATTATGACAGATGTGTCTATTTCTCTTTGTGAATCTATCACATTTTGA